>NC_083288.1:35079064-35679064 GCF_963506605.1 Zootoca vivipara | reverse complement strand
TTGGAAAAAGATTCAGAGGTTTCTGTAAAGGAAAAAGGAATCTTTGAAAAATCCAGCCCAAGCCAAAACATCCCAAAATTACACATGTTCAAAAAATAAAGAGAGAAAGAAAAGAAGAATTAGAGCAAAGGAGAAAAGGAGAGGGTGGGGAAGGGATTATGAGAAGGCTAGAGACTAAGGGTGGGAAAGAAGGGGGAGAGAGAGAAATGGGGAAGGGAGAGAAACAATTGGACAATCTTTCAAAACTTTAAACAAAATTGAAACAATGTAAAGGAAGAAAAGTGGAAATGGGGTGGTGCGTTTTCTGAGTTTACCTGTAAAGAACTGAGGACAGAGGGAGAAAAAATAAATAAATAATTTTTTTTAAAAAAACCTGAGCATGACAACTCCAGAACACAATAGAAAAGGAGGAGATTGCAAGGATCATCTTGTGTGTTGATTCAATTCCTCTGTGGTTCCTTCTTACTGCCTTGATTTGATTCTCTTTATGTCGCCACATCCACAATGAGGTGCAATTTACAAGTAAGTCTTTTGCATTCTCTGCACAGGAAAAAGTCACTGAAACTGGTAGGAAACACGCCAAGGCAGGCTTTGCTTTGCTCATCCCCCTCAGGCTGGTTTTTTGATCGGCTGGAGAGGTGGCATCTCTCATTTCTCCCTCTCATGCTCTTTTGGAGCCAGGCCGTAGCTCGGAAGAGGAAAAAACTGAGACAGCGTTAGTTTTTGAGGAGCACAATGGAGAACACAAAATGCGCACACAAAACAACCTGGATTTTTCATCTTCAGAGAAAACCATCTGTTAAACTCATCATTATAAAAGTAGAAAAGCACAGATTCTTTTTTTCCTCTTAGAAAACAAAGAGTTTTCCTAGCATTATTTACAACTTGTAGCTTCTGTACAAAATCATCATTCCACATATTTACACAAGGGAACCGTTAGTTCTCATGTACCGCTGACTTCTCAAGTGTTTTCCCAGGTGGAATCTAGATGAAATTACGCCTCTGGAAAGATACTCGTGTGGTTTTAGAAAAATCTGGACAAAGGGGGTCCCCCTGTAGCTTAGGGAGAAATCATTCTAACTTCCTGAACACTCTTGTGAGCGTGAAGGGACGGCAACACAAGGAGACAGCAGTTAATTCCGCATCTCCCAGTGATTCACTTAGAGATCCCTGTTTCTTTCCCCAACCCTTTATCTCAGCCATTTCTGACCAATGAGTGATGGATGGGGTCTTGCAGCTATGGTTTCTCATGCATCTTGACACGAGGGGAAGAAAAACAACAGATGATCGTAAACTGATGCTCACGTATTCCCCAGCACCTCCCTACCCCACTGCTGGCAAAAAACACAATCATTAGACTGAACTCTCTGCTCTTCTCCGTTCCTGGTGGTCTCAGACGCCATCCGATGTCCTTGGATCTTACCCCTCTTCTCTCCGTGTGTGGCGTGGACAGCGGGAGAGGCGCGGCACAACTAGGTTCCGGCATGCCCACAGCAGCCAACTGAATCTGGTTTTATATATGTATAAATATATATACATATGTACATAGGTTAAAAACGGGGCAGGGCGGGGAAGTGGGCCTTATACTTTCAGAAATTGGCCAGGACCGCCAAGCTCTGCTTGCAGTCAATCTTGGTGGCGTCGGGACTAGTATACACAAGGGACAGAGCTGCGAGGAAGGCTTGGCACTCCTCCTCGCTCTCGAAGGCCAGCTCTGACACAACGTAGGAGACTGGAAGCACCGGGCGGAAACTGAGGGAGATAAAAAGAGACACTGGTGAATGGGAAAAGGCAGCAGATGAAATCCAGGCTAAGACGACAAGCAGAATCCTGCCCCTAAGTATGCAATTAGTTACCATTAGCTACCCTGGCAACGCGAAGAACTTCACTTGAGCGCGTTTCGTATTTAAGCTCCTAGCCCTCGTGGTTGTTTTTTAGGAGAGTTTGAAAAGAAGGGGTTCATGTGGGATGGGCTTTCAGTGTGCTGCTTAATTTGTGAAGAGGAGCCAAAGTTCAACTGGCATGAAGTTGAGTGTGTGTACAGAATTAATTACAAAGATATGGGGCTGGTTGCAATAACTGAGGCATTCTATCCTTGCTCAGAAGCACATTCAGGAGGCCTGCAGGTTTTACTAAGTCCTAAGCTATGAGCAACAAACCAAAACTAAACCTACCTCTACACCCCAATGCAATGGTACTAAACATACAGAGTGAAGTAAAAGAGGCAACTAGCTACACCCAAGGCAGGGAGGGAAGAGTCGTCCAGACTGTGCTGGTAAATAAATAGCAAGTTAGTGATGAAGCGCCCATATATCCTGAAAATGCAGAATAGTCAGGACTGCCATTGGGCAGGTATCGGCTCTCCTCCAAGTGGAAGGAAAAGCTTAGAAAAATGTACACCGCTGTACCTGTGGAGCAAGTGGGTGAAGAAACCCACTTCAGGGAACTCTCCTACGTCAAAGTAGAATTGACTTTATATATAGTACCAATTGTCAAAAGGGTGACACCGCAGAAAGAGATCTTGGGAAACGGGGCAGGAAAGGGTATGCCATGACAAAATATACTAACTTGCTGTTCTAAGAAATCCTATTAGTCGTTCACAACCTTGCACATAATTAAAGCTTGCTCCTTCAACTCTTTAAATAAATAAATATATACAGTGGTGCGCGGGTTGCCGCGGCAAAAAAACCGCCGAAAACCTTCGTCTTGCGAAGCGCGGCCATTGAACACTTTGTCTTGCGAGTCACCAAAAACATCGCAAGACGCTTTCGTCTAGCAAGTTTTTCATTGCGCGAGGCATTCGTTTTGCGAGGTACCACTGTATATATATTAGGACAAAGCAACTGCTCTACCCGCAAGTGCTGCACTGCATTTTTGCCCTCTTAGCATCTTTTACTAGCCACAGCCACCTCCATCTATTTTTGATTCCCATCTTTCGGTTACTTCTGGACTAATGGGCAGTTACCACTGCCACTAATTACCAAAGTGTTTTGTAAGCTTTTGCACCCTACAACCATTTCATTAAATCCCTGTAGACAGAGACCCCCCCTGGCACTTTAAAGGCTTGCGGCATAAACAGAAGGAGCATGCAAAGCGTATGTGAGCACAGATACCACCCATCTATGCCAGCCCTTTTTTCAGTACAATGCGCAGTGGGATTTCCTTTCCTATCAGGATGCAACATCCAGGGCTGCATCCCACTCAAAGCAACAGAGTGTAGATAGATGGCATTCATGCTCAGATGCACATCCAAGGGAGGCCCAGAGTTTCCAGTTCCAACAAATGATAGCTATGCAAGCGGTAGCTCTCTTTATCTGAACCAGGGCAGGCACTGTGCCATGGGACAGTCCTATTCCTTACCCTGCCTCCATCCCTCTTCAGGTGTGGGATGCAGCAGCAGCAGCAACAAAATTAAATCTCACAGGTTTGCTCCTGAAATTATTTCTTTCCCATACATCAATTTTGGTTTTTGTCTGGGGCAATGGCTATTTATTGCTTCTTGTGCCCAAATAAAATATCAATGCTGTATTTCTGGAATCAAGTAAAAATAAGATGAGCACTTCCATTTACTTAGATTTCTTAAGTGAATCCAAACAGCCCCGGTGGGTCCTTAACCTGGTCCCAGTTTTACAGCCAAACTGCTATTTAAAACCCCAGGGATCAATGGTGGCTTAAGCCATCTTCCTACTTACCTGTGAAGGACATGGCCGTCTAAGCTACAGTCGCAGAAACACAACCCCCCTTTTACCCACCTCTAGCTACAGGGGACTCAAGTCTTCCTCTTTGCTCCACAACGAAGTTGGGGCAGAGGGGAGAGGCAGGAGAAGTGTGCAAGTGTGAGTCATCTCCCCAGCCCTGACCCAAGGAGTGTCTGGTTTGACTTCACATACGTTTTGATCATGGCTTTGAGGGCCGATTTCCTCTCTCGCTCAGCAAACTTGTCAATGAGGTAGCCGGACATACAGGGTGCTTGTCGGTACAGGCAGAAGAAGCGGTGGTAGTTGGACAAGGCCCAGGCAGCCCGCAAGGCGAGCGCATGTGCCACACAGGGGTCCGCTTTCATCTCTTTCGTCAAATACGCCAGCTCTGTAGTGATGTCTGGAGGGGAGAAAACAGTTTTCAAGACTCATTCTCATGCTATAACCTTCTCCACCCCCATTTGCTTACTCTCAAGTGCCCATTATCTTTGGCTTAAATATACAGGCCTATTCTTTATGCCTACATTTAAGCTTGTTTGGCTTGGCACAGTCTATTAACACAGTTGGTCAAGAATTTAAGCTCTTCTTTCACAACAGTCTGGAGCCTTTATCTGCTTTTTAGTCTTTTGAAAGCAGGTTTAGCAATATGCTTGACATCCTTCTAGGTCTGGCATTGATGGAAAGAACACTAGCCTTTGCAGGGTCAGGCTGTGGGGAAAAGAGGCGCAGGGGCTGGGAATTCCTGATGGGTCTCACACTACAGTCCAGTGTGTACAGTGTCTACAGGCACAAATGCCACAAAAAAGGGATCCCCATGTGCCAGAGGAACTCTGCATACTAGCCTTGAACTACTAGAGAGTCCTGCATCCCCTTCCCTTCAAGAATAATGTGCTAAACAGCAATGCACAGGGATTGGTTTCCTAACTGCAATTTACAAGTAAGATGGGCAGCCTCACCACAAAACTGCTGCAGGGTCAATTCAGATTAAGCTATGACCATACAGGTCTTCCTCTCCACCCATGCACCCCTCCCCTCCCCAGCCCCAGCACTCACCCCCTGAGTTTTTTGTGAAAATGTAATAGAGGATGCGGTAAGCAGTGAATTCTCCAACATTCCCAGGGAGGTTCTCCGCATAGAGTGACTTCAGCTGTGTCTGGCACTGGTTGAACTCCTCATGGTCACCCTAGAGAAGATACTCCCGTTATTATGGAACAGTTTCAAGTTGCCACACACCCCTCCTGCTCCTAGAGCCAGATACAAAATTGGCAGTCATGTGCTCCAACCTCACCAAGCCAGAAAGGCTCTGTGCCTTCCCTGAATTAGCACCATCCTCCTGCACTTATCCATTTATCAAGAGTGTAATGTGTGAATGGGCCCTTAATCCTCACAGGTTCTCATCTGGCTCGTGTAAGAGAGAAACTCTTTGTGCCACAAGGGCTACCTGCGTTGGGAATTGTCACACACCTGCGCCTCCCTCCCTCAAGTTCTGTGTACAGCAAGTTCTAGATATAATTCAGTTTACTAATATTTTATGAAACAAACTGGGAAACAATCAGTACCGGTATGTGACAGGTGAAGGAGATAGGAAAAAGGCAGAGGATAGGCCAGGGGTTATAATGTTTTGGGGCTCTTGGGCACACCTGCAAACTGGAGACTGCCATGGGCACCCCACCTGCACTACATTTCTCCTCTCCCCAGCTGTAAACCCCCCAACTGCCCCCTGCCCCACAATTCTATGTGGAAAAGGCTTTTATTGGCTCACTAAGGATTCTTTCAAACCTGAAAGAATTTTAGGGCGAGGGAGCAGAGGATAGGACCCTGTGGGTGCCAGAGGAGGTCTCTGAGGATACATGTGTAATCATGAGCACTAAGCTGGCAACACATTAACTTGGGGAACAAGGCACCTATGTCCTTCACCAAGGCATCTTCTTGTTTTTAAATGGGTGCAAGAAACTACAGGCAGATTTATAATGTTCTCCACGGTTACAAAGTGAAGTACACCGATTCTTTTTCCTTACTAAAATGCAAAATGAAAAGCAGGGATTCTCTAGTTTGAGAATACCTTGGTGCATCTGACAGAGGGTGGTAGCCACTATAGCTCTTCTCTACTGAAAAGGGCAAGCAACACATTTCCTGGGGCATGGTCTGAAGAAATGCCATGAAGCAATCTTGTTGAAGCTATTTAGTCCTGGGTCGGGTGATTGCTTCGACCTAAAAGTTATGTACATGGTTCTCCCACCTTTTCTCCTCATAGCAACCCTGTGAGGTAGGCTAAGCTACAAGATGGTGGTTGGCTCAAGATGACCCAGTGAGCTTCATGACTGAGGAAGGATCTGAACCTGGATCTCCCCCGTTCTAGCTGTGACATCACAGTGGCTCTTACCTTCTCCAGTGCTATCCTGGCATGGGTTTCATAGACCTCCACAGTGAATTCTGTACGAATTCCCTGAACCTAAGCAGGGCAAGAGAGAGGGTTAGCAAGCAGCTATAGGACAGTAAGTATTTACATATTCATCAATGGCTGAATTCCTTTCTGCTTTCCCACAGTGAAAGGAAAGTTTGGAATATACGTGGATAAATGAAGTGCAGGCTGATTCTGAAGCTATCAGGTTTGGGAGACACGTTGCAGCCTCCTGCAATGGATGGAGAGACTTTGTTGGCCATGCATAAAATGCTCCCCTAACACCTCCCCGTGGCAAATAGAAGTTTCTACAAGGCATTGATGCCAACCTGATCTTCCTTTCCTTGTTCTTGCATGATTCACGGATATGGGCAGTAACCAAACCAGAAGCAGAAATTACAAAGTAAGAGCATAAAAGCGTTCCGATAACGCAAATGAAGCAAAGCAGCAAGCCAAGGAGGCGGCTCAAAAGCCCAGTTATTTTAAACCAACATGAAAGCTAATATATAGATCATCTGTGCCACAAGCAGCAGAAGACCAAGGTGTACCAAACCCTACATTAAAAATAGCCTTTAAATCTGCTTCATTGTATGAAGCTTGCATTTTTAAAGCTTTTCTGAAAGCTTTTATCTTGTGTTACCTCCTGTGGACAACTCTACTACAGGTCCCCCAAATAATTTATCTCCTTCGCTCCCCGCCCCCAAAAGTAACCATCAACCCATGTTAGAACTTGGAAAGCTACAAAAACTACATTAAACAAAAAAGTTGGGACTTTTTTGGACTAGCTTTACTGTACTGTTGATGCCACCTATTGTGGAAGCTCCAGAGGTGATGCCAAGGCCCTTTAGTGAAAGCAGCTCCCACATGATTATAGAAAGTGGCAGGCCTGTGTCACCTTCGGGGGCTTCCAGAGTGGCATTCGGAGTTCACCTTGGCTGTTCACATGGCTTCAAACAGCTGTTTCCTTTCTTAGTACTTAATAATGAGAGAACAGCCTATGGCAGAAGGCTAACATGAATAAATTGCTATTAGCTGCTGCTCCACCTATATATCATGTCAGAGCTGCTCAACCCATAAAGCAGTGGTGTCCAAACTTTTTTCACAGAGAGCCAAATTTGATGGAGTGAAGGGCCACGAGGGCCGACCAAAGGGCCAACCTTTTTTTAGGATTGAAGTTGTTGAGGGTTTTTTTTAGGATTTTACCCCAGGAAATGAACTGCCACAGGGGCTGGATTAAACCGATCGACCGACGGGCCGGATTAGGCCCCCGAAACGGACTTTGGACATGCCTGCCATAAAGTAACACAGCAGTTCACAAAGGGCACATGTGTTAAAAGCCATAGGAACACAAAAAGTTGCCTAATTTAAGTGTTCCTTACACAAGTAAAGGTATGGCCAAGTACAGAACCAGCGAAACACTCATAAACATTGAACTGCAGAAATACAGCTTTTCTTGCACAGAATCGGGTTGACCTCTGTGACTTGCATAAATTGCACACTTCTAAGGCCCTGGAGCAACAGTCCAGCGATTTGCAGAAAGCTGCTCTTTCCACCTCTGGTTTCTGATAATTTCACTAAAAATCTCATTGCCAGCAATTTCAGATCTAGTTTTGTATGAAAAAAGAGAAGCAAATCCAAGGACACAAAACTGTATTCGGTACAAAGTTTCATGCTTGCACCAAACACACAAACACACACCTACAAATACACGTGTGCTAATCAGGAGACATGACACCCATTATGGAGAATTCAAATGTACCAATTCCCTTGCCAAAATAACTGGTAACTACAAGTTCTGTTGGCAAAAAGCAAGTCAATAGATGAAGGTCTCTTGCCTAGCCAGTCTATTCGTCCCAGCAAAACCCTCCACCCTCACCAACTCTTGCCATTCAGTGCCTCAGGAAAGCTTACAGTGAGATCTTGCCGTATGGATTTCATCTGTTCACAAGCATAGGCATAATCTTGCTTCTCTTTCCAGTGAGATTTCACCATGGTCAATGATTTTTTAAGCACCTGGAGAAAAATAGAATAAAAGGTTAAGTTAAGAGACTTCTGCCAAGCATTAGCTGACAAAGTTGCTCAACCTTTAGAATAGGAGCGGGTAGGATGCTGAGTGGTGGCTGGGTGAGAAGGCAATGGCAACTGCTAATACAGGGTTTCCCCCCCTTCCCAGGCCAGCATACTTGTTTATTATAGCATTTTTATTTCGCACTTTCCATTCAAATTAATAACCATCATAATCAAGGCAGCTATCGGTAAACACAGTTCTTATTCAATAAAACAGTACTTTTACTCCTTACAAAAATATGTGCACCCTAGTCAGTCTGATCCTGCCATCAGTATGCTGTATGTTTCCATTTGCCACTCAGGAGCCATATGGGTTCCAGCTAGTTTACCCCACAGCAGGATCAGTGTACTTTCTTTTCCTTATGTGTGTGAATGAGGTCTTGCTCTTTTCCCCTCCTCTGTGGCACACCCTTTCCTTGAGTTTTGGATGTATGCACCTCCCTCTTTCTCACCCACACCCCTTGCTTGGATGTCTTTTTAACACTGGTAAAGAGTTGACAACTTCCTTTGACCTGTGGGCTCCTGTACCACATACATACACATCACAACCTACTCTATTAGCTAAAAATAAAATGCTTCTTCCAAGCCTAATTTTAGCAGGGGGAGGAGCCCCTGTGGGCACCAGGAAAAGCTTATGCAGGCACAACAGCTGCCCCTTATCATTCTATCAGTGGCTGTTGCCCAGAAGCGAACACAGAAAGTTAATATGTCCAGGTGGAACAGCAGGAAGGCACAAGGTAAGCTCTTGGAGAAGACTCCACTGCCTAGGGTTACTCACAGACACAGGCCGGACAGTAGAGGGGTCCGGTGCACAAGTGAGACGCAGGTAATGTTTGGTGATCTCCTGGCAGGTGCCCACAATTTTCAGTTCGTTCCAGTCGAGTCCATCAGAGCCAGTGCTGTCAAGGCTATTGATCTGCAAAATGAGGGGCTCCAGGCGCAGTTTTTTGAAAAGGCTTGCATGCTGGAAGCGGGCTGCCCGCCGCTCCTTCTTGAACTCTTTCTCAGGATCTTCATAGTCCATGGTGTTGCGCTTCCGGTTGCGCTTGGAAGGGCCCTGATCATGCCTGCAGAGACCAGAAAGAAAGGGTCACCCCCAAGGAAGGAAATGCTATTCATAGGAATTACCCAGTTCCTCTGTGGATCAGACAGAACATGGTAACCCCTCACAGCCGCACCTGTTCTCATGGTCTTTCACTCACTAATCTAAAAACCACATGCAAGCAGCCAGTGAATATGCTGGGTTTCCCACCCAGCCAACCTACCTTTTCCCCCGCTGACCTCTCATCCGGCCTCGTTCCATGTGGCCTCCGCGGCCCCGGTTCTTCTGGGTGTTCCTGCGGCCACCCAAGCGACACTCAGTGCCTGAATAGGAACTGTCTGAATCAGAATCACTATTTTGAGAGAGGGAGAAGGAAAGTTAGTGTTTCATCTCTTAACTCTTCTATACAGGTCAAGGTCCTGTATTGTAATCAGCTTAATGTTACACCTGCCCCACTAGCTCTTGCGAACCTTAAGGCCGTTTGTACAATCATAAAATAACCTGGTTTTCAAATTAGCCGAGCTTGTATGTAACTTTTCCTTTTAAATTTTCTAGCTTTTACACTGAATACAATTCTGTCGATGTTCAGTATATGCCACTTCAGTGTACACCAACCAACACACCCCTTAATGACCTGGTGCAAACTAGGGAGAGCCCAAGAAACAGTCTCTGCTCCCAGTCTGCTTCTTTTACTTACCTCCGTCGGAAGTGGCGGCTGGGAGACCGTGACGAGGAACGTGACCTGGAACGTGAATCAACGCTTGAGGATGAACTGTTATCCTTCATGAAGACATTGCGGTTTCCGAACTTGGTGGGGAAGCCATTTCCACGAGTACGACCAGCCCCCGTTCCTCCGCCACCTCCTCCACGCTGTGGTTGAGAGTTGCCACCACCACTTCGCTGCTGCTGCTGCTGCTGCTGTTGCTGCTGCTGTTGTTGCTGTTGCTGTTGTTGCTGCTGCTGCTGGGAAAGGCTGGACTGCATGGAGTTTCGTGGTGAGTGGAGAGAAGACACCTCCCAGCGCTGCTGTTTCTTCTTGGGGCTTTCAGCCATGCTGTCTCGGCCCAAGCTGCAGAGAAAGCATGGGACTGATACGTGCTCTGGATGCAATCAAGTATTTACCCACATGCGCCTTTCAAGGAAAATCTGCCACGAAAGAACATGGCCCCCAACATGCCTCTCTCCAAACGCCCTGGATCTCACTCAGAATAATGGGGACAGCAAAACTAGCAACAACTAAGATCAGTGCTCCCAAGTCTGAAATCAGAAATCCTATGTAACATGCCTGGCTTTGCAGCTACTTACCCTGGAAGTGGCTCTCTGCTCCAGTCAATTGTATAGGCAGTGCCATCTTGCAGCCTAGCTTGTAGAACTTCCTTGAGCAGCTTCTCAGTGCGGTCTTTGTCCTCTTCCGACTCACAGGCAGTGAAGCAGCGTTGGACGTACTCCTTCATGTCTGGTGGCCAGTCTTCTGGCTTCCCCGTTGAAGAACTGCAAGGAGAAATGTATTTATATTTCAAGGCTCCAGTAGCATACTCTCTCAGTCATGCTAAGCCCTTTATTTAGGCCTTAGGACACTTTGAAGGCTTTTGCCATGTTTAAGTGGGAGGCCAAGAAAAAGCAAAAGTTTTGGGAAAACACCATCTTATTTATTATATACCTTCAGACTACATCTAACTGTGTTAGGCTGGCAAACATGGCAGCAATCAGCATTCTGAAACAGAAAGAAAACCCCTCACCAAGACTCATGCCACTCTTCAGGGTATGCCTCTCTGAAGTGTTACCAACACGGTCCAAAGTTTTTATGAGAGAGACTCATCTATATTGCATGGCAATTTCTTCTGAGCCAAACTCATTTTGCAATTCACTGAACCTAGCTCTTTCAACACTATCTCACCAACAGTTTGAAGGCCACATCTTCTAATGAATGCATCAGCTGGGGATGGACCAACCTCCAGAAAGAAATGAATGTTCTAGAGCAGGCACCCCCAAACTTCGGCCCTCCAGATGTTTTGGACTACAATTCCCATCTTCCCCAACCACTGGTCCTGTTAGCTAGGGATTGTGGGAGTTGCAGGCCGAAACATCTGGAGGGCCGCAGTTTGGGGATGCCTGGTCTAGAGGCTTCAGCAATGAAACACGAAAAGCCTTTAAGCAATATTCTCATTTAGTACTGAAATGTGCCAGCTAGCTGTGAAGAACACCTGGCTAAGGAGCATGCCTGAAGTGCTTCTCAATGAGGAAGGAGGCAGTGGCTGCTAGAACTTAGTCGGGGCTCTCAAGGAAGCACAGAAGTAGGCTCAGTGAGGGGCAGGGCTTGGGGAGAAAGTACAGCAAGCCAGACTGAGAGGCCTAGTGGGCTGCATTCAGGCTGTAGACCAGAGATTCCCATCTTTGCATGTACACCTCTGTGCTGTGAGAACTTTAGGGGTTTGAGAGTGAGACACTATAGTGAAAGTCCAAGAGCAGCGACGGCCAAGCAAAAGGCAGCACTGCTCTCAGGCTTCTCTCCTAGCATAATGGCATCCTAGTTGGTGAAATGGGGACCAGATATGACCATGATGTGGAAATCTCTGGTATACTGTATTTAATAATCTGGGCTGGATTGAAGTGAACAGATACAAAGTAAGTTAGGTGCTTCATTTCTACAGGCTGAACATCAGCTGCTGTTCTGAATCTTAGGTTACAAGAAACTCAGCAGTGCACAATCTTATAGTATCAGCAGGAATGTTTGCTCCCAGAAACCCTACACTGAAACCAAGCAACCAGGTACTTTCCAGCCTCTTCCTAGAACTAGGTGGCTAGAAACGTGCAAAAATGAAAGTGAAGTATTCCCAGGAATATGGAACAATCACTGACACTAAACCCGCCCTCCGCACACAGAAAGCACAGCCACAGGCAAGGGAATTTCTGCAACCTAGAGATTTGCTTGCCACCATCCCAGTTTCCTTCCCCTTACTAGAAGTGTGAGCACCTACCACCCAAACATAAATAATGAAAAACTGAGGAACTTGTGCACACCTGTGATTGTGGCGTTTCTCAGAATTCTGCTGGGAACCAAAGTTGCTGTGTTGTTGTTGCTGCTGTTGCTCTGAGGAGTTGAAGTTCTGATTTGTTACCACAAAGGGGCGTTTTGGTAGGTTGAATTTCAGACCACCAGACCCAGGTGCTTCTGTTGGGAAAGAGGGGGGTTTTGTGGCAATTCTTTTTTGGAATTTGGCCTTCAGCCTCCTCCAGGCACAGACTTAAAATGCCATAAGGGAGACTCTAATTAGTTACTGTGGCCACAGATGCTAGCACAATGGAATCTCGCGTGCCATTTCAGTTACACAAAAATGCTTTTACTCAATCAGTTCACTTGGATTCATGGTTCTTCACTGTAAACAAAATCCTGCAATCTGCTACTGAAGTAAGTGGTACCATTTGTCTCTGTAAAACTGCAGAGAAACAACAGTTCCTTTGAGTGAAAGCACAGCACAAATGATTATTTTAATTATTTGGAAATGCAGTAAGCACTCCAACTAGTCAGGACTGGATGCCAGGTCTTTTATAAGAAAAAAGAAATCTCTTTCCCATTGAAATCAGTGAGACAAGAGTAAAGACACAGCTACCTCACTGCATCAAACACCTACAGGTGAAACTCTGAAAATTAGAATATCGTCGAAAAGTGCATTTATTTCAGTAAGGCAACTTAAAAGGTGAAACCAATATATGAGATAGATGCATGACATGCAAAGCAAGATATGTCAAGCCTTTATTTGTTGTAATTGTAATTATTTGTAGTTAGGCGGGTCAATTATAAATGGAATGTAATTGAGGAAATGTAATAGCAATGTTTATTTTTGTATTATTGTAACTATTTGTTTTATTACTGTGGAATTTCCAAAAGAAAGCATTTGTAAAAAATAAAATAAAAATAAAAATAGTAAGTTGCATTACTGAAATAAATGCACTTTTCGACGATATTCTAATTTTCTGAGTTCCACCTGTAAGTGCAACTATCTCAATATGGATCCAATGAACTTTTTGGTTGACTGGGAAGGGCTTCAACTTGCCCAAGGGGGTTCCCAATCTTGCTGATTCTCCCCTCCAAGCTCCCTCATGTCACAAACCATGCAGATATAGAAGGCTCCCAACTCTAAAGAGCAGCTTTTCGGAGGATTCAAGGGGCTGCAGTAGGAAATCCACATTGCATGAGAACCAGTGTGCTGTAGTTGTTAAAAAAGAGTTGGGCTAAGACAGGAGACAGCCTAGATTCAAACCCCTATGAAGATCACTGGGTGACTTTGGGCCAGTCACTGTCTTTCAGCCTAACCTATCTCACAGGGTTGAGGGGGGGGGGGAACAGGAAGAGGGAGAACCATTATCATCACTCTCAGCTCCTTGAAGGAAAGGTGGTGTGTAACGATATGCACGCATGCAGAAAAGAAGCTGCTTGTGTTTCTCAAGAGTCCAAGCCCATATATTAAAACTTTACTAAAATGGCATCAACAGTTCACAATTCTTGGCTGGATTCAGTGGTTTCTAGTGCCATTTCAAGCAACTGACAAGGCTTGACTCTCTTAGCTTTCATTAGCTTTTCCATAAGGGGCACCCACCAACCAGCAAAGAGGAGCAGTGGTGAGCGCCTACATGTCTGCAGCATCCTCTCTTCCCTCAACCTATGATGTGAGTATGGTGATAATTTTTTATTTTCCTCTAGCGCAGGGGTTGCCAAAAACACTCCAAAGGTTATGGACCAGAACTTCTCTCAAACCCCACTTAGTAGAGCCAGGGGTCAGGGATGGTGGGAGCAGCCTTCCAAAGCATCTGCAGAGCACCATGTTTGCTGCTGCTACTGCCCTGGCCCTTAAGAAACTCACGTTTCATGCGGTTCCACAGCTGGTGTCCTTTCTTGGGCTTGGCGGCATCCTGGTAGGAATGCTGCTGCTGGTTGTACTGGTTTGGTGACTGGTTTTGCTGGCAGTGCGGCCCTCCAGGAGGCCCCCCCTGTTGTTGCTGCCCCCCAGAGCCCATGGGGTGGTTGCTATGTTGTGAAGGATGGCTGGGATGTTGCATAGGGGACTGCGGGGGATTGGGGACTTGCATCTGTTGCTGTTGGCCTGGGTAGGACATCCCTCCATCTTCCATGCCTGGGACTGGAGGCTGAGAGAAAAATGAAGGCAATTGGCACCATCACTATCTCTGGAAGCCACATTCATGGACAGTAAACATTAAGGGTGCAAGGCCTCAAATCAGGCAGGAGTCAAATACACCATGGCTTCACACTTCTGCCTGAAAACCTAGAACCCCAGCCTCCCTTTTTCCATGCCCTCTCAGACAGAACTGGGAAGGAAAGTCAGAATCTGTTTTGAGACCCTGGCTGCACAGAACTGTTTCTATGTGCTGTATTTCTTTTCCATCTCACTCCAGTCATTAACTACCAACACTGCAAACTTCTGAAGCAAGAATTTGAAAAGCCAAAAAAAACACCAAGTTATACAGTCAAACAGCACAGCACAATACATAGCTGGCCTTGCTCACATCCATGGTAGCATCACACCCAAAAGAATTTGGCTGAGTCAGACAAGTTTGGCTAGACATATGGGAAGGCAAAGAAATAAAGCTCATTTCCTCTTGCTGCCTTTAATACAGGCAACACCCTCTTTTCCAGAGAAGCTGTTTACTATTGGTAGCGGAAGGACAGATCACCCAACAGCCTTTCTGTAATCCACCAAGCCCTCTTCAGCTAAAATAGCTCTTTACAGTAAGAGATAAGACAGTATTTGGAGAAATTACTTAGGGGGAAACTAAACAGAGTTTAGGTATCCATTACCTGGTTCATGTTTCCCTGATGCTGTCCAGGAACTGGTGGTTGCTGGGATGCTGTGGACGAGTAAGAACCTGGGACACCGTATTGTCCAGGAGAGCCATACCCAGGATAGACATTCTGTGGGGAGGGAAAGCCATGGAATTGTATCAGAAGAGACATATTCAACATAAGAAGGCACTTCTCATGCAATATAAAAGTTGGGCACTTCCCCATGGCTTCTATACGGCAGTTCATGGTGGTGGCCAGAATCTCACTTGACTGAACAGAGGGTTTTTTCCCCCTTGCCCTGCCTTTCCTGCCCTCCAAGTCCTAAGGGTTTCACTCCACAAGCTTTCTATCCATGTTATAATAATAATAATAATAATAATAATAATAATAATAATAATAATAATTTATTATTTATACCCCGCCCATCTGGCTGGGTTTCCCCAGCTTCCAACACAATATTAAAATACAATAATCTATTAAACATTAAAAGCTTCCCTAAAGAACTCTTTGCTTCAATTTTGTTTTCAAACCGCAGAAATAAACAGCTCCAGCAGCAAGTTATGCTTTTGTGGCACACCTTCTCTGCAGTTTGCTTTGCGATTACCCTGTTGATTTGGTACAGGATGGAGGGAGGGCATAGGTGAAGCCCAACCAATGCGGTGGGAACTGCCTTCCCTTCTTGCCCCCCTCCCCCATTCCGAAATTCTAGGATCCTTGCTGCAGGTGTCTCTTGACTGAAGAAATGGAGTTACGATGGACAGGCTTAGGAGGCTGGCCAGCTGCTGTTACTTACCATAGGGTAATAGTAATTATAGGGGTAGAGGTAGTTGTACTGCTGATACCACTGATAGTACTGCTGCTGTTGCTGTTGCTGCTGCTGCAAGGATTCTCCTTGTTGGGCTGCATACTATAGAATAAAAAGAGCGCAAATGTGTATCATAAAAGGATGCTCAGGAAGTTGTTTGACCTTGCTGACATAGGAGCTAGGCTAGCTGTCCAATCTACTCCAGGATCTTACTACTTTAGTTTCAGAATGACAGATTTGGTTGTGTGTCCTTCTGTCTGTTCAGTAATACAATCATGCTACCCAGGCATCCAAAATCCCAATAATGCAGACACCAAATCTGTCCCAGAAAGCCAAGGCTCATGGCCTAGTCTACACCTCCCCAAATCAACAAGAATCTGTTCTTCATGCTATTGAAGACATGCCAACAAAACGCTCGTAGCATTCACGCTCATTTCCATGCAGTTACTGTATGCTTTAAGCTATGGAGCCTTGGACAAAGCCTCCCCTTTGGCTTCTGAGCAGAGTTCCAGCTAGCAAGTTAATATTACATTTCCAAAGGTTTGTCAAAAGCAGACTTGCACACTATGAAAACTGGCAAAGAATTCTGCAACCTCTCGGATTACTCCAAGATGCCTTTCCAGGCAGCTAAAGAAATATTAAACCTTCTTACCTGTGCATTAGCCTGTCCATTGCTGGAACCTTTGTTATTGCCAGAGGCAGCAGCAGCACTGGCCTTACTAATGCTAGCTAGTGCTTGACGGGCCTTCTCCCATTCGGGGTTCTCATGCATGGGGCCTTCCATTCCATTCTCTCTGCTGCTCCCGTTGCCCAGATTGTACTGGGGAGCCCTACAAGGTGACATATTGGGATGAAAGATTAGTGAATTCCAGGTTCAGTTATTACACAGCCAATTATTATTATTATTATTATTATTATTATTATTATTATTATTATTATATAACAGGACTGAACGCTCAAGGCGAGCCAGTATCATTTGAACCCAGATCAAAATCCTCTCAACATTCACAGCTTGAGTCCTCACATAAGTAAATTATGCACAGGACACATACTAGGTTCATGCCACAGTAAAACCTTATAAGCTATTCCTTTCCAGCTAAAGCATCTGAAACCATTCAATTGATCAGCATCCAAAAGGTGTGACCAGGATGCTCATGGCACATTGCCACCCATCAGAAGCATCAACACTGAAGTTTAAGGCCTTCTAAATCCAGGATGGGGGAATCTGTGGCACTCCATTTGTTGTCAAACTCCCAATTCCCACCAGCTCCAGCCAGCATAGCCAATAGTTAAGGAAGTAGTTGTGGCCCATATATGGAGGCTAAAAAGGCTCCCTCTTTGGGTTCAAAACTCTCAGTAATTTAGACCAAGGCTGACTAAGCCCCTTCAAATCAACGGCAGCTAAAGGGCCCTGGCAAAAGAAGGCACCACATGCGGCCAGGTACCGTAGCTGACTCACAAGGCCAATAGAGGCCCCTTTGTGACATCAGACCAGTTCAAGGACTGGTAACAACTGAAGCAGCAAATGCAGAAAAAGCAGACACTGGAAGACAACTGTTTCCTCCCTTCTGAAAGCCTTGGAGACCCTCTCTCTTGAATTTGAGCCAATTTATATCCTAATCTGAACCAGGATTACTTGCAAATACCGTAATCACTATGCAAGATAAGACAGAGTCTTTGTTTTGTTTTGTTTTGTTTTCAGGACAACTCTCAACTCAACCTTGAAATGAGCTCCATAAAAGCTACTAGCCTGCAATCTCCTGTTTTTATGTTGACCATTTGTAGCCTACGCACAAACACACCAGGTTTTGTGTCCTTCTACGTGGTTCCCTTGAGCCCACTCTTGTTCCCAAAGTAAGGCTGGGCATTTGATCAGTCCAAAAAGATCCAGGTAAACTGATTGGCGAAGTATTTGCAAAAAAATGTTTTTAAACATTAACTGTATTAGAACAAAAAAAACCTTAAGTTGTCAATAAAGTTGGCATGTATACTATTTACAGAAACAAATTAGTTAATGGGTTATTGTTCCACAGTAAGTGTGAACAAGTGAACAAGTGTGAACAACTCTAGACCTCTCTCACACAGAAGCTTGACAGAGCAGACAGCCAATCACATAAAGTAGGCAGACTGGTCTCTGTCTGCTATAAACAAGTTGAAATGACTGGTGATCCAAGGGTGCTACCTTTGCCAGTGATTACTACGTTCCTGTTTGAAGATGGCTACGTGGGTGGCACTGTGGGTTAAACCACAGAGCCTAGGGCTTGCCAATCAGAAGGTCGGCGCTTTAAATCCCTGCGGCGGGGTGAGCTCCCATTGCTCGGTCCCTGCTCCTGCCAACCTACCGTGTTTCTCATATTATAAGACACGTCTTATATTTATTTTTTCCTCAAAAAAACACACTATGGCTTATTTTCAAGGGATGTCTTATTTTTTTCCTCCTCCTGCCACGGCCGGCATTGCTGCTGCGCCTATCACTATGTCTTATTTTCGGGGTATGGCTTATATTCCTTGAATGCTTAAAAATCCTGCTATGGCTTATTTTATGGGTATGTCTTAAAATATGAGAAACAGGGTAGCAGTTCGAAAGCACATCAAAGTGCAAGTAGATAAATAGGTACCACTCCAGTGGGAAGATAAAGGGCATTTCCGTGCGCTGCTCTGGTTCACCAGAAGCAGCTTTGTCATGCTGGCCACATAACCCAGAAGCGCTCATCCCTCGAGTAAAGCGAGATGAGCGCCGCAACCCCAGAGTCGTCCATGACTGGACCTAATGGTCAGAGGTCACCTTTACACTTATGGCAGATTAAACATGGGTAAGCTCTCTCACTCCTGGGCTTTGCTAGGTGACACCATAACAAAAGGCAACTCCTACATAGTGCCAACTTAGACATTATCTGACTGTGATCAAATAATTGGTTGCCAACAGACAACAACCAACTACCGGTATTCGACTGGCAATTCTAGCAACTGGGCAAGTTGCTGTGAAGCTTGCCTTAACCATGAGTTGTTTTTTTTCTGCTCAACTCCACTACTAGATCTTTTTTCATTTAGAAAGCGGGTGGCTAACCTATAGTCTTCCAGATGTTGCTGAACTTCAACTCCTATCAGCCTAAACCAGCATGACCAAAAGTACCGGTAAGAGATGATGGAAGCTGTAGTCCAGCAACAACTTTGGGAGACAAGCTTTGATTCCAAAGTAGAATAAAATAAGCCAGCTTTTCTGCTGTTGGTTTGTTTGATTTGTTTGTTTGCATTTGACTTTCAATCATTTCTAAATTTGTTAGATGCTCTGAAGGCCCACAGGCACAAAAAGTAGTTAGAAATACTTAAAGAAAACATTCATTTATTACAGGAATTTATATGCTGCTCTATAACCAAATTCAAGAATAGTTACGACAACAATTAAAAGGAAAGAAAACACACCAAACAACTCAAGAACAGAACTTGTCCCAAAAACGTAAAGAACCTTACTTAATGAAAATGATAACAAAGCTTGTTTTTTTATTGCCCCAGGGACAACTTTCTGCAGAGGAAATGCAGCACTCACCCACATCTGATGACTAAAGGAGAAGCAGAGGCCTGAAAAAGGTAGGTACTATACATTTGAGACACTGGTCTCACTTTCCTTCCTCCTGAATGTCCTGTTACAGTCAACTCTGCAAGACCAGCAGACTTGTGAAATCATTGCCATTATGATGTCACAAGGTGAAATTATGATCTCAATGACCAAAGTCTCAAAAACATGTTTAGTTTTGGATGTGTCCTCAATACAATTCTACTGCTGTTATACCGGTAGCTGGCCACTGGTCCTATCTCTTAACATCCACATTTCCCCTATGAGATGATAGCAGGCAGTTACCATAAAGTTTGTCAAAACATCTATGCCAAATGCATCTCTTCTGCACTGGCTAGCCAACAAATCTGGCACACAGTATTTGGGTTTCACTTCAATTTCCTGTTATGTGACACACAATTTTGTGGGATTAAACTTGATTTCTCATTCTGCAGAACTAGGGCCAGCAATCTTGAGCCAAGACCTCAGACTTTACCTCCATCCAGAAAGCTGTTATAGCTGCAAGCTTTCATCTACGAGAGGCCTAACCCCTTCTGAGCTCTGATCAGTATCTCTTCTTTCCTCCACAAGCCTATCCAGCCACATAAAAACTGATCTCAATTTGCTCCTCCACCTGATGCTTGAACCTATAATGCAGCCTTACACTGAGCCAGACCACTGGCCCATCTAGCTCAGTGCTAGCTAGCAGTGGCTCTCAGAGGTATCCAGCAGGGGTCTTCCCTAGTCCTCCTGAGATATTGGGGGTGGGGCGTGGGAAAGAAGGTAAATTCTTTTCTGGGTTTGAGTTTTAGGCGCATGGAATTTCAACGTTGGAAACTAATGTATTTCCTTAGTCACACTCATCTGGTGAGTTGATATCATTTAACAGCAACAAATTCCTAGCCATTTTACGTTATGAGAGATAACAGCTGTGTTGCAGCCTGGAAAAGCTAGCTTCATATTATTTCAGCCACACAGCAACAAAAGCAACATTGTTATGAGCATAGTTCAAACGCTAGCAAATAAGAATGAGGAAGCAAATGCAGATCGGGTTACCAGAAGTACAGTGCACCAACCTTCTGCATTTTAAAATTACTCGGCGCACCCCAAATTCCTCCTTTAATCACACCCCACCGACCATATTAAAATAAACCCCTGCAATCACCATTCCGAGGCACGCTGGTCGCCTAGATTGGCAGCCATCCTCAGGTCCGTGGAGCCGACAGCCGAAACCAACCCTTCGCCCGGGAGAATCTCAGGCGGCGGCCTTCTCTTGGAGCGACTGCCGCCCCCCTTTCTTCGTCTTCTTTTCCACAAGTAGGGGCCAAACAAAGGAAGTTAACTGGGCGAGATGAACATCCCACTCGAGGCACCGCCGCCACCTGGGGACGCCCCTTGGGCACCCTCGACGCCCACTTCTAGGGCGCCCAGCACAGGGCGAGAGGAGGGGGCAGGAAACGAGGCCCCCGAAAAGCCAAAATCCTCAAGAGCGAAAGGTCAGGGAATCTCCCTCTGAAGCCCCCTCCCAGTAAGAGGAGCTGTGGTCTGCAGAGGTCGATGCGCCCTCCTTGCCGCCCCAACCCCGGGGTCTAATATCCTGTGTACCCCCGGCTGTTTTTTTTAAAAACTGTACCCCAAGTTAATAGTATTTTCTCTCCTACCCCGCCCCACCCAAGTCTCCACCAACGCCGCCCTCCTTTCCCTGGCGAAAGAGACCACCCCTGCCCTTGTGCCCCCTCCCGGCCTGCCCAACCTCGCCCCCGCTCTCCCCGACTCTGCTCGGCCTCGTCCTGCCTCCCTCAGTCGGCCGCTTCTTCCCTCATCCGGGTCTCGCCCCCTCCCCCCTCTTCCTCTCTCCACTCAGCCTAACAGGGCGGAGGGAAAAATAAAGGGTGGAAGCGGCTCTCTTGGCCTCGCCGCTGCTGACGGGAGGCGAAGTGGGGTGGCTTTTCGGGGTTTTTCTTGTCGTCGTTGTTTTCCTTCCGGCGCCGCAGCGAGAAGCGGGAAGGGCTGCAAGACCGCTGGGTCTCCGCGCTGGCAAGCGGAGGCAGAAAAGCCGGAGAAGGAGTCTCTCGCTTTTCCAAAATGGCGCCCGCTGCCGTCTCCGTCTCCTCCTCCGTCTGCCTTTTCTTCCTTCCGGCGGCCCAGCAGGAAGAGGGGGGGCGGGAGCAAGAGGCGTTCGACTCTTCGTCCTGTCAGTCAAAAGTCTTATTGCGGCGCTGAGGGGAGGAGGTCTGCGCAAGTCCGGTAGTAGGGAGGCACGGGCACCGGTTCTTGGCTCTCTGGGCCCCGTGTTCGAATCCCCGCCCCGCCCCACCCCACCGTAGGTCAAGGTGTGCCAAGTAGGTACTGCCCCTGAGACGACGAATGGGATCAACATGGAAACATAGAGGATCGCTCATAGACATTAAAATGGTTTGTTTTAGAGATGCTATTAGACTTCAACTCCCATCATAGCCACAGAGCCTAGGGCTTGCCGATCAGAAGGTCGGTGGTTCGAATCCCCGTGACGGGGTGAGGTCCCGTTGCTCAGTCCCAGCTCCTGCCAACCTAGCAGTTCGAAAGCACGTCAAAGTGCAAGTAGATAAATAGGTACCGCTCCGGTGGGAAGGTAAACTGCGTTTCCGTGCGCTGCTCTGGTTCTCCAGAAGCAGCTTTGCCATGCTGGCCACATGATGCAAGATGAGCACCGCAACCCCAGAGTCAGTCACGACTGGACCTTTACCTTTACTCCACCCCACCTTTTATTATTAGCCCCACTCTTAATTTTCCATCTCTATTGCTTCTGTTTGGGCATCTGGGATGCTTCTCAGATCTCTGTTGGCATTTGGCTGGAAGGCACTGCCTGTCATTTGCTAACCAATTGGCGGTGGCTAAGGGCGGGACAATGACACCACAGATTCTATGCTCCTGTGGTTCTTATGGAGCAGGTATGGCGAAACTTGGCCCTCCAGATGTTTTGGGACTACAATTCCCATCATCCCTGACCACTGGTCCTGTTAGGGATGATGGGCGTTGTAGTCCCAAAACATCTGGAGGGCCAAGTTTCACCATGCCTGTTATAGAAGTAGGACAGTAGACAGACACATAGCCTGAAAGACACCACTTGTTTGATCACCGAGATCTTCCATAGGTGCAGAACAGCATCGCTGTAGCATATGGATTCTAGGCAATAGCATCACTGTGATGAACCATTTGTAATGGAAAAAAGACAGGAACATCATACCAGATACGAGGACCTTGATGGTGTGCTTGCCTCTTCTTCTGTTTCTCTACTTGCCAAGTGCGATTAGTTAAAGTCCTTGTCATTTACTCCTCCACAGACTCTGGAAATGGTTAGGTTCCTACCGCATCATATTTTTAAAGCACATAACCAAAGAATCCTGGGAATTGTAGTCTGTTAAGGGTGTTGGGCATGAGAGCTCTGTGATGGGTAAACTACAGTTTCCAGGATTCTTTGGAGGAAGCCATGTACTTTAAACATGCTTTAAATCAGGCATCCCCAAACTGCGGCCCTCCAGATGTTTTGGCCTACAACTCCCATGATCCCTAGCTAACAGGACCAGTGCTCAGGGAAGATGGGAATTGTAGTCCAAAACACCTGGAGGGCCGAAGTTTGGGGATGCCTGCTTTAAATGTATGGTGTGAACACAGCCATAAGTCTCAATGGGACTTGCTACCAGTTAATTTGCAAAGAATTGCATTCCTATAGCACAGGAATTAGGAACCTTTGGCCCTTCAGAGGTTGGTGAACCACAACTCTCATCAGCTCCAGCAAGCATGGACAATAGTCAGGGATGACGAGAGCTGCACTCTAATTAAAATATTAGAATATCTGGTATTCTTTAAATATGCTTCTAGTAAGATGGCATCCCTAATAAAACTGAAGCATCATGGCCAATTTGTGTGTTGACAACCTAGTGAACTAATGCTTGTTTGAGACATTTATGCTCATATATTCATTGATTTTAAAACATATCCCAAACTGCTTATTTGGTTCTATCATTTCATTTTCAAGTTCAGTGTCTTTAACCCAGCTAGAATGAAAACTTAGTATAATAAAACCTTGCAGTTTCACTAACAGCAGTGCTATTTTCCCTGGGGGTACGCAGGGGTACGCATTCCCCCTAAACATTTTGTGAATCTTTGTGCTTTTGTCCATTTACTGTATTTATTTTCCCCGATTTGATCTATAAAATGGTGATTTTCTTGAGTCAAAATGGGAGTACCCCTAAACATTTTTTATAGAAAAAAAACACTGACTAACAGTAATCTTGGATATAACGGTTCAAGCCTTAGCAACTGCATAGCAACCCCACTGCAGAAATGATATAATTGTATGTGTGTGTGAAGATGAATGGTCTTTGCTTACACAGGCTGGAAGCCAAGAAGCAAGTTTGGGCTAGTGGTTGTGAGGTCTGAAAAATGTGATGCAAGCAATCTGGATATTGCTACTTTAATGTACGGGGACTCTGGGCTCATGTGATAGATGTTTCCATGCTTATGAAGAGGACAATATTGAGACAAACCTGCATTTTGGCAAAGGAGAAGGCTACTTTTGTAACTTTCTAGATCCTGTGGGATCAGACTTGGTTCTTCATCCTATTTAAGCAGGTCCCTCTCAGTGCCAATTAGGCTACACAGTAAAACCCCAAGAGGCAATGCATGTCTGCAACACCTTGTTCTCTAACCTTTTCCTATTCTTTCTTCTCACAAAGATCCCTGGCCAGGATCCTTTGTGTGTGTATCACCCCATCCTTGCTATGTGTGGATTAGGGTTAGTCTGTTTAAGATAATCCCTTCACTCCAATTTTTCTATTTCCTATTTTCCAAGCTTTTCCTTAGGGAGAGGACACTGCAGCTGTGTAAAGTTTGGATGGGGAACAATGCTTTTCAACTTATATTTTTGTCTGGCAGTTTATCCTAGCATTCCTTGGCAAAGAAAGAAAGGTATTCCCCAACTGTAGACTTCAGAATTAGTTCTGAACAGAGATGCATAACATTGCAGTGTTAGAGATTTTCAGTCCATTGATCCTGTTTGTGGCTGAAGACACAGCTCAGAGGAAGTGTAGATCAGTTACTTATCATAAGGCATGCAGAACGCAACAGGGCATCTGAATTGCCAGCATTTTTCTTAGCAAGGCTCCTCTGGCTGTGTGATGGGCAGAACCTCAATATGCACATCCTGTATTCTATCCTGGGAAAGGTGAAGTAATAATGAAGGTAGTGTGACCCTTTGTGCATGTGCAGAGGATCCCCATGTGTTTGTTGTCTTCATAGGTAGGACGCCCAAGGCTCATCCTTATTACTATATTTATAATCCGTCTCTTCCTTCAAGGAGCTCAAGGTGGCATGCTTGGTTTTTATCATCACAACAACCCTGGGAGGTAGAACAGACGAGTGACTGACTGACCTAAGATCACTCAATGAGCTTCATGCCCATTAACAACATGGGGGCCACTTTGTTTCTGTTCCTTTTTTTAACCACACACATCCACCTTACTAGAGAAGCAAACTGGAAGAGGGAGGCCATTAGGTTGACCAGTTGAGCTGCTGTGTAGTAGTAGAACATGTCAGTTTGCATCTCTTAGTGCAGAAAGTATTGATCTGATGTGTAGAGATCTTTCCTATTCTAATTAATTCAAGAGGGTTCTAGAAGCATGTCTGTGAGAAAGAAACAAGCAGAAGGTTCATGATGTTTGGGTTATTCCTTCAGAGAAGTTGAGTGCAGCTGGCGTAAACTGGTTCTGTTATCTCTTCTGTCAAGGTCACGCTGGCTATAAAAGTAAGGACAGAAGGAGCCTGGGTTTCACTTTCTCTTTCTATCTCTTTTCCTTCTGGTGTGGTGTTCTGTACAGTACATAGTATGTTATAGTGTTAAGGTTTAGACTTATTAAAAGTTATTGTAAGTTTAAGTTAAGTCTGTTGCAACTGGATTTCTTACAGACAGTGCCAAACCTGGACATATTGGATTTGTGACCATTATGCTCATTTGCCTTCAGTAGCAGTAAAGCTAACGACAATTGTCGTTAGGCGGGTCAATTATAAATGGGGTGTAATTAATGAAATGTAATAGTGATGTTTAAAGGGGCCCCTGACCATCAGGTCCAGTCGTGTCCAACTCTGGGGTTGCAGCGCTCATCTCGCTCTATAGGCCGAGGGAGCCGGCGTTTGTCCGCAGACAGCTTCCAGGTCATTGTGGCCAGCATGACAAAGCTGCTTCAGGCTAACCAGAGCAGCGCACAGAAACGCTGTTTACCTTCCCGCCGGAGCGATCCCTATTTATCTACTTGCACTTTGATGTGCTTTCGAACTGCTAGGTGGGCAGGAGCTGGGACCGAGCAATGGGAGCTCACCCCGTTGCAGGGATTCGAACTGCTGACCTTCTCATCAGCAAGCCCTAGACTCTGTGGTTTAACCCATAGTGCCACCTGGGTTTATTTTGTTTATTTTTGTATTATTGTAACTATTTGTTTTATTACTGTGGAATTTCTAAAAGAAAGCATTTGTAAAAATTAAAAGAAAAATAAATAATAATAAGTTGCATTACTGAAATAAATGCACTTTTCGACGATATTCTAATTTTCCGAGTTTCACCTGTAGTTTGAGAAGCACTGTTCTGTCATGGAATTATACTCAATATTGTACCAGAGCAGAACTCTAACGTATAGTTAGCAGAGTAAAAACTTAAACACGTTGCATGAGTCCCAAAAAATAGACCAGAGGCAAATAATTACAATTACAACAAATAAAGGCTTGACATGCATCTATCTCATATATTGGTTTCACCTTTTAAGTTGCCTTACTGAAATAAATCACTTTTCGACAATATTCTAATTTCCCGAGTTTCACCTGTATATCTGATAAGGTGGACTGGCAACCCCCTCATGTACCAGAGACTGGTACCATATTTGGTTCCTGAAGTGTCCCACCCAACCTGTGCTGAGGTGGATTACTACTTTGAGTAGCACTAGTGTAGAAAAGGGAATATCAGCTTGCATGGGAAGGTATGCCTGCGAAAATCTTCAGTTTTCTGCATGTACCGGTATTAAAACAGGAGCCCCACCCTCTTTTTCACTTGGGTCATCTCCTGATCATTTAAATGCAAACAAAATGCTTAGGGGGGGCGCACTCTTGAGAAGGAATGAAGCAAGGCACCCATCCATTCCCCCCCCCCCCGGCCGCCATGGACTGGGCAAGGTGGGGAAATGATAGAGGGCTCAATTACAGGAATCGCCCAACATCCTCATCTCCTCTAGAAGAAGCGAAAAAGGAGCTATTATCACAGCAGGTGCAAGAGTGAGAAGGAGTATCTGGGCATTTTGCTCCTTCACTAAATTTAGCTTGGTTGAATCACTGGGAGAGAGGAGCAGCTGGCTGCAGAGGACTTGTGTGTCTCTGCTGTCTCTCAACGAAGCTGGGGAGGGGATGCTAGTTTTTTGTACAGCAGCAAATGTAAGCCAGACCCCTACACCCAGTGAATCAGGGTGAATAATTCAAAGCCTCTGTTTCTGTGTGCCCTAATTCTAAGCTTTGAAAATCCAGGTTGCACTAGCTCAGGCATCCCCAAACTTTGGCCTTCCAGATGTTTTGGACTACAATCCCCATCATCCCTGACCACTGGTCCTGTTAGTAGGGATCATGGGAGTTGTAGGCCAAAACATCTGGAGGGCTACAGTTTGAGGATGCCTGCACTAGCTGATTTTTAGTTTATTTTCCATTCCTGATTTGCAGTTCACTGTGTGTTTTGCACTGGTTCCTTTTAACACTGAGCTCAGGCTGTGAGAGCCCACAGGAAATGGAGCCAGAATGGGCCCTTGAGAAAGAAGAGGGAGGTGTCAGAATTTTGGTTTGCACAAGTACTATATACCTGATCATCACTGCAGGTGAAGGCCTCCTGCAGATACAATCTTGTCAGAAGGTCCATTCCACATAGACCTCTGGTGTGGTGGCACTTACTCCTGAGCCTCTTGGGCTTGCCGATTGGAAGGTCGACAGTTCGAATCCCTACAACAGGGTGAGCTCCCATTGCTCTGTCCCAGTTTCTGCCAACCTAGCAGTTTGAAAGCGTGTCAGTGCAAGTAGATAAATAGAGACTGCTCCGGCGGGAAGGTAAATGGCATTTCCGTGCGCTCTGGTTTCCGTCACGCCAGAAGTAGTTTAGTCATGCTGGCCACATGACCTGGAAAGCTGTCTCTGGACAAACAGCGGCTCCCTCGGCCTGAAAACAAGATGAGCGCCACAACCCCATATTTGCCTTTGACTGGACTTAAGCATCCAGGGATCCTTTTCTTTTCTTTTTTACCTTTTTAATTCCCTCCCCTTGATAGGCATCACCTCTCATGTCTTTTCAGCACTGACTGAGGACCTCCCTTTTTCAGCATCTCCATCTCTTTTAAGGTGTTTTTATTGTTTTATCACATGTTGTTTCCTGCCCTGAACTGCTTTGGAAAGAAAGGCAAGATTTAAATCAATAAGATAAATGCACAAGTTTTTTTAAAAAAAAACAGCTATGGAGATTACTTCCCTCCCCCGCTCCCAAATAGCCCAATCAATACGGAAAATAGCCAAGTAATGCTAACTGGATATATGGCAACATTTTGTCGCAGACCCCCTTTGTCAATACAGTTCTACTTTCAGTCCGTTTGAAATCCCAGTCCTGTAGAACTCTACAGGGATTTCAAACGGACTGAAATTTTAGAATGCCAAATCTGCAAAACAAAAAAAGGGGTTCCAGAATTTAAACTTGAGGGAGATCATTAACTGCTACCCTGTTCTTTCATCTGCACTAGGCTCCCGTAGTCTGCGGAACACCCTTCTCCAAAGTTGGTGCCCCCCAGATATTTTGGACTATACCTCCCATCATCACTCACCAACAAGGGCGTACTAAGGGGGGTTGATAGGAGTTGTAGTCCAAAACAACTGGAAGATGTTGGGGGTGTTGGGGAAGGCTGTCCCAGAACAACCCAGACGACCACCCACTCACCCACCCACATACATACATACATACATACACACAAAATCGTACGTAAACGCCATGTAAAATAAAGTTTCCCTTTTATTTTTAAACTGGGCAAATTCCAAACGCTTGTTAGTGTTGGGAGGGGGCTCTAATTCGGAGCAAGGAGGCTGGTGGGGAGCAGGGCTGGTTCTGGGCCCCTACTGGACTCCCCTCTTTCCTTGGATCTCCCTGTGGGGCCCAGCAGTGTGCACCCCACCTGTCTGGGGTGCCCACAGTGAGAGGGTGCAGCAGGGATGAGAGTCTCTCGCTGGGTGGCTTAGCAGTTCCCGTATCTCAAGCTTGGGTTGCCACCTTTAGCTTCCCTCGTCCTTCTGCGCTTTCAGCCTACCCCTTTTTTCCGTCCCTTCAGCCCCTGCATCCTTTCCCTCATTTACTGGCTCTCATTTGCACACCCTCGTTTGCATATAAATGCCCATTTGTTCACTCTATTTTTACCTATCTATCTACACCGCCCGCTGTTTCCTGCCATTCCTTCTCTCAGGGCTCGCCCACACTTTAGCCTGTGCTTTCCAGGCACAGGTCGGTGCTTAGAAGCTCAGAGTCTGGGCAATTTGGGCTTTCCCACGGGTTGCTGTTTGCTCCGACTGGGCGGGGAAACAGCAGGGGCAAGGGTGCTCGGATGCAGGGCTCTAAGGCATGGAAGGGGCCTGGCAGGAGCGGAGGGAGCCTTAGTGTGGACAAACCCCCATTTAGGTACCTATTCACCCATTTGGCCTTTGGCTTGGCTCACCCTCGTCCTGCCTCTCCGTCCTGATTCATTTTTTTCCTTCTTTCTATTACATTCTCCTCCTTTGATCCCCTTTCCTTGGCCTTTTGCTCACTCATCATTCCTGCTTCTATTAATGCCCCACATATTGACATATGGGACATTAATATTCATATATATATAAATCCATATATATGCATGTGAATGAGATATAACTGCTCCCCTCTCCTTTTCTCTTGCGTTCTTACAGAAGGCAGGCAAATGAAATGAGTGAAGAAGAGATCCAGGTGAAAGGGGGTGGGGGTGTGGGGGCAGACAAGACGCAGCGACATGACTAGCCTCAAGTTGCGGCTCTGGAAAGAGGTGTGTGTTTTGGGGGGTGGGATCTGCTCTGTGTTAGTTGGATGGCATGGAGGTGGGTTGGGGTCTTCTGGGGTTCATCTAGGGCAGGAATCCGGTCCGGTAGGGAAGGTCCACTTCTTCGCTAGCACCGACGTAAGACGCTCTCATGCTGGGAGAATACTATGGGGCGATACATAGACAGGAGTAGCGGGGTTATTATTACCCAAGAGATATATCACAACAGCAATAGGAACAGGTGAGGTGGGGAGCTTGTGGCCCTGTAGATGCCACTGGACTCCCAGCTCCGATCAGTTCTCGGGACACAGCCACACCTTTAAAGTACAGTGGTACCTTGGTTTACGAATTTAATCTGTTCTGGAAGTCTGTTCTTAAACCAAAACCGTTCTTAAATCGAAGCACGCTTTCCCTAATGAGGCCTCCTGCCACCGGTGCCCTTCCACCATTCGGATTCCGTTCTGAGACCAAGGCAAAGTTCTCAAACCAAGACCTTATTTCCGGTTTTGCGGAGTTTGTAAATCAAATTGTTCTTAAACCGGACTGTTCTTAAACCGAGGTACCACTGTACATGACTCTCCCCCCAAAGAATCTGGGGAAGTGTAGCTAGTTGCAGTTGCTGGGAATCGTAGCTGTGCAAACTACAGTTCCCATGATTCTTTGGCGGGGGGGGGGGGGGAGATTTGCATGAATGTGGCCTCAGCATGGCCAATGAGAGACTGCGGTCCAGCAAATTCTGGGGTGCAACAGGCTTGCCATCTCTTCACTGCTTCATCGTTCTCTATCCACCGGCAAGTGCATATGGGGGAAATGAGCAGGCAGAGTATGTGAACATTGCCTGAGCATTTCTGCATCACGTGGCCCTTTCTTCAGATATTACTAACAAGTGCTGCCAGGCAACTGTGGTTGCATAGGTTATTAGCAGCATCCAAAGTTGCCCTCCCGCCCCCCTTTTATAGGTGATGTGCTCATTGACCACAGAGTATACCTATTCCTCAACCCAGCATTCTATATTTGGAGACTTTGTTTAACCGTTCAGGTCCATTTTATTTCATTTTTAAATGCAGCCTTCTTGGCAGTTGACAAGTGGTCAGCTTTAAAGGAGCAGAATTCCTGTACAATTGCATCAAACTGCTTATACATACAGTAACAGCAAACACAATCCCCTTTTGCTTTCCACTGTGTGTATATGGTCCTATTCTAGCAAGAGGAGTTTTTAATGTTTGATGTTTTATCGTGTTTTCAATATTCAGTTGGGAGCTGCCCAGAGTGGCTGGGGAATAAAATTATTATTATTATTATTATTATTATTATTATTATTATTATTATTATTTACTACTACTACTACTACTACTACTACTATTACATTGTGGCTCACCGGGTTTTCAATAGCCCCCCCCCTTGCTGTTTTTGCAGCACAACCATGGCCACAAAACTACAGTGGTTTGTTCTGCAGCTGCTGTGCCCGTTGTGTATCACCCCAGTGTGCCACATCTGGGCCCCCGCGCAATGCTGCAAACTTACCGAAGGGGGAGGGGAATGGCGGTCGATGAGGGGGACACTCTCAAATCGAGGATTGCCACTGTACGAAACGCTTTGACTCCTGCAAGCAACATCGACAAAGAAGCTGAAAACAGGTCCCCCCCCTCCTTCCCTCCCTCCCTCCACAGACCACTACCCCAGATCTGGAAGGTCAACTCCACACTCAAGAGATACTCAAAAGCCTCTACTCTGCCTGTCTTTCGCAAGTTCCCAGAGAGCAGGCAATATATATGGTTCTCGGTTTATTTTGGTCACAATTCAGGAAGCCATAAACCAGAGGGCGTTTGATCCTCTTTTCACCAAGGCGTGGTTGATACGCCTGCTGGGCTGTGGATGCTCTTTGTGTTTTGGAGTCGATGAATCCCCTCCTTCCATCATATATATATATATAGACACGTAGAGTTGTATGTGTTTGAAAGTTTAATGGGAGAACTCCCCCTCGCAGGGTTTCATATGCACAGGCACTACTCGTGCAATTCTTCCTTCTCGGAAAAAGGGAGGGGCAGAGCCGGCCCACCCAAGAGGCAGGGTGAAGTGCTTGCCTCAGGCGGCAGAAGGGAAAGGGGTGGCGCTCTGCCTGTCCCACCACTTCTGCTACTGCCACAGAGAGAGGTGCTCATGCCTGTACCATTGCCACTCGTCATCCTTGCTCCCAGGCAGAGAAGCCGAACAGCAACGCTGGCAGGGCCCTGCTAAGTCTGCCCCTGGCTCCTGCTGGGTTTGGCAAAAAGCCGGGGTATTTTTCCGTATCACGTTGCTGCTCGGGTTCACTGCCTTCTCCAGGGTGGAGAAGCCAAGTGGCGATGCTTTAAGGCAGTGTTTCCCAAACTTGGGTCTCTAGCTGTTTTTGGACCACAATTCCCACCATCCCTGACCACTGGTCTTGCTAGCTAGGGGTGATGGGAGTTGCAGTCCAAAAACAGCTGGAGGCCCAAGTTTGGGAAATCCTGCTTTAAGGAGTGGCTCAGCTCCCTTAGGTGGCGAACTGGGATGGGCCACAGCCTGGGAAGGTGAAAAGATGGAAGAAACGATGCTCTACTCATACACAGTAGGAGGAGGGCAATGCCTAACCCTCCACTATGCAAAGAGGATTCACAACCCAGGTTAAGTGAATCAGCCAGATCTAAGAAAAATCAGGCCCCGGTCACTTCAATTTTTTTTTTTAAAGTGGCATTTGTAGCACATTCCGATCTGAATCTTGCCCCAGAAGTTGGGCCAGGGCAGTAACAAAACAGAACAGTCAAAGGATCAAGAGAAGGAGGGAAGGGCAAGAATAAAACAGAATGTTTGTTTGAGAAGTTTCCCCTACATCGGGAAGCTTTTGGGTGAGAAAAGGAGCAGCAGCTGAGAATACTTCAAAAGGGAGAGGGAGGCCCTTTGCATCCAGAAAAGCCTCTCTGGATTTGGGAAAGCTTCCATCTTGGGATGGGAATAAGGGGTGAGAATGAGTGCTGGGACAAAGCCGTTGTTGGCTAATTCCTGTGCAAACAGGGTGGAAATGGGTATGGGGGAGCAGGACACGTAAGTGACAGAGAAGTGAAGGAAACTAAAGGATTCATTATCCGTAACTCCCATGGAAAACTGCTTGATATGGGCTGGGTTGTGGTGGTGATGGCAAAGGACATCCATGGGTGGCACTTAATGGATACAGGTTTGGGTTGAGGGGGGCAACTTTTCAAATATAAAGGATTGTGGGGGTTGGTTTGGGTCTCAACCACACATGTGATTTTGTATTTGTAAGGTTGCGGTTTGTCCACAGAAGGAACTGCTGAATGGGTCAAACCAGCCTCTTCATTAAGTCCTGTTATCCTCCATCCTCTCACTTCACCCTGTTTACATGTCTAAAGGAGCTGGTGAAGAATAGACATGTTGCCATAGAGACTGTTTGGTGATGATGCTCTTTCAGCAGATGGGAAGCCTCCTACCCATTCACTTGGGTGGATGCATAGCTGTCAAGTTCCCCCTTATCTCGCGAGGAAGCCTATTCAGCATAAGGGAATTTCCCTTTTAAAAAAGGGAGAACTTGACAGCTATGGGTGGATGTCATGCCAACTTACGGGGCAGGAGAACAATAAGCCAGGGAGCTAGTCTTTTGTTTTACGTAGGCTGATCTGAAGCTGAAAAGAGACACCGAGGCATGACTCGCTCTGTGTGCTGAATTCAAAGCTATGGCTTTGGGGACATCCCTGGAAACCTAATGGGGGAAGAAAGGTCTGTTGAAGTTGTTAAAGCCGGAGGCTATCTAAACCAGGTACTCTCAAAGCCCTAACTCAGGAAGAGAGAAGTGTAAGTAGTTTTATTGTTCTTTGGGAATCGGGTACTTAAAAGATGTCGGGGAAATAGGGGTGATGAACAGGGGTGAGCTGCGTACTCACGTCACCACATGACAACCACTCCCTCTTTATGGCCTATTTGTGATGTATTGATGATGCTGTTGGAAGTGTATTATGGGAAAGGGGTGGATAAATCTTAAAAGTTCATGCAACCCCATGCTCAGGGTTCCTACTCTTTGTGTGTTTGAACCTTGTTGCAACAAATAAAGACCAGGTCTATTGACCACTGTTTCGCTTCTTTAACTTGGCTGGAGACTCCTTCCTTTGACTGACTGGAGGGACCCTCAGGAAGTGGCACCCCGTCAAGCTGGGCAGCGGAGTAAATCCGCACGCCAGGATTTTTTCCTTATCAGGGTGCTAATGTTATGGGCTCTCCCATTTTATGCTCAGGTGGTATATATGTGTAAATAAAACCATATATTCTAAAGTCACGCCAAACCCAGGGCAAGGACTTGAACCTATGGGTGCTCTTGCTGCTTGGAGACTGGTGTGTGTGTGTGTGTGTGTGTGTGTGTGTGTGTGTGTGTGTGTGTACACACACATATACAGTCATACCTCTGGATACGAATACTGCGGGTTGCGTACAACACGGGTTATGAACACGCCAAACCCGGAAGTAACAGGAACAGTTACTTCCGGGTTCGGCAGTTCACGCATGCGCAGAGACATCAAATGACGTCATGCGCAGAGACATCAAATGACGTCATGCGCAGAAGCGCCGAATCGTGACCCACACGTGCGCAGAAACACTGATGCAGGTTGCGTACTGCTCATGTTTCGAACGGGGCTCCGGAACGGATCCCGTTCGCAACCAGAGGTACCACTGTATACGCAAACATCTCTCTCTGTGTGTGGCTTTAGAACACAGGAATGACATGCAGGAGACAGGAAACGAATGAGCAATGACAGGTAGAGAAATGAAGAAAGCACAACTGGGATGGAGGCGATGCTGTAGCAGTAGATGAGGAGGAGGAGGAGGAGGAGGAGGAGGAGGAGGAGGAGGAGGAGGAGGAGGAGAGGAGGAAGGAAAGGGGGAGGAAGCACTCAGATGCAGGTTGGGAGGGAGGGGTGGGGACTGCCCTCCCTTCCCCCCGCCACTCGCGCACTCGGATCTGTGCCGAGCCCCTCCCGCCTTGCAGGGGGCACCGTGACCGAGCGAGCGGGGAGGGGGGGTTGGGAGGTGGGCGGTTGGGGCTACTCACATGTACTGTGAGACGGGGGCGTTGGAAATGGGGGGGGCTGAGAGGCGCAGGCTGCCACGGCTGCCCCAGCTTGAACAGTGGCTATAGGAGCCGGGCAGGGTGGGCCCGGCCCCCCCCGCGCGCACCGTCGGCTGCCTACGTGCCTGGGGCGTGAAAGGGTCGTCGTCCTCCATGTCGTCGTAGTCCGAGTCCCTAGACAGGAATCCGAGGAGAAAGAGAAAGAGAGAGTGAGGGGCAAGGTTGGTAGAGGTGTGGCCTACCTCTCAAGAAGGGTGTGGCCCCACAATTGTACTCAAGAAGCAAGAGAGTGGGGGTCCTCTTTTGTACCACTAGGCTCATGGTGGGCCAGGTGTCCTACTTTACAGAGAATGCTTCTTTCTTTGAAGGAATCTATACCTTACGAGTGCCCAAGAAAAAATGGTGGCTATGCTCTCGCCCCGATAAAGTGTTTTTCGGGGCCACGATCCCATGCGGCACCAAAAACATGTGTTTTTGAGCACCGTGTGTCCCCAAAAAGTACTTTTTCCAGGGCGAGGGCAAGTGCATGACGCACTTAGGAGCATGTCCTTGAAGACACATGTTTTGCATCGGAAAATGTTGGACCCTAGCAAAGGGCAAAGCTCTGATCCACTGCGGTCCTGATCCGAATTGGGACCCCGACACCTGGAAACAGCTGTTCTGAACTGGGATCGAAGCAAGGGATGAGGAGTTAACATTCGCCTACCCCTGCACTGGGTTCCAATTGTGCCTGCAATTTCCTTTAAAAACCCCATTCACACCATTGTGTGAATAGCCTGATCTCTAGTTTGGCCCTGGTGCTAGACTAGAGCAAAGGCTGGTCAGTTGGCGGTGGGGTGGGGGGCTTTTTCATTAGCAGGAGAAGCTTATCATAGAATGGAGATAAGTATCATTACCCGCTAAATGCCTGCACATCAAGACAGGCTGTTAAATGCACAGGACAGAAAAGCTAGTTGGAAAGCTGCCTGTTCAACCAGGTTGCAGCCCGCATGTCAGGTGCTGCAGCTAGGATGCCTCTGGCCACAAGCTGACCGCCAAGTACCCTTTTGCAATTTTGCCTGGGAACACGACCACACACCTAGCTGACGCTGCAGCCCGACTGGCTGATAGTTATCCATCTCCCAAGATGTACAAGCTGCCTTTCGGATATTTGCTCATTGCTTAATTGCACATAAAATCTGACCACAGGAATAAATACTAAATGGGGAAGGCAAACAGCCACTTGTCCGGTTTTCTGTGGCAAATAAGAATCGCCTCCAGGCAAATCTTAACGATAAAACAATGGACAGGGAGGTGACACAAAGACTACTGCAATCGACACAAGATAGTATCACTAAGCGTTGAACCACTGGTATATTACGAGCGAACTCTCTATTTACTGTACTGTGTTTGCTATTGTTTAAGATCAAACCAATTTGGGAAAGAAACTACTTTTGCCATTTTTATGGACGTTTATTGCTTGTTTGCAGATAGTTGCCTTGGTGATATTGTCTTGTGTCGATTCCAGGCAGATCTGGCAGGAAAGCAAGAGGAAGGGCCAGAGTTGAACCTTGGAGGACACTGTTCACACTGCTCTCTTCTATTGAATCAGACCAAGGGGTCCATCCACTCCAGCATCCTGCCTCTCACAACAGCGAATCAGATGTCTTCTCTGGGAAGTCCAAAGGCAGAGTATGAAAGCCATCGCCCTGTCCCATTGTTGGTCCCCAGCAACTGGACTCCAGCTCCCATCATGCCCAGCCAGCATGGCCAATAGTCAGGGGTGAAGGGAACTGTAGTCCAACAGCATCTGCATTATGGATCTGGCCAATGGCCCACCCAGTCCAAGCATCCTGGCCAACATCGTCATATGTTCAAGTTTTGCAAAAGTGGGTTGTTGTTTGTGTGTGGGAGCTTTTTAAAATCACAAATGACCAACATAAGGTGATGTCTGGACAAATAGGGCATCAGCCGCCCCGCCCCTGCGGGCTAATAAACTTGAATGGGTCCGTTTGCAAAGTTGCACTAAATCTGATGCCCAGCTCGATGACGTCAAGACTGTCGGTGCTCACCTGTTCTGGAACCTCTTCCACGCCCGGGGCAGACTGCAGACGGCAGTGGTGAAGGAAAGGGCAGAGAGGAAGGAGAAGAGGAGGAGGAAGAGCAGCCCTTCCATGCCATCGTAGCACAGCCCTTTCAGGGCATCCACATAGTCCTAGAAGAAAGAGGAAGGCACATGCAAGCACACAGACAGACACACAGAGCAGGGTTAACAGGGGAACTGGCCTGCCCATATGCTCTTCACAATACCTTCATTCTTAAACTCAGTTTCCCTGAGTTTCCCTGGCCAGACTTCAAGCTTGCAGGACCTACATTAAGATTATTGGGTTGTTTTTTTAGCTAGGACCCTGCTGGTAGTACTCCTGTTGTAACCCACCTTGGATCAGGCCAAGAGCCACCAGCTGAAGACTAAACTACCAACTCCTGTTTCTCTCTTCCTCTTCTCAGCTGGCAGGATGCTAATTCTCTAAGCTCCGATGGGCATCTCATTCAAACATACATACAAAGAGATTCCCAGTTATCAGGAGGCCCTTCTCCTAATCATTGGCTCCTTTTGATGAACCATCAATTGACCACCCTGGGTTATTAGCCAGTAATAATTTATTCTGAACATTGTCACGAGACAATGTGTTGGATGTTCGGAACAGCTGCCGAGGAAGATTTTGGCTGAAACACATTCGGTCCTTTGAATGAAGTTTAATTTGGGCAGTTTGAATGAGGTTGTGCTGATGTACTATAATGGATAAATTTGGAAGCTCTCTTCGGAAATGTCGTGCCATGGAGACGAGAGCCGCCGTTCGTCAACGGCATTGTACATGTTGTGAATGATGGACACGGTATTTGACAAAACTGCTGAAATAAGAGTAATTGTTCTAGAATAAAACATAGGGGTCTTTATTTATTGCTTTCCTTCTGTGTTGGGGCGGCTATCCAGATCCCAAGGGGGAGGCCGAAGGCAGGTCCTGAGCGCAACAGCTGCTCTGCCTGTCTTGTAATTCCCAGCAGTTCGTATTCAGAGGCATTTTTCAGTGAGAGTGGTATGCAGCCGTAGAAAAATGACCATTACAGGACAAGTAGGGAGAAAGGGGTTCAGTGGAGGGGCCAGTGATTGTCAGTGGATCACTTAAGGGAGGAATAAGAGCGCGTCAGTTACCTTATGAAGTCCCCGGCAGTTGAGCAGAGCAATAAGGTTGTGGAATTTGCTTTCTGTGTTGTTCAATGTGCTCTGGATGGATAAGATGCTTTTCTGCAATGCACAGAGGATGTGAGGAGAGAATTCAGTAGTCCTAGATTACACAGCCCTTTCCCCTCCCCTCATCCTCCTAACCCACCAGATTCCTTTCTGGGCCAAGAGTCCAGGCACTCAGCATTTTTTCTGCCCCCCCCCACTCCTATCTAGGTATTCCTACTGACCTCAGCTGCTGGGAAATGTGGGATGGCTTCTCTTTCCAATCCGTACAGCTGAGAATGTATGTTAGACAGTGCCCTCTGACACATGGTGAGCCTCTGTAGAAATGGTGGGAGGAACACAGGGCATGTTGGGTTAGAAAACTTCACAAGGGGGGGGGGAGAGTTCTTCTGGCAAGGCCTGCAGCCACACAAGAGCTCATGGGCTCAATGCCATGCTATTCTTTGTGCAGAAAACCACTGGAGGGCAAATCCACACCACGGCCTGAAAGCACCTGACTTCCCCCAAAGAATCCTGGGAGTGTTAGTTTGTTAAGCGTACTGAGAATTGTAGCTCTATGGGGGAGAAACTACAGTCCCCAGGATTCCACATGCTTTTAAATATAAGGTGTGGATCTGCATCTCAGTGCCATCGCTTAAAGGCTGCATCCAACTAACATGTCTCCTCTGCACAAGGATTTACACTTGCCCAATGGGAATCTCCCCCCTCACCTGTGCGGGCCCTCCCCAAATATGCAAATCTGGGAACTCCTAGAACAGATTTAGGAGGCACACCAGGGGAGGGGAAGTTTGTGCAAGTTTAAATATTTGTGCTGATGGGACGTGTCAACAGGAAACGGCCCTGAATTTCTAGGTTAAAAAACAGACATAGCTTTTGAGATTTTCCTTTGCTTTCCAGTCCATTATGGGACAGCTGAATATTCAGTTCAGTAAATTATAATGGGCAGAACTCTGTTTATTCCACAATGTTGCGATGGTACCAAGTGCACCGACATAAAAATAAAAAGAAAGAAAGAAACAGCAAGTTTCTAGTCCCCACTGCTGTGAAGAAAAGCATGGCCAATGCTTGGAAGAATCCTGTGTGCAGGGCCGTCTTACCCATAGACGCTAGGGGTGTGGTGCACCTGGGTGCCAGGCTCCCAGGGGCACCAGGCCGAGAGTCCGGGGCCCGAGAGTTGAGTCCGGGGAAGAGCCCGTCCGTCGGTCGGAGCGACACGACGGGCTCTTCTGCTGCAGGTGGTTCTGTGCTGTGAGTTCGGGGGCAAGCGAGCCAGCAAGACGCTGAGGTGGCCGGCTGGCTCCGCTCTCCTGAGCGCCTGGGACTGGGCAACTGTGGGGGGGGGGTGGCGCCGGGCGGATCTTTGCACCCCAATGCTGCATATGCTTAAGACAGCCCTGCCTATGTGGGTATGTGGCTGGATGTGGTGGGAGCAGAGGAGTGGTTGAACCACATGGGTGGCCCATGGCGTTTCAGGGTCCTGCATAATTCTTTGCCCTTCTTGACACAAATGAGAGTGAAACAAAGATTGCATGATGAGATTTTCTTAATTTTCTATATTTGGACATAGTGGTTGATTCCAACATTGCATTGGTAGGGAATTTGGGACAGGTTGGCCCAGAGTCACTCCATGCCCCCACATGCAGCACACTTCTTAAGCCTTAAAGAAGGGAAGGGAAGCCTACCTGCTGGAAAGGGTTAAAGACATCTTGGCTGCAGGTTAAGTAGTACTGCAGGATTTCTGTGGGATAGGGAAGAAAAGAAAAAGGAAATCAGACCATGGTTCCCTATCAAGGCACCAGGCTTTTCCCGTGCCCCTCCTGGATCCTGTGTTTGTTTTATCTAACTTGGGTTTTACATGCTCAGAAAGAGGCTCTCTGCCTTGATAGCAACAGTACAGGCCATGTGAAACTTTCTGCAGGGGTGAGGAACCTTTGCATGCCCCGCCCCCGGATGCTGCTGGACTACAATATCCATCATCCCTGGCCACGGGCCATGCTTGCTGGAGCTAATGGGAATTGTAGTTCAGCAATATATAACTACATGACATGCAATGGCGCCTTGGTTCTTTACTTCATTGTTGAGTAGCTTCTATGGGGAGAGCTATGGGGAGCAGTTGGGAAGGACAAATATTGCCTCCCCTACCCTTGCAGCAATTATTAACTCCAGAAGCGCAGGCTCCCATATGTGCCTAAGGTGGTGTTACAAGAAATGTAAGGTCTCAGATATAGAATAAATACTCATCAATGCACACCTATCTAAATATATGAACCATGTGTCTGAAATAGTACGGGAGAGCAATCCTGAAGCCATTTTGACTCTCCCAATGACGTCCAATATTCCTCTGCAGTAAGGGAGGCAAATGGGGAAAGGCTTCCCACTGTCTTTTTGCTTGCAAATCCTGTCTTAAGGCCATATTTGCGTAGGAATAGGGTGAGCCTGTGACCTGGACTCAGGGACTAAAGTATTAACCGTCACAAAAGAATGGCTAGCCTGCCCAGGTAATGCAATCAGTGACCATGATCAGGTATCCTGGCAGACAGCTGCTGGCGACCGCCTCCTTCTGTGATGTAGGTATGATGTTTTGGCGGGGTGGTCTTGGGCTACAGGGTGGGCAATTTCAAAAGTCTATATAAGGGCTTGAACACCATTGTTCAGGGTTCTCCTCCCTCCTGTGTGCGGCGAGTGGGGACCCTGTTGCAACAGTTCCTTGAATAACGATCAGGCTTACTAGCCGCTTCTCTTCTCTGTTATTTTGGCCTCTGTTACTTTCTCCTATCAATAGGGAACCCACTTAAGGACTCATACGGGCTCTGGAATACCCCATAAGGGAAAGGGAACAGTTTTTCTTACAACAGTGGTTTGCCTTTGGGAAGGGGAGTGGGCGGGATTTCCACCAAGGCTGCAGCAGCGGATAATTTATACTTCCCTGCATCCTGGTGAAAATAGCCCCGCCTTGTGGGCACAGTGACTATTAATCATCTTAAAACAATTTCCAGGTGGTGGAAAGTAACCTCGGAGCTATCATTGCAAAACGGGTGTTCCCGGGCACGGCAAATCGCGCTGGCTGAAAAGGTGACACATAATTATGGATTTTAAAGGAGCATTAGCTAATCCTCATGCCTTTGACTCTCTTTGGCTCCCATTCTTACATTTTGTAAACATGGGCGCTTGGCCTCTTACACAAGGCAGGAGTCTTGTGTTGGAAGGAAGGGCACCTCAGTCTAAATGATTACGTTTCTATGATAATGGCCATGTGCCTGTGGGAAGTCACTCAGTTTCACGAAGGAGGATCCAGAGCTGGCCCAATACGTTTGGGCACCTGAGGCGAACCACAAAAGGATGTTCCTTCTCACTCTGCCAGGGAAGAAGGGGGGTAATGAAGATCCATCTCGTGAACAAGGAGTGGTGGGAAATAAAGATCTATGTTAGAAACAAAGGGGGGAATCGAATCAACCCAACGGTTAAACTAGGAATGAAGAGCCGTCATGGAGGGAAAGCGGCTCACTCTGAATCGTGATGGGTGGGGGCAGAGCCTAGGTCGGAGACCCCAGAGGGCAGCCTCCACCTAGGAATGGGAGGAGACCAGCAACACCTCTGCGGAGGTGAGAGGGGCTGCCAAGGAGATGGCAGATCTAGACTGGAAGAAATGTGCTGCTGATGCGTTCCTTGGAGGCCGGATTTGCCGCCTACTGCCTAAGGTGGTTGCCTCACCTTGCTGGCCCTGGGAGGACCACGACCTCACAATAGGAGGGGGTAAATAAAAGGGTTCCATTCCATATAAAAGGATGTCATATAGAGGAGGGAGAAAGGTTGTTTTCTGCTGCTCCAGAGAAGCGGACACGGAGCAATGGATTCAAACTACAAGAAAGAAGATTCCACCTAAACATTAGGAAGAACTTCCTGACAGTAAGAGCTGTTTGGCAGTGGAATTTGCTGCCAAAGAGTGTGGTGGAGTCTCCTTCTTTGGAGGTCTTTAAGCTTGACGCCCATATGTCAGGAATGCTTTGATGGTGTTTCCTGCTTGGCAGGGGGTTGGACTGGATGGCCCTTGTGGTCTCTTCCAACTCTATGATTCTATTGTTTGCTACTTTGGATAGTTGTACCGGTTGTAGTTCAATGTAGTGCTAAAGAGATTTCCGCTTGCTCACTGGAAGTATCTTCCCTTTCCTCCCCCCCCCCATGGGCTGTTCTGGGGGGTTATCTCCATTCTCCAGAGTAGATCTGAGGGAGGCATGAGATAAAAAAAGATGGGGAGAAAGCCCTGCTGTGCTAGTGGGGATCCTTATGCTGGCTTCTGCTAAGGGAACCAGGGGGTTGAATCCACCCTATTTATTATTAACTACCGTAGATGTCTCCATCAGAGAACCTCTGTCACAGGCGCATTGAGAAGCAAATCAACTGGAGAACGAATGACACGCAAAACACCCTGGGTTTCGATTATTGTAGACATGGATGCTAAGTCTGGCTGGCAATGTAGATTGCATGAAACAGGTTCAGTTGCAATTAGCCCAAGGAAGGCCTTGCAGCTGAGCCGGCAAAGTCAGGTGTGAGTTTAAGCCAGGCTTTTCAGGTAGGGTGCCAACTAACCGGCGGGGTGGGGGTGGTGGGGGCAGAGAGGAAGTCCCAGTCTGCTCCTGTGCCTTTAACAGCAGACCTAATACCTGCAAAATTTGGCATCGGAAGCTTTTCACAGCATGGAGAGAAACATGATCGCTGGGGAACCTCTAGTACACATCAGGCTTCTGCAATGAAGGCACAGCTTGAGAGTTGCCAGCCCCTGCTCCCCAAATGCTAACCCACTTTGCTTTTCCCTGGGCCCCACGGCACTTCCAATCCTACCTGGGCTGAGTCCAGTGCTGGCTTGGGTTGTGTTCATCACATAGCCATCTGGCTCAAAGCAGAAATCGCTCAGTCCCTGAAGGGAAAGGGGAAGAAACAAATGTCTCTTTTACTGCAGTCAGTTGCTAGCAGGATCTAAGCAAAAATGTGTGGCTGCAGAAGGCGGAGTCCAGCACCTTTGACAGCCGTGGGTCACTCTGATAGGCATCACAACAGAACGCTCAAAGCTGGGATGGTGGGGGTGGCGGCTTTGATCCACAGGGCGTGGGAGAATGTGGCGGGTTCGAATAGAGATTTTGGGGGAGGGGCACTTTGAAAGGAAAGAAAGAGTGAGTACACAATCTAGGCTCTGTCTCCGCCAAATGTATTAACGGAAAACCACAACAACAGCCCCAAACTCACCACAGCAGCTGCTGTCTCCAGCCCCATGGAGCCCCAGCTCAGGATGAGGACTAGGAAACTCATGACAGTCATTCTGTAGGCAGGAAAGAGAGAGGAAGGCACTCAAATGGGCACTGACGGTGGTGCAGTCTGGGCAGCCAATGGCCTGGCTCACCTAAATGAATAGGAAGGCCCCCGCCCCAACACAGCATGCCCTCTAAGATACAGGTACAGGGACCCCTGACCATTAGGTCCAGTCGTGACCGACTCTGGGGTTGCCTGCTCATCTCGCATTATTGGCCGAGGGAGCCGGCGTATAGCTTCCAGGTCATGTGGCCAGCATGACAAAGCCGCTTCTGGCAAACCAGAGCAGCACATGGAAACGCCATTTATCTTCCCGCTGTAGTACCTTCCTATTAATCTACTTGCACTTTGACGTGCTTTCGAACTGCTAGGTTGGCAGGAGCTGGGACCAAGCAACGGGAGCTCACCCCGTCACAGGGATTCGAACTGCCGACCTTCTGATCAGCAAGCCCTAGGCTCAGTGATTTAACCCACAGAGCCACCTGGGTCCCACCCTCTAATATATCCCAGTGCAAAACCGGGATGCTTGTCTTCTGGAACTGTGCTCCCATGCAATGTCATTATCTTGCAGAAGACGCACATCCAGCTGCGATCTCACACGTTTTGGGATCCCAAGCTCTCGTGTGTTTGGGGGCACCATGCTCTTGCATGAGAGCACAGCCCACCCCCACCCCCCAAATGGGATGTCCCGATTTAATTTGGGATAGTGGATGGATGTGACCCATCCATGCTGGCTCACCTCATTTGGAATTAAGTGAAGGAGGACCATCTAGAGAGTGAAGGGGGGCTATGCGATTCTAAGACCAGAATCTAACATGACATAACTATATGATGGGGCACTGAGGGGGCTGATGGGAGTTGTAGTCCAAAATGTCTTGAGGGCACCAGGTTGGCCAAGGCTAGGGCAGGTGCAATCTGGTGTGAGCATGCTGCCATGAATGGGGATATTGCCATGGTTTTGCTTCAAAGGGCTGCTCGATTAGGATTTGACAAACAAATACTATTAGTCCTTGATATGTCTGGATGGTGTATGGGAAACCCAGCTGCAGAAGTGCCTGGTGCGAATGCTTGGGAAACCAGGAGTGAGCAAGAGGGCTTAGAAATGGTGAAGACATTGATGCAGGAGGTGGGAAAGAGGTGTGGAATGGTAGCAGGGCCTTTTTGGTGGTGGTGGGATTTAGAATAGTAGGGGCAATTGCCCCAGGTCTCATACACGGAGGGGCCACATCAGTATTGGCAGATTGTACCACTGGGCAGAGGGGAGGGGAGGACACTGACAGAGGCTGCAATGGGAAGGAAAGCAGGGGTGTTGCCTTTGTTAAATAATCGAGTCCTGGACCAGAGAAAGCATCCGGCTTGCAAGGTCTCTATGGGGTTCTGATAGAATCATAGCATCGCAGAGTTGAAAGGGCCCATGTGGGCCATCTAGTCCAACCCACTGCAATGCAGGAATCTTTTGCTCAACATGGGGCTTGAACCCACAACCCTGAGATTAAGAGTCCCATGCTCTGCCAACTGAGCTATCACAGCTGTGAGGTCTACAACCTTGCAGGTCTACTCCTTTGCCTCTCCACTCGGGCTCTTCTGGGATATTGGCAAATCAAGTGAGTATTGCAAACAGATTCCTCTCATCTAAAGCATCTTGTAGCGCTGACTTTTGGGACGTCTCACTACCCTGTTTGTGTGTGTTTCTGCAGATCTTTACGTTTTGATATTAAACATCCCCCTGTCCCCCAAGGGAGGGCCATACAGCTTGAATCCCACTGATGTTTTGTTTCAAACAGGCAATTCCTCAGTGCATCCCTGTTGGGTGCATTTAAGACGTAAGATGCCTCGTAGATTTGCTCCCTTGTCTCCCCCTCCATCCCTCTCCCCTCTTCTCAGTTGCTGCCACCTCCCAACACCAGTGGTTCCCGGATGTGCCCACCAGATGGCGCACTCACACGATTACCAGCCACTTGATCTGCTTCGCCAGCCCCAGCAAGGTGAAGAGACAGATGATGAGGTCCAGCAGCAGCAGCAAAATGTAGGCCAGCCACCTGGGGTGCCAGAGAGCGAAAGATGGGAGTGAGGATGACGCACTCGGCCCGCTTCTTCCACCTCCGACCCTTCTACCCACCTCTTTCCACTGCCACGTTGCCCCCCCCCCCCAGACTGCAGAGTTGTAGACAGCCAACTCTGGCCTTTGCCATCTGCCAAGGGACAGGGGCTCCTTGGATGCTGCCCCTCTGTCCTACCAAGCCTCCCAGGCAGTGGTGCAGTGTGTTAAATTCTGAAATTCACATGCTCTTCATGGGTTTTTGACCAATGCAGGCACCATGGCAAAACACTCCCCAAGTTTCCTTCCCACATCCTATACCTCCTCCTTTGCTGAACGTCTGAGCTGATTAGCAGACTCGAAAGCTTTTTCACTGTTTTGTGACATTATTGTTGGTCATCATAAAGCAGTGGTTGGTTCTCAAACTATTTTTCCCCTCTGGATCACGTTTGCAGAATGAAAATTTGCTCGCGCCCCACCGATTTTAAAAAAAAACAACTTTGGAAAACAAAAGGAAAACAATCCCTAGCAGTGCTTGATTTATAACACAGGACACAGCTGCTTTATAATACGGTCATGGGGACATCCAGAAAGCACGGTAGCTACATAAGAACATGAATCATTCCCACACACTTGATGTTCTTGCTCTCATCCTGAAAATATATCTATCAATATTCTGCAAATAATAATAAAAAAGTTAGTATACCACACTGAAATGTTTAAATGTTTATGAGATTGCCTTTGAATCTTTCTGACACACTTGCCATCTTCTCCTGCTGCACCCTCTGAGAACCACCGTCATAAAGGGACTTTGGGTTTCCCCACCCGCCTGCCTGCAAATAATGAGTGGCAGTTCAACCCATAGTCTTACAGACTAATGCAAACCTACTTTGTTCTCTACTTAGCTTATTTGGGGCCCCTCCGGACTGGTGTTTTATTACGGGTATGTTTGAGAACATGTTATTGACACAATGATAGTGTGTTCAAGGCAGGTTCGCTCTGTATTTATTAAATTGTTCTGCTGTGCTTCCCCAGTCCTATCACATGGTGGCTATTTCAGAAGGGCCAGAACAATTACGGTCCACAAAGGTTCTAGGATTTCAGCAGGAAGTGATGGGATGTGCACTGATGGGAGATGTGGATTGTGTTAGGTTACAAAGCTGGTGTTTTTTACGGTTGATAATATTCTTGAGGTTGTTGTTTGTTGTTTTGTTACGGAATGCATGAATGCTGTGTTGAACTCTGTGCTTTTTTTTTTTACTCCAAGTCGCCTAAAGAGTGTTTTTGTACTAATAAATCCGAAAAGCAACAATGAAAAGAAAACCTATGCTCCCTGGAGTTATGCTTTTTCTCATCATATATCCATTTCTACAGAAACCCTGTCTTTCTGTCAGTACTAACACCCACCATCGTTCTTCCAGCATTCCCCAGTGCAAAAAAAGAGGTAAAGGTAAAGGACCCCTGGATGGTTAAGTCCAGTCAAAGGCATCTATGAGGTTTTGGTTCTCATCTCGTTTTCAGGCCGAAGGATCCGGCGTTTATCCACAGACAGCTTTCCGGGTCATGTGACCAGCACGACTAAACCGCTTCTGGTGCAATGGAAGCCACAGCACACAGCAACGCCGTTTACCTTCCTGCCAGAGCGGTACCTATTTATCCGCTTGTACTGGCGTGCTTTCAAACTGCTAGTTTGGCAGGAGCTGGGACAGAGCAATGGGAGCTCACCCCGTTGCGGGGATTCAAACCGCCAACCTTCTGATTGGCAAGCCCAAGAAGCTCAGTGGTTTAGACCCCAGCGCCACCTGCGTCCTCAGTGCATGCCCTTCTTCACCACCCCATATCTCACCTGTAATCTTCCAGGTAGCCGATTTGTTCTGCTAGGATGCTGGGCGTGCTGCGTGCCTCACCCCAGAAAGGGATGCCATCCAGCGTTTGCGCTACTGCCTCTGCCTGGCGGCGTGTGTTCCGCACCACGGCCACCAGCTCGGTTCGGGGGGACAGCGTCTCCTCCAGCTGGGTCAGCTCCCCTCGCACGGTTGCCGAAAGCAGCTCCACCGTCTCAGACACCTGTGGGTAGAAAAGAGGAAAGTCGCAAAGCGAGGTGCAGGCAAGGAGGAGAAGCCATATGGCATCGTGTGCCGTGCAGGGCCTTGGCACAGGTTTGTACACCAGATGCCCGTGGCAAACGCGACGCATTGTGTCCCATGTGCGCCTGTTCACACCGGACCCGAGTGCCAAGCTGCGCTTCGAGAACAGGCTGTCCTTACATGGGCGACAGAATGACTTAACCACAGGGTTAGTCCTGGAGATTGGCTCCCATCTTGCCAGCACGGCAGGAGCTTTTCTGCACTATAGTGGGGGCTGGCGGGGTCAGGCTCTGTGACCCAGATTATGCAAATCAAACATATTTGCTGAGATGTGTTCATTTCCTTCTTTGCACAGCCAAAGGGAAGAGGACATTTGAAAGTTTATCAATGGCTATGAGGTGCAATATGGAGGAACGCCTTTCTGCGTTCAGATGAGAGACTCCCTCTAGTTGCTGGGGACGAGCATAGGGCAGCTGTTTGCATCACATTCAGTAAGCAGCGAAGACGGAGCGTTGGATGAGATTGACTCGCACCCTTGGCTTGCCAGACGCCATGACCTTGCCTTCCACACAGTGGGAGGGAATCCGGTGTCGTGCTGTTCTAATGTTTTTTCGGTGCCTGTATTTTTGCTTACCCGATGGAACTTCCCCCAAACCTGGCACACTATTCTGGGGGTTCTCACAACCTTCCAGAGCCGAATTGGGGCATGTGTGTGTGTGTGTGTGTGTGTGTGTGTGTCGGTGTGTCGGTGTGCAGGGAGAAGGGGAGGGAAAGCCATGCTGTGCCAGCCAAAGTCCATGTGTGGGCTTCCAGTAGCAGGATGAGTTTGTTCAATCTGAACCACTGAGGCTGGTGGAGGCTGTTCTAATAGGGCCAATGGGCTAGTGCCCCACCAACGTCATCTCAGTCAGCCCCCACTTGCCTGCCTTCTTCCTTAAAAGCAACCCATAGGCTGACGGGCTGGCTGGCGCCCTTCCTGTTCCTCAGTCTCCGTTCTGTCATTGTAGAACTTAGCAGGGAGGAGGACAAGTTGGCTCTGCCAGTCCTTGGCTCTGGCGCCACCTACTGTTGGCCTCCCTGCCTTTTGCCCTACCAGTCCCAATAGACACTACCCATCACTGCCTGTGCCACACATGGCATTCTCATTCCACTCACCTGCATCACCAATACGCTACAGGTGTTCACCTTTAACACCAACTGCACTAGGCCTGCCCTTCCAATTTCCCTACAGGCTCTGCTGCTGACATCTCTGCATGCTGAGCAGGGAGGTCTGAAGGGGGATCTCTTCACACATTTGGCTGTAATGTGCTTAGACATCTCCTATGCAAACTGGAGCCCTGATCGTTCAGGGTTCTCATTCATCTGTAGGATTGTAAGTGGATAATAGCTGAATGCTCCGAAATCTCCCCTTTGGACCTTCTGTTCAGGGTGCTGAGGTTTCGGGGTGTAGCCAGAAAGGACAGGGCTGGCTTGCACACACCAATTCCTCCCTACACATGCTCTGATAATGTGTGGAGATGAATGCCTAGACATGGCTTAGCGCTTGCAACGATCTTAGCTGCCGTGTGCCATCATATTAGGGGCACTTGCAACATGTCGGGCACATGCTGTGCACATGTCCCTGGAGGGAAGAGGCATGAGTCAAATACCAGTGATCTAGCCAAGGGTTGCTTACAGCCAATTTCAACCTACGGTTCCTCTCTGGAAAGTGGAGCACAGGTTAAAAGCATATTCAGGGGTAACTGAGCATATAAACAAGTGCAGGGGGGTTTCCCCGCTCATTCGCTCACGCACTCACCAGAGCATCGATGGAGCTTAGTGTGTGGTTGGTGTTCAGCAGCGAGTATGTGACCTGGTACACCCCATCGTTGGTCTCGCTGTTTCCATAGAAACCGATGCCAATCCCAGCACTGTGTTGGGGGTGGGAGAGAGACAGGGAAATGGATCAGCATGCATTCTGGGTTTGCAGCTGGCACAACCCCGTTCCCAAAACAAGGGGAGGGTGTCCCTTAAATCCTGCATGGCCCCATATCTGTGCTGCTCATGCCTGTTTATACCGGGATATAAGAAGCAGAAAGTCCCAGCTGAATGAGGCCAAGCACCCACTGAGAGCAGCATCCCGTTCTCACAGCCACCAAGTCTATGGGAAGCCGGCAAGCAGGACTCGAGCGCAGGTCCTGCACAGCCCCCTAACGCTAGGTAACGTGGACCTAGAGCAGCCATGTGTGCTACTTCACAGAGGACAGTTCACTTTGTGAAGTACCGAGCCCGGTTTAATGAAGAACAGCCCTAAGGAGGTGAATGCAGGAAGGGCCCTTGAAGTTGGCCGTCAATAGTTAAGCACCTGTCAGAAGAGGCTCCAAACAGCCCCCAGCTCAGTCTCAATAGCTTTCCACACTCTTTGATTCAGAGCTTGTGCACTAAACTGGAAATGCAGAAAGCAGGTGTTTCGTCTGCTTCACCTATGCTATATTCCGGCTCCCAAGAGGGGTTGATCATTGCACAGTCTTTGAATGGAGGCCTGCCACAGGGCTTCTCTTGGACCCAGAGAAGGGAGGGGGGAGGGGGGAGCCTGGCATCCTGGGACCCAGCTGACAGTGCACTGAACACAACATAGCAGGAGGCAAATGTGGGGCTTTCCAAAGCAGGCTGTTGCCCTCTCCCTTTTGCAATCGCTTGCAACGTAGCCTCAGCATCCCGTGCAAGGCCCACCACCAATGCCATTATCTGTGGCGAGGGTGGGCAAGGGAACGCAGCAGACCTGTGTGGATGGTAACAGGCACATGTGGACTGTGGGGGGCCGGGTGTATATGGGATGAGCACTCATCCAGCCCGACGTCCTTGCAAACGGCTGTGTAGCCATTCTCCCGTAGAACCCAGGGCAGGAACAAGGAGGGATCCTCCTGCAGGCACAGTGGAGGGAATCTTTGCCAAAAAGAAAGAAAGAAAGGAGGAGTCACATCAGAAGTACTAGTGCAGATAGGAAGAGCAGGAAGGGAAACAAGGGAGGAGTGCGAAGATGCACTGGGGGAGCAGCAGCAAGCCAGGGGGAAATACGTCTAAGCTCCTTATGGCAACTGGCTGGGGATTGGGAAGGGATTTGCGCAGAGAGGGAACAAGTGAGTGTGAAAGGAACGGTGCACAAGAGAGACCCCGTTATTTCCCCACCCACCCCTCTCTCTTTCCTTCTCTCCCTCCCTCGTCCTGGATTGGGCCACCTAGCTGCGCCTGGCTCCTGACAACCGGCGTTTGCCCACCCCCTGGGCTCGCTTCTTAACCGTAATTATGGAGCATGCCGGGTGGGTAATTACAGTCTTTCTGGTAATGACACAGGCGTGCGCAGAACAGCTGCAACCAAAATGTATGGGGATTAGCACAAGAGGGACCAAAAATACCGGCGGTTCTTCCTTCAGTCAGACCTGCCCTTCTCCGCACATTCATCCACCTGAGCCACACTCTGAGGGGCAGTTCGCCAGAGTTCATGGACGGCTAGTTTTTGTTCTTACCTGGTGGTTTTTTTCCCTAGGCTAGGGTTTTGTGTGTGTGTTTGTATTTTAGTATTTTATCCAGGTTTCCCAGGATTATGTGGAGGATTGGTGATGGATCAGACTAGATGAATGCACAACTCCTGCTCTCCTTCCATTTATCTCTCACAACCTGCCTCCCTTTCCACCTGCTGCTGTACCCCAGCATCCTTAAATGCCACTAATTCAGTGGTGCTATAGTGACATTACATACGCATGTGCTTGTCAATAGACACTTTTTTCTGATCCCCCATGGCAAGGGTGGGGAACCTGGAGCTCTCCAGATGTTCCCAAACTCCAATTCCCACCAACCCCACTCAATGGTAGGGGATTATGGGAGTTGTAGTCCAGCAACATCTGGAAGGCCTCGTTGTGATTTGAACCTATTTGTTCATGCACTACCTTCTGGAGCAGCAGGGGGGGGGGGAAATGTTCCATGTTCTTTGTGACTCCCTTGTAAATATTTGAAGACAACTGTTATACAATGTCTCTTAATGGTTACTTCTTCAGCCTAAACCAGGCATCCCCAAACTTCGGCCCTCCAGATGTTTTGGACTACAATTCCCATCATCCCCGACCACTGGTCCTGTTAGCTAGGGATCATGGGAGTTGTAGGCCAAAACATCTGGAGGGCCGCAGTTTGGGGATGCCTGGCCTAAACCTTCCACCTTTCTTCATAGGATTTGGCATCCTGGCCACTCACCCTCTTTGTCCTCTAGACACATCCCACTGTTTCTATTTCCTTTAGGTACTCCAGGTGAGGCCTGAGCAAAGCTGACTAGAGGGGCTCCATTCTTACCCCTTGCAATCACAACAGTATATGGCTGTGTTGTGCCTTTAAACCACATTCGAAGCATAGCCTTCCACTCAAAAGAATTCTGGGCCCTGTAGTTTATCCCTCATGGCCTTGCAATTCCCAGAAACCCTTAGCAAACTACAGTGACCAGTATTCTTTGAAGGAAACAACGTGCTTCAAATGTGCTCTCAAGGTCAGGTGTGTACATGTTGATGCAACCCAGAATTGCATTTATCCTTTTAGATGCTGTACTGTTGTTACATCAGTGTTTGAATTATGGGGGAGGGGGGGTGATGGGCAAGTTTTTTGTACCCCCTCCCCAAATTTGGCCAGAGCATTGGTCCCTCATAACCCTACTAGAAATAGTAGCAAAAGGGGGCTTTTTTTGCAAAAGGAAAGAGGGAGATAGGCCAGGCCGGTCCTCCCTTTGAGTCAAGCATTGAGTTACGCTCCATGGGCTGAGTGGGAATCAATCCTTCTCAGGGAAGATCACTCTGACAAGAGTTTGGCTCCACAATGAACTCACTCAAGCGACCTCTCAACTAGTCACCTCATCTGCCTGAGTGTCCTCCAGTCCCTTACATCCATTCCTGGCCAGCTCTTGACGATCCAAGGGCCACAATCCTACCTTTGCACGAGCACCCAAGGAGGTTGTGGGCATGCCCACGAGGGAAATCTCCATTAGCATGCCCGCTGCGTTAGCCCGGCCTGAGCTCTCCCCCAATTCCTGGAGCTAGCACTGCATTCACAGATCCACCTGCCTCTCCCTTCACACACCAACCCCTAGTCATTCTTCCTTTCTCTCTCCCTCCCATTCACCCTTTCATTCACGTACCCACCCAACTCTCACACAGGCCTTTGCCCACCCCCATCTTTGCCTCTTTCAGTCACACCAGGCCCTCTCTTTCTCTTTCTCCCTAAATCTCGTTTCTATGGCAACCACCTCCCTCCTCTCCTCCCTTGCAGGGCGGGGGCAGAGGCAGCACCATTCTCATGATAATAGAGCTTTTTCATTAGATGGGAGGCAGTTCCCAGACTGAAGGGTGAGGGGATAAAAAACAACAACCATGGGGGGGAGTGTTCCTGGCTCCAATCCCACCCCCTCCACATTATCCTCTCTATCCACCCCTCTCTTCCCAAAGGAGTCGGGAGTCTTGGTTCCCACCCTACCCTTCCCTAAACTCCCCAGAGCACATTCCAGTGGCACAAGGAAAAAGAAACTTGATATTTGGACCTCAAGAGTCTCAAAATCTCCATGTCTGGGAGATTGGTCAATTATAGTACCTGTTTGCACTCCCCCTGATGGAGCAACTTTGCAGCTTAGGGGTACTCCCTGGTCCATCTTTGTCACTGGAGGCCTAAATGAACTCTGTGGCCAGGAGAGCCAGCTTTGGTTGTGGCACCAACTGCGACCATTCTTGGACCAGGATAGCCTGATGACAGTGGTCCATGAATGGGTAACCTCTAAGCTTGATTCCTGAATGGTGCCCTTCTCTCTGGTCTGGAAGCTGCAGCCAGTGCAGGAATGCAGCACCCAGATGGCTCACAGCTTGGGCCCAAAACACCTTAATGTTGACCTGGAACAGATCAACAGTCTGTCTGTGAGCACTTAGAAGAGGATGCTGTGATTACTAAGACCCAGCAGGGGTTTCTCAAAAACAAGTCATGGCAGACGAGCCTCTCTCATTTCAGGAGAATGCTAGGATGTAGCGTATCTTTGAGTTCAGTAAAGCTTTTGACCAAGTTCCCCATGTTGTTATTTGTTTGGGGTGTTAAGCTGTGGCTCCTCTGATGCCTGGATCCAGCAAGTGTTAAAAGCTAATCAAGCCTTCTGATTCCTGGATGAGCCAAGCTAACTTCCTGGTGAGGTGATGGGGGATTAAAGACAAAAGGCGAGTGAAACCATGAATGTAAATGTTACCTTTATACAGCAGGAGGCAAGTTTACACCCACCCACACCCCTACCTGTCTTCCATCCAGGCAACCAAGAGGCATGGTCAGGGTTCAAGGACAATGTTCTAACCCAGCAAAAACCCTCAAGGAGGGTATGAACTAGGGCTGGTGAGGGGTGTGGCCTGTAGGGGAAAGAGTTTGGCTTGGGGAGAGTTCCAAGAGTCGGGTAGAGAGGGCTGAATTTGCCCTCCCCCCGGCCAGAGGTCCCCACCACAATTCTGGATGGATAGCACAGATTAGGGATACGTAGCACAGAACCCATTAGGGTTCGTTTGGTGGCGAGATTGTTCTGCCTTTGGGACAGTGATGCTCACTAGATGCCTTTTGATTGGTAGTTGCTGCTACTGCCTTACTCTGCTCTCCCAAAAACCACTCATCTCCTCCTCCTCCTGACCCTCGGCCCTCTTCCTGTTCCCGTCCACTAGAACTCTCTCCCACTCCAGAGGAGCCAGTCAGTCGTCTTGGCACTTCATTTGGATGAGCAAATGACCATTTACTGCTCCAGGCGGTTTCCGTGCAGAGGACGGGTGGCATCTGGCTGCTGGACCCTCCCTGCCTATCCGTCTGGAAGGGTTATTTCTCCCTGGGCTGGATGAATAAAGGTCCTCATGCTAAAAATATCTCCTAGCCACCCGCTCTTTTGATGCTCTCCAAAGAGCAAAGGGATCGCATAGGTTACCCATTCGCACAGTGTGGGGTGAGATGGACAGTTCTGCGAAATGCAGCCTTAGTTCAGAGTTAGCAGGGATTGAATGCGGCGGAGAAATTAAGCTTAGGCTGTCTCTGCAACCACACAGCCTTATACTGCCCCCCCTCTTTGCCTCAGGGTTGGAACAAGTTCTCTGCAGCTCTATGATTCTGTTTTTGGATGCTTAAAAATCTATGCTGCAAAGTGAATTGGAAGACTAGGATGGAGGGGCAAGAGGAGATAAGTTCCCTAAGACTATCCCACTTACACTGTTTTTTTATGCTAGATACTTCCCTCCCCACAAGTTGCTGTTGTTGTTTGGTTGCTGTTGCTGTTTTACCCCTGTGTTGAGAAAAGATGCAGGTATCCCAAACTTTTTTCTGAGCAGGGGTAAAAGTAGCTGGAAAAGGAGAGACTTTTCGTCTTCAGGAATCAGTCTTGTGCTTCAAATTGCAGCCTTGGCAGCTTCGTTGTATTTGAAACAAAAACAACCAAAACAAATAGCAGGAAATATAAGATCACAGGAATGTTGTTGTCGTTGCGGTTCTCCCCATCTGACTGGGTTGCTCCAGCCACTTTGGGTAGCTACGGTACCAACAAAATAGTAAAAAACATAAAATGAAACAATTAACAACAACAACAACAACAACAACAACAACAACAACAACATAATAATAATAATAATAAAATATATTTATACCCCGCCCATTTGGCTGGGTTTCCCCAGCCACTCTGGGCGGCTTCCAACAGAAGTATTAAAATACAACAATTTATTAAACATTAAAAGCTTCCCTAAACAGGGCTGCCTTCAGATGTCCTCTAAAAGTCTAGTAGTTTTCCGCTTGATTAACTTCTGCTCCTTTGCCACAAACAAGCCGCTACATAGGACATGACAAGTTTGCTGGCCTCCGTTTTTCCAGCTCCACTCTCTCCAGTTATACGTAAGTATGCACTGGTCTTTATCCTGGTCTCTCAGAGGTTGATATGCCTCATCTGAGAGCCCAGGATAAAGACCAGTGCATACTTATAACTGGAGAGAGTGGGGCTGGAAAAACAGAGGCCAGCAACAACAAGCTGCCTTAAACTGAGTCAGGCCATTGCTCTATCTAGCTCATTATTGCCTATGCTGACTGGATCTCTGGGGTCTCAGTCCAAGGTCTCTCCAAGCCTCATCTGCAGGGTCCTTGGATGGAAACCTGGGACATTCAGGATGCAAAGCAGATGTTCTAACGCTGAGCTACAGTCTTCCCCCAACATGTCCTAAAGCTACACAGAATGTACAGTTCTGTCTTCCGTGAACTCTGGGAACGATCAGTTGGCCCAAGACAATTTTCTGCTTGACGCAGAGCTCAAGTGCCCCCCCTACTGCCAACACTTTAAAAAAATCTTGCTGCTCCACACGGAACCAACCTCTGTCTTCACCTACAACCCCACACATTGTGTAATGCAGGCATAGGCAAACTTGGCCCTCCAGATGTTTTGGGACTACAACTCCCATCATCCCTGACCATTGGTCCTGTTAGCTAGGGATGATGGGAGTTGTTGAGTCATGGGAAAGATAGATAGATGAAGACATAGCTCTTAAAACAACCAGCTCTTTATTTTAGCTCTGAGTCCTAGACTGCACAATAGCTCAGCCGGCTGTCTATAGCAGTGCTCCCCAACCTTTTTATCACCGCGGACCAGTCAATGTTTGATAATTTTACTGTGGCCTGCTGAGGGGGGGGGGTTATTGTTTATATTTTATTTAGATTGTTTTGATTTAATAATTTTAATTTAATTGTATTTAATGATCCTTAGGCGGCCCGGTACCAATTGATCCACGGACCGCTACCGGTCCGTGGCCCGGGGGTTGAAGACCACTGGTCTATAGTACTCAGTAACTTGCAACAGTAACAAACTTCCCCTAGTTACCCAATCCGTGAACAGCAGTCTCAATCCTTCATTTCCATGTAGTGGACCTGAGTGGGAACTGCAGCCACTGTGGGCAGGGTAAGAACTGCAGCCACGGTGGCCAGAATGAGTACTGCAGTCAAACTTAATACATAATACATAACAGGAGTTGTAGTCCCAAAACATCTGGAGGGCCGAGTTTGCCTATACCTGGTGTAATGTGAAGCAGGTCACTCTGTGCCTGAATACCAGTTTCTGGGGCTCACGAATGGGAGAGCGCTATTGCATGTTTCCTGCTTACAGTCTTTCCCTGGGCATCCCATGGGCCACTGTGAGAATGGAATGCCAGGCTAAATAGGCCTGATTCGAGTAGGGCCCCTCCTATATTCTCATCTAGAAAGGGCGTAGTAAGTTCTGGTTAGAACTGCCTCCAAACGTAGTAATTGCATTCAAGCAAGTTCTAGCAATAACCTAGCAACAAGCAACGAAAAGGTTCTAGTAACAAGAGACGAGCCATTTTTTAACAGCAAAGGACTTCGTTACAGAGAACACTGCAATGTTGGTCTGTTTCTGTTGACACTTGTACAGGCATCGAGTGTTGACGCTATACAAAGTACTAAGGATCTACTATATAATCTGCTAATGAGAGGGAATCCGTCATGTTTCGGTAACAAATTTAAGCTAGTACAAAGTGCTGCGGCTGGTTTTGACCAGGGACTGTTATTTGGATCATGCAGTTCTGGGCTTATGGCAGCTTCGCAGGCTACCAGTCTGTTTCCAAGCACAATTCAAAGTGCAGATTGCAGCCTTTATAGCTCTAAATCAAGGCATTGGGAATCACAAGCCCTGGGGCCACACTCCTTTCTAGGCCATACCTATCACTGGCCCTGCTTTGCACCCTCCTCGATTTGTTTTTTGCCTGGCTGGACTGTGTCCTTGACCTTTGATAATGCTCTTTTCTTTTTCGCTATGTATGGAGTGCTAATTTTGGATTGCCTTTTGTTGATTGCTGAGTATTGTCTTTGTTTTGTTTTTAAAACTAATAAAGCATTAAAAAAAAAAAAGATACCGTAATGCCCTTGGTTGCCTGGCTGAAGGATATGGAGCAGGGTGTAAGTGCATTTGAAAACTAGCCTGCTGTGCAAAGGTAAAATTTGCATTCATTGATCTGCCTACATTTGCTCACCACTGGTGGGTGGCCCCCAGGAGGTTTCCTAGAGGGGAATGGTTTAAGGCAGGCATGTCCAACCAATAGATCGTGCTCTATCGGTAGATCCCTGGCTCATCCTGGTAGATCACGGGACCCTTATCGATTGTAGGATTAAATAAAGTTTACCAAAAGTTAACAAATAAAAGCTGAAGAACTCTGGGCAATCCTACCCCCAAAAAAGCTCAACAACTCTGGGCTCAACAACTCTGCAATCTACCCACCCCACGCACGCTCCTCCTCCCTCCAATGACAATGGGTAGATCACTGCCAGGTTTTTTATACTGGGAGTAGATCCCAGTCTCTTGGGAGTTGAACGTGCCTGTTTTAAGGGTTTCTCTGCCACCTACAGGAATGCATTCTGTCATCTGTAGTCCAATTGGTTCAACTCTTCTTGTTCAGGGTTCTGTCAACCCATTTCCATCTCCAACCAGGCCCCGAGACAATGCCTCTTAAGTAGACTATTAATATGCATGCAAACGAACACACACACACACATTGCTTTCAGCTGTCTTGGGGTGACTTTGTCATAGCTGCCAAGTCTCCCGCTGAAAAATGCGGGATCAGCAGTGGCGCGGCACCGGAAGTCGCTTCTGCACATGTCTGGACATGAATAGAAGCAACTTCCGGTGCCGGCACTGCCCGATTTCCGGTGCCCAGACATGGGCAGAGCGGCACCCGAAATGGAGCCTCCCTGGCAGGTAGGAAATCCGGGGGATTTCCGGGATTTTTTTCTATTCGGGATAACAACGGGAAACGGATTAAAATCTGGGGGTTTCCCGCGAAAAATGGGAGACTTGACAGCTATGCTTTGTGTCTAATCTACTGAGCCTGGAAGCATGCAGTTGGGAGGTATCTGGAGAAGCAAAAAGGAGTGCAAGGCCCATTTAGAAAAGTCATCTGTCCCTATATTACAGAGGACAGTCCTCTTAAACTCTATTAGAAAGAGTTCTCCATCTGAAGAGCGGTCTGATCCAAATTCAGCTTAAAAAGCCATAAGAAGAGAGGGAGAGCAGGAACAGCTTTGAAGTTGTCCATCAGCACTTAGCACAGGGGTCAGCAAACATTTTCAGCAGGGGGCCAGTCCACTGTCCCTCAGACCTTGTAGGGGTCTGGACTATATTTTTTGGGGTGGCGGGAAATGAACAAATTCCTATGCCCCACAAATAACCCAGAGATGCATTTTAAATAAAAGGACACATTCTACTCATGTAAAAACACGCTGATTCCTGGACCGTCCCACAGGTAGGAATTAGGAGGAGTGTGAGCCAGATCCAGTCCCTGGGCCTTAGTTTGCCTACCCATGACTTATAGCACTTGGACAGCAGACTCAACTGCCAACACAGGCCACCTCTTCAAGAGTCTTGCCCACTAAGGATGAGGTGCGCCGTATTTCTGTTGAAATTATAATAACCACGTCTAAATGTGCACATGCAAATCCAAGCCCCCCTTTCCCCCAGTGATGCATTTCTTCTTTTTGGCAGTGAATAAGTGGCCACCTGATCTCCACTGGTGTGAGAATAGCATTTTGTGACACAGGCCAACCACCCCATAGAACAGGACTACAGCCGCAAGGGACACGCTTGGAAGCAGCAAGTTCCATTCCAATAAAAAACAAATGGAAAACATTTCTATGTGAATGTTTTTGAGGTGTGGTATAAAGCTCACATATCTTAGTAAAGGCTGCTATTCAGATAGCTCTCGCAGCTTGCTTGCACAACTAACTATCCTAAGATAACCCCTGAACTTACACCAACCTCAAGCAGCTTGTTTACATGTCCAAGAGGAGAATCAGATTCTGAAGTGAGTTAGGAAAAGAAGTTAACAACCCCCAGCCAACATATGGGCGTCTTAATGCCAATATTACACTCTTCCAATTTATTTTTAAATGAAAAAGCGGCCATGGGAAGCTGTCAGTTTTGAGTGGAAAAAACGGCAGCAGAGGGAGGGAGGCTGCTTAACTCTTTCCTCCCCTCTGCTTTTAAAAATCAAAATTACTTCCCCCAATCTGTTTTCCTACCTTGGGAGTAAAAGAGAGAGCTTACGGTATATATATTTCCTCTGTGGGCTGCAAGGGAATTTGAGTGCAAAAACAATCAGAGGAGAAGTGGTTACTCACAGTTTCTCCCCCACTGTTTGTCTGCTCACAGTTGCAGATTCCCATGGCTTTTCATTTTAAAAATAATAACCCAAAATCGGGAGACCTGTTACGCTCTGCTCCTGTTTAATGTCTAGCTTGGCCTTCCATCACACATCCTTAAGCTAACCATCCAGGGTTGCTCACACAAGTAACAGCGTTTCTCATCGGCATTGCAAACTCGGCATAGCTGAGAAGACACCCTTGCTGTGACCACACACCACAGTTGAGATGCTTGCTACCCTGGAGAAAACCATTAGCGGCACTTGTGAATGAGCCAAGACAGGCAGCACCCCCCTCTTAAGACAGCGTTCCTTTAATACTTGCATTGGTGGAAGTGTTTTGGAAGGAAGAATTTCAGCAAGGGCAGCTTTCTTTCCTGTCAGGAGAAACAATAGAAAAAGCGGCCCTTGTTGAAATTCTTCCTTCCACCACTACACAACTGTTAGAGGAGGCTTTCCCCTGCATTACACCTGGCAATCTCATAATTAATATCCTCACCTCGCCTCGCCCTGTCTTGAACCCGTGACCCCAGGCTCTCGCTCATGACGGTTAAGGAACGTCCCTAGCAAGGTGGGGGCCACAAAATGCCATTAGCATAAATGGTGCGGCCTGTATGTAAAGCACGGGCCTTCCTCTAAGGCCGAAGCCAGCACTTAGCAACCCCTTAGCAACAGCTTTTGTTCCTCGCGCCATGGGCCGATCCCGAGTCCATTGTTGGGCCTCTATGCTGTTGGGAGGATTTGGAGCGATTGTGCGGTGGGGCAGGGTCTCTTTAAGCACTCTTCCCCCCATGCTCCCCCACCTACCCCAATTGGGGCCAAGGACACAGAGGAGCCATTATTCCCGCCATGAATGGGTACAGTCTTGGCATGAATGGGAGCCTTATTTTTTTTTTGTGGTTGCTGGGCTCGTTCCCAAAGCGGCTGGGAATGAACCCCGATGCGACCCTTGTCAAATCAGGACAGGGATGGGGTGTTCTTGGGAAGAGAAGGTGTGGGGTGGGGAGGGGAGGAGAGGAGCTAGTTTTCCCTAATGAGAAAATGGGGGACATGGAGTGGCGCAGATTTGCTCCAGCATTTTTTGGGTCGCGGTAGAAAGAGGAGAGCGTGTATAGAGACAGAGGAATCTGCCTTATGCTGAATCCATCTAGGTCAGCATTCTCTGCGCTGACTTTTAAGAAGCCATCCCTGGAGATGTCAGGTGTCCCAACAGGAGCTGGTCTGGGGACCCGGAGTAGCCAAGATGCTGAGGAGGGGGGCACAGTGACAAAAGGGCCGTGTGTTTGGGTGTTCTGGAGAGAGGCTGCCTGCCTGCCTTCATTGGCTGAAGGTACTGGAAACTGCTGCATAATAATAATAATAATAATAATAATAATAATAATAATAATAATATATTATTTATACCCCGCCCATCTGGCTGGGTTTCCCCAGCCACTCTGGGCGGCTTCCAACCGAATATTAAAACAGTACAGCATTAGACATTAAAAACTTCCCTAAACAGGGCCGCCTTCAGTTGTCTTCTAAAAGTAAAATAGTTACTTATTGCCTTGACATCTGCTGGGAGGGCATTCCACAGGACGGGTGCCACTACCGAGAAGGCCCTCTGTCTGGTTCCCTGTAACCTCACTTCTCGCAATGAGGGGACCGCCAGAAGGCCCTTGGTGCTGGATCTCAGTGTCCGGGTTGAATGGTGGGGGTGGAGACGCTCCTTCAGGTATACTGGACCGAGGCCGTTGGTCAGTATCAACACTTTGAATTGTGCTCGGAAACGTACTGGGAGCCAGTGTAGATCTCTCAGGACCAGTGTTATGTGGTCCCGGCAGCCACTCCCAGTCACTAGTCTAGCTGCTGCATTTCCAACTATTTCTGTTCTGCAGCCTAGTTCATCCGTAACACCAAGCCAAGCTATAGCTTAGTGAGGATGAGGAAGAGAGCTGGTGCACATTTAGAAAAAAAAAACATTTGCTCCTCCTCCAGTACTGCTGCTGTCACACTACTGGGAGCTAATACAGTCGTACCTCGGGTTACAGACGCTTCAGGTTACAGAGACTTCAGGTTACAGACTCCGCTAACCCAGAAATAGTACCACTGTAGTTTGGCTTAATGTTTTGTCCAAACCTGGGCTCGTCGTTTGCTTTCCTCCAAACAAACCGCAAACCGTAACGAAGTTTCCTTCTTGGTTTCCTGCTCTCGGTTTGCTTGTGGGAGACAAACCCTGAGCCCAGGTTCAGACCTATCACTAAACCAAACCACAGCTTAGCTCCCAGTAGCTTGGATGGGGCAGAGTGAAGCAGCCACAAATTTCTCTCTATGTTTATTCATTCACACCCAGGGCCGTCTTAAGTATGTCGGGTGCCCTGGCGCCGTGGAGCGGAGACCGCTCCGGCGCCCCGTTTCTTGTCGCGGCTGGTGGGCGGGCGCAGCGCAGCGCCCCCCTGGCACCCCGCGCCACCCAGCCTTCCCCTAGAGCCGGCCCTGTTCACACCTAGCCACAGTTTAGCTTCGTATTGCATGCAAACCAAGCCAGTGTGTACTACTAATTGTCTTATTATGTGTGCACTATCATGCACCAAAATTTTACAGGGGGGGAGAAACACCTGCATTGTGTGCTGGCTCATCATCCTCTGGAACATCGTCATGATGGTTCCATTGTCCTTTGCTTCATCACTGAACTGGCTTTTGATGGCACTAAAGGTAAAAAAAATAATCAACTGGGGCTCCCACAGATTTGCCATGGGGAATATTCTAAGAGGCAGAGGTAAGAGAGCCCTACAATAGGCCTCATTGTCAATGTGCAAGTTCTAATTAGTTTGGGTTCTGTGGAGCGGCTCATCTCTCCGTATCTGCCAAGCTCCTTGAAGTTTATTTTTGAGTGAGAAATCTAGGAATCATAGGGCACTTCTGCTGATCTCACTTGTCTGGGCCAGTCATCCAACAGTCTCTGAACTTAAAAGAACTTGACACTGTCAGTTTAATAAAGGCTTTGTAACTTTTGTGATGCATGTGTGCGTGTGTGTAGACTAAGGGGAAAAGTCATACCCAACATGTCTCTAGGGGGAGGAGAATGAAAAGATCAAGGACATTCTTGCTACTCATATTGTAAAGATTGGTTTGGAGACCACGTAGAGCACACAGATGTCTGTCTGTCCATACTGAGTGTTAGTCATTGCATATACGAGAGAGAGAGAGAGAGAGAGAGAGGGAGAGAGGGAGGGAGAGAGAGATGCACATCACTGTCAATTTAAAATGAGGAAATGAGGGTGGAGAAAGAAGTATAAGCACAAGGGTACTTTTAGTTTAGAGTTTCTAGGTTTGCTGAAGAAGGCTGGGGTCTTGTGGATCAAAAAAGGAGGTTAAAACAGGGGTGGGGAAAGGAAGGAAGGAGGGAAGGAATAATAATAATAATAATAATAATAATAATAATAATAATAATAATAATTTATTTATACCCCACCCTCCCCAGCCAGAACCGGGCTCAGGGCAGCTAACACCAATAAAATTACAATAAAACATAAAAGAAAAAAAAACAGTTAATTAAAATACGGGTTAAAATATAATTTTAATGCAGCCTCATTTTAGTAGTAGCCCATAAATCAAAACCATAAGGGAAACATACAGGTCAGACTGAGTCCAAACCAAAGGCCAGGCGGAACAGCTCCGTCTTGCAGGCCCTGCAGAAAGATGTCAAATCCCGCAGGGCCCTGGTCTCTTGTGACAGAGCGTTCCACCAAGTCGGGGCCAGTACTGAAAAGGCCCTGGCCCTAGTTGAGACCAATCTAACCACCTTGCGGCTCGGGACCTCCAAAGTGTTGTTATTTGTGGACCTTAAGGTCCTCCGCGGGGCATACCAGGAGAGGCGGTCCCGTAGGTACGAGGAACCATGCTAGAGAAAGGGAACAGGACCTAAAAGGCTGCAGAAATGGAAGAAAGGGAGAACTTGGAGCCAGGATTTCTTAAAGTTGGGATTTTGTATGTTCCGAGAGCCAAAGTGACATGCGACATCATTGAGCAGCCTCCCAACAGCCCCTACACACACGCGCGTGCATATGAAATTCACCCTAAGGTTTCCCACAGCACCTGTAATTTGGTCCCAACTGATCCTGTTTATGAGGTTTAGTTGCTATGTGTCCTTGGCCAAGCATCCTATTTATCTTGGACCTGTTCCATGTTTTGGGGACATGTCTGAGACACATATGTACAACGTTGTTGTAGTATGCACATACAAGTACTATAGTTATGCAGGTTTCAGGCCTCTGGTGCTTCAATATCAGAGTGGGGAACAGATGCCTCCCTATTCTGAGCACCCATGCCACATGCACGTCAATGCACAAACTGGGACGAGAAATGGCAACTGCACTACTATCCTTCCATCTGCCGGTTGCCTCTTTAGTAAACGCTGCTGAACGTGTTTGAGTTGCTACTTTTCTATAATAAGTACAACCAGATCCATTTGGAGCTTAAACATTCTGCTAAGACATCCTTAAGCTTTCCCAAAAGGAAACGGTCATGATTATTCTACCAGCGCACACCCTCCTTCGGAAACCAGTGTAATACATGCTATTGCATGGTAAATGAATGAATACAGTGTACAGCGGGCAGAAGGGGTGGGGTGGGCTTTCTTTAACAGGGTGTGCTGGTGACAAGCACTTAGGTAGTGACATTTGATGTGGGAATAAGCAAGAACAACAGGAGAACTCAGATTCTTCCTTCTTTAAAGGCGCCCAAGGGAAAAATGAGATACACCACTGAACAGCTCCAATACGCACCATAGGTTTAAAGCAGGCATCCCCAAACTGCAGCCCTCCAGATGTTTTGGCCTACAACTCCCATGATCCCTAGCTAACAGGACCAGTGGTCGGGGAAGATGGGAATTGTAGTCCAAAACATCTGGAGGGCCGAAGTTTGGGGATGCCTGGTTTAAAGCATGTTCTTTCCCCCAACCCCAACCCCAAGAAACCTGGGAGCTGTAGTTTAAGGCTACTGGGAACTATAGTTCTGTGAAGGGTAAGTTACAGTGCCTAGGATTCTTTGGTTGGGGGTGGGGATGTGTTTTAAAAGCTTGGTGTGTACACAGATACTGTCACCACTCTTGCTAAGATTCCGGTAGGTTATTCACTTTGGGATTTATTTATTTCTAAGTGAAGCATGTATGTTTAGTCATCTAAATATTAATTTGGTGCCGTTTATTTGCTTGTTTTAAAGCACAGTCAATTTAATCAGTGTGGTGCAGTGGTCAGAGTGCTGGACTAGAACCCATGAAGAGAAGACCAAGGCTCAGATCACCACTCAGCGATGAAGCTCACTGGGTGACTTTGGGCTATGTCCAGCCTCAGCCTTAACCTACCTCACAGGCTTGTTGCGAGGATAAAATTGAGAGCTGGGAGAACTATGTATGCCACCTTGAACTCCTTGAAGATAAGGTGGGATATAAATATGATAATAAATAAATAAAATTTATAAGGCATTGCAAACCTGCTCTGTGGGTGTGGGGGATGGAGGGGATGTGTATGAGAAGAGTAGATTCGTGATGTCACAGTACTGGCCAGTAGGAGCTGTTCGCAGCCAGCTTTTGCTGCAAATTCACAGAAACGAGAGTGACTCTGTAGAGGTGGTTCATATGGACAGAACACAGCTAGTGTGTTTGCAGAGCTCTTCCACAGCTCAAACACTGCTATATTGTATATACCCTAACTGTTATAGGTATGCAATCATCCTAATTCTCATCTGTGAAATGTTGGGAGGGTATGCTTTTCCTGGCCTCTGGCGAAGGGGATTTCTGCCTTTGAGAGAGGGGAACGACAATGGTGTGTTTCGAATCCTGCACATTACGGCAGAGTCCAGGAGTGTGTGTGTGTGTGTGTGTGTGTGTGTGTGTGTGTGTGTACGCTCTAGGGGTAGGGTAATGACGGCAGAGACAACTGTTGTTGGCAGGGCTGTGTGTGTGTGTGTGTGTGTGTCGCAAGGAGTTCAGGGCTTGGAATAACAAACAGACAAAGGGGCCTGGCAAGGCTGTGACGGGATAGAGAGAATGGGACACAATTTCCTATTCTCCTCGTGGAACAAGAGACCCATTGTGACTTCAGTTGGGGGGGAAGGGGGTGGAGATGATGAGGGGGGTGAATGGGCATCTAGTGTGAGAGAGACAGGAGCGAACCGTCAGGGGCCTGAAAGAAGCAGGGAATGCAATAATATTCCAGTGTTAATGTCTGGATGGGAGGGCAGGCTTTTCACCCATTCCTTTGTAGGCACACCGAGAAGGGGGGGGGGCATGTAGAACGGGATGGGAGCTCTTTCCCTTCTAGAAGACTCCGGCTCAGATCTCACGTTGTTGACCTCAGATAGGCCACAACACACTGAGAGATCACACGTGCAAAGCCAATGACTTTACAAGGAATCCTAGAACTCCTAGAAGGTGTCTTGTTTAAGGTCCCTGGCACCTTACGTTTCACTCTGCCCTTTCCCCCTTCTGTAAGGAGTGCCATTTCTAGCCTGGAGGACTGACAAGCTTTTGGGGGGTGGGGGTGGATGTAGGAGTCTCCCTTTACCAGCAGACGATAACAGCCGCCACGCAGCTCCAGGTGACACAGCAAACCCTTTGCGTCTTGTTTTCCTCGTCATCTTCATCGCTGCAGCAGCAGAAGCGGATCAGGTAGACACAGATGAGAACTAGGCTGATGGCAAAGCACAGGCCTGAGACGCTAGCCAGAAACAGCAATGCCTGGAGCGAGAGCAGAGACGAGAAAAAGAAGTGAAAGGAATGGGGCGGCTGATCTTTGGCCTGTAGTTTATCAGCACGTCTGGGGAAACGGGGACAATCGGTGTCGTCGTCATCAAACAATGAACTGCACAACCCTCCTTCCTTCGCCAAGTTTCTAGGCCTCATGAATGAGAAGATGTGTTTGAGAGGCGGTATACAGAGGGCACAGTAGTTATGCCTCCCTACATAGCCTCCAGATCATGCCATTCACTTGCAAGCACTTTCTATCCTGTAATGTTGCTTTCACCCTCTTTCCATATACCTCCTCACTGCAAAAACAAACCCCGCGAAATGTGCTTCTTTCCTTCCATGGAGTTTGTTGGGGCAACTTTTGCCTCTTTCTTTTTGGAAAGGAGAAATAATAATGATAATATTCTCTTTGCAGAGAAATGGAAGGGGGCAATCCTCACCCTCTGATCTGCTTCAGTGTGGATTTTATTGCTTATATATGAAGCTGGCTGCATTTTATGCTTGCCCCGTTGTAAGTTGCCTTGGGGTTTTCTTTCAGAAACGAAAGGTGAGCCGTGAATATCAAAAATGCATTAAAAGGCCCGCCACAGCCAGAGCCTCAAATCTTTCAGGAAACATGAAAGGACTTCCACTCCAGGAAAACATTCAGTGAATTTTTATGAGCTGCAGCCTTTTGGAGATCTACATATTTGTGTGTGATCTTTTGGGGTTTGGCGAAGTGCTTTTGAACTCTAGTTTTGTGTTTGGGTTTTTTTATGCTTAATTGTGTTGCTGATTCTTCTTCTTTTTTTAGAAAAAGAAGAAGATTGAAAGCCACTTGGAGCTATTTGGTAAAGTGGGATATAAATTAAATACTGCATTTTATTGCAATCTCAATTCTGCAGGAACAGGGTCTAGAATCCCTCCTTCGAAACCTGATTTCTCTGGGCAGGCTTTTGTACCACACCATTCTTCAGTCCTCATAGCCCACTTTCTGTAAGCTAAATTACATATAAGTATCTATTGTACACAAGTCATTGAGGTACAGTATATACAGTTGAAATAAATGCATATTGTCTCCTTGCTTACTATTTTGTCTATCGCCCTCAGTCCTCCACTGTCTCCCTTGTGTCAAACTTCAGATTAGGTGTGGAGAGCCCGTGGCCCTCCCGATGTTGCTGAACTACAATTCCCACCATCCCTGCCTACTGACCATGCTTGCAGGAGCTGGTGATGGGGAAGGATAGTTCAGCAGCATATTGAGGTTCCCCACACCTGTTTGAGATCATAAGCTCCTTAAGGCTATTGTGCATTGCGAAACATTATGCACACCGATGATCAAATGAGGGGAAACATGAAAACTATTACAATCCTATGTGCACATGGAACTTGGCATTAAGCCCAATTAAATACGAGTGCGCTTCTTTCAGAGCAGACATGCACAAAATCAAGCTTTTTGTGCAAACTTGCACGCTGTGCAGCTTCATCAGCACTCAGGATTTGAGAATTTGGAAGCACAAAGGCTGGCACATGTTTTTTACTGACACAGAAAACAAAGAGTTGGGCACTGGGCCTAGCTGCAGAATCCCATCACACAAATACCAAAGAATAGAATTTGCACACATCTATAAGAAGAGTTCCTTGGGTGCTTTGACATTTCTGAATATCTCCCAACCTTCAGGTGCTAAAGAAGGGGTATCGGGACTCCAGGAGACCCTGGCGGTCTTAATTCTGTCTCTTCTACTCCACCGCCACCCCTGACACATGCACACACGTGCACACATACACAGAAACACACACACACACTGCAGCTGCTCCACAGCTTTTCTGCATGACACCAAGGCTCAGACTAACAGCAGGGCACACCCTATCCTGCTTGCTGGTGCCGCCCGAGGCATCACAAGAAGAGATGTGGATGGAGGGAAGTATTTATCTGCCTCGCTGGGCCCTCCCTTCCCATTCCGCAAACATACAAACAAACAGATTACAGGCAATCTGACAATTTGCCCTAGGCTTAGACACCACAATCTGTGCCCACGGCAGCTGGCAGGGCCAGAGGGAGTGGTTGGAGGGGTCAGGGGGGGTCAGTTGGTTACACTCGCCGGCCTTTCAAGGACTGAAAGCATCACCAGTCCCAGGAACGAGGATGCACCTGAGACTCTCTCTCTCTCTCTCTCTCTCACACACACACACACACACACACAGAGAGAGAGAGAGAGAGAGAGAGCTATCCATTCCCTTCCCTCAGAAAACATGCAGCTGTACATGTGGACACAGTCCTACATACACCACTTTTAACTGTGGGTGGCCGAAGTTGTCCTACTCTACCGGTATATTAAAACTGCAAAGATGTCATCACGCTCCTGTTTGTGTGGCCGCCAATAGGTGGCCTCGCAAAGTGCAGTGTGGTGATGGAATTGCAAGCCCAGGTAGGTTGGTTGGTTGGTTGGCTGGTTGGCTGGCTGGCTGGCTGGCTGACTGGCTAGCAAGCAAGCGAGCAGGTGGCCCCAGAGCGTGACAGAAGAACAGCTGGAACAGGGCAGGGCAACTAACCAGCAACCATCACACACTGCTGTGTGCCTCACATCAATGCTATCCTTTCAGCCTCAGCAGCATAGGAATCTGAGGATCAAGAAAAAACATCGGAGCAGGACAGATGCTGGAGAGCTGCAACCAGCCTGTCCTGGCTGTTCCTCTGTAGCTCATCTGTACTACAGGTCAAACAGCAAGGAAAGGAGTTGAGAGTGAGAGTGAGAATGAGGAGGAAGCAAGGAAGCAGGCAGTTCCCGCTGGTAGGGAGGAGGGGAAGAAAGGTGATCTCCCCTTCATTTCCCCCCCCCCCTACTCGTTGGTGTTACCACTGGCTGCTGCTGTCAGAAGAAGGTAGAAAAGGCTGCATTTTAAAACGCAGGGTTCCTTCTCTATCTTTGTGTGGCAACAGCAGGGGTAAATGTGTGTGTGGGGGGGGGGGAGCTTTTCTCTCTCTTTCATCACCCCCCCATGCTCCCACCACTGCTACCTGCTGTCTTTGCTACATGAATGCTGGCTTCTCCCGTCTCTTTGAGAGGCAACCAAGGCAAAGGGGTTGGAGGATGAATGAAGGAACTTTCCCCCTTTCATTCCACCCCACCCCCCACTCACCAACAATGGTGGTGAGATGTAAATGGGGGGGGGAGAGTTTGGCAACGTGTGAAAAGGGGGTTGGAGAGCTGTGAGGGGAAGGGATTTTATTTTGGTGAGAGGGGTGAGGTGTAAAGGGAGGGGGACAAAGTCCTGAGCACGCTGTAAAGGGGATAACTGCTCAGGTGGAAAGGGAGAGGGAGTTTGGCCAGTTGTAAAGGGAGGGGTTTTTGTCAAGGGGGTGAGGTCCCCCCCCTCTTTTTGAATATTTGTTTAATGCTGCTGTTTTTGAAATCATAATCTATATTGTTTTTTAATCTGTTTTTGTTCTTAGTTATGGGTTGTTTTTTAAATTAAAAAAAATCAAGCTGCCTGATGCTTCTATTTTCAAGAAAGCCAGGATGAAGAAAACCTTTAAATATTTCCCCATTCCCCTCTTTTCATCAATCCAGTGTGGGGTGTAGTGGTTAATGCAGGCAGAACCACATTCAAATCCTACATGCAGCCGCTAGACCTCAGTAGGCAAACCTCACAGGGCTGTAGTGATAATGATCACAGCACACCATGCATTAACACGCATTTAATGCTCATGGAATACTGGGAACTGCCGTTTACTGTGACAATTCACAGCACTGCGAAGAAGAGAACATTCCCAGAATTCTTGGGGGAGGGGGAGGGAGCCATGTGCATTAAATGTGCAGCATGGATATGACCGATCACATTGGCTGAGGGAGAATCTTGTATCTTGTACACCCCTGTAAATTCCTCGGAGGAAGATCAGAATGAAAAAGGACTAACAATGTAGCTAACGCAGGGGTTGAATATAAATATTGTGGGAGTCCTGGTAAGCCCTGCCCCACATAACCAATCACATGATGCAGTGCACCCACACCATTTGAATGGGAGTACTCATCAACTTTGTGGGGGCCCTGCCCCCCCCCTAGGAGTGGGCTCCTATGAATGTAGGGATGGACCGAACAGGAAGAAATTGTGCTTTCAAGGGAGGGATAGCTACATGGGATTTATGGAGGGGAGGGCATGCTTCATGTTGGGGGGTGCAGGACCTTGGTTAAGTATTTTTATTGATTTGCTTGATTTAGGAGGGGGGCAGCTGGCCATGGATAGCTAAATTAAATGAGTTGATGGGCTCCGTGTGGGGATCGAGGAAGGTGTTTTGAGTCAGGACTCCAGGCCTTGTTTTCGGTGTCACTGGAAACCAGGCAGAGGGCCTTCTCGGTGGTGGCGCCCGCCCTGTGAAACGCCCTCCCGTCAGATGTTAAGGAAATAAACAACTGTCTGACTTTTAGAAGACATCTGAAGGCAGACCTGTTTAGGGAAGTTTTTTTTAATGTTTGATGTTTGTGTTTTAAATAGTTGGGAGCTGCCTAGAGTGGCTGGGGAAACCCAGCCAGGTGGGTGGGGTATAAAGAACATATTATTATTATTATTATTATTATTATTATTATTATTAGTAGTAGTAGTAGTAGTAGTAAGAGAGAGAAACAAGAGTGTCTCTGAGAAGATGGCCCCTCCACACACGGCTCCCTCCCATCTCAAGAAAGATGGAGCAGCAGTCAGATAGAACAGAAGTAGGGAGGGCAGGATCAAGGGAGATGGATAGATAAACGCGGTTCTCTCTCTCTCTCTCTCTCTCTCTCTCTCTCTCTCTCTCTCTCTCTCTCTCTCTCTCTCTCTCTCTCTCTCACACACACACACACACACACACACACACACACACACACACACACACACACACACACACACACACCAAAGTGGATCAGCTGATGCTGTGAGGCTCAGCCTGACCTACATATCAGCAGTCATTGCGCTCGCCTGCCTCCTCGCTGGCGCTGGGAGGGAATCTGCTGCTGCCGCTGCCACAAACTGCCGCCCCCTCACCCGCAGGGCGGGATGGCGCTCCTCGCTCCTCCCGGAGTTGCCCACGGCAGGGGCGGCAGCTTCCCACGGCAGCTGAACGCGAGCGAGGTCGTTGCCACCGCGCGGGCTGCTTGCTTCGGCTCCCACGCCTTAGCCACCCCCGCGATCCGAGCCGGGTCATCGGAGACCCCCGGGGCCGCCTTTGCGCAGTCCGGCGAGGCGCACAATTAAGAGCTACCTCCGTTGCTTCATGCTTCGCAACTTCTCCCACGTTGCTGATATTGCTCGCAATAAGCGAGCCAAAAAGCAACTCTCGTTTTTGCTTTTTGCTTTTAAATAAAGGCTCTGAGCATGTGCAGTTTTTGCATTTAACACTATTTCCTGCTGCTTCCTGGGTGGTCATTTGGGGCCTCTCTGCCCCCCCCTCCAGCCCTAGCTCATCTCAGCAGTTGCCTCCCTGAATGTGTTTGCTTTCCCTCTGGCACTAGAGACATCTGTTATGGACATAATTAATTTAACGTAATGGGCCTCTAAACGTTTTTTGAAGGACTGAGCACTACTGTACTAGGAAAGCGAAGATGAGAGAGGCCTCACATCAGATCTCCCAATGCTTACCTGGTGCTGGCTCCATTCATTCCCCCCACACTCTTAGCCCACCTAAGGAGCTCAAGGCTTTGTAAAAAAGGTAAATGGACCCCTGACCATTAGGTCCGGTCATGACCGACTCTGGGGTTGCTGTGCTCATCTCGCTTTGCTGGCCAAGGGAGCCAGCGTACAGCTTCCGGGTCATGTGGCCAGCAAGACTAAGCTGCTTCTGGTGAACCAGAGCAGCACACAGAAACGCTGTTTATCTTCCCACCAGAGCGGTACCTATTTATCTACTTGCACTTTGACGTGCTTTCAAACTGCTAGGTGGGCAGGAGCTGGGACCGAGCAACGGGAGCTCACCCCGTCGCGGGGATTCGAACCGCCAACCTTCTGATCGGCAAGCCCTCGGCTCTGTGGTTTAACCCACAGCGCCACCCGCGTATTTGTATGCTGATGCTATTAGCCCCATTTGCCCTCACAACCATAGGTGCCAATTCCTAAGGGGGGTGAGGTCCCTTTGGCTCACCCATAAAATATTTTAGGGGCCCAGGCCTCCCCAGAATTCATGGGCAATGCCATTCAAATAGTGTGTCTTGTGATCAATTATGCAGGGTGGGGCTTACCTGATCCCCCATATTTTATTCAAGTTGCCACCCTTGCTCACAACAAGGTAAGTTGATCAGAGAGGGAGCAATTGAGCTTCATAGAACAAGCAGGGATTCACAACTAACCCAGCTCCCTCACCCCGCCCTGTTCAAAGCCACACCACCACACTGGCTCCATAAAGCCAGGACCCACATTTTCATCCCCAATGCACATATAATAAATGCCTGGGGGCATTTCTCTCCCTCCCCAATGTCTGGATAGAAAGGTGTGGATAGGCGAGATGTGAACATGTACCTGTGGTGGCTGGTGAAGCATCCGTGGAGCAGAAGGCAAGGAGGCCAACATTAGGTGGCGCCAGAGCCAACAAGGGTACAGCAAGCTAATTCTAGGTTTGCCCTGCTGCATTTGACAAGGGCAAGACAGGAGAGGGGGAAACTGACAGGCAACGCCACCCCTTGGATCGGTTGTAAAAAGAAGGCAGACAGGTAGGGGCTGGCTGAGGGCAAACTGAAGTTGGCAGCACAACACCCCATTCATGATTGATTGGATCATGCCCCCACTGCAGCCACCCTCGCCTTTGGGTGTTCAGTTGAGGTTCTAAAGGTTTGGTTGGGGACCCTGTTTTTTTTTAGTGTTCCCGACAGAGCAGCGAAAGTCTATGCAGGTGCAATTTGTCCACAAAGGTTCTGTTAGATCTTTTGGTGAATGGGTGGGCAGGGGGGTCAGTTCTGCAGGTGAAACCCTCCCCCCCCCCAATCCACAACCCACATGTTCATGGATATAGAGCATGAACAGAACTATATCCTTGAGGACCCAGTTGTATCTGCCCACCCACAAATCTAGTCACCTGAATTGCTAAGCCTTCAGTTGTAATGACCCAAGCAGGGTTTGTCTCCACAACTACAAGGACTTAGAAACACAAAACTGCAACAACCAAAGGCTGACTGGGCTGATACACGCATGCACCCCTTCTTCACACAAGCCTGTAGCTGCCAGATCAGAACCCAGAGATCTTGCCTCACCCCACCCACCCTTAACCATACTGAGGCAAAGGAAATGATCCATTAGTTCCCCGTGGTCTATAGAAAACTTTCTTCATCAAATTCCACATACAGTAGTACCTTGGTTCTCAAATGCCTCGGTACTCAAACAACTTGGAACCCCAACACTGCGAACCCAGAAATAAGTGTTCCGGTTTGTGAACTTTTTCAGAAGCCAAATGTGCTCCGTTTTGAGTGTTATGCTTCTGTTTTTAGTGCCACGCTTCTGTTTTGCATATTATGCTGAGTTCTGTCTGTTTTTGCTATTTATTTTGCGTTTTTGTTTTTGCGGCTCCTTTTTGTTTTGTTTTTGTGACTGTGTCGAATGCAGTTCAGCTACTGATTGATTGATTGATTGTGTGACTGTAGTACATTGTTTATTGCTTTCCTTTTATGGATCAATGGTTTCGTTAGAAAGTAAAATTCATGTTAAATTGTGTTTTAGGGGTTGTTTTTAAAAGCCTGGAATGGATTAATCCATTTTGCATCACTTTCTATAGGAAAGCATGCCTTGGTTTTGGAACGCTTTGGTTTGGGAACGGACTTCCAGAACAGATTAAGTTTGAGAACCAAGGTACAACTGTATCTCAGAAGCCTACTCGGCAGTAACTCAGAACAAAACTTTTAATGTACTCTGGAATAGCACCCCTGTCCCAATAAGACAGGAACTTAACTATTTGCACTTTTCAGAAATATTTGGATACATGTTTGTTCCAACACACTTTCCCAATGTTTTGCCACAAGTGTCTAATTTAAATTGCTTAAGTTTTGTTTTGTTTAAAAAAACCAAAACCTTATTTTGGCTGTTACGGTTGTAGGTGACGGCCTTGAGATAGTTGTGTAGAAGGCGATTAATAAATGGAGATAATAATAAATGAATGGTAATAGGACAGGTTAATGATAACAATAATCCACTTGTTGCGTCTCCTCCCCACTCAATCTCTCCCCTAGTCCCCCTGCCCACCCTCTTCCCCTTCCTGTCATAGAGAGTAGGAAGCTGCCCTCTACCAAGTCACATCGTTGGTCCAAAGCTCAGTAAGTGTCTACTCTAGGGATGGGAGAGGCTGTGGACCTCCAGACGTGGTGAGGCTCCAACTCCCATCAGCGTCAGCCAACATGGCCATGGCTCAGGATGATGGGAGCTGCACTGTAGGTCTCTAGAGCAGCTTTCCTTCATCTGGTGCCCTCCCAGGTGTGTTAGACTCCTAACTCCCTTCAGCCCAGCCAGAGCTGTAACCTGGACATGCCAGAGATTGAAGCTGGGAAGTTTTGCATGCAAAGCCTGTTCTCGACCGCTGGGTTATCTTTACTGCATAAATCTACCTGCCTTTTTCAGTCTGTTGCAGAGACAGAAAGATAACCTGATGGCGATACTTGTGAATGGAGAGAGGGGAAATGCAGAAGACAAAAGGGATCGGGGGAGAGATATGGATGGATGGATAGATCAATCAATCAATAAATCAATCAATCAATGGAAGGCAAATAAATGAATTCGCTGATTAATTGAATATATTAATTAATAAGACTGTTAGTGAAGGGTGGAGGAAAGAAAGCCTTTAGCTATTAGAAGGTAAGAAGGATGCAGAAAACTGTTCTTCCCTCTCCCCATCCAGGATGAATTCACAGATCCCCTGACACTCATTAATCCAGCTAATTTGATCCGATTGTTTTAAAAAGCACTTTCAAATATTTGAGTCTCCTAATCCCAAAGCCAAATCTCTCAGCTGGTGTGAACCAGCCTTGTTGTTGTTGTTGTTGTTGTTGTTGTTGTTGTTGTTGTTGTTGTCGTTGTTGTCGTCGTCAATGGGGCACAATCCCCACGTGATGACCCCCACTCTTGTTACAAAGTAGCTCTGCATGTTAGTTCATAAAAGACTGGGTGGAGGAATGTGCTCTGTGTGTCTTGTGCAGTATATGGCTATAGGTGATTCAGAGAAGCAGCTTCCCCAGGGGAACATTTTTATCACTGTTTACTTAAAGGTAAAGGTAAAGGTGCCCCTGACCATCAGGTCCAGTCGTGTCCGACTCTGGGGTTGCGGCGCTCACCTCGCTCCTTAGGCCAAGGGAGCCGGCGTTTGTCCGCAGACAGCTTCCGGGTCATGTGGCCAGCATGACAAAGCTGCTTCAGGCGAACCAGAGCAGCGCACGGAAACGCCGTTTACCTTCCCGCCGGAGCGGTCCCTATTTATCTACTTGCATTTTGACGTGCTTTCGAACTGCTAGGTTGGCAGGAGCTGGGACCGAGCAAAGGGAGCTCACCCCGTTGCAGGGATTCGAAACGCCGACCTTCTGATCAGCAAGCCCTAGACTGTGGTTTAACCCACAGTGCCACCTGGGTCCCTGTTTACTTACTGCTCATTAATGTGATGGGGTGTAAGGGGTGTTAGGGGAGGGCCACATCATGCTCCTTCTGGGCAGATTGTCCACTTTTGGTCTCCACCTTGCACTCAGCTCTCACCTGTGGCTCCTAGGAGCTGTCAGCATGCGACAGCGGCTGCACCTGGGAATGCCTTCGACTGGCCAGCTACACCAAGTAAGTGTAGCCTTGGTAAATTAGGGACTTCCGCTTACATGCAAAGACAGGCTCCAGCAGATTAAGTGGATGAGACCAATTGTGGGTCCAACAGTCAAGAAGGCAGTTCCTGCAGATGGTGAAGGGAGAGGCAGGTGGGGCTCATCAACCTTGGGAAGATAGCCCATCTAGGAGAAGGAGAACTCTGATTCTAAACCTCTACTGTCTTGTGGGATCTTCAGAAGAAGAAGAAGAAACTAAGGAGTAAACCAGGCTTCCTCAACCTCGGTCCTCCAGATTTTTTTGGCCTACAACTCCCATGATCCCTAGCTAGCAGGACCAGTGGTCAGGGATGATGGGAATTGTAGTCTCAAAACATCTGGAGGGCCGAGGTTGAGGAAGCCTGGAGTAAACCCAACGCAAATCTGGCGTGGAGTCCACTCCATATATATCCCTGAAAATGATACCTGGAACCATACAAGTAAGTAAGACTGAGAGCAGGAAGATTTGGCAAGGCCTTTCCCTTCCCACAAAAACAGGGCTGGCCCAAGACATTTTGGAACCTGAGGCGAACCACCAAATGGTGCCCCCTCCCCACCAGGGAAGAAGAGGTGAGTGAAGTTCTACATAAGGAACAAGGGGCAAATAAAGTTATGCACTGAGGCCTGCTGTCCCTGTGGATCCTGCCACCTGAGGTGGTTGCCTCACCTTGCCTCAAGGGTGGGCCAACCCTGCATGAGAAGCTTCTATTAATGCCACATTTCTGCACATTTCTGAATACTTCCTGCTGAGAAGCTACACAATGCAGATCACACAGTCTTCTGACAATCTGCACTCTTAAGAATCGGTATATTCTGCCCACAAACACACACTATGGCTGCAATCCTAAATATAAATATACTTAAACGGAAAGAAGTCCCATGGAATTTAATGGGACATAATTCTCAGTAAACACAGATAGGGGTGGCCCATAAGACTGCAGCCGAGCAGCCAAATACATGCAAGTCCCTCTGATTTTTAAGCATGAAAAAGTGGAGGCAGGATTGTACTTCTTAAAACTAGAGGTGATTTAACCTCAGCCTTGTTTTGCAGTCACCATTGCCTTCCAGAGTTCTGATGGTTCACTAATGTGCTTTAGATTGCAAAGCAAGAGTGCACACTCACGATCTTTGAACAGTTAACTAATCTGTGCTAAGTGATCTTGAGTATCCACCACTCTTTAAGAATGCAAATGCCTTGGTCCAACCAAGGCTGAATTCACAGGACCTTTCCAGACCTTTCTCTAATTGTTAAGCTCCACATTATATTTGAGCATTCACACGACAGAAAAGCCGCTTCTTGAGCTATAGAGGAATATAGGGCAAGTTTCCATGATATTTGCTTCCAGGGGGAAAAAATGTTTGCAAAAAATATGGAAAGGGATGTTAAATTTACACTACATTCCACTCTAGTTCAAGTTCTATATAGTTCCAGAAGTGGCTTTTACATTATGTGAAAGCGCAGATATGATGTGGAAATTAATAGGGAAATGTCATGAAAATGGAATAAACTGCTATGTGAATGCAACTCAAGGTCCACCATTCTTTGCAAAGCTCCTAGCAGCCAGGAGGTCGATCAGACACTGGCATGTGGTCTACAGTCTTATTTTTCTCCACCCCTGCTGTGGACTACATGCTACCTGCAAACTTTCACTACTGGCATGCTTCAAGCGGGAACTGCAACACAATGTTGCAGTGTGTGGAGTGCTCCAGTTCCAAGATGCTCCATTCTGTGTCCTCTCCGTCCTGGTTCACAGTTCCCACCCACAACAGTCACTCAGCATTCTATGGCCACTGAGCATGCTCAGCCCTCATGGGGTTGTTTTAGAGGTCCATGTAGGGGACCCAGGTGGCGCTGTGGGTTAAACCACTGAGTCTAGGGCTTGCTGATCAGAAGGTCGGCGGTTCGAATCCCTGCGACGGGGTGAGCTCCCGTTGCTTGGTCCCAGCTCCTGCCAACCTAGCAGTTCGAAAGCACGTCAAAATGCAAGTAGATAAATAGGAACCGCTACAGCGGGAAGGTAAACGGCGTTTCCATTTGCTGCTCTGGTTTGCCAGAAGCAGCTTTGTCATGCTGGCCACATGACCTGGAAGCTATACGCCGGCTCCCTCAGCCAATAATGTGAGATGAGCACGCAACCCCAGAGTCGGTCATGACTGGACCTAATGGTCAGGGGTCCCTTTACCTTTTTATGTAGGGGTTTCCCCCCAAAAAACATTTTTTGTATTGCTACAAACCTTGGGAGTTCCTCCAAGCCTGTTGAATACCTCCATCTGGTATGTGGGAGATACTGTTTTGGCTATCTGTGCAACGGTGCTTGCAGCCTTAATGTTGGCGATGCAGATGGACAGGGAGGGAGAGGAGTAGCCCTTTCTGGATCATGCATCTAGGTTCTACTGACACATGAGCAATAATTGCATCACATGGGGTGCCTGCATTGGAGAGGAAGTCATTCCTAGGGGAGTAATTAACATTCAAAGTAGAAGTGGTATGGGATGCCCTCCCGGTTTCAAGTGGTCCTTCAAGAGCCAGCTAAAGATCAGAACCTGAAGAAGCAATCCATGAACAGGTGTGTGGGAGAAGAGCCAAAGGTCGGAAGAAGCCCCAGATACTGTCCAATGGTGATTGGGGGAGTCCAAAACCAGCTATTCCCCCTGTTTTCTCTCTCAAAATGCACATCAACACGTTCTTAAAAGGTAGGTCCAGTCGCGGACGACTCTGGGGTTGCAGCACTCATCTCGCTTTATTGGCCGAGGGAGCCAGCGTACAGCTTCCAGGTCATGTGGCCAGCATGACAAAGTTGCTTCTGGCGAACCAGAGCAGCACACGGAAACGCCATTTACCTTCCCACTGGAGCGGTACCTATTTATCTACTTGCACTTTGAGGTGCTTTCAAACTGCTAGGTTGGCAGGAGCAGGGACCGAGCAACGGGAGCTCACCCCGTCGTGGGGATTCGAACTGCCGACCTTCTGATTGGCAAACCCTAGGCTCTGTGGTTTAACCCACAGCGCCACCCGCGTCCCAACCCCAAATGCACATTTCCACGCTCAGATGCTATAAATATGTTCAGTTTCATTATTCCATTCCAACGATGTTTTGCATTTCCCCCTGAAAACTTGACATGCTACCAAATTGGGAGGGAGATCCAGTATATAATGTAAGTAATACAATCCACCCTGGGCCTGCCAAATGTGGTGGTGCCATTGGCAAGTAAGGCTGAGTATAATTTATAATTTTATTTGGCAGTTTTATCTGCTTGGTTTGGTGGCTGGTGGCAGTTTTATCTGGTGGCTGGTGGTTGGTGGCTGGTGGTGTACATCTCTCTCTCTCTCTCTCTCTCTCTCTCTCTCTCTCTCTCTCTCTCTCTCTCTCTCTGAAATATACTTGGAGTCCTATAGTGAAGTCATGCTATTTATTGCAGCTTGTAAAACAGTGAATGAAAATGACCCCCCAATCCTCAGGCTTTTATATACATTATTTACACAATGAGTCCCGTCTGATTGGCTGATTCAGCTTCCCTCCTAGGGCCTGATTGGTCTTTTCCTGCAGGCCAATCATTTATTGCATTCTAGGATCCTACTTGCCTATTGTTCTAGGATCCAAGCTTAGTACATAACTCTCTCTCTCATTATGTATATATATATATGTATATATATATATATATATAGTTAAAAAGGTAAAGGACCCCGAATGGTTACGGTAAGTCCAGTCAAAGGCGACTATGGGGTTGCGGCACTCATCTCGCTTTTCAGGCCAAAGGAGCCGGTGTTTGTCCACAGACAGCTTTCCGGGTAGTGTGGCCAGCAGGAATAAACTGCTTCTGGAGCAATGGAACACCATGACAGAAACCACAGCACACAGAAACACCGTTTACCTTCCCACCTCAGCAGTACCTATTTATCTACTTGCACTGGTATGCTTTCGAACTGCTAGGTTGGCAGGAACTGGGACGAAACAACGGGAGCTCACCCCGTCGCAGGGATTCAAACCGCCAACCTTCCAATTAGCAAGCCCAAGAGGCTCAGTGGTTTAGACCGCAGCGCCGCCTGTGTCCCTTTACATACATATATGGCTCAGGGTGTGTGAGAGGAAGTGGGCAGTGGTTTCTGCAACGGAGGCCAGTGATCTGGTGCTGCCACAAGCTGGAGAGGATGCCAGAAGGAGATAGAAGGGGTGGGCTTAGGGCATGTGGTTTGTAACTATACACCTATGATTCTATATCATGGATCCTTTAGCTAAGATTCCTGCATTGCAGGGGGTTGGACTGGATGACCCTTTGGGGTCCCTTCCAACTCTATGATTCTATTCTATGATCTAACCATCAACAGAGGGATAAAAGAAAGGGGGAGAGTATGTTTTCAAGTGAGACGAAGAGGAGAGGAGTCTCCCTTTCTGCCTTTAAATATGGTTTAGAGCAGAGGTGGGGAAATGTGGTTTTTTTTCTTTCTTTCATATTTTCCGTATTCATTTGTGAGCAATTTCCTGGGGCTTGAAAACAGTGGTGGGCAGTGCCAGGGGAACAAAGTGGGCAGGCAACAGATGCCACTCTTGTACTGTGTAGGCTGTATTCCATCCAGAGTTCCTTACACAAATTAACCTCTACATGCAGGTAAGTAAGGTCATACTCACATCGTACATTTAAAGCACAGGGCCTCTGCCCTCCCATCCCAGAACAAGAACCCAATTTGTTAAAGGTGCTGGGAATTGTTGCTCTCTGGGGGAAAGCTCTGCGTGGTGTGGATGTTGCCCAAGTAAGAGGCATTATCACAAGTTTGAGGCACTTGAGGAAGGGTCTGGCTTGAGTTACAGCAGGTAGAAGGCAGGCTGGGATCTGCTAATAGATCTCCGAGCGACGTTGCAGTAGATTGGCAAGGATTCCTGACCCGGTTTTTTAGCAGCTAGCTGTAACAAAACAACAGCTTTCCCACCTACATTTGCCTGCAGAAACGAAGGCTAACTACAGCTGAATGTTTGTGATGTAAAGGCACTCTGGGGCATTGTGAGGAATTTAAAATGGTGACACAAATGCCCTGTATTTTTGTGGAATTTGCTTCCGTAATCTGTTATGACATGAGAGTTTGATCATTTTATGTTTATACGGTCTTTTGCTATTTGAGGTATTTACATCCATGGAAGTTCTGGGCCGTGCAGGTGGTGTGGTTTTTTTTTTTTTTTTTTTTGCCATGACAGCCACCCACTTGGACAGATTTAAAATGGGATTAAATGAATTTGTGGTGATTTGGCTAGCAATGGCTACCATTCATGATGGCTTTATACTTCTTCCAGTATTATTTCTACATTTTGCACCCAGGCATATAAATTAGCTTATACAGATCTGTGTATTATACAAATCCTTTGTATTCTTTTTTTTAAAAAGTGATATATAACCTCCAATGGACGTCCTATTCCATAATAATAACAATTTTATTATTTATACCCTGACCATCTGACAGGGTTGCCCCAGCCACTTCAGGAGGCTTCCAACATAGTGTATATAAAAATGTAATAAAGCTAAAGAGGGCTGCCTTCAGATGTCTTCTAAAGGTTACTTATCTCCTTGGCTCAGGGGCCGCATAACTCCATACCTTCCAACATTTCTCCCATGAAAATAGGGATGTCCTAAACCACAGAGCCTAGGGCTTGCTGATCAGAAGGTCGGCGGTTCGAATCCCCGCGACGGGGTGAGCTCCCATTGTTTGGTCCCAGCTCCTGCCCACCTAGCAGTTCGAAAGCACGTCAAAGTGCAAGTAGATAAATAGGTACCGCTACAGCGGGAAGGTAAACGGCGTTTCCGTGCGCTGCTCTGGTTCGCCAGAAGCAGCTTTGTCATGCTGCCCACATGACCTGGAAGCTGTACGCCGGCTCCCTCAGCCAATAACACCAGATGAGCGCCGCAACCCCAGAGTCGGTCACGACTGGACCTAATGGTCAGGGGTCCCTTTACCTTAACCTTTAAGGAAAAGTGGGACATTCTGGGAGGATCAAATCAGAAACCGGGACAGCTGCTGTTAATCCGGGGCTATCCCTGGTAAACAGGGACACTTGGAGGGTCTGAATGATGAATTTCTCTTCTTTGGGTGAGACATAAGAGGCTGATTTATTTATTTACCACTTTATATTTTAAATAAAAACCTCAAAGTGGTGTACAGTATATTAAAGCAATAAAGCAATAGCCGGGGGATGTTCTTCCAGCCTCATGAGGAGCCTCTTCAGTGGGGCTGGTGAGCCTGGGCCCTGCCCCCTAGGCCAGGTGGAAAGGGCCTTGCAGGGAGCGGCCTTCATGCCCCACAGCTGGGCAATGTTCCTCCGGCCTCATGAGGAGCCTCTTCAGTTTTCCAGCCATGGGTTGGATCATTCCCACTGACGATTGTCCGTGGGCCGGACGTGCACAGAAGTGATTTCCAGCACTGCGCTGTGCATGTCCGGGGCGCTGGAAATCGCTTCTGCACATGCCTGGAAGTCGAAAATCACACCTGCGCAGAAGCGATTTTGGCGTTTGAGCATGCGCAGACGCGGTTTCTGGCATCTGTGCATGTGCAGATGCCATTTCTGGCACCACTCAGCGAGTTCCCGCACTGTGCCGCACTGTGCCAGTTTAGTGAAGCACACAGCAGACCTGGTGTGCAGGTGGCTCGGTGACTGGGCGGCTCTTGGGCCGGATAAACGGCCTCCATGGGCCAGACCTAGCCCATGGGCCAGAGGTTGCCGGCCTCTGCACTATACCTTTAAAGCACATTCAAAGCACATCCTACTCCCCCCAAATTCATGGGAACTGTAGTTTGTTAATATGCTGGGTATTATAGCCCTGTATGGGGAAACCTGGGGTCCCCAGGATTCTTTCATGGGGGTGGGTTGTGATTTGAACCTGCTTTAAAGGTGTCGTTTGTCACAGTTGCTGGGGAACACCAACAGAAAAGGGCTATTGCCCTCCTTCCTGTCTTGCATGTGAGCTTCCCGTGGGCACCAGGTTGGCCAGTCTGCAAAATGGGTTGCTGGATTGTAAAACCCTTAGGTCTGATTCAGCAAAGCTCCTCTTGAGTCTGCATTGGGGGTGCTTCAGGGATTTGAATGTACTGTAATTTAAATGGTGGCTCCAAGTTGAAGCAGTGCTCACTGGAATGCCATAAAAGGGGAGAGGGCAAGGCAGACATCAGCTCAGGCCCCGACAACCGCCCAGCAATGTTGGGCACTGAAGCCACGCCAGCCCTGCCTGGTGCCTCTCCCTGGGGGCTTAGCGAGAGTGGTAAGCGAAAGGCTGCGGCCACACCTTGGCAGTGCCACAATGTGGCTGGCATGTATTAAGGCTGCGAGAGCTCTTCTTCGCAGAGAAATAGGCAGGGCTGAGATGAGAACTGTGAAGATGTGCCAGGAGTAAGAGCTATATAAAAGATAAATTATTTATACCGTGCCGGGTTTTTTGCATTCACATCTTTAAAAGGATGTTCAGAGAGAAGAGTGTTTAAAAAAGAAAAGCTGTAAAAAAAGAAAAGAAAAGAAAAGAAAGAAAGAAAGAAAGAAAGAAAGAAAGAAAGAAAGAAAGAAAGAAAGAAAGAAAGAAAGAAAAGGCAAGGCTCACAGCATGGGAGAAGAGGGAGAGCCTTGTGAAGATCTATCTGAACCACATTTCTAAAAGAAGGTTATGAAGGGAGGGTGTCAGGAAGGGCGTCCTACATTTTATGTGACCAGAAAACCCAAATTCTCTAATTGAATCAAGCGAAATAGATTTGCATGAGCTCGCTTAATCACAGCACTTCGCGTTGGTCTCAAAGTGCAAGGGTGTTTCTCTCTCTCTCTCTCTCTCTCTCTCTCTCTCTCTCTCTCTCTCTCTCTCTCTCTCTCTCTCTCTCTCTCTCTCTCTCTCTCTCTCTCTCTCTCTCTGGTAGCAGCTGGTGTTCCTTTTTTAGGAAACCAGGCAGTGTGGAAAAAAGGAGGGATTTGGTGACAAGGCTTGGATTCTGTGGTGAAACTCAATTCTGTGTGGCCGTGTGATGAAATTCAGTTTGATGACAAAATGCAAGGTGACAAAACCCACACTTAAGGGAATAACCCTTTCCTTAATGTACCACTTTGCTACATGGAGGGAACTCCTCCCCTCCATCCCCCATTTTTAAACAGAAGGGAAACAATCACAAACATGATTCTTCACAACCTGTAACTTGAAGTGGTACAGTCCACAACCCCACCATCTTAGGCTGCAATGCTATGCACACTTCCTTTGGAGCAGGGGTGCCAACTTGAATAAAATATTGGTGGCGGGAGGTAACCTCTGCCCCACATACTGGATCACAAGACACACACACACACCCCATTTGAATGGAAATGCCCATCAACTTTGGCAGGGCGCACCACCATGAAATATTTTATGGGGGACCTCAGCCCCTAGGAGTCGGTTCAACACTACACAGGAAGTAGAATGAAGTGGTATAGATCTGAGGATTTGACTGTACCACTTCAAGCTGAAGGTGGGTGGTGGTAGCCGATTATGTTTTTGAAAACTCTCCACACATAGAAATCACCCTGACAGGGAATGTGCTGGGTTATGCGCGTAATTCTTAGTAGCAGGGTTTTTAAAACAAAACAAGGGGGAGCATTCAAAATAGATGTCCCTAGCTGCAGTCTGAAGCTGTATACACGATGTACCTTTGAAGCAGCTTTGAAGCACATTCTTCCCCTGAAAGAATTATGGCAGGGACCCCAAACTAAGGCCCCGGGGGCCGGATGCGGCCCAATCGCCTTCTAAATCCGGCCCGCGCACAGTCCGGGAATCAGCATGTTTTTACATGAATAGAATGTTTCCTTTTATTTAAAATGCATCTCTGGGTTATTTGTGGGGCCTGCCTGGTGTTTTTACATGAGTAGAATGTGTCCTTTTATTTAAAATGCATCTCTGGGTTATTTGTGGGGCATAGCAATTTGTTCCATTCCCCCCCCCAAAAAAATATAGTCCAGCCCCCCACAAGGTCTGAGGGACAGTGGAGCAGCCCCCTGCTGAAAAAGTTTGCTGACCCCTTAATTATGGGCACTGTAATCTATTAATGTTTGCTGGGAATGGTAACTCTGTCAGTGCCCAGAATTCTTTGAGGGAAACAATGTGTTTCGAATGTGTTTTAAAGGTATAGTGCAGGCTTCCTCAACCTTGGCCCTCCAGATGTTTTTGGCCTACAACTCCCATGATCCCTGGCTAGCAGGACCAGTGGTCAGGGATGCTGGGAATTGTAGTCTCAAAACATCTGGAGGGCCGAGGTTGAGGAAGCCTGGTGTAGTGTGTCCACAACCTGTGATCATAACTGCAGGGTTCGTACTACCTTCGTCTTCCGCCTGGGTAAGGTAAGGTAAAAAGGTAAAGGATCAGTCCAGTCAAAGGCAACTATGGGGTTGCGGCCCTCATCTAGCTTTTCAGGTCAAGGGAGCTGGCGTTTGTCCACAGACAACTTTCCGGGTCATGACTAAACCACTACTAGTGCACGGAGGACTGTGACAGGAGCCAGAGCGCATGGAAACGCCATTTACCTTCCCGCCACAGCAGTACCTATTTATCTACATGCACTGGTGTGCTTTTGAACTGCTAGGTTGGCAGAAGCTGGGACAGAGCAATAGGAGCTCACCCCGTCGTGGGGATTCGCCTGGATTCTGCCTGGATAGTGCAGGCCTTGCACTGAACCCAATGGAGCGAACTGGCTGTGAACGTCCTGATTCTGCATAATGTGTAGATTCTCAATAGGGCTCTCCTTTGTCAAGCAGACCAGTTTTGTAGCAACAACAGGAACTTCTGCATGCACAGCATGTGCTCTGCCACTGAGCCACAGCTCAGAACTTCCTAAGAACTTTCTGTTCCCATCGAGGTCGCTCCCTGAGCCCGCCACCACCCATCCCACTTGAGCCAGGCAACAACAGTCCCAGTGCTTTGAATGGAAATTAGAACTCTTCCATTCAAAGACTCTTTCCAGTGAGTGAGTTTATTTGCCACTCAGTGACACAAGTATTTGGTTTAGGAAACAGCCTGCAAGGGTTCCATCATGCTTATCTGAGGGCCGTGTTTTCTAGTCTCCTTTAAACATTATAAATTTCACCCCAATCTACAGGTGGCTCCTGCAACTCAATGCTGGGAAAATTTGGTACAGAACGATCCAATCAGTGCCAAAAATGCACCAGGCTTCACTCCACAGAGCCCCCCCCCCCCGTGGCCCACCTCACAATGTCTCTCTGACTCTTTCGCTGATGGGGCAGGAGAACTAATTGCTGTGAGACATTGCGCTCACACTGAGAGCGCAGCTCCGTTCCAAAGCGGGATGGATCACAGGAGGGTCCTTCAGAGACTCAAGGAGGAGCACTGGCTGTTGTGGGAAGGTTACAGAATGCATGCGAGGCATTGCCAAGGCAGACCTGACTCTCTGACTGACACACGCGGAGAATGAGCAACGACTGTGTCATTTATTCAACAATTGCCCACATTGTTGTTTTTAAAGCATCTGTTAAAATTCAGCACCGTTGAAGCGAAGCGGCTGGCCTAAGCAAGACCACCAATGAAATTCAGAAGACACAGCAAAGACCCCCTCAGAGAAGCTGAATTAACACTATCCAGAGAGGTAGCCGTGTTATTCTGTTTAAGTGCAGGACTAAGGCTGTGTACACAACATACCTTTTAAAGCACACCCAAAGTATGGGGGTGTGGGGGTGGAGGAGGAAATGTGCTTTAAATGTATGGTGTGCACACAGTCTAACACATTTTAACTACCACAACATAGAACCTATTTTTTGTGCTCAACCCCCACCACTTTGTTGTGGAGCATCTTGTCTGAGGAGCATTCTGGAGAACTCAGACCCATAATAATAATAATAATAATAATAATAATAATAATAATAATAATAATAATAATAATAAAAAATTATTATTATTATTATTATTATTATTATTATTATTATTATTATTATTATTTATACCCCGCCCATCTGGCTGGGTTTCCCCAGCCACTCTGGGCGGCTTCCAACAGAAAAAAAAAATACAATAATCTACTAAACATTAAAAGCCTCCCTAAACAGGGCTGCCTTCAGATGTCTTCTAAAAATCTGGTAGTTGTTTTTCTCTTTGACATCTGATGGGAGGGCGTTCCACAGGGCGGGTGCCACTACTGAGAAGGTCCTCTGCCTGGTTCCTGGTAACTTGGCTTCTCGCAACAAGGGAACCGCCAGAAGGCCCTCAGCGCTGGACCTCAGTGTCCGGGCAGAACGATGGGGGTGGAGACGCTCCTTCAGGTATACTGGACCGAGGCCATTTAGGGCTTTAAAGGTCAGCACCAACACTTTGAATTGTGCTCAGAAACGTACTGGGAGCCAATGTAGGTCTTTCAAGACCAGTGTTATGTGGTCTCAGCGGCCACTCCCAGTCACCAGTCTAGCTGCCGCACATACCTGCCAAGTCCCGGACTGCAGAATCCAGGACCGGCAGCCGCATGACACCGGACGTTGCGTAGATGCAACTTCCGGTGTCGCTTTGCCCATCTATGGGCACCAAAAATGGCCATCGCCGGCTTCGAAAGTCGTGTCTACGCATGTCTGGAAGTGCGTAGACGCAACTTCCGGTGTCGCTCTGCCCATCTATGGGCACCAAAAATGGGCACCGCCACCGGAAGTCGCGTCTACGCACTTCCGGACATGCGTAGGCGCGACTTTCAAAGCTGGTGCCAGCCATTTTCGGTGCCTGGGAAAAGGTATGAAAAAACGGGGGTTTCCCGGGGAAAACAGGGTACTTGGCAGCTATGCTGCCGCATTCTGGATTAGTTGTAGTTTCTGGGTCACCTTCAAAGGTAGCTCCACGTAGAGCGCATTGCAGTAGTCCAAGCAAGAGATAACTAGAGCATGCCCAACTCTGGCGAGACAGTCCGCGGGCAGGTAGGGTCTCAGCTTGCGTACCAGATGGAGCTGATAAACAGCTGCCCTGGACACAGAATTGACCTGTGCCTCCATGGACAGCTGTGAGTGCAAAATGACTCCCAGGCTGTGCACCTGGTCCTTCAGGGGCACAGTTACCCCATTCAGGACCAGGGAGTCCTCCAGACCTGCCCGCCTCCTTCCCCACACAAACAGTACTGCTGTCTTGTCAGGATTCAACCTTGCCACTGTTTCATAACATTTGGCTGGTCCTAACAGAAAAGTATTGCCCAATGTGGATTTTGGATTTCTCCCTCCCCCTTCCTCCACCTGATGGCCCAAGATGGCTCTTTTATGTTTTATTACAGCATTAGCTGTTGTAGGGCTACAGGACACTTAATCAGATCCAGCATCTGATGAACTGGGCTCTAGTCCATGAAACCGTATGCCGTAATAAAATGTGTTGGTCTCTAGGGAGACAAGGGACCATTTGTTGTTGTTTTTAAGGTTCTTCTAAGAATGAAGACTCTTTCTTACATCCCAGTCAAATCTCTGAGGGTGGTGCGGTGCACAACAAGTCATCTGAGTGCACTGGGTGATCAAGAGTGCATGCAGAAAGACCCAGGTTCAATCTTTGCCGTCTCCAGGTAGGGAGTAGACCCCTGGCTGAAAAACTGGAGAAGTGCTGCCAGTCAGTGTGGACAATACTGAGCTAGATGGACCCATGGTCTGATGCAGAATAAGGCAGCTCCCTAGGTTTCTAGTCATTGCCTCCTTGGCTTTTTTCGTTTTGGTATTTACTAGTGTAGCTTTGGAGATTCTACTCTTCCAAAACAATACACCAAATTTCTTTTGCGGCGTCCAAATCATGTGGTGGTTAGTTCCACAAGGTACAATCTGACAAATTGGGTGGGCAGGACGTAACTGGCAAAGCAGCATCAGTTAGTCATATTGTCCACAGTGGTTTGTGCCCAAATCCCCATTTGGTAAATTTGGCAAGCTAGCTTTTGTGGCTCAGGTTAAGAATGAGCCTGTTCATGTCTTAGATAAAAGGACAGATAAATGTTCTACTTCTCTCTTTTCACATTTTCCTTCCCAGCTTGGGGAAAAGAAAACACGTAAGAGAAATCAGCAGAGGTTACGGAAGGAGCAACTAGATTTTACAGAGAAGTTAGGACGTTGGGGTTGACCAATGCTTAAAATTTAATTTTAAATTGTATAGACCACAGCCTAAGAAGGCCCCATTTGCACTGTACATTTAACCACACTATCATACCACTTCAAACAGTCATGGCTTCCCCCAGCCCCAAAGAATCTTGGCACTTGTAGTTTGCTAAGGGTGCAGAGAGTTGCTAGGAGACTCCCTGCTCCGCTCCCAGAGTTCCCTGGGAATACAAATGGACTGTTAAACCACTCTGAGAACTGCAGCTCTGTTCTCAGCTCCCAGGATTCTTTGGGTGGAATCCATGATGGTTTAAAGTGGTATTATCCTGCTTTAAACACATAGTAGAGATGGGGCCTCCGTGAAAAGAGCACATGCACGACATACATTGAAAGCACATTGAAAGCATCCCCACCTGCCAGAATCCCAGGAACTGTAGTTTCCTAAGGGTGCCAGGAATTATAGTTCTGTGAGGGGTAAACTACAGTTCAAAGGATTTCTCTCTGTCTCTGTCTCTGTCTCTGTCTCTGTCTCTGTCTCTGTCTCTCTCTCTCTCTCTCTCTCTCTCTCTGTCTCTCTCTCTCTCTCTGTGTGTGTGTGTGCACGCCCGCGCATGCACGCTTGTGTGTGTTTTAAATCTATGTTGTACACACAGCCTTTCTGTATGCAGAAGGTCCCAACCTCAGTCTTGGCATTTTCAATTACTGTAAAAGGATCTGCAGTAGCAGATAATAGGAAAGAAAGACTTCTGCCTGACACCCAGGAGATCCACTGCCAGTGTAGGCAAGCCTTCTGAACTTGATCTTTTCCAGATGTTTTAGATTACAGCACCCATCACCCCTCACCATTGGCCATGCTGAGGCTGATGGGAGTTGTAGTCCGGGGGGGGAAGGGAAATCTGGAGGGCACCCCTTGGGAATACCTGCCATGGACGACATAAGCAGCTTCCCATGCTCCTAAATTAATATTGAGTGTGCTCCAATTTGTTTTGAAGATGCAAAAGGCTGAGAAATAAAATGTTGGAAGTGGGATTAGAAAGGCAGAGGCAGGCATTTATACAGCCACAGAGCTGATCTGTACACACTACAAGCTCAACATGTCCTCAGCTGCACTCATGCGCCTTCGCTTGTGTAGCGAGGGAGAAGCGTTAACATGTGAACCAGGCTAATGCAGATAAATCAGCTGCCTTTCGTTTTCACACAACCTTTCATTTTCGGGCGGATGCAACCACAAGAACGGCTGTTGGGGCCGTATCCGTGTGCAGCTGGTTCGCACATTACATACCACTACACAAGTGCTCCTCTCTCTCTCTCTCTGCCCCTCGGCTCTGTCTGTTTATAGAAGGAGAGTCCTAAGTGAGTCGCCTCAAATAAGACACACAGCAAACGGGAAGAGGCTGCTGAGCCTCAACAGCTATGACAAGGGGCTGCAGAAATGTGAGACAGGCGAATCTCTCGACAGCTGAGCCTCCCTCCACGGATGCAACCTCAACACACACACCTGGACCACTGATGGCTCCTCCTTGACTTCAAAGCTGGAGCTTATTGACACATGAGAGATGCTCCTTGGACCTCCTTAGCCCTTCCTCCCTGGCATCTGTCTCCTCCTGTCCCTCATTATCCTCTTCTTTCGCTCTGTATGCATTTCCAGCCCCATCCTTCTTCCCTTATCCCTCGATCTGGTCCTCCATCTTTCCCAGAGCATCCCGTCAGGTTCCCTCCCTCCCTCCCCCATCCTCCCTCCCCCTCTCCTCCAGTCCACCCCCTTCTGACTAGCTGCCCCATTACCTCTCCTCACCTCTCATTCCCTTTCCCACAAGTCCCCCTTTCACCCCATTCCGCTCCCCTCCCTCCCTCCTTTAGCATTACATTATCCTCCGCTCACTTTCTCTTCCTTCTCCCTCAACTCTTCCCATTTTCTCCATCCAGGTATTCCTCTTCTTTGGACCATATCGTTGCACTCTGATTTCCTTCCCCACCCGTCTTGCTTCCCCCTTGCTTCCCACCCTTAATCTTTGCCATCCCATCCTGATTGCTTCTCCAGCCCTCCAGCCCTCCATCCAAATAGCTCTGCCTGCGCGCACGCATTTTCATTCTATGGGCGCACATCTTAATTCCGTGCATTCAAAATCCCTTCCTTTCCCCTCTCCCCCCCACCTCCACCCCTCCACCTCTCCCTCTCTCCCCTCACCTTCTCCTCTCGCCCCCGCCCCCGCCTGCCCCCATCCTCCTTCTCTCGCCTCTCTCATTCACTTCATCTTTCCCACAGCCCTGCCTGATTTCTGCCTGGCTCGCTGACCCCACAGATCCTGCAAAATCATGCCCACTCTGGGCATCATCATGGCACTCACCTGCTGGTACCCCCAGTCCTCCGGGGCAATTTCGCTCCCCACGGCTTCAAACTGGAAGTTGATGTGCGGCGCCTGGTGCAAGAGGAACGTCCACCACGAAGCTCGATACCCCTGGGGGGACCCCATCCCTCCGACGCGGGGCGCCCACAACCCCAACCCCGCTCACCGCGCTGGTCGCCGGCCCCCCATGCTGGCACACGGATGGATGTCGGGGAATGATGTGCAGGGAGGCAGTGCAGAACATCAGGGCTTATCCGCGCGGGATATTGGGGAGGGGGGGGGAGTGATGGTTGGGGAAATAGGGGGGGGGGCTAGGTGGTGGGTGAAGAGGACAGTGGAAGGCGCAGCGCCATCTAGCGAGCTCTGCTCCCCTCAACGTGATTTAAACCAACCCTTGTCTCGCCCGACCTGTCAGAGAGACTAATAGCTCCCCCAAGTGGATCTGTCCATCTACACAATAAATAAAACGCACCACTGAACAGATTTAAAGCGGGTGCAGAGTGGGAGAAAACGCACCAGTTAAAGCAACTTCTAAAACTTCTCAATCGCTTCCAGCCTCCCAAATTTTCTACAAAATATACTTGCGGGGAACCAGCAGTTAAGGCTCACCAACTGAAATATGTGGAGCGGGCTAGGAAGAAACCCTGCGTAAAAACCCTTACACCTGCAGTGATTTCAGCCCGTTTATTCTGAATGGTCAGGAATCCTGATAAACAGCCAGTTGCTTCAATCATTCCAGGGATCTTCTGCACAATTCGGGGGGCGGGGGCGGCAACCAGAAAGTAGTTGCTGCTGTAAGCATAACATTTCCCCAGTTGATACGTTGCAGTTAAGAAGATAGTTATTCCTCCCCGCCCCAATTGTTTCAGTTGTTCCCTGGAATGTAGCAGGAGGGAAAGCCCCAAAGGTTGTAACATTTCCTCATAGCGAAATTGCTGGTTTTGGTTACCTTTCCCTGAAGCTTTTCCAGCTCTACAGTATCATTTCTGAGGTGTAGCAGCTAAAACTGAACACTGTGTTGCAAAAGTGGTGTATAAGGGCAGCGTGATGTGGGGTTTTCTTTTCAATGTCTTTCCTAATGATCTGAAAAGTGGAATTCGTGCTTTTCATAGCTGCCATACACTGGGCTGACTCCTTCATTGAGCCATCCACCACAACCCCAAGATCTCATTCCTGGTTAGGTACCAGATCCTATGAGTGTTATATGCAAAGTTAGGTTTCGTTGTGTTGTTGCCTCAAAAGGCATCACTTCATACTTGCTTACATTGAACTTCATTTGCCATTCACTCAGCTTGGAGGGATCCTTTTGCAGTGCCTTACAACCACTACTTTTTGATTTCGCCACCACAAATAATTTGGTGTCATTGGCAAACTTGGCTGCCTCATTCTTCATCTGCAACTCTAGACAATTTATGAATGAGTTAGAAAAGTACCAGCCCAGACACAGATTGTTGGAGAACCCCACTTCCTGCATGCTTCCATTGTGAGAATTGTCCATTTATTCCTACTCTTGGCATTTGTCCTTCAAGGGGACTTGCTCCAGCCTCCAGATCATTGTGGTGGTGAATTTTATTTGCAACACCAGACTCAGTCACTTTGTGAACTTCTATATTTATTTTGAATGAATGTCTCCCATGGTTGCTCACTCTCCTGCTCTGCAACTCAGTGATATCAGCTTGGAATTTCACTTGTTTTCTGTTTCTCGAACACATGTTCACATGGTCTTGGTAAACCATAGTTTGGCTTCCCATGCCACGTGAACCAGGCCATTATGAATACAGCCATACCTTGGAAGTTGAACGGAATCTGTTCCGGAAGTCCATTTGACTTCCAAAACGTTCGAAAACCAAATTGCGGCTTCTGATTGGCAGCAGGAAGCTCCTGCAGCCAATCAGAAGCCATGGAAGCCCCATTCGATGTTCGGGTTCCAAATGAACATTTACAAATTGGAACAATCACTTCTTCGTTTGCAGCGTTCGGGAGCCAAAATGTACAAATTCCAGGGCGTATGACAACCAAGGTACGACTGTATATCCAAATCTTAGTGGAACAGTAAATTTTATTTATTTTAGTATTTTAAAACCGTAAATCACCTTGGAAGCCATGGGAGAAAGGCAATATATAAATGCAATGAATATAAATAGTAAATAAATCATTTGTTCACCCCACACTTTTCATTCCATTTACTTTCCTACCGTTTAAAAAAATAACAAAGAAATGTGGATTTGTTACGGGAGGGCAACAAAGAACTTGAATACACTTAAATCTCTGCAGCATCACAAATGTGGTTTTGAAAGCTCGTTGCTGCCTCTTCTCCCCTCCTGCCCCCACACCTGTGTCTTAAACTTAAAAAGGGATGTGGCTTGTCAGAAAGTGCAGTGAGCTTGCTGTGGTCAACCATCTTGTCAGGCAACAGAATACCTGCATGTCAAGGGGGGAAACTGTGTCACAGAGCACTGGGTGTTTCAGAAGGTGCGGCCTCGTTCGTGGTTCAGCACGGCAAGGAGCAATGGAGAGTTGCTGGCTACAGAACCCTCAACTTGAGTTCCTCTTTCAACATCCTCCTTCTTGGCTGGTATGATCAACTGAAAGGTCTCGGGAGCAGAAACCAGACAGGAGGATCAGAAACCCAGGTGATGTGTTTTCTGAGCCTTTACTGCTGAAGTACAAATCCCATCGGCCTCAGCAAGCATGGCAAATGGCTGGGGATGCACAACAATGGTTGGGGATGATGGGAGGTGTGGTTCAGTGACACTTGGAGGGCCCAAGGTCCCCCCACACACCTGGAATATGTGAAGTAATGGAGGAGAATTTTGAATTATGGTGCTGGAGGAGACTCTTGAGAGTCCCATGGACTGCAAGAAGATCAAACCTATCCATTCTGAAGGAAATCAGCCCCGAGTGCTCACTGGAAGGACAGATTGTGAAGCTGAGGCTCCAAGACTTTGGCCACCTCATGAGAAGAGAAGACTCCCTGGAAAAGACCCTGATGTTGGGAAAGATTGAGGGCACTAGGAGAAGGGGACGACAGAGGATTAGATGGTTGGACAGTGTTCTCGAAGCTACCAACATGAGTTTGACCAAACTGCGGGAGGCAGTGGAAGAAAGGAGTGCCTAGCATGCTCTGGTCCATGGGGTCACGAAGAGTCGGACACGACTAAACGACTAAACAACAACAATGGAGGATAAGTAGGTATTTGCCTGATAGAGTTAGGACTAAGCCTTCTAAGGAGAAGAGACTTTAAGGCTTTGGGAGCGAGGTTAAGCCCCACCATGACTTAAGGTCTAGCACTTCTCATTATAGGCTTTAAACACTGTGAAGGAAGGGTGAAGACCGTAAGCAAGTGAGGGTTTCATAGGAGGCAAAGGACACAGCCCCGGGTGTCTCTTGGCACAGCATTTGCACCCATAGAAGCAACTAAGTGCTAAGTCGTTTTAGTGGAGGCAGGTGGGGAGAAGTAGGAGGCACAGGCTCCAACACTTTTGTGCACCATTTCCTCAAAAGGTAGGTAATAAAGGAGTTCTTCTTTAGGCAAAACAGTGAACTAGGCACTGTATCAAGGATGGGCCACCAGTGAGGGTTTGGATAGACCTTTGCTTCCTTTTTATCTTTTGCATTATGTGACTGCACAGCTACCTGGGGGGGGGGGGGAGTGGTTTGTTAGGTGGTGTAGAGGTGATGATCATCCTATCAGTCACAGAGAAATTGTACCGGTAAGGGAAGAAGGGTGTTACAGAGGGTTGCTGGGCCTGAGAAGATCCAGCCATTCCCTACATCTTCAGTCATTTGACGAAAGGCACTGAGGCAAAATAGGACAATCTACCAGCAACAGAACCCTCACCATGAAGTTTTCTTTCACCATCATCTTTTGGGGTTGGTATTGTAGAGGGGGAAATAGGAGGGTGGAAGGACCAGAGAACGAGATGCTAGTTTCTGTGGCTCAGTTACCTTTCCGCTAATGGAATCATCTGCTTTTCCAGGATGGTGGCTGACTGGGAAGACATTGAAAGGTGAGCTGCGTCCTAGACAAAAGAACGTTAATATGTCTCGTAATCAGAATGCTGTGGATGTGAATAGATGCTAAATGACATATCTTTCCCTAACCAAATCTATTTTTTCTTACACATGCATGAGAGGTTAAGATCTACCAACCTTTCTTGCTCTATACACTTTTCTTTTTTCTTTTCTTATTATTACCTATATACAATCTTATATACAATCCTATATACAATCTTATATGCATGTACACTGTTGGATATTTACAACATTGAACATTTGTTACATTCCCCCCCATGCTAAATATGTTAAGTCAAATATATACAACATACAAAATAAATTCATAAATTAAACATAATCAGACCTAACTTATTAAACTAAGCATATTGACTTCCCGTCACCTCCCGAAGTGTATCACATTTGTAATATTGATGTACTTACATTTCTCACCAAATTCTTATTATCCTTTTTTTCTTTTTGGTACTTCTCATATCAAGTCATATCATCGTTTTCCTATGGAATTTACGATTTCTTTATACATGAGTCATTCTAATGCTTCCATGGAGATTACGTCATTATTATTATTTTCTTGTATATACCTCTTGAACTTATCCCATTTTTTTGCAAACGATTGTTTTGAGTTCCCCCTCAGTTTATCTGTTAGTTGAGCCATTTCCACGTACACCAAAAGTTTGTTTTGCCAGTCCCTTACTGTTGGGATTTTGTCCCCTTTCCAGTTTGCTGTTATTAGCAAGCGGGCTGCTGCTGTAGCATACAAGAAGATATCTCTTACGTCTATAGGAATGTCACTGCTCTGAATTCCTAGGAGGAAGGCCTCTGGTTTCTTAGAAGGCTCTATACACTTTTCAGAGACCACGCCACGATGTTAAAGGTCTCGCTGCTGTTTCTCTTCCACTTCCTGGATAGTTGGCAACCTTTGTGTTTTGCCACTATTGCTGTGCCATTCATATCAATTTTGCTAGTCTATTTGGACTAGCAGCAAAATGCACCCAAATTGGCACAAGCCCTGTGTGGATTGTGGATATTGGGCAACCCAGATCCCAAGGCATTATCTGAAAGAACCTACAGATTAGACTTCCGGTCTGTCGCGCTGGCAAGAGGACGCAGAGACCTCGAGCTCCGAGGTCTCTGGCATCACGGAGGGGGGGGGGAATCCGCGGGGCGCACGGATTCCCCATAAAAACCCCGGGAAGAGCGTACCGGGGGCTTAGCAGCCCAGCGGAGCTCCGATGCGTGATTCCTCCGCTGCCCGGGAGGCTCAGTAGAAACCCAACTACAAAAATGGACCTCCTTTGGATGGTCGCACCTCATAGGTTCCTCTTGTGGCAGGAGGGGGCCTGTGGGGAGGTGACACAAAGAAGGTGGGAAATAATGTTGATTTTAAAGAATAAGAATTGGAATTAAGAATAAGAAACCCGCAATAATTATATTAAGAAATCATGAAAATCAGGAAGAAGGGATCTGAGGAAGTCACAAATATAATGTTTAACAAAGTAAGAAATTGATATTTTTAATTGTTTCTTTGTGTATTATGTTGGAGGACTGTATATAAATAGCTGGGGCGGCACCCTACCCCAATCTCTCCTTTCATCTTGGGGCCTCTTGGTGGCAGGGGGGGTCCAGGGGTCAAGGGGGGGGGGTGAGGACAAACCCAGCTTTAAAATGGTCTACCTTCAACTCTCAACACCCGCAGGACCTACTTGTGGCAGAAGGGGACTTGTGGGGGGAGGAGGGAAGGTGGATGGAAATGTCTTTTATGTCTTGTCTTTTCTGTGTCATTATATAAAACCAATAAGAATTATTTTTTTAAAAAATGAAAGAACCTACAGATTAGTCAGGGTATAGGGATGAGGAAAAACTTGGTCAACTGTGTCAAATCTGTCTAATAATTCACATTTCTTCAAATCATGTGCGAACCAAAAGACAGTCATTCTTTGAAATTTGCACTTCTCTGGATTTTGCAAGGCATTTCTCCAACCCAATAATGCTGATGAATTTTCTTGACGAATTAAAGAGGAGACCATCTTGGCCATGATTCCTGGAAGACATATTCCCTGCCTTGCAGGCTTCCCCACCCCCCGACTACAGCTACAAAAACTGAAGGTGTTGAAAAGTCTCTTGAGTTGGAGTGTTGTTGTTGTTGTTGTTTGTGGGAGGTTGGTGCTGTTATTGATATTTTGTATATATGTTGCTCTCTTTTTTTTGCCCAGGACAATCTTATCCCAAGCCTTCCATCTCAGTGGTCCCTAGTAAAATTGTCCCCCTGGGAGGCAATGCTACCATCCTCTGCAAGGTGCGCAGTGAAGACTACACACAAGCAACATTTGTTCTGTTCAGAGAACTGGATTCATCTTTGCATGCTTCAGTAGTCAAGAAGTCAGAGTGGAATGAAGTTGCATTTTTCTTTGCCAATGTCAAACTATCAGCTGGTGGGATAAACCGGTGCCGATATTGCTTCAGCTTTGTTTCTGGCGACAGCTGCTCACGTTTAAGTGACACAGTAAAGGTCAAGATAAGAGGTGAGAGCTGGGTGAGTCAAATTTAGAGATGTACGTGAAGTTTCCTAAAGTTGAGTCTGGAAATGAGCTTTGGAGGGGAAAATAAAAATACAGTGGTACCTCGGTTTATGAACACAATTGGTTCTGGAAGTCTGTTCATAAACTGAAGCGTTCATAAACTGAAGCGAACTTTCCCATTGAAAGTAATGGAAAGTGGATTAATCCGTTCCAGATGGGTCCGTGGAGTACTCAACCTGAAGCATACTTAACCCAAAGCATGGGTGTGATTGGTTCCGGAAGTCTGTTCATAAACTGAAGCGTTCATAAACTGAAGCAAACTTTCCCATTGAAAGTAATGGAAAGTGAATTAATCCATTCCAGATGGGTCCGCGGCGTTCGTAAACTGAAAATTCGTAAACCGAGGTGTTCGTAAACCAAGGTTCCACTGTAGAGGAGAATTTATGAAACCTAAGTTCTTCTCTGGCTCAGACTAAAATCTGAGCCAGGGAAGAATTCCTGCCTTCCCTCTCACCCTCCCTCTCAGCCTTTCTGAGCTCACAAATATCCTGTCATCCTTCCCTTTGAAGCCTTACCACGTAGCAGCAGCACCACTGCAGCAGCCCAGCTGTGGGGGCTGCAGGAGAGGGGAAGATAGTCCGTCTGTGTCTCCTTCCTGGGTCCTTATGCGCCTATGCACTGTGCCAAGACAAAAGATGCCATGGCCTATAGAAAATGCAGTTTAGTTCCTAATCTAGGCAAACCAAGGCTTTTTAGTGTACTGGCACCAGTAATTTGGAATACTATTCCTACTGATGTCAGACAGGCACCTTCAATATCGATAGATTTCAGTCTGCTGAAAACACATTTGTTTCACCAATCTTTTTTGAGAACTAAGTTGACACAGCATTGGTCATTTGTTCTGGATTTTATGCTTTTGTAACTTTGAGATTTGAAAGTTTTATGGTGTTTGGCAAATAGAAGGGGAAGAAATGGAGGCAGTGAGAGATTTTACTTTCTTGGGCTCCTTGATCACTGCAGATGGTGACAGCAGTCACGAAATTAAAAGACGCCTGCTTCTTGGGAGAAAAGCAATGACAAACCTAGACAGCATCTTAAAAAAGCAGAGACATCACCTTGCTGACAAAGGTTCGTATAGTTAAAGCTATGGTTTTCCCAGTAGTGATGTATGGAAGTGAGAGCTGGACCATAAAGAAGGCTGATCGCCAAAGAATTGATGCTTTTGAATTATGGTGCTGGAGGAGACTCTTGAGAGTCCCATGGACTGCAAGAAGATCAAACCTATCCATTCTTAAGGAAATCAGCCCTGAGTGCACCCTGGAAGGACAGATCGTGAAGCTGAGGCTCCAATACTTTGGCCACCTCATGAGAAGAGAAGAATCCTTGGAAAAGACCCTGATGTTGGGAAAGATTGAGGGCACTAGGAGAAGGGGACGACAGAGGACGAGATGGTTGGACAGTGTTCTCGAAGCTACCATACCAACATGAGTCTGGCCAAACTGAGGGAGGCAGTGGAAGACAGGAGTGCCTGGCGTGCTATGGTCCATGGGGTCACGAAGAGTCGGACACGACTAAACGACTAAACAACAACAACAACAACATTCCTACTGATGTCAGACAGGCACCTTCAATATCGATAGATTTCAGTCTGCTGAAAACACATTTGTTTCACCAATCTTTTTTGAGAACTAAGTTGACACAGCATTGGTCATTTGTTCTGGATTTTATGCTTTTGTAACTTTGAGATTTGAAAGTTTTATGGTGTTTGAATTGATTTTACCACACACCACCTTGATTTTCTTTCAATAGCAGTTTATACACATTCTTCTAAAAAGCATAAGAACTATTTCTTTATTTCTGTAAAGAAATATTGGAATATGATACATGATGAAATTAAAAAACTGATCAAAACAACACACAGTAAAAGAGCGGAATCTTACTGATTAGGAATTTTTAATAGAGACATCCCAAATGAGAAGGTCAACATCTTTTTATACGCAACAACTGCAGTGAGAGTGTTGATAGCTCAACATTGGGAAGAAAATTACATCCCAACTAAAGAGGAATGGTTGAGTAAATTATGCGAATATCTAGATTTAGCAAAGCTGACTGAATGGATAAGATAAAAACCAAAACATATAATTCGGAATCAGTGGAAATATTTAAATGATTATTTAGGTAGAAAAGGATCAAATGTAAAATATTGGTTGTGTTTAGAATAGATTTGTGATAATCTCAGAAAATGAATCAGATGAAATAAGAAGAAGGAATAACAGATGAAATTTTGTTTAAAATGAATTTAGAAAGTGCAGTGAAGCGGTGGAAGTCAATTTTAATATGGTTCTACCTTTTAATGTATATGTGGGATAAATTGGGAGGGGAATCCTCCAAAGTTTCTTTTTCTTATCTCTTTTTCTTCTTTTACTTTTCTTTCTTTTTTCCTTTCAATTTTTCTTATCCTTCTTTTTTCTTTTCTTTTCTTTTTTGTTTCTCCCCTTTTTTCCATGTCCTTTCTTTTACTTTCTTCTTTCTTTCCTTTTTTATCTTTTTTTCTTATTAAACGGATAAATGTGTTTATAAGTAATGAGTATGTATGCATGTATGTATGTGTTATTTTGTAAGATTTTTTGTGTGTTTTGTAATAATTACGTGTAATAAATAAATTTCATAATTTTAAAAAAGCATAAGAACTAAAGCCAGTGTGGTGTAGTGGTTAAGAGCGGTAGACTCGTAATCTGGGGAACCGGGTTCGCGTCTCTGCTTCTCCACACGCAGCTGCTGGGTGACCTTGGGCTAGTCACACTTCTCTGAAGTCTCTCAGCCCCACTCACCTCACAGAGTGTTTGTTGTGGGAGAGGAAGGGAAAGGAGAATGTTAGCTGCTTTGCGGGATATCAAATCCAAACAACCTCTTCTTCTTCTTCTTCTTCTTCTTCTTCTTCTTCTTCTTCTTCTTCTTCTTCTTCTTCTTCTTCTTCTTCTTCTTCTTCTTCTTCTAGAGTCCTGCTGGATCAGGCCAATGGGCCATCTAGTTAGTTCAGCTACCTGTTCTCACAGTGGCCAAACAGGTGCCTCAATGGGAAACCCACACGCAGGGCCCAGGTACAAGAGTCCTCTCCCCTCCTGTGATTTGCAGCATCTGCCCCAGACCATGAAGGCAGAGCATAGCCTTCATGACTAGTAATCTTATTTTCCATGAATCTGTCCAATCCTCTTTTGAAGCTGTCCAAGTGGGAGACCATCACTGCCTCCTGCGGGACTGAGTTCCACGATTTGATTATGCACTGTGTGAAGAAGTCCTTTCTTTTAACTGTCCTGAATCTCCCACCATTCAACTTCATGGGAAGCCCACGAATTCTAGCGTTCTCGTGTGTGTGTGTTTCTTCCAAGGGGTACTGTCAGGAGTGGAAAGGTCCTTCCTCTTTTGCTCTAACTCCAGCAATATGTTAAACCAGGATGGGGAACCTGTGACAGATTCCCTACCTTTCAAATCTCAGTTCTCTTACAAGCAACGCTGACACAAAACCCCACATATATTACGGTAAGTAAAATAGGAACATCGCCACCCGACCCCACCCCCACTCATCTACCCCCCTCCACCTCTTTCCCCCCTTTTCTTCCTAATGTCTCAACAAATGAAACCGATTTGTAAAAAAATGTTACACGGGGGGGGGGGGAATAAGAGAGAGAGGCATTGCACATACTTTTGTAAATCAAGAAAATCTTTAATAAAAATACATTTTTTAAAAATTAAAAAAAAATCTCAGTCCTCTTCTCTTTCTCACCCAGCTCTGCCTTTTCCCAAGCCTTCCATCTCAGTGAGCCCCAGTAATATCATCAAGTTGGGCGGAAATGTCACGATCCACTGTAACAGTCAAGGCTACCAAGATGTAGAGTTCCAGCTCTACAAAAAAGTGGGCCCATCTTTGATTCACGTTGTAATGGAGAAGTCCTGGCAAAAAGGGGTCATATTTGCTATTGCCAACGCCACACTATTTCACGGAGGATTCTACCAGTGTACATATTGTTTCAAGTCAACCTTCTATGAACTGTGCTCAAATTTCAGCAACGGCATATATATCTACATCAGAGGTAAGCCTATTTGTGCACTTTAGGTAAAAGGTAAAGGGGACCCCTGACCATTAGGTCCAGTCGTGACCAACTTCCCTAAACAGGGCTGCCTTTAGGTGTTTTCTAAATGTCAGGTAGTTGTTTATCTCCTTGACCTCCAATGGTAGGGCGTTCCACATGGCATGACGAAGCCACTTCTGGCGAACCAGAGCAGCACACGGAAATGCTGTTTACCTTCCCGCTGTAGCGGTACCTATTTATCTACTTGCACTTTGACATGCTTTCGAACTGCTAGGTTGGCAGGAGCTGGGACCGAACAATGGGAGCTCACCCCATCGCGGGGATTCGAACCGCCGACCTTCTGATCGGCAAGCCCTAGGCTCTGTGGTTTAACCCACAGCACCACCCGCGCCCCACATTGTGCGCTTTACCCCCCTTCAAAATAAACGGCACTAACGTGGATTTTGTATTCCCTGCAGCTGTATATCAAAGGGGAAAACTGCATTAGCTAAAACATACAGAGGCTCTTTCCCATGCTATGCCAGCATTTGAGTATCATTAGCAATCTTCTCAAATGGTGCATTCCAGGCTGAAACACATTATTTGATGCTGGATTTAGCAGGATATGTAGACACAGGTTGCCTATGCACTGACCTCACCAGGGTTTTAGACTAGGGGTATTTCCCAATCATATGTGGTGATGTTGAGGACCGAACCTGGCACCTTCTCCCTGCAAATCATTTCCCAGTTAGCTGTGCTCCATCTTGCTCATGGGCATAGGAATATGAAGAAGAATGACGGCAAACAAAGGCTTGTTTCATTTAAGCAACTCTGGTTGAAACTGAAGCGTAGGATTAGGCCTTTCAGGATTTTTTAGTGAGAGCCTGTCCACCCTGTGGAGCTGCATCAGATTCTGAAATACTAGAACTACAGGCTATGGATGAACCTGGAAGCCTAGAGAGAGTCTCCTCACTAAGATGTTGCTTGCTCGAAGTGTGTGATCCAAGACAGGGAAAATGGCTACTGGTCAGTGAATTTATCTGGCACTTATTTATCTCATTTGCATGTGTGGAGACACAGGAAACTGACCTGGTCAGGTGTTCCTCCATGTGGTCCTCCATGTGGACACTCTGGGAACTGTTGTGACTTGACTGCACCTGTTTACACCCCACACCAAATACTGCGCACATTCAGTTTATTTGCAGTGTTTCCCAGAGCTGCCCATAAGCCCCTCAAAGTCTTGAGATGGGACAGGCTTCCATTCTACCTTCTGACCATCAGGTGGCAAACGTCTACCAAAAACGGAATGGAGATAAACCACACTGTGATGCATGCAAGAGTGGGGAAATATTTTGGTTTTTGTTTGAAAACCAAACTTTTGCATGAATGGAACTCTGTAACCCGATTGAATTATGCAAATCTGTATATACTTCCTTTCTCTGCATTAATTTTGTGACTAGTCATCAGCAGGAGACATTCCTTGATTACCATAAACGTTGCTACTCCCTGCCTCCTCTTTTATTTCAACACGTAGATCCCAGCCTCTCCAAACCTTCCATCAGAATGAGACCTGAGGATCCACTTGCTGCAGGCTTCAATGTCACCATAGAGTGTCACGGACCAGAGAATGGCCTGAACTTTTCTTTGCACAAGTCCAGCAACCTAATAACATCGCAGATGGCAGAACCGGACAGAAACACATCTGAGTTCTTTCTTTCCATGATCAGGTTGGAGGATGAAGGGAATTATACCTGTCAGTATCACCGCAGAGGGCATGCCTTCCAGTGGTCGGAGCCGAGTGACTCAGTGGGGCTGGAACTTGTGACAGGTGAGGAGCGTGGCTTTGTGCCTTTGTTTTCTTTCCTCCTGTGTATACGGAGTTTGGGGAATGGGGATGATCAAAGCCAAACACCTCTATGGCGGAACCATGGCCACATGGTACAGAATGGAGTAACCAGAAGATTTGACTCCACTGGCAATGGCTAAGTAAGTGTGGGTTCAGGAATGAAAAAGGAGGTGCATTTGAAGCCTGAGGGAGATGGAGACAGCCCTGGGAATTGTGGGACGCATTTGGTTGTATTTACATGATTGCGTTTGAGACCACATTATCCCTCTTTGATATTCTGATGTATCAGGGGTGGCTAACCCACAGCATATGGATTATATCCAGTCCCACTAAACTTTTTCATTTACTCAATATCCTGCCCTTCCGCCTTCCTCTGCTGCCGCCATCTCCACTAGTAGCTTCAGGCTTAGGCTCAGGTTCCTCCAGCTCCTCTTCTTGAGTTCCTCGTTGTAAGTCCTCACAATCCGCCAAATCATTCCCAGCTGAGCCCCAGAAGACTGTGCCGAACCTGACCTTCTGCTCTCTTCAGCCAAGACCATCCAACCAATCCATTGGTCGATGAAATCTCAAGCCCACATTATGGACCAGTAATTCTGAATGCAATGCTCAGCAAATGACCAATCATAAACTGGCCACTATTGGATGCTCCTGCAGTGACATAAAAACTGAAAGGCAACATGTGTACCTGCCATCTTATTGGTGGAGGTGTCAGTTGGTCCACTGCTTGCAGATTTAGTGTGATCATCTTTCTGGCTCAAGTCAGAAGTAAAAGGCAAGTGGAGCAGATTAGAAGACTGTCTCCATTGGCCTGATCCAGCAGGCTGTTCTCATGTTCTTAGAAATCAGAAGCAAGTCCCACTGGGCTCAACGGGGCTAAGTATGCTGAGGGCCGCAGCCTTGAGATCATCTCACTCCCCACCCTGCCTTCACAACTAACAATTGAGTAACTCTTCTCTGTCTCACTCTGCAGCAGACACTTTTCCATCCATGGAGAGCAACATCCGCCTGGGAGTTGCTGGCTTGGTCCTGCTTTCCTTGGTGCTGATCATGGCTGAGTTCATGTGGAGCCAGCAAGGCTGAGAAGCTCTGACTCGACTCAGTTCCATGAGTCAAGACCCTTCCTTGAGGCGTCTGAGACAAGCAAAGCCGCAGGAATCCCATAGAGACTGGTTTCATTTCTTGTTCATCTGACGGCCAAATTTCTATTCTGTGATAACACCAAGGAATCTTTTCGGAAGGGGGTGGGGTGGGGTGAGAATACTGGAGGCTTCTGTTTTCTGTGCCTTTTTTGAGCTTTTTATTTAAGTTTGGAACACTTAACTTACTGTTCAGCTAAGTCCTTCTCAGAAAAACCCATTGATATAACTAAGCGAATCGTGTGTATTAACTGCATAACTTATTATATTATTCCTTGTCTAGGTGTTTTGTTGATTTTTATTTATCTCTTAGCTCTTAGCAAATGAAAATCAATTAAAAAGCATACCCGCCCATCAAAAACCAATGTGACTGTGAGTTAGGTACTTGCATTTTCTGTTGCTTTGAACTGTGATTGGGCAGGAGTAGGAAACTCCACGATGCCCATCCTCCGTGAGAAAGCAGCTCCTGAAATCCAGCGGTGGAAATGAGAGGTTTTTCAGGGTATGCGAGCAGAAGACTGTTGTGTGGAGAATGCTAGTGCATATCATTTCCCTGAAGGAAAGGAAATGAGAGATCCCTAGTTTAATTTAAGTGTCGCAAAGGCAGGGGGCAGGATGTATTGGAAGGGTGGAAATGTCAAAAGTTATTGTGGGGGTACAAAAATTTAAAAATGATCCAGTTGCACCTTATAGACCAAGTTTGTTCTGGGTATAAGCTTTTGTGTGCATGCATACTTCTTCAGATACACTGAAGCAGAAGTCACCAGACCCTTATATATAGTGGGAGGGTGGGGTGAAGTATTGTGGAGGTGCTATTTTAGGGATTGGGGTGGAGAGAGAGACCATTGTCTGAGCTCTGCAGAATACTACCTCCCACGCTCTGAGTCTTGGCGAGAGTGAGGCATTCGTTCTGGAAGCCTTTGCAAGGTATGCCACCTGGCCTGGCAGTGAGGCTTCGCAATCAGAGCTAGCGCTTGCAGAGTCTGATGCCCTGCCCTGTTATTTCAGTGCAGCTGCATGGCATTTTGCTTCAAGAATGAAAACATCTCAGGCCACTCCTGACATGAAGTCATTCTCAGAGGAGTTCCAGGGAACCTGCCTCATCGTCCACTCAGCCTGCAATGAAAGATGAATATAGACTCTTATTTTGTAGAAAGAGGAACTCTGCAGAGTCCCCTTGTATCACTTCTGTTTCTCCTCCTTTTGGAAGAAATGGAGTGTAACACAGGGTCAGATGCTGCACACAGTGGTTGTCTCCATTATCTTCAAGGGGAGGGACTGCCTGCCTTTCTAATGGGTAGCTTGGTTGCAGAGCATTCCTGACATCTCCAAGTACAATACAGAGAGAATCCTGGCGGAAATCCTGGATATCTGCTGCCAGTCATTGCAGGCAATACTGGGCAGAATGGACCAACTGACTCACTCATTATGAGGCAGCTTCCTGTGCTCCTTGCTATGTTTAGTCTGAGATCTCTCAGTAACCTTCTACTTTTGTTAAAGGAGAAAAATCGAAGGAAGTAGTTTAAAATTTGATTTTCATTATATTTGTAAAATTTTAATTTAATGGACAGATATCACCACAATCAAACCATGATTTGGAAGTCGGGGAGAACTCTGCTTAGCCCCAATGGCACAGCTGCCAAGTTATCCCCTTTTTAAAGGGATTTTCCCTTATGCTGAATAGGCTTCCTCGCGAGAAAAGGGAAAACTTGGCAGCTATGAAATGGAAATGGAAGCTTCTAATATCCTACCTGACAAGAGAGGAAGCACATGAGCCTGAGGCTTACTGCGATTCGTTTATATAGAAGAAAACCATGAGTGTCAGAGCTGGGCCTAGGACAACATCAGAGTAAGACAGAAATAAGTATTTGGGGGCTGGTCATTCCTCTGCAGTGGAGAGCCATCATAACTGCAGTCTCCATGGAACTTAAATTTACAACTCACTCACTATGTATCTGTGAGTTCGTACAGAGAGAATAAACTGGGACACACCACCAAGTCTCCTAATTCTTCCTTGAACATACTTTTTTGACCAACAGGGTCCAAAGTGACAACATAGGCACAATATCATTGGGGAGGAGCCAGGAAGTGACCAGAGATTGAATTTGCCATGATGTACAACTGGGCATACTAGATTTCTTTTGCCCCAACAATACTACTGAGATGCTCTCTCTCTGAGAACTAGAAAAGTTAAAAATAGGAGTTGTGTTGCATGCCAGACATTCAGCCCTTCACTTCCTCCGGTTTTGCAACCTTCAGGTGCAAGCTAATAAGGGATGTGATTGGTCAGGCAGCCATGGGAGGAGACGAAGGACAACACCACTGGCAGATCAGAGAGGAGTCATATGTTCTGGGGAAGAGCTGCATCACAGAACATTGCTGTGTTTCAGCGGCAACAGCCTCCAGCTGAGATCTTCATTCAGGAGACAGCAGAATTAGGAGCAAACGGAACAAACTGCTGGCTATAGAAGCCAAGCCATGAAATTCCCTTCCAGCATCCTCTTTCTAGGTTGGTATCACTCCTCGGAGGGCGGTGGTCTCAGAGTGTTTGCAGGAGCAGGCCTGGGAGATTGGAGGCCCAGCTTCTATTTCTGTCACTCAGATACCTTGACTCTAAATGGACCCTCTCCTTTCCAGGGTGTTGGCTGAGCAGGCAGTGGCAGATCTCTAGAGGTGAGTTTCAGTCAGATGTGATAATGGTGATGGTGATAAAAAAAAGGGGTGTGTGAGAAGAATGGGAACTAAATGCTGTGGACACCTCCAGCCAGAACTACTTTTCTCATGGTAGACAATAAGTGGCACCTGCCAAACTTTCTCTATCTCATATTCAGGGCTTTTTTCAAAATGTAGGCAAGGCATCTTTTCCATTCGGGACTCAGTTCCGGCACCTCTGGGGCAGTTGCCATTATCAGAGGCTTTCATGGTGATCCTTAGACCCAGGGATCCTTAGTCCTTCCCCTCCTACTGTAAACATCAACAGATGCTAAGGGAGAATCTTCTCTTTCATTGCCTCCCGGGTGCATGAATCGCAACTGACACCGTCCTGCCTGTCTCCTGTGTCTCGGCTTCTGCAGGAGAGTGAGCCACTGAGCTACATAAAGGACAGCAGGTTCTGGTCTCTTCTACTTCCCCTCCACCCTGTCCTCCTCCAATGTCACCAGGGAGGGGGGAGTTAAAGAGCCCTCCCCCCCTCAGAATCTCAGAAGTGAGTCATTGGTTGAAGTCTATATCGTTGGCCCTACAGCTGTTGCTCAGTTGAAAATATGGTTCCTACTTCTTTTGAAAACAGCTTGGTGATAAGGAATATGTGAAAATATGGATATATGTCAATTGGAAAATGTCACAGATAAATATACGTATCATAATTTTGTGGATTTTTGTACCCTGATCCAAGTCTACCACAAGTCTCCCATCGCTACTGCTCTACCTTCCAAATCTCACTCCTATTATCTTTCTTTCCCAGGATGGCTTTATGAAAAGCCCTCCCTCTCCGTGAGACCAAGTCCTCAGGTCATCCTTGGTGAAGAATTCTATATCCACTGTGAGACTTATTATACCTCAGAAGCAACCTTCTACCTGGTCAAGGAAGGGAGTTCAGCGGCTGTAGATTCTAAGACTGCCTCACAGTATGCAGATTTCCCCCTTTCTAATACCAAACATGTAGAACCCAATGGCGGGGCCTACAAGTGCAAATATTGCTTTAATTCAGGCAAAGAAGAGAAATGCTCAGAATACAGTGATAATGTTTATGTCAACATAACAGGTGAGAGTTTTGCTCTGTCCCTAGACCTATTCACGTGTTACTCATGTGCAGGGCATAGTTATGTTGACAGCAAAGCAGGTTCTCATTTAAGCCCTAACCCTAATGTCACAACTCTTTCAAGCAACAATCAAATGCTACATGTGGTTGTCTGCAGAGAATCCACTGCATGGACACACATGTAAGGACTCTGGGTGATTGTGAACCCTGGTTGCATATGCCTAGGTGCCTGCAGGTGGAATGTCTCTGCAGACAACCCCACGGAGCACATGAGTGTTGCAGAGGGCAGAGCGCCCATCCTGTGTTGCCATTTGAGGCAAAATGGGAATGTGCCACTCCTTGCACGCCCCCCACCGTGCCCCCCACCACTTCCATTCCTGCCATCATGCCCCCCCCTCTTGCCAAATGTGACACCTCCAGCCAGAACTACTTTTCTCATGGTAGATAAGTGGCACCTGCCAAACATTCTATATCTCGTATTTAGGGCTTTTTTCAAAATGAATACAAGAGCAATGAAGTCTCAGATGTACAACATGTGGCCTATATCCTTTGTTATGGATGAGGCTGCATATGGACAGCAGGATGAAGAGTAGGTCAAAAGAGAGCCTTTTCTTTATTTGGGTCACACCTATCTACCTGGTAACACTCAGGGGGAGGTGGCTTCCAAAAGTTATTACAGGAAGTCCTCCCTGTTTGGAGCCACCTCCCTCTGTGTGTCCATTCTAGGAAACAAGGAATGTTGGACTTGACTGCTCTATGTCTACATCCCACAGTTCCAAGGATGTTACCTCCTCTTAGCTTTTCGTGCAATGTAAATTTCCATTTGGATTGATAGGAATCCAGTAGGGTTAAGGGTGCCAACCCAACAGGGAAAAATATAAGTTTTAACCAATAATGGATCTTCAGAATCCATATCCAAGCGCTGACCGAAATTTGCCCAACCTCCAGGTGGACAGCTATGTTAGACACACAGGAAGGGATCCCTAGTAGACAGCGATAGAACTTAGTTTGAAATGATTCTAAAGGATCAAGATTTAAAGAGCTGTAAATCTGTGAACCATATGTCAATTGTGTTAGTATTTTTGCAGCAAAGACCTGGGAGGCTGCCGGAATGTATTGGCCTCCTTTCCCATAGAAAAACCTTATGACAGCTTTGGTAGATCTCTGGGCGTTTGCAATGATGTTTTTAACCTGGTGATTCCCTGAACAATTTCCCTGGAAGGTTATACTCAGTTATTTAAAAGATGATACCTGTTCAATAGGTTGATTATCAATTCTCCATCTGTGTCTCATTCTTTTTTTTTAGAGAACACCATAACTTTAGATTTGCTGTAGTTAATTGTTACAATAAGCTTTGAGAGATCTTAGAAGTTTTCTTAGGCCTACGCAGGAAGAGGAAATTAGAACTGCATCGTCTGCATATAAGAGAACTGGGAGGGGTATACCAGCCAACTTGGGGGGATGGGTATTTTATTTCTCCATGGTTCCTACTAGGGAGTTAATATAAAAGTTGAATAAAGTGGGCGCAAGAACGCAGCCTTGTTTGACACCATGGTAGGTTTGGATTTCCTTGGATAAATGGCTCTGTCAATCACACCTAACCTGGACCCGAGTATTTTCGTATAAACTGCGGATGAGGCGCAGTAGACGTCTGTCTATGTTTGAGGCACTTAGTTTTTCCAAAGCCTGTCTCATGATATTAAATCGAAGACAGACTTAAAGTCTATAAAAGCTGCATAGAGAGATCCTCTTTTTCTTGAGGTATATTTTTCTGCAAGATGCTGGAGTACTAGTCCTTGGTCTAAAGTTGACCGTTATGTCTTGAAACCAGCTTGTGCTTCTGAAAGGACATGTTCTCGCTCCATCCAGATCTCAAGTTTATTACATAAATGGGCAGCATATAATTTACTGATAATGCTTAGGAGACTAATTGGCCTGTAATTAGCAGGGTTCGATATACTCCCTTTCTTATGTATTGGAATAATAATTGCTAGTCCCCAGTCCTCTGGGATGATAGCCGATTTATCTAGGCTGGTGAACAAGGCAGCAAGCACTGGGGCCCACCAGTCAACATTGGCCTTAAGAAGCTTGGGTGAAATGTTGTCAGCACCAGGGGCTTTGCCAGGTTTAAGAGATTGAATGAGCCTACAAACTTCTTCAGTTGACACCGGCGGCCACTCAGCACCAGTATCACTCAGAGGTAGGGGCAGAGCCTGTAGATGTTGATTAGTTGTGTATAGGGATTGGAGGCAGTGCTGAACCTGACCTTCCGCTGTCTTCAGCCAGGACCACCCAACCAATCCATTGGTCAATGAAATTTCAAGCCCACATTATGGACCAGTAATTCTGAATGGAACGCCCAGCAAATGACCAATCATAAACTGACCACTTTTGGGTGCTCCTGCAGTGACATAAAAAACTGAAAGGCAACATGTGTACGCAACATCTTCTTACCAACAGGGAGCAACTGTGACAGTGGAACTTTCAGTTGGTCCACTGCTTGCAGACTTAGGGTGCTTTGTATCATCTTTCCGGCTCTAGTCAGAAGTAAAAGGCAAGTGGAATAGATTAGAAGACTGCTTCCATTGGCAGGTAGATCCAGCAGGCTGTTCTTATGTTTTAGAAATCAGAAGTACGTCCCACTGGGCTCAACGGGGCTAAGTATGCTGAGGGCCGCAGCCTTGAGATCATCTCCCTCCCAACCCTGCCTTCACAACCAACAACTGAGTAACTCTTCTCTGTCTCACTCTGCAGCAGACACTTTTCCATCCCTGGAGAGCAACATCCGCCTGGGAGTTGCTGTCTTGGTCCTGCTTTCCTTGGTGCTGATCGTGGCTGAGTTCATGTGGAGCAAGCGAGGCTGAGAAGCTCTGACTCGACTCAGTTCCACAAGTCAAGACCCTTCCCTTGAGGCATCCGAGACAAGCAGAGCCACAGGAATTCCATAGAGACTGGTTTCATTTCTTGTTCATCTGAAGGCCAAATTTCTCCAAGTAAAATACAGAGAAAATCCTGCCGAAAATCATGGATATCTGCTGCCAGTCATTGCAGGCAATACTGGGCTGAATGGACCAACTGAGTCACTCATTATGAGGCAGCTGCTTGCTTTGCTCAGTCTGAGGTCTCTTAGTAACCTTCTGTCACGGTCCTGCCTGGACCTGTACAGCACCACTGGATGTTTCACAATCGATTGATACTGCACCAATGACACTTTGTATCCGCGGCTGCAGTTTCCCTCAGGCTGCCAGCTGGATACTTGCTCCTTTCTTTAGATAACACAGACCAGGATGTTCTTTAAGAAACAAGTTTGGTTTATTTGTTCGTACAGAAGCGTGTGGTTACTGAATGAATAATATCGTAAATAAACTTATAACTGTTAGCCTATACCGGCCTATACCCGCTAAGATATTTACTGGCCTACACCGCTAAAACATCTAATTAAATAATGCAACAAGTTTCACATTGATCTGCTATCCTGTCTGTTCTTTCCCACCAATAATCCACCTAGCTCTCGGACTAATCTTCCACAGCTCTCTCTCTCTCTAACGGACACCTCTACCTCCCTTCCACAATTCCCCAACTCCAACTGCAACTAACTGCCACTAGGGAGGGTTTTTTTATACCATGACGGCCTCTGCCCCTGAGGGTTCTAAGGTTCCAAAACTTAACCCCTTACTTGCTCAACCTTCTTCCTAAATAGGTTTGCCACACCTTCTACTTTTGTTAACGGAGAAAAAATTGAAGGAAATAGTTTAAAATTTGACTTTCATTTTATTTTTTAAATTTTAATGGAAAGATTTCACTACAATCACTGCAATTTGGAAGTCAGGGAGAACTCTGGTTAATCCAAATGGAAATGGAAGCTTCTAATCTCCTACCTGACAAGAGAGGAAGCACATGAGCCTGAGGCTTACTGCGGTCCATTTATATAGAAGAAAACCATGAATGTCAGAGCTGGGCCTAGGACAGCATCAGAGAAAGACAGAAATAAGTATTTGGGGACTGGTCATTCCTCTGCAGTGGGGAGCCATCATAACTGCAGTCTCCATGGAACTTAAATTTACAACTCACTCACTATGTATCTCTAATTACCTCAGAGGTTGTGTCATCTGCATATCTGAGGTATGTATCTCTAACATACCTCAGATATGCAGATGACACAACCTTGATGGCAGAAAGCGAAGAGGAATTAAAGAACCTTTTAATGAGGGTGAAAGAGAGCGCAAAATATGGTCTGAAGCTCAACATCAAAAAAACCAAGATCATGGCCACTGGTCCCATCACCTCCTGGCAAATAGAAGGGGAAGAAATGGAGGTAGTGAGAGATTTTACTTTCTTGGGCTCCTTGATCACTGCAGATGGTGACAGCAGTCACGAAATTAAAAGACGCCTGCTTCTTGGGAGAAAAGCAATGACAAACCTAGACAGCATCTTAAAAAGCAGAGACATCACCTTGCCGACAAGGGTTCGTATAGTTGAAGCTATGGTTTTCCCAGTAGTGATGTATGGAAGTGAGAGCTGGACCATGAAGAGGGCTGATCGCCGAGGAGTTGATGCTTTTGAATTGTGGTGCTGGAGGAGACTCTTGAGAGTCCCATGGACTGCTAGAAGATCAAACCTATCCATTCTTAAGGAAATCAGCCCTGAGTGCTCCCTGGAAGGACAGATCGTGAAGCTGAGGCTCCAATACTTTGGCCACCTCATGAGAAGAGAAGAATCCTTGGAAAAGACCCTGATGTTGGGAAAGATTGAGGGCACTAGGAGAAGGGGACGACAGAAGACAAGATGGTTGGACAGTGTTCTCGAAGCTACGAACATGAGTTTGACCAAACTGCGGGAGGCAGTGCAAGACAGGAGTGCCTGGCGTGCTATGGTCCATGGGGTCACGAAGAGTCGGACACGACTAAACGACTAAACAACAACAACACTATGTATCTGTGAGTCCGTACAGAGAGAATAAACTGGGACACACCACCAAGTCTCCTAATTCTTCCTTAAACATGCTTTTTTGACCAACAGGGTCCAAAGTGACAACATAGGCACAATATCATTGGGGAGGAGGCAGGAAGTGACCAGTGCTTGAATTTGCCATGATGTACAACTGGGCATACTAGATTTCTTTTGCCACAACAATACTACTGAGATGCTCTCTCTCTGAGAACTAGAAAAGTTAAAAATAGGAGTTGTGTTGCATGCCAAACATTCAGCCCTTTACTTCCTCCAGTTGCATGCAAATAAGGGATGTGGTTGGTCAGGCAGCCATGGGAAGGGAAGAAGGACAACAGCGCTGGCAGATCAGAGAGGAGTTATATGTTCTGGGGAAGAGCTGCATCACAGAACATTGCTGGGTTTCAGTGGCAACAGCCTCCAGCTGAGATCTTCATTCGGGAGACAGAAGAATTAGGAGCGAACAGAACAAACTGCTGGCTACAGAAGCCAAGCCATGAAATTCCCTTCCAGCATCCTCTTTCTAGGTCGGTATCACTCCTTGGAGGGCGGTGGTCTCAGAGTGTTTGCAAGAGCAGGCCTGGGAGAATGGAGGCCTGGCTTCTACTTCTGTCGCTCAGATATCTTGACTCTAAATGGATCCTCTCTTTCCAGGGTGTTGGCTGAGCAGGCAGTGGCAGATCTCTAGAGGTGAGTGTCTGTCAGTCGTGATAATGGTGATGGTGGTAAAAAAAAGGGGGCGTGAGAAGAATGGGAACTAAATACCATGGACACCTCCAGCCAGAACTACTTTTCTCATGGTAGACAATAAGTGGCACCTGCCAAACATTCTCTATGTCATATTCAGGGCTTTTCCCCCAAAATGAGGACAAGAGAAGTTAAGTCTCAGATGTACATGTGGCCTACATCCTTTGTATTGGATGAGGCTGCATATGGACAGCAGGATGAAGAATAGGGCAAAAGAGATCCAAAAGAGAGATGCAAAAGAGGAAGATGGCTGTGTGCCCAGCCTTTTTATTTGGCTTTACTTGGGTCACGCCTATCTGCATGGTAACACTCAGGGGGAGGTGGCTCCCAACAGGTATGACAAGAAGTCTTCCCTGTTTGGAGCCACCTTCCTCTGTGTGTCCATTCTAGGAAACAAGGAATGTTGGACTTGACTGCTCTATGTCTACATCCCACAGTTCCAAGGATGTTACCTCCTACCTTTTGGACTTGGTTTTCTTTTGACTCTTCCTCAAGCTACTGCATCTCTGAGTGATGATAGAGCTGCTTTTTAAAACAAAAAACCTTGCTGATCAGGAATTTACACAGACTGATGGATATGGGCTCTGTTGTAGCGGTTCCCAAACTCTCCTCCTCTGGCCATGGATCAGATGAAAATTGCTGAGAGTCTTGGAGGATGACTTAATTCATTTTATGCCTGTTATAGCTGTTGTAATACACTGTGCCGGATGCCGCAAGATTTGTAGGTGTGTGTGTTTTTCTCAGGCAGGCCACAGACCCCCTAAATGAAGCTCACGGGCAGCCAGCCGCTCAGGGACCACAGCTTGATAACCCCTGCTCTGTTGGATAATGTCAAAGCAGATTCATCCTGCCCTGTCGTTTGAATTTTGTACAAACTCACTCTATTCGATTCTCCAGCTGCAGCTGAAAGCCTCCTATTTGACAGAAGGAGGCTGTTGCAAGTGTTCCACCTTCCAAACCACATTCCCATTCTCTTTCTCGATCAGGATACTATCACAAGCCCTCAATTTCAGTGATTCCCAGTCCTAATGTCGCCCTTGGAGGGAATTTCTACATCCAATGTGGGAGTGGATATTACAAAGGAGGCACCTTTGATCTCTTCAAGGGAGAGTCTGCATTGCATGTGCGATCTGAGACAGCTTCGTATTATACAGTGGATTTTCACATTTCTGAAGCCAAACTAGAACATGGAGGAATGTATCAGTGTAGGTATTGCTTCGATGGCACATGCTCGCATCTAAGTGACAGACTTTACATCAATGTAACAGGTGAGGGCTGAATCTCTGTGCGACAATTTTACAAATGCTGCTAAAGTGGGTGTTGGGTTTACTCCGTCTACCAATCAAATGGGGGGGGGGAGCGCACTGATTGAACTAACTAAACTGTAACTGCACTGATCGAAATACGTACCTATCAAGAGGGATTCCTTATCCCCATTTCTATTTAATCATTAGTATTTTGTTTCAGATTAAAATGCATTCTCTGTAACCAGAGTGGTAATGGAATGCAGATTGTGATGCACACTATACAATCCCCTGCTCTCTACTCCATTTGTCACACACCCAGGTCCTAGTCAACGGACAAGGCAAAGGACATTACTATACTAAGGTTACCAGAATTTTTTTCTTTTTTCTTTCCAAATAATTTTTATTCTATTTTCCAAATAAACAAACAACACACAAACAAATCAAATATAAAACCTCTTATCTCCTCCTCTCACTTCATTTCGCTCTGCCGAGCTGTGACTTCCCTCCCTCCCGCCATTCGCCTTTATTGTTCAATCTTATCTCGCAGTTCCTTTTTACCAGATTTCCCCCCCAATGAATCTGGGGACACTTTTCAACTTCAGTCAAATTAAGTGGCTTTTGTCAGGGGACTGATTTGTGAATCTGGGGACTGTCCCCGGGAAACGGGGACATCTGGTAACCTCATACCTTCAATAGACAGGTCCACAGCAATCCTATCCCACTAGGTTCTGTCCCTCTCATAGGGCATCTCTGCTGTGCAGCTTGCCTTTCCCTGACAAGGGTCACATCCCACCTGTGTTCTCTGCCAACTAATCTCCTGAGTAATGGCATAAATGCAACAATATTCACACTCTAAACAGCTTATGGTTTTCTATGTTCCCCAATAGCATTTTACAAAGCCAGACTATTGTGTAAGATCAAATGATTAAGCATCCCTCGTTTTCTCTTTCTCCCTCTGGATAAGCTTCTCCCAAACCTTCCATCTCAGTGAGCCCAGGTGAGGTGATTTCTCTGGCAGGAAATGCCAGCATCCACTGTAAGACCAAAGAACAGCAAGAAGTAGAATTTACTCTACACATAGAAAATTCTTCAAATACTTATGAAAGCAAGAAGATGGGATCGGGTGAAGTTCTATTTCCCATTATCAATGCCAAAGAATCAGATGGGGGCATCTATCGCTGTAGCTATTGCTTAAAGTTCGTGAACACTCAAGCATGCTCAAACTACAGTGATGAAGTACACATCAAAGTAACAGGTAAGATCCTGTCTTAATCCTTGTATGCATCTTTTACAAATTGCACTAATACAGGTTTTAATTTGCTGCAATTGTAAATGAAATTGGAAGTATACTGGCGCCACCATTCCTTAGTTTTAAAAGGAGGAATCTCTTCCTCTTCACGTCGCAGTTGGGTATCGTTTCAACACTTGTAAATGATGGATTCCCTGACTTCTATAGCATCCTGCCTCTCTGTCTCCTGGCCCCGCACTTCTCCAACTCCCTCTTCTGCCTCAAATTCTGAACTGCCCTCTGCCCCAGACTCTTCCTGCTCACTAAACCATGTTACCTCCCGTGCATATGACCCTTCCTACTTACAGTCTGCTCTTCCTCTCTCTTCTCCCTCTGACCACTCATCATTGACCCACCACCAATCTCCTGGCTCTGAGCCATCTTCCCATGGGGGCTCCCTTGGGGAATGCTGTTGCCTCCCTCCTTTCCTCTGCATCCAGACAGTCCATGAGTCTTTATAAAGATACTAGCTGGCCCGGCGACGCGTTGCTGTGGCTCATCCCTGTGTTTTCCCCCACTGTCCCGATCCATAACATATCCCGTCTCCTCCCCCCCCCACCCCGGTTCATCCCTGTGATTTCCCCCACCCTGTCCCAACCCATGACCTATTCCGTCCCCTCCTCCCCCCAACACCCACCCAGGCGAGTCCCCACCTCCATTTGGCCTAGTCTGTAAAGGCGAGCTGAGCTGGTGTGGAGAGGGAAGGTTTTCTAGCTGCAGTACCAGTGTAGCCGCCACTAGAGGGTGCAATTTTGCAGCCTCTTCTGGATTCACTTTCCCAGCATGCACTTTTGGGTGAGTTTTGTGTTCTGAAACACTGTGTTTGGAGCATTTTACATGGCCCAGGTGTGACATCTGATGAAGTATACATCAAAGTAACAGGTAAGATCCTGTCTTAATCCTTGTATGCATCTTTTACAAATTGCACTAATACAGGTTAGAGTGCTTCTGCGCATGTGCGTGCCATGGAACTCGGAAGTAAACAGTTCCGGGTCCGCGGACTACTTAAACCAAAAGTACTCAAACCAGAGCATTCTCAAACTGAGGTATGACTGTACTGAAATCTAAAGGATGTAAGCAGAGAACTAAGTACTTGCAGATCAACTGTTACATGCAAGAGACTGTATTCAGAAAGGACTGATACAAGTATCATATATGCCAGGAAAAGAAATATCCGCAGATTTGTTGTCGAAGGTTGTAAATAAACAACAGCTGGATCTATATGTACAGATGTTGCAGATGTACTAGATGATAATGCAAATGTTACCATGAAGGGGGGGGCTGTTTGTATTGTAATGCAGGGCCATCTTAAGCACCTTTGGTGCCCTGGCGCTGTGGTGCGATGGATCCCTCCACCGCCCCCACCGCCCCGTTTTCCAGCACGGCGGGCAGGCGGGCGGGCGGGCGAGCGAGCGAGCGGGCTCAGCGCGCAGCGTGGTCGCCAAGGGCGCTGCTGCGCGACGGGCGGGCGCGTGGGCTTTCTGCGTGGCAGAGCGGCCGGCAGGCGGGCAGGCGCAGCTGCGTTGCGCCCCCCCCCTGGCGGGCCAGTGCCATGGTGCCCTGCGCCACCCAGCCTGGCCGTAGAGCCGGCCCTGTTGTAATGTCTCATTCTCACATTGCATAATGTTGTGGGGGGTCTTTAATTACTTAATTGATGTATGAGTATGGGAACTATTTTAATGTCTCCTCCCTCTCTCCTCTCTCCTCTCTCTCTGCTCCTCTGTTGAAGAAGATGGATGTGAGAGTCATCTTGTTGTTTTGGTATTTGCTTTATAAATAACACCTTTGATGTTACTATTCCAACCACAGTTGCTTCTGCTGCATTCTGCTGTAAAGGACTGAGTTTACTATATGCAAACAGGTATTTAATGCTCACAGGCACTGAGGGGGGGGAGTTGCACTCCCCTTAAATAACCAGGTTTTGCAGTTTGGGGGTGTTGATTGATCCACCATTGTCATTAAAGGCACAAGTGACCTCAGGGAGTGTGGGGTACATTTTATAGCAGGGGTAGGCAACCTAAGGCCCAAGGGCCACAAGCGGCCCACGAGGGTCATTTAACCGGCCTACGAGCCCCCCCTGAACCAAGCCGCCTGCTCAGCGAGTATTGCACTAAACCGGCGCAGAGTGGCGTGGGGACTCGCTTATGTGGAGCCGGAAATCGTGTCAGCGCAGACGCCTGAAATCGTACACACACGCCTTGTGAGCATTAAATACCCGTTTGCAGATAGTAAACTCAGTCCTTTACAGCAGAATGCAGCAGAAGCAACTGTAGTTGGAATAGTAACATCAAAGGTTTTATTTATAAAGCAATTTTATAAAGTAAATCCTCTCCCATTTTCTTCATTTATTCATCTCGCTTACATGACATTGCAGTTCCACATCCCAGATTCGTTGGCGGATTGTTGCTCTTGCTTTCTCGTAGCCTGCAGCTATCAGGGCCTGTAGGGAGAATCCCAAGCCTCTTAGCTTTTCGTGCAGTGTAACTTTCCATTTGGATTGATAGGAATCCAGTAGGGTTAAGGGTGCCAACCCAACAGGGAAAAAGATAAGTTTTAACCAATAATAGATCTTCAGAATCCATATCCAAGCGCTGACAGAAATTTGCCCAACCTCCAGGCGGACACACAGGAAGGGATCCCTACTAGACAGCAATGGAACTTAGTTTGAAATGATTCTAAAGGATCAAGATTTAAGGAGCTGTAAATCTGTGAACCATATGTCAATTGTGTTAGTATTTTTGCAGCAAAGACCTGGGAGGCTGCCGGAATGTATTGGCCTCCTTTCCCATAGAAAAACCTTATGATAGCTTTGTTAGATCTCTGGGCGTTTGCAATGATGTTTTTAACCTGGTGATTCCCTGAACCCTTTCCCTGGAGGGTTATACTCAGTTATTTAAAAGATGCTACCTGTTCAATAGGTCGATTATCAATTCTCCATCTGTGTCTCATTCTTTTCTTTTCTTTTTAGAGAACACCATAACTTTAGATTTGCTGTAGTTAATTGTTAGTTGTTCAGCCTTACAATAAGCTGTGAGAAATCTTAGAAGTTTTCTTAGGCCTACACAGGAAGAGGAAATTAGAACTGCATCGTCTGCATATAAGAGAACTGGGAGGGGTATACCAGCCAACTTGGGGGGGGGATGGGCATTTTCTTTCTCCATGGTTCTTAATATAAAAGTTGAATAAAGTGGGCTCAAGAACGTAGCCTTGTCTGACACCATAGCAGGTTTGGATTTCCTTGGATAAATGGCTCTGTCAATCGCACCTAACCTGGACCTGAGTATTTTCATATAAAATGCGGATGAGGCACAGTAGACCGTTATGCCCTGAAACCAGCTTGTGCTTCTGAAAGGACATGTTCTCGCTCCATCCAGATCTCAAGTTTATTACATAAATGGGCAGCATATAATTTACTGATAATGTTTAGGAGACTAATTGGCCTGTAATTAGCAGGGTCTGATCTACTCCCTTTCTTATGTATTGGAATAATAATTGCTAGTCCCCAGTCCTCTGGGATGATAGCCGATTTATCTAGGCTGGTGAACAAGGCAGCAAGCACTGGGGCCCACCAATCAACATTGGCCTTAAGAAGCTTGGGTGAAATGTTGTCAGCACCAGGGGCTTTGCCAGGTTTAAGAGATTGAATGAGCCTACAAACTTCTTCAGTTGACACCGGCGGCCACTCAGCACCAGTATCACTCAGAGGTAGGGGCAGAGCCTGTAGATGTTGATTAGTTGTGTATAGGGATTGGAGGCAGTGCTGAACCTGACCTTCCGCTGTCTTCAGCCAGGACCACCCAACCAATCCATTGGTCAATGAAATTTCAAGCCCACATTATGGACCAGTAATTCTGAATGGAACGCCCAGCAAATGACCAATCATAAAGTGACCACTTTCAGGTGCTCCTGCAGGGACATAAAAAACTGAAAGGCAACATGTGTACCTGCCATCTTATTGGTGGAGGTGTCAGTTGGTCCACTGCTTGCAGATTTAGTGTGATCATCTTTCTGGCTCAAGTCAGAAGTAAAAGGCGAGTGGAGTAGATTAGAAGACTGTTTCCATTGGCCTGATCCAGCAGGCTGTTCTCATGCTCTTAGAAATCAGAAGCAAGTCCCATTGGACTCAATGGGGCTAAGTATGCTGAGGGCCACAATGTTGAGATCATCTCCCTCCCCACCCTGCTTTCACAGCCAACAACTGAGTAACTCTTCTCTGTCTCACTCTGCAGCAGACACTTTTCCATCCATGGAGAGCAACATCCGCCTGGGAGTTGCTGGCTTGGTCCTGCTTTCCTTGGTGCTGATCGTGGCTGAGTTCATGTGGAGCCAGCAAGGCTGAGAAGCTCTGACTCGACTCAGTTCCACAAGTCAAGACCCTTCCTTGAGGCGTCCGAGACAAGCAAAGCCACAGGAATCCCATAGAGACTGGTTTCATTTCTTGTTCATCTGAAGGCCAAATTTCTCCAAGTACAATACAGAGAAAATCCTGCCTAAAATCCTGGATATCTGCTGCCAGTCATTGCAGACAATACTGGGCTGAATGGACCAACTGAGTCACTCATTATGAGGCAGCTTCCTGTGCTGCTTGCTTTGCTCAGTCTTAGGTCTCTTAGTAACCTTCTGTCACGGTCCTGCCTGGATGTTTCACGATCGATTGATACTGCACCAATGACACTTTGTATCCGTGGCTGCAGTTTCCCTCAGGCTGCCAGCTGGATACTTGCTACTTTCTTTAGATAACACAGACCAGGATGTTCTTTAAGAAACAAGTTACAGGTAGGTAGCCGTGTTGGTCTGAGTCGAAGCAAAATAAAAAAATTCCTTCAGTAGCACCTTAAAGACCAACTAAGTTTATATTTTGGTATGAGCTTTCATGTGCATGCACACTTCTTCAGATATGGTATGGTCTTTAAGGTGCTACTGAAGGAATTTTTTTATTTTGCTTTAAGAAACAAGTTTGGTTTATTTGTTTCTACAGAAGTGTGTGGTTACTGAATGAATAATATCGTAAATAAACTTATAACTGTTAGCCTATACCGGCCTATACCCGCTAAGATATTTACTGGCCTACACCGCTAAAACATCTAATTAAATAATGCAACAAGTTTCACATTGATCTGCTATCCTGTCTGTTCTTTCCCACCAATAATCCACCTAGCTCTCGGACTAATCTTCCACAGCTCTCTCTCTCTCTAACGGACACCTCTACCTCCCTTCCACAATTCCCCAACTCCAACTGCAACTAACTGCCACTAGGGAGGGTTTTTTTATACCATGACGGCCTCTGCCCCTGAGGGTTCTAAGGTTCCAAAACTTAACCCCTTACTTGCTCAACCTTCTTCCTAAATAGGTTTGCCACACCTTCTACTTTTGTTAACGGAGAAAAAAATGAAGGAAATTTGACTTTCATTTTATTTTTTAAATTTTAATGGAAAGATTTCACTACAATCACTGCAATTTGGAAGTCAGGGAGAACTCTGGTTAATCCAAATGGAAATGGAAGCTTCTAATCTCCTACCTGACAAGAGAGGAAGCACATGAGCCTGAGGCTTACTGCGGTCCATTTATATAGAAGAAAACCATGAATGTCAGAGCTGGGCCTAGGACAGCATCAGAGAAAGACAGAAATAAGTATTTGGGGATTGGTCTTCCTCTGCAGTGGGGAGCCATCATAACTGCAGTCTCCGTGGAACTTAAATTTACAATTCACTCACTATGTATCTGTGAGTTCGTACAGAGGGAATAAACTAGGACACACCACCAAGTCTCCTCATTCTTCCTTATACGTGCTTTTTTGACTAACAGGGTCCAAAGTGACAGCATAGGCACAATATCATTGGGGAGGAGGCAGGAAGTGACCAGAGCTTGAATTTGCCATGATGTACAACTGGCGCAAAAACAAAACTATGCCGTGATAAATCCCTGAAACGAGATATTGATAAGGTGAATAATACTAAAACTCAACTAATGCTCCAATGGCAGTCTGAACAATGGTGCCACACCATCACAACTAGGAGAGCTTTTACAGCCCTTAACTTAATCTTTTCTAAGAGCAATGATATTCATTAGTTGAATTGTCCCATAGGTTAGCTAACCTTTAGTTTAAACAACTATAGTCTTATCTTGGGGAAGTTTATCCCTGACTGCTATGTAATTTTCAATTCTTTTCAGAGCTTACAGCTCCTGTTTAGTTTTGATTATAAGGAAACCTCAGCCCCTTAACATTTTCCTTCTGAGGAAGCAGATACAGATTTTCCAGTGAAATGAGTTATTAACCGGCACCTCGTCAAGGTTTACTTTATTTAGAGGTTATTTTGAGATATTCATGTCTTTTTATATTTCAGTTTCTTTTGGGAAATTTAAACCTATCATGTTTCTTTGAGTAATCATTAGTTGAGTTTTAGTATTATTCACCTTATCAATATCTCGTTTCAGGGATTTATCACGGCATAAGTTTTGTTCTTGCACTGATTATACATTTCCGTGATTGTCTTTTTTGCCATGATGTACAACTGGGCATACTAGATTTCTTTTGCCCCAACAATACTACTGAGATGCTCTCTCTCTGAGAACTAGAAAAATTAAAAATAGGAGTTGTGTTGCATGCCAAACATTCAGCCCTTTACTTCCTCCGGTTTTGCAACCATCAGATGCAAGCAAATAAGGGATGTGGTTGGTCAGGCAGCCATGGGAGGAGACGAAGGACAACAGCATTGGTGGATCAGAGAGGAGTCATATGTTCTGGGGAAGAGCTGCATCACAGAACATTGCTGGGTTTCAGTGGCAAAAGCCTCCAGCTGAGATCTTCATTCAGGAGACAGCAGAATTAGGAGCAAACGGAATAAACTGCTGGCTATAGAAGCCAAGCCATGAAATTTCCTTCCAGCATCCTCTTTCTAGGTTGGTATCACTCCTCGGAGGGGGGTGGTCTCAAAGTGTTTGCAAGAACAGGCCTGGGAGATTGGAGGCCCGGCTTCTATTTTGTGTCACTCAGATATCTTGACTCTAAATGGACCCTCTCCTTTCCAGGGTGTTGGCTGACCAGGCAGTGGCAGATCTCTAGAGGTGAGTGTCAGTCAGCTGTGATAATGGTGATGGTGATAAAAAAATAGGGGGTGAGAAGAATGGGAACTAAATTCCGTGGACACCTCCAGCCAGAACTACTTTTCTCATGATAGACAATAAGTGGCACCTGCCAAACTTTCTCTATCTCATATTCAGGGCTTTTTTCAAAATGTAGGCAAGGCATCTTTTCCATTCGGGACTCAGCTCCGGCACCTCTGGGGCAGTTGCCATTATCAGAGGCTTTCATGGTGATCCTTAGACACAGGGATCCTTAGTCCTTCCCCTCCTACTGTAAACATCAACAGATGCTAAGGGAGAATCTTCTCTTTCATTGCCTCCCGGGTGCATGAATCGGAACTGACACTGTCCTGCCTGTCTCCTGTGTCTCGGCTTCTGCAGGCGAGTGAGCACAGCAGGTTCTGGTCTCTTCTACTTCCTCTCCACCCTGTCCTCCTCCAATGTCAACAGGGAGGGGGACGTTAAAGAGCCCCCCCCCCGCCATCTCAGAAGTGAGTCATTGGTTGAAGTCTATATCGTTGGCCCTACAGCTGTTGCTCAGTTCGAAATATGGTTCCTACTTCTTTTGAAAACAGCTTGGTGATAAGGATTATGTGAAAATATGGATTTATGTCAATTGGAAAATGCCACAGATTAATATACGTATCATAATTTTGTGGATTTTTGTACCCTGATCCAAGTCTACTACTACAAGTCTCCCATCGCTACTGCTCTACCTTCCAAATCTCACTCCTGTTATCCTTCTTTCCCAGGATGGCTTTATCAAAAGCCTTCCCTCTCCGTGAGACCAAGTCCTCAGGTCATCCTTGGTGAAGAATTCTATATCCACTGTGAGACTTCTTATATCTCAGAAGCAACCTTCTACCTGGTCAAGGAAGGGAGTTCAGCAGCTGTAGATTCTAAGGTTGCCTCACAGTATGCAGATTTCCCCCTTTCTAATGCCAAACATGTAGAACCTAATGGCGGTGTCTACAAGTGCAAATATTGCTTTAATTCAGGCAATGAAAAGAAATGCTCAGAATACAGCGATAATGTTTATGTCAACATAACAGGTGAGAGTTTTGCTCTGTCCATAGACCTATTCACGTGTTCCTCATGTGCAGGGCATAGTTATGTTGACAGCAAAGCAGGTTCTCACTTTAAGCCAGGGAACCCCAAACTAAGGCCTGGGGGCCGGATGCGGCCCAATCGCCTTCTAAATCCGGCCCACGGACGGTCCAGGAACCAGCATGTGTAGAATGTGTCCTTTTATTTAAAATGCATCTCTGGGTTATTTGTGGGGCATAGGAATTTGTTCATTCCCCCCCCTTCAAAATATAGTCTGGCCCCCCACAAGGTCTGAGGGACAGTGGACCGGCCCCCTGCTGAAAAAGTTTGCTGACCCCTGCTTTAAGCCCTAACCCTAATGTCACAACTCTTTCAAGCAACAATCAAATGCTACATGTGGTTGTCTGCAGAGAATCCACTGCATGGACACACATGTAAGGGTGATTGTGAACCCTGGTTGCATATGCCTAGGTGCCTGCAGGTGGAATGTCTCTGCAGACAACCCCACGGAGCACATGAGTGTTGCAGAGGGCAGAGCCCCCCACCACTTCCGTTCCTGCCGAATGCGACAAGAGTCAGGCTGTTGCACATGGGGTTGCCACTCGTCTTCTCTGCCCCACATGAGCAGATATTCCAAGAGCAGGAGAAAAGTTTCCTATTTTACAGAGTGATACAGTTGCAGATGTCCCACCTTACGAATATCAGCTCTCTTTCTTTTCCAGGAGACTTTCCTCCAAAGCCTTTCATCTTTGTGAGGCCCAGTCCTCTCGTCATCCCAGGGACACGATTCTTCATCCACTGTAGAAAGGAATATCCTGAAGAAGCAACTTTCTATTTCTTCAAGGAAGGGACTTTGGGGCATTTGTTTTCTGGGACTGGTTCATTTAGAACTGTATTTCACATTCCTAATGCCAAGCAAACAGATGGAGGAATCTATTGGTGTTCATATTGCTTCAGTCAAGACCAAGTTCAAAAATGCTCAGGTTCCAGCGACAGAGTTTACGTCAACATAACAGGTGAGGGCTCAGCTCGGCCTTGGTATGCCAGTTTCACAAATGATGCTAAAGGGGAGGTCAAATTTATTGCATCTTCAACCAGAAGGAAAAGATGCATTGCCTAACATAAAGGCTCTCTCTCTCTCTCTCATTCTCGTTCTGTATTACTTTCCTGTAAGATTGCCTTCTGCTGAATGTTGGAGTTGCACCAGCCTTTAAACATCCCTCTTCTTCTCTTTCCCATTCAGAGCAATTCTATCCCAAACCTTCCATTTCAGTGAGTTCGCATGAAATCATTTCCCTGGGGGGAAATGCAACCATCCACTGTAAGGGTGAAGAGAGTCCAATGGCAGAATTCATTCTGCTGCGAGAAGATTCTTGGGGTACCCATGACATCAAGAAGAGGGAACCAGGAAGTATTTTATTTCCCATTCTCAATGCTAAAGGAACTGATGGGGGGGTCTACTTTTGTACCTATTGCTTCAAATCAGACTTGGACTTCATTCAGCGTTGCTCAAACTACAGTGACAGAGTATACATCAACATAACAGGTGAAATTCTGTCTTGGGTCGCATCCACACCTAAGACTCTTATACCACTTTGGCAGTCATGGCTTCCTCCATGTAGTTTGGGGAGCCGTAGTTTGACTTTAACCAAAAGGTTTAAAGTCTCTGTCAGAGAGTCCATTGCCAGCGTGATGACGCAGTTGATGGTTCTGGCTGGGACTTGGCTCAAATCCCTATTCAGGTGTGAAACTCATTGGATGAGATTCAAGCACACTTTTGTTGTGAGGACAAAATGAGGTAAAGAACCATTATGCTGGCTTGAGTGTCTTGGGATATAGTTGGGAAAAATTAATTAGCTAATTACATGTCTTAATATATCTTAATATAGTGTTGGGGAAATGTATGTTTATATACCATTTTATATTTTGAAAAGCAGAGGCACTCAGGTTCAATAATCCAAGTCAACGTATTTTTGTTAGGGTTGCAATGCATTATTTTGGAAGCTGCAGATTAGGTAGATCTGCATTTAAGTCTCTGTTAAATCAAATTTCTCATCCGCCTTTGCTTCATTCCATCACCTGAATATGAAGGATAAATTGTTCAACTTTTTGGCCAATTATATGGCATTGGCACATATTGGCTCAGGCCTCTGGTGAAGACCTTTGGAAATGGGGGTGTGGAGATATACAGATGAGATGCAGATCATATCAAATTATCATGTCCTGCTTACTGGTCATAATCCAAATAGTCTGCATCCAGAAGTTGGCGGTGGGACTGCTGTTGTGTTATTCTGTGGTACTTGTGGTACATAGTTTGCACAATGATGTGGTAGAGCAGGGAAAGGGAACTTTTGGCCCTCCAAATGTAATTCTGCTGCAACTCCCACCATGCCTGACCATTGGGCATGCTGGCTAAGACACACAGGAACATCTGGGTGGCTACATGTCCCCTATCTCAGTGGTGGACCATCTGCTTTGCACGCAGAAGATTCCAGCTTCAATCCTCAGCATCTCTAGGTAGGGCAGGGAGAGATCCCTGCTTGCAACACTGCCAATCAGTGCAGCAGACAACACCAAGATAGATGAACCAATGGTCTGACTCAGTATAAGGCATATTTCCTTATGCACTCTGTATTAATCATTCCCCAGCTCCTGGTTTTGTTGGAGACGGGTAATATTTGGGGAACTAGCCTATGGTTCAGCCTCCCTTCCTGCCCTCTAGCTTCAGAGATTGTGGTTGACGTTGCCCATACTTTCAAACATGTCTTTGCACCATTAAGGGGTAGAAGAATGGGGGGGGAGGGAGATGAAGCTGAAATCATTTGGATGATAAAGTATTTGGATGCTATACCTGCACAACACATGTCTATTGAAGGTGATTTTGTGCATAGCAAACAGGTCTTTTGATCTGATACAAATTAGCAGGATGCATTAAATGCATCACAAGCAACATGTCTGAATCCTTTCCTGGATGGTTTCCCCCCCCCCCTGTTTTCTTTTTCCTAACACTAGATCCCTGGCTTTCTAAACCTTCCATCACTCTGAAGCCAACACAGCATATTTCTACTGGGATGAATGTCAGCATTGAGTGCCAGGGGGCAGAACGTTATGTGACCTTCTCCTTGTTCAAATCAAACAACCTGATAGCATCACAGAAGACCGAAAATGACAAAAATGCAACCAAGTTCTTTTTCTCTGAAGTGAGGTTGGAGGCTGGAGGGAGCTACACCTGCCGATTTCACCGCATAGGTTCCTCCTTTCTTTGGTCAGAGTCAAGTGACCCCATGGAATTGGTTGTGACAGGTGAGGAGCTTCCATAGTTCTTTCTTCCACCTTTCTTCTAACTCTCACTCTCTGTGCATGAGCTCTAGGGATGATGGCTGTCAAAGCCAAATACCACCCTAGGCGACCTTGAGCCACATTGCAAGGAATGGAGGAACTGGGTGTTTGGGTTTACATCAGCAACGGGTTACTAGAGGCAAGATCAGAAATGAAGATGATTGCATCTGAGGTCCATTGGAGATGGAGGTACATGGAGATAGCAGGAAGCCCATCTCAATATTCACTTACTTGGGGCATATATGGGGATGTGATATGGCTTTCTGCACTTGTGTCATGTAATCATTGGCTGGAAGGATTGGCATGGCCCTGGAAATAAATGAGATCCAGCAATGAGATCCATATTTCGGTATGCCTAGGGAATGAAGGGACCGATACCATTTGACTGGAAAATGTTTGACCTATAATGTGTGTAAAAGTACATTCTTGAATAAGACAGATGGGAGGCAGGGTGCTGGAGTGGTAACTTGTAGAACTTAAGGAGGAAGATGAAAGGTCAGGCGGATGACCTTTTCATAGACATATGGCAGTATGAAAGAACTGCTTCCCCACAGAATCCAGGGCCAACCCTACTGTTAAAGTTAAAGGTAAAGGGACCCCTGACCATTAGGTCCAGTCATGGACGACTCTGGGGTTGCAGCGCTCATCTCACTTTACTGGCCGAGGGAGCCGGCGTACAGCTTCCAGGTCATGTGGCCACCATGACAAAGCCGCTTCTGGCAAACCAGAGCAGCACACGGAAACGCCTTTTACCTTCCTGCTAGAGCAGTACCTATTTATCTACTTGCACTTTGACATGCTTTTGAACTGCTAGGTTGGCAGGAGCAGGGACCAAACAACGGGAGCTCACCCCGTTGCGGGGATCCGAACTGCCGACCTTCCGATCGGCAAGTCCCAGGCTCAGTGGTTTAACCCACAGCGCCACCCGCGTCCCAACCCTACTGTTAGGCAGAGTAAATCAGCTGCCCTGCCTGAGACAGCAGATGCAGTGGAAGAGAAGTGTCATAGGGCAGAGTTGGGTGCCATGCCACCTCCCACAGTGCAAGCTCTGCATAACCTATAGAAGCTGGTGAGTTGTAGTACATGGAGTGGGAGGGAGGAATGGCAGCCCCTTGTGACTCACCTCAGGCAGAAATATATATTGGGCTGGCCCTGCATTCTGTTGGAGAATACATGTGATTTAATCAGCCATGATGCTGGGACCAGTCACACGGATCATTCCAACTTCAAAACTGGTGCTCTCCTTTCTGGCATGGCAGCAGTTACCCCAACCAATTTGCCGTGCTCATGGGATTGCTTCATCTGCACATATTCCCAGTGTAAAGGAAATTCTCTCTCTTTCTCTCTCTCTCTCTCTCTCTCTGTGTGTGTGTGTGTGTGTGTGTGTGTGTGTGTGTGTGTGTGTGTGAGAGAGAGAGAGAGAGAGAGAGAGAGAGAGAGAGAGAGAGAGAGAGAGAGAGAGAGAGAGAGAGAGAGAGAGATGGCATACACACCATTTAAAGCAGGCATCCCCAAACTGCGGCCCTCCAGATGTTTTGGCCTACAGCTCCCATGATCCCTAGCTAACCGGACCAGTGGTCAGGGAAGATGGGAATTGTAGTCCAAAACATCTGGAGGGCTGAAGTTTGGGGGTGCCTGATTTAAAGCACATGACTTATTCAAAAGAATCCAGAGAACTGTGGTTTGATAAAGATGCTGGGAATCGCAAGTCTGTAAGGAGTAGCTTCTGTGAAAACCAAGGCTTTCCTAGGATTATTTATGGGAAATCATGGTGCTTTAAAAGTTATTTAGCTTTGTGGTGTGTGCACAGCCAAAGACGATGGGTGTCCATACTGTGCAGTAGATAGAAAGCTTTTGTCGTAAGAATGCAGAATCCGACCAAAGGCCCATCTGGTCCAGCATTCTCGTCTCAGAGCGGCCACCCAGAAGCTTATGGGAAGCCCACAAGCAGATTGATGCATGCAATAGCCCTCTCGTGCGCATGAACAGATGTTCAGAGGTATACTGCCTGTGGTGGTGGAGGTATAGCACATGCACGGCCATCATGACTAGTCCAAATGCCATCCTGAGTGACATGGTCATGCAGGGGTTGATGGATGCATGTAAGGGAACTGGGAGGCGGTCTTGTGGAGGTTAATTGATAGATCCGAAGGCCAATAAGAGGATTGTTCCTGGTAGCCACTGGACACTCTGCAATAAGCATTAGTAGCATTCTAACTGTAACCTGGTTTTACAGACAGATTTGCAGTCATCATGTGGGCAAGCATTGCGGTTGGACTTTTCCTTCTGATTCTCTTCCTGCTGGTACTTGCCTTCATATTGTACAGAAAAGGCAAAAAGAGTAAGTGGGCCTCTGGTTGGACAGCTTTACAATGATTGAGATTAAAGCATGTGCATTAACTGAAGCGGTTATGAAGGCTGCGCCACGGCAAGGTTCTCATAAGATGCATTTAAAGCTCTCAATATTAAAAAAGTTGCTGATGTTAGAGAAAACACTTTTCTTTTTAAAAACAAAATTGGTGTCTAGACTTTATGATTGACAGGTTTGTGGGTAACCCACAGTGAAATCTCGAAAGATGGTGAGGGGCGAGGGCTAAGTGGGGTTTCTTTATAAATGTGTGCATATATGTATTTTGTTTTCATGAATACACACACATATATATGACATGAATTGCTGGTGCAAATTGATGTAAAATACAACAAGAACTGACAAATCAAGTAGTCAATCAAGTGGTCAATATTTACACAAGGTATGTATTCACAAGCCAATATAGTGATTAAGTAGGGACGCTGGTGGCGCTGTGGTCTAAACCACTGAGCCTCTTGGGCTTGCCGATTAGAAGGTTGGAGGTTCAAATTCCCATGGTGGGGTGAGCTCCCGTTGCTCTGTCCCAGCTCCTGTCAACCTAGCAGTTCGAAAGCACACCAGTGCAAGTAGATAAATAGGTACCGCTGTGGCAGGAAGGTCAACAGTGTTTCCATGCGCTCTGGTTTCTGTCACGGTGTGCTGTTGTGCCAGAAGTAGTTTAGTCATGCTGGTCATATGACCCGGAAAGCTGTCGGTGGACATATGCCAGCTCCCTCGGCCTGAAAAGCGAGATGAGTACTACACACCATAGGTGCCTTTGCCTGGACTTAACTGTCCAGGGGTCCTTTACCTTTTACCTTATAGTGATTAAGAATTATCATTATAGACTCATAGAATCCTAAAATTGTGGAGCTGATAGAGACTACAAGGGTCATCTAGTCCAACCCCCTGCAATGCAGGAACCTTTTGCCTAATGTGGGGCTTGAACCCATGACCCTGAGATTACATCAGCATATAGCATGTCATATGTCCTTCAGGCATCCATTTCCAATGTGCAAATCTGGTCTGTGTGGATTCAAATGCATCTTAATATAATTTAGAGATGGGGTGATTTTACTCGGATAAGACCCATTGAAATCAATACATAACTTAGTCCTATTCATTAATTTAACTGGGTCTACTCTGAGTAAAATTTAGTTGAATACCACCCAGGATATTTTTTTTCTGTTTTTCTAGCGGTATACGTAGGTTTGCAGTGACCTGAACAGCAAGTTATCTTTTCACATCTATAGCAGAAGAAACATTTTCTGTGTGTGTTATTTAAATTTATTTTTAAAAGCAATTTAGTATATGGGTTACCTTGGTAGAAATTTTTTCGATGCAGAGTGACACACAGCTTCGCAGAAACAAAGCAAGAAGTTTCATCCATCCATGAAGAGAAAGGTCTTAGTCAGCCTCCAGCATGGCCAATAGTCAGCATGGCCAACTCCAGCATGGCCAATAGTCAGGTCTGATTAGGGCACCAGGTTAGGGAAGGCTGGTCTTAAGAGTTAGGGTACATGGGGAGGGAGCAGAACCCACAATGCTGCTCTGAAACAGATTGGGCGAAGAATCTCATGCTCAGTTTCTGATCTGCAGGTCCCAGGGCCCATGAAAGAAGCCAACCACCGAACATGGTAAGCTTTCCTAGCAACAAAAACTTCCCTGTAAACAGAAACCTTTAAGACTATGGACATCCTGCCAACCTCCTACACTCCAGACCTTTCAATCTAAGGAGGAAAAAAGCACATCTCCGTGTAGCAGCCTCTGCCTAACCAATTTGGTGGAGAAAACAGGCCAGAGAGACAGAAAAAGATACGGCCTGTGATCACTTCAGTTGTCAGACCGAAAGCCGCCATTGGCAATTATATCCTCTGGATCCCAATAGGGGTTTGGTTTGATTCATACATCTTGAAATATACTCGGAGTCGAGAGTGAATTTCATGCTCTTTGTTCAGCTCATAGTCATCAAGGAGAAGAAGAGAAGAATGGCTCTTTTCCCAAAACCAGCTGCTTATATACATTATTTACACAATGGGCCTTGCGTGATTGGCTACTTCAGGGCTACACCTGTGGGCCAATCAGGTTGTGGATTGACTTCTGCCTGCAGCCTGATTGGCTGCTCCTACAGGCCAATCAGGTTGCAGATTCACTTCTGCCAGCCGCCTGATTGGCTGCTCCTGCAGGCCAATCAGGTTGCAAATTCACTTCCACCTGGAGTTGGATTGGGTAGCTCCTGCGGACCAATCAGACTGCTGATTCTGAATCCTATTGTTCTAGTACATAACACATCTCTATGTGAAAGTCCTATGTGAAGTTCATGGACATTTATACCAGAGGTTTGTGGAGAGGGAAGCTGCCTTAGGGGTGGCAGAGTTATGTAAAAAGAAAAAGAAAGTAAGTGTGATCCTGCCTGGCAACATTTTATTTATTTATTAGCAGTAGGCTCATTTGACTGTGGGCATGCAGGCATGTGCAGAGTGCCAAGTACTATCCATCCTCCTGAGAGCTGAGTGGCAGTCCCAGGTGCTATTTGCTTCTATCTGGAAGTCGCTGTTCAAATTCCTGTCATTTACACGTTCTCATTCATCATTCCCATTGTCACTCTCGAAGATGTAGTGGCAGGGACTGCATGCTAAATATCTCCCTCTTTCCCCGCTCTCCATAGCCCCTGGAATCCCACAGCAGAGAAGACCCTGATGGAGTTTCTTACGCTGCCCTGAACCACAGGGCCCTGAAATCCAAACAGATACCCGATGCTGACAAGATCCCCGAAAGCTGTACTTACGCAACATTGGCCCAAGGCAGACCAAATTAGGACTGACAAGCAGGACCTCTTCTGATGTAGAGACTTCTGGGACCTCGGCTGATCCTTGGTCTGCATGGACATTTCTAGCATGACAATGCTTCCTAGTAGAGCCTTCTTCACCAAGAGAACCTGCTGCTCCCACCAGAGAGCTGGGCACTCAAAATACGTGTTGACTCTTCTTCTTTGACCACCGACTACCTCCTTTCTGTGGAGTTCTTCCTTAGGCTCCTGGCTGGAGCTCACTAAAGCGGTTTGCCCCTGCGGTTGAGAACATCGCCTAATCCAGGGTTGAGAATCTTCAGCACTATACTTTATCATTTGTGGTGGACGTCTAAGGTAATAAAAGTTTTCTGGGAGATTATATATAATGAAATGAGGAAAAAAATGTTTGAAATAACTCTTGCTTGAAAAAAAAAAACCCAGAAGCTTTTCTATTAGGAATTATAGGTACCAAAAGATCAGGAAAGACTTTTTATGTACGGGACAACAGTCGCTCGGATGCTATTAGCCCAGAGATGGAAAGAGGACAAAGTCCCTACCAGAGAGGAATGGACTATGCCGAAATGGCAAAGCGGACTGGAAAGCTCGGGAACCAAGAGGACAAAAACTTTTTTAAAAAATGGGAAAAAATTATAGTTTATTTAGGAGACCACTGTAAGTTGATGGAAACGTTAGCAGGATTTAAATCTCACTTGTAATGTAATAGATATCTTGGATAACATGGATTGATAAAAATTATAGATTATGCAATAATATGCAGGTTTTAATGTTGACATTAAGACCCATGGAGGGGGTGGGGGGGAAGTCTGGAGATTCAGAGTAATCTCTATATATGAATATGTATTTGGATTTGTTATAATTCTATATTTGTAAAATCAATAAAAAAATATTTCAAAAAAAGAGAAACTTCAACTCTGTGGATTAAATGTGGCCCCCAGGCCTCTTTTGCCTGGCCCCTGGGAGGCTCCACAGGCCCTGCCCTTTACAAGTCATTGTGTCTTCAAGTCCTTTGGACTCCCTCCAATGTGCCTTTGAATTGTGACTAGCGGTATGCCTCTTGATGTGGGACAGGAAGGTGGATGGAGGTGGAGAACCTTTGGCTTTTCCATGGCTGGAATGTAGCCTATGAGACTGAGTTGAGAACCAAGAAAGCTCCTTTGGAATTAGGCAGAAAGGAGAAATAGAGCTGGGTGTCATCAGGCTGCTGGTGACAACAACCCCCAAAAGTCCAGGTGACCTCTCTCTCCCAGTGGTTTCATGATAACATTTTTTTCCATGCAAAAAAGAACCATAGTGAATGTTGCATTTAGTTGCTGTTTAAAATTCACAACAGGAAGCAGATTAAGACTGAAATCTTAACCCCACTTACCTGGGTGTAGGCCTCACTGAATGAATTAGAATTTATTTCTTAGGTTAGCATAAGGTAGTTAGGAGTGCAGGCCCAATGGATCTTCTTCTTCTTCTTCTTCTTCTTCTTCTTCTTCTTCTTCTTCTTCTTCTTCTTCTTCTTCTTCTTCTTCTTCTTCTTCTTCTTCTTCTGCGATCACTCATAGCCAAGTGAGATTGTCTTCCATAAACACGGTTTTAACAATGGGTCTGTAAGTGACTGTGGAGACCAATTCTGGATCCACATGTCCTTCCACAGTGGGGACATTGGTTTCCAGGCGGGAGTTGATCACGGTGTGGATTTGCCAAGCGTGCCTTCCTCTTAGCACGTTTCTCCCTTGCGTCCTGAGATCGAGTGTCTTCAAAGCCCATGACACCTTTGGTAAAGGCTGTTGTGTGGCAATGTCCCTCCCTCCCCGGAAATAATGCACACGACACAGTTTAAGTTTAAGTGGGTGAAAAGGCCACAACTTTATTGGTTAAGGATGTTGAGCGGTATTGGCTTAGGCATTGGACCCTAACCGACTATATCCGACTGTAACCCGTGTGTTACAGTCTGGGAGAAATTAACCACCAGAAAGGAGCCCCCAGTGATATGTATCTACTGGGACACCTTCTGTGGCCACCGTTGGGGGGTGCTCTAAGGCCCTGACCTCCGTAGGCCCAGGACAAAGCTACCGCCCCCGGAACCCCTTTAACGGGATTAAATCTCCAAATTTGGGCAGAGGATGACGTAATCTGCCCCCCCCATTCTTTATCTATGCAGCTTTCCAATGCCTAACCGCCACTCGAGCCCCAAAGGCTCGCCGCCAATACCCTCACACCCGCAACCAATGCTCTAACCCCCTAATTATGTCAGCTAACCAGATGTCGTTCCCTTGGAGTGAAAGGTGTACTCCGTCGTTACGATACAGGGCTGCTTCAGTGCGTACTAGTTCTGGGTGGGAAATTATCTGCCCATTCAAACTTAGGACCCTGCGCAATACAAATGAATTCAATAGCCTCCTGGTTCTGTTCAATGCCTTCGGGCAGAGCCCCTCACGCCAAACGCGCCTCTGCAACAAGGCGGACCATAGCAATGTCATCCCCGGGAAAGAAGCCAGCAGCTTGTCAAAGTCCTCAAAGATATTCCATTTCAATTTCACTGCGTTTTGATACGCCAGATCATTCTCCCCCAGCTGTATGACCAGCGCATGGGGGGGCCCAACTGAAGCAGCCCTTTCCAAGACAGCAGGCAGAAGTTCTTTCCAGCGCATACCGCGCCTGGCAATCCACGATACTGTAACATTATTTGGGAGGCCGAGATCACTCCCAAGGCCGGTTTCCATTGCCCTTTCTTTAGCCCAGTGCACAATGCTGTGACCCGCAATCCACACATTGATGCGGCACCCACCTAAAAAGGAAACAGTGACAGACAGGGAATCAGTTGATGGCTGACTGGGGATCAGTACGGTTTGCAACTACGAGGTAGGGCGCAGATAACTTCTATAAGCGTTAGACTTCCACCTGCCTATTTCTTGAATCCTTTCAGCTGAAAGGCCCAAGTGCATTGCTGAGGTTGCTGCACCGATACGGAAGGAGTGGGCGGAGAACTGGCTCGGGTCAACGCCACACCGCGCAAGGGCCTTGCGTAAAACCCGTGTGAACTGGGAGCGTGTGAGCTTAGAGCTGTCCTGGTGGACCAAGAGAGGATCTGTGCCGGTCGGTCTCTGATATAGGAAGTGCCTGAGGTCCCTTACTGGACAAGGGCCATGGTCACCTACTGCAGGGAGGCGAATGGTGGCCCCTAATCCCCGCTGATCAGTTTTTGAGCGGCGGATGTGCACTACTGCCACCGAGCTCGATAAAGCTACATCCTGCATTCTGATCCCACGGGAGGACCCATCTGGATGGTCCTCACATACTACTTCTCCGACTCTGAGGGCCCCGAAGTATGCTAGCGAGAAGGCGGCGGAGAACAAGCTCGCCTCATAAGGGGACCAGCAAAGGGACGTCAATTGACTGTGAATCTTGCACAGCAGGTCAAATGTAATGGGCCTCCTGGGGTCACTGGCTGGTGGCTGTAGCCTACGCCAACCTTCCATGGCCCTGCGCAGGTGGAAGTTATCGCAAGGGTCCGTGGAGTACAGTAATTTGCAGAAAAAGGATATCGCTGCCGTATGTAAATTAAGAGTCTTGGTCGCACGGCCCAATTCCCTAAGGTGAACCACATAACGCATGACCTCCCTCTCTGTGGGGGGGCCCAAAGGTGAAGGGGAGGGACCCTTATTTCTGAATTTAGAAAATTCTGCCCAAACGCGTTTGTACGAGCTCAGAGTCGAGGGGGCAACCGATGCGAATACTCCCTTCAAGATTTCTCGCTCCCAAGGTTCCATAGGGATTCCGGGAACGGCTCTGGACACTGCTGCGCCTCCGGTGCCAGCAAGCGGAAGCGGTCCATCTGGAAACGAGACAATGCATCGGCGATATCGTTATTGACCCCTGGGACGAATTTGGCCGTGAAATGCAAGTTCAGTTCCAGACTGCGCAGCACGAATGCCCGCAGAAGGGCAGAAACTCTCGTGGAACGGGATGATTGTCTGGACATCACGCTGACCACCGCTTGATTATCAGTCCGGAAGCAGACTCTGCGGTTCCTGAATTCCTCGGCCCACAAGTGCACCGCCACCACAATTGGGAAAAACTCCAAGAAGGTTAAATCCCGTGTGACCTCTGAGGCATGCCAGCTGGCGGGCCAAGGCTGAGCGCACCACCTGCCCTTGAAGTAGACTCCGAAACCCAAGGACCCGGCTGCGTCTGATTGTACTTGGAAATCTGAACGTAAGCTCAGATTGTCCTGCCAAAGTGACACTCCGTTGAAGTGATCCAAAAAGGTTAGCCAATTCTCTAGGTCGGCCTTTACTCCCTTGGGTAATCGGGCCCTGTGGTATGGGCGCTTCAGACCTACGGTAAGTCTAGCCAGGCGGCGGCAGAAGGGGCATCCTGGCGAAACTACCCTGCATGCAAAATTGAGATGCCCGAGCAAGGATTGAATCTGTTTAAGCGTTACTTTTTTAAGGGGAATCAGTTGTAAAATTAATTCCTTAAGAGCGGTCAGTTTATCCAAAGGTAAGCGTGATGCTTGGGCCACGGTGTCCAATTCTATACCCAGGTAAGTTAGGCAAACTACTGGCCCTTCAGTTTTTCCAGCTGCGAGTGGCACCCCGAGCTCTCGAGTAAGGGAGGCAAAGTCTTTCATAAGCCTCGCACACTCCCCATTATTAGCCCCTCCCACGAAAAGAAAATCATCGAGATAATGCGTAACACCTGCTAGGCCTGTTTTAAAGCAGAGGGCCCAGTCCAAGAATGCGCTGAAGGCCTCGAAAGCTGAACATGCGACAGAGCAACCCATCGGCATGGCTTTGTCAATGAAAAACGCACCCTCGAACTTGAAACCTAACCACTTGAAGTCATGAGGGTGAACCGGGAGGAGCCGAAATGCCGATTCGATATCGCATTTGGCTAGCAGTGCTCCTTTACCGAATTGTCTAACCAGCTTAACAGCCTGGTCGAAGGATGCGTATTTCACTGTGCAAAGGTCCTGTGGGATGCCGTCATTGACTAATTTGCCGACTGGGAAAGATAGATTGTGTATAAGCCTGAATTCGCCTGGGGTCTTTTTTGGTACCATGCCTAGGGGGGAAATGTGGAGGTCTGGTATGGGAGGTGTCACAAATGGGCCCGCCACCCGGCCTGCAGCGATTTCTTTGTTAATTTTCTTAATTGCTATATCTGGCCTATCGTGCACGGACTTTTGGTTAGGTGGATCACCAGTTAACGGTGGGGTAAATACTGGGATTCTGAAACCCTGCGAGAAGCCGTCCCAAATGAAAGAGGAGGCAGTGGAATTCGGATAGCTGTTTAACAGGATGCGCAGTGGGGGAAGTTTTATGGGGGTGAATGCCAGGGATAGGGACTTGTTAGTATCTACTCTGGCCAGGGGCTGGTCCCTGAGCGGCACCTTGGGAATTCCTGGGGCCCTGGCCTGAGCTCCCCCCTCTTCCTCCACGAAAGGGCTGCTTCCCTTTGTAGCAGGAGACTCCAGGGTGCTGCCGAGACATTTGTCGCACTCATGTGCGTACTTACAATTGGGCCTCTGACAGAGGCCCTTGTTGTACTCCCAGCAAACCCTGCGACGCGGGTCCTTCCTGGGCTCAAACCTGGCTGACTTTTGCGGCTCCGCCTGCTTCTTTTCGACGAAGGGCACCACGTGGTTACTCCAGTAGTGCTGATTCCTTTGGTCCCAGCGCGTCCTTGAGTTCTGAGAGGCGTTTCTACGGAAATCCTCATCGTAGTTAAGAGCCGCCGCCTCCCCCGCCATCGAGTAGGCCAGCCTAACGTCTGCTATGTAGGCCAACAAATGCATTGCCCTCTTGGGGTATGCTGCTGCAATTACTGCAAGCCAAATGTGGATACCGTTCTGCCAATTCTCAAAAGTGCGGTCTGCACGCGGGGCTCTATACCTACGCTTTCTGAATTGCTTCCTTTTCTCCCCCTTCCCTAGCATTTGGGACAGGGGCAGCAGCGTGAAAATATCAATGTAATCACCGTTCAAAATCTTCTCGCGCTTCCGATTAGACAGATGGGACCCCAAAATTATGTCAATATCGGAATTGGTGGAGGATTTTGCCTCTGGCACCAGCGCACCACCCCGGCATTCAAGGGTGCCGTTAAAACCCTTGCGATGGGAACTAGAGCGCCTCCTGTGTACCCAAAAAGGAAGGCCCATCTGGTCTTCAGCCACCCCCCAATAATCCTCCATGGGAATGTCCGCATCCGAATCGGACGACGTACCTGAATCCTCATCTGAGTCATCCTTCCTGCTGCGTTTCCTCTTCTCCGCCTTCTTCTTTGCTTTACCTCCGGTCTGGCCTGTCTCAACGCCCGCCGTCTCGCTGGGGGGTTCGGCCACGGTTCGTATGCCATCATCCGCCCGTGACGGTACCGAACCCGCGGGCAGCTGAGGAGGCCCGGCCTGGGCCTGAGAGGAATGGGATCTCAAGATATCTGAAACAGACTGAGCAGACATGAGGGGCGAAACTGGTGCGCGAGCCTGACTGTGAGTGGACTCGAATGCGCCCTGGGGGGCGATTGAGGAGGCCGTTAGAGGGGCCTGAGCCAAGGTCTGGACCTGCTGCGCGGCCTGCAAGAAAGAAGCCGATGTGCCCTGCTGGGCCCCCAAATCCTGTTGTAAACCACGGAGTGAGGCGACCTGGGGGGGGGTTACTGGCGAGCGGAGCGGTCAGAAGAAGGTTATGGGAAGCTGGTTGGGAAGCTAACGGCATGGCCTGACTCTGTTGAATCGGCGCGGCCTGAATAAGGTTATGGGAAGCTAGTTGGGAAGCTTGCTCCATGGGCTGAGTCTGTTGAAGGATCTGGAGGGACGCAGCTGATGTGCCCGGCTGAGCACTCATGTCCCGCTGAATGAGGTTATGGGAAGCTGGTTGGGAAGCTTGCGCCATGGCCTGACTCTGTTGAAGGATCTGGAGGGAAGCAGCTGATGTGCCCGGCTGAGCACTCATGTCCCGCTGAGAGCCAGAGGGCGAGACAGCCGATGCACCTGACACTCCCCCCTCACTAGACTGGGAGCTGAGAAATGAGAAGGAAGAGCTAGCTAACTGACTATTGCCGGGGGGGGGATTCAGGAACACAGGATTGGGAATTGCCAACTCCATTTTGTACCCCCCTGTTCGCGGATGCAAGCGAAACGCATAGAGGAGCAAGCGTGGAGCACAGTGGTCCTAACTGATTACAAATGTTCTGTAAGTTGGAAGCCACTTGGGCCAGAGCCTCTGGGCTAAAGGAGGGGGGGCCTGATGAGGCGGTGCCAGCATTCGCTGCTGGGGCAGCACCCTTAGAGGATTTGCTGCGCATACTGCGACCCGAAGACATGTTCTTGCCTAGTTATCAGCACGCTTTAAGGAATTTATTTACAAAGCGAACTTACTCGAGGCCTGACGTACTAAGGCTAAGTGGTCCCTTGCTAAGCAACCAATCTAGCTAGTCCTGATTGAGTTTATTCCAAAAGTACAATTAAATATCCGAATAAATCAACTACACTAATTCTCCCTATGAACAAATTATGCTGGTTGAGCCAGGGTCCCTTAAAACGCAGGATGCTAAGCAATCCTAGAAATTGCTGCAATAGGAAACAAATCAAATTACCAGCAGAGTGAGTTAGCAACAATTAAAATGAAATTAACTTGAACCAATTAAAATTGAACCAGCGTCCCTTAAAACGCAAGATGTTAAGCAATACTAGAAACTGATGCAAGATGAAACACTTCAAATACTAGACATTGCTGCAATAGGAAACAAATCCAATTACCAGCAGAATGAGTTAGCGGCAATTAAAATGAAATTAACTTGAGCCAATAAAAATCGAACCAGCGTCCTTTAAAAAGCAAGATGTTAAGCAATACTAGAAATTGATGCAAGAGGAACCAATCAAATTACAAGGGGAATAAAGTCAGCCTAACACCAATAATGCTAAGCAATAACGACAATAATAATCACCAAACGCACACAAACTGCTAACTAAACCCAAACAGGATTCAATAGGGGCTAAACAATCCCCCCCCCCAAGATCCAATATGAAAACGATGTAGCCCAGCCGCTGATCCCCAGAGTCTAGACTTTAGGTCAAAGTTAATGCAGCAGCGTGCAGGCAAACCCAATTGCGGCAGTAAAAGAATCACAACTGTGGAGGGGCACTCAATAAGGCTGGCTCAGCCGGCACATGTGGACCTTCCCAAAATGGCCGCCGCAGCTGGCCCACGTGTCCACTCCCAAGATGGCCACTGAGAACACGGAACAGGGATCAGGGGACAATAACCATGCACAGAAAGCACCAGGGAACAAGGAACAGGGAACAGGGAACAATAACCATGCACAGAAAGCACCAGGGAACAGGAATTGTTATCGGAGAGAGGCACTAGTCTCAAATGTGAAAGGCCGCGCACGCAGCGAGCTCACCACCTCGTTCGGAAGCTCCCCCGAAGGCTGGCGCCGCTGGCTGGAAGGTCGTGAGGAGGCAGCCGCCTCAGCCCCAGCCGACGTCGACGATACTGGTACGGCCCCGGAGCTTACTCAAGCACGCGGCGAGGGAGCCAGCTAAAGGAAGCCCAGGCGCCTCCGCCCGAGACCGGCTCCACTGCAGAGCCCTGGGAACGCGGGCGAAAGCTAAGAGGCGCGGCGATGAAAACCTGGCTCCCACCGGGGGTGCTCCTGCTCTTGCGACCGTCCGATGGTGAACTGGCTGGGCGATCCCCGCCCTAGATGCACACGCGTCCCTGAAGAGGCAACAGCGGGGCCAAGCAGAGGACCAAGCCCCCGAGCCGACTTCCTGCTTGCGGTCTGGGCTGCGCACGCACCGCCCAACAGCTGATCGGCGGAGGTGTTCACCCGCGCGAGGCCAAAAGGCAGCGCGGGAGCACGGGGAGCGCGGCAACGAAAACCTGCAAAGAAAAAAGAGAAGGAGCAGGAAAAGGGGCAAACGATCCAGCTAAGTAGCACGGCAAGGAATCGGGAGCTCAAAGGCTGATCCGAACGCTTGCGGTGCTGTGCAAAGAGAGAGGCAGTGTTCCTGCCTCCATCCAGATTTAAACAGGGGGAAGGCCCCGCCTCCCGGCCGGCCCTATTGGTCGGCCAGGGTGTGACGGAGGCGGGAACACCGCTCTCGCGAGAGGGCTGAGCTACAGCCCCCTCGCGAGGGTCGAGACGGGCCACGCCCACAACACCACCTCCGTGAAATGCGGAAGTGGTTTTCTCCAACTGGAGCGCTCGCAGGCCAGTGTTTCCCAGTTATCGGTGTTTATACTACATTTTTAAAGATTTGCCTTGAGACAGTCTTTAAACCTCTTTTGTTCTGCCCAATGGATATAGGATGCCTTTGACAACAAAATACACCAGAAAAAAGCGGGGGGGGGGGAGTAACAGTATATATCAATGAATACCTAAACAATTTATATTGCAGAGCCATTCATGTATCTATTTACACATATATGTGTGCACATTTTTTAAAAAAAGTTTGTTATAAAGAACAAAGATTGAAAAATTTCAGTGCAAGAGTCAGTGCCACAGTGGCGGTTGAATGTACGGATTCAATGTACGGTTTTTTGTTTTGAACAGATTCCCAGGATCCAATCCACAGTAGCATTATTTTGCACAATGCTTCTTGGTTGCTGCCTCTTGCCGACTCACGAGTCGGATGACAAATGATGCCACTACTTCTTCCCTTTAAGTCTTTTCAGACTCAGCTTGTGACAGCTTTTTTATTTTTTGCCCTGTTCTTGCCCTCTTGGTTTCCACATGAGCCAGCTCCCCCCCTACTCCTACTTCATTTTGATAGTCAGAGATAACATACTGAGCTATAAGGGCAATTTCCTCTTTTTCATGGGTATGTAAAATGAGAGTCATCATAGCGATTCATAGTTAAAAGTAGAAGTCCTCTTTTGTGCTCTTCAAAATATGGCAACCCTAACACACACACACACACACACACACACACACACACACACACACACACGTTTGACTTTCCTGACCCCAACCAGTTCTGTACTCTACTGAGAACTGTGCCTCTGAAGAACACACTTCCAAGAAACAGCAGACAAGAATCAGGGGGTGGTTGGGTAGAGGCTGTTTGTTTCATGAGAAGATGGGACTTGGGCTACCTTATGTAGGGATGCCTATAGACATACAGTAGCTGCCAAGTCTCCCGCTGAAAAATGTGGTATCAGCAGCGGCGCAGCACCAGAAGTCACTTCTACGCATGTCTGGACGCTGCCGGCGCTGCCCGATTTTCGGTGCCCAGACATGGACAGAGCGGCACCTGAAATGGAGCCTCCTTGGCAGGTAGGAAATCCGGGCGATTTTCGGGATATTTTTCTATTCGGGATAACAGCGGGAAACGGATTAAAATCCGGGTGTTTCCCACGAAAAATGGGAGACTTGGCAGCTATGCCTATAGATGCTGGGAGAGGATAGATTCATTAGATATTCTTCTTTTCTCATGTTTGTGAGTTCAACAGAGTGCATCCCTTTGCAGCTTAAAAGGGAAGCTTAGCTAGGCTAGTTTTAGCCTTTTAGTTTAAGTAATGCAGGTTGCTTCTGGATTCTCCTGCTATTTCCCCCTTTTCTCTCCCTTAAAACAATAATCACACAAACAGTCTTGCAAAAGGTAAAAAAATAACATTTACTCACTCAGAGTATCTGTTGCAGAATAAGAGATACAGGAGTTTTGTTCAGGCGGGCTTAAAATGGTAATTCAGTTACACAGACATATTTTAGTCTAGCTTAAGATGGAGTTTGAGCTACAGCTCAGACTTAGCAGTTCTCATTTCTGGCTTGGAGATGAGATGAAGAGTAAGAGTGAAGAGGGGCAAAAGAGAAGGTGCCCAGGTAAGGAGAATATGGCTACACCCTCCCCCTCTCAGGCCACAGTGGAATTGCCACTCGCAAAGTCCTGTCTAGCAAACCTGCAGGAAAACTCTGTGAGCTTCAGTTCCTATCATGTGCCCATCTAGCAAACATGAATTGTTGGTTTGACTGCATTGTAAATATCCCACACCTAAAAGCTGAACAGAGGCAAGTTCTCAAGTCCCAATGGGCTGCTGTCACGGTCCGGTCGGTGGGCGTCAGGACCAGAGGCAAGATGGTGGTGAAGAAGCAGGAACAGGAACAGGGCTGAGTGTCCAGCAGCAGGCAGTTGCAGGGTCAAGGAGCAAGGCAGAGACGAAGGTCCACAGGGCAAGATGCAAGGCGAAGGCTCAAGGAACAAGAAGCAAGGCGAAGGTCCAAGGAACAAGAAGCAAGGCGAAGGATCAAGGAACAAGAAGCAAGGCGAAGGTCCAAAGGTCGAGGATCAAGGCATTGGCAAGGCAAGGGTCCACGGAGCAAGAATCAAGGCGAAGGTCCAAAGGTTGAGGAGCAAGGCGTCGATAAGGCGAGGGTCCAAGGAGCAGGAGGCCAGATGCAACCAAGCAGGGATAGCGTTGCTGTGGCAAAGAGCTGAAGGGAAATGCTGGGCTTTTATCCCTCCCAGCTCCTGCCACCAGGTGCAGTGAGATCTCAAGTGGCCTCACCTGGGTGACTACTCCTTGCCTCTCCAGCACAAGCTGAGGTCTTCACCTGTGTGGCCACGCCTTGCTTCTCCAGCACAAGCTGAGGCAGGCCCCAGTCCTGCAAGGCACTACAGGCCCCAGAGCCTGACTCCTGCCCATCATAGCTGCCAAGTTTTCCCTTTTCTCGTGAGGAAGCCTATTCAGCATAAGGGAAAATCCCTTTAAAAAAGGGATAACTTGGCAGCTATGCTGCCCATACTCCTGACAGCTGCCCAGGACTTGACTTTGCAATGACTTGTGACTGGCAGTACTAGATTCCTTTCGCCCTCACAGTACTACTGAGAATCCCTCTGTCCAGTGCATAGCTGCCAAGTCTCCCGTTTTACATGGGAAACCCCCATATTTTGTTACCTTTTCCCACGGTTATCCCAAATTGATTATATTCCCGTAAAGCTCCTGCCGGCGGCCATGTCCCAGCTCCCGGCTGTCTGTGCATGTCTGGACATGTGCAGAAGCGATTTCTGGTGCCCAGACATGCAGACACGGGCAGCCCGGCACCAGAAGTCACTTCTACGCATGTCTGGACATGCGTAGAAGTGACTTCCGGTGCCGCGCTGCCGCTGATCCCGGATTTTTCAATCCGGGAGTTGGAGGGTATGGTCCAGTGGCATAGCATGGGTTGCCAGTGCCCGGAGCCACACAGAGTGGGTGGGTAGGAGGGAAACGGACAGAGGAAAAATGCACATTCAACTGCTTAACGTCATCCATGTCACCTGGGAGATTGCAGCTGCAGAGATAAGAAAAGAATTGTTCCATTGTCTGGAGAGGTCACTTCCTGGTTTGGATGCAGAAGCTATTTTCAATAGAGCCCAGCGACGGAAATGCACAACTGCATCAAGGCAGGACCTAGGTGTTGGAATTTTGTGCCCCTCACAATTTTGTGCCTGGGGCAATCACCCCTGTGGCCCCCCCGCCAATGCTACACCACTGCCTGTGTCTCAGGACATCAGCCATAAAAAAGCACAGGGGATACAATCTATGCTAAACTGTTTTTTTCCAAAAAAATGCAGAAGTTTCATCTGTTCACTTCCGTTCCTTCCATTCTGCAATCCACAGCTGTGACATAAAAGGAGATGTGGTTAGTCAGGCAGGCTAGGGAGGGGACTAGGATCAGAATATCAAATCAGAGAGAAGCGATTTGTGCTGAGGGTCTGCTGTGCAACAGAAGAACACTGCCGGATTTCAGCAGCAAGAGCTGCCAACCAAGACCGTCGTTCAGGACACAGCAAAGATTGGAGCAAACAGGGCACCCTGCTAGCGGCAGAACCCACGCCATGAAGCTGCCTTCCAGCATCCTTTTTCTTGGTTAGTATCCCACCTTGCAGGATGGTGGGGGCAGAGCAAGTGGCAAAGGCACAGTGGGGAGCTCAGAGGCCCAGATCCAGATCCTTTTGCCCAGATAACTTGCCTCTAACAAAATCCTCTCCTTTCCAGGGTGTTGGCTGACCAGGCAGTGGCAAATGTCCAGAGGTGAGTTTGGGTCAACGAAATTATCCCAAGAGTGGGAGAGAGGCATAGGGCAGAAGTCTGAGCTGTAGCTCAAACTCCACCTTAAGCTAGACTAAAATATGTGGGCCAGTGTGGTGTAGTGGTTAAGAGCGGTAGACTCGTAATCTGGGGAACCGGGTGCGAGTCTCCGCTCCTCCACATGCAGCTGCTGGGTGACCTTGGGCTAGTCACACTTCTCTGAAGTCTCTCAGCCCCACTCACCTCACAGAGTGTTTGTTGTGGGGGATGAAGGGAAAGGAGATTGTTAGCTGCTTTGAGACTCCTTCGGGTAGTGATAAAGCGGGATATCAAAACTAAACTCTTCTTCTTCAGAATGGGGGTTCAATGCCAGGGCCTCCCACAATCAAACTTGCTTTTCTCACTACTGCTGAATTGGTAGTTCCTACACATTCCCTGTAGTGTGCAAGGATGACAGGTGCTGGTGCCCCAGCCTCCTTTGTCTTTAGACAACCTGTGTCCATCTCGGCTGTCCATGTGTAACTCTAAAGTTTCTGTAGGAATGTTAAGGAAGGTAGGAGAGGATAACTTTATTAGATCTGCTCCTTCCTCGCTCATGCTAGTGAGCATAGAGCAGATCACATTCCTTGCAGTAAACAACAACAACAACAACAACAACAATTATTTACTTCAAGGAATGCAATTATTATTATTATTATTATTATTATTATTATTATTATTATTATTATTACAGTGGTACCTCGGTTTACAAACCCAATTGGTTCCGGAAGTCTGTACTTAACCTGAAGCGTACTTAACCTGAAGCAAACTTTCCCATTGAAACTAATGGAAAGTGGATTAATGTGTTCCAGGCGGGTCCGCGGAGTACTTAAACTGAAAATACTCAAACCGAGGCGTACTTAAACCAAGGTATGACTGTATTATTACCCCACCCGTCTGCTGCCTGGGTATCCCCAGCCACTCTGGGAGGCTTCCATCAGCAGGGCCGGCTCTAGGTAGAGCCCCGGTGGCGTGGTGTGCCAGGGCACTGGGCCGGTAGGCAGGGCGCTGCGCGGCGAAGCCACGTGGAAACCATACTGCGCCCTGTGGGGGCGGGGGCACCGGAGCGATCTCCGCCCCTCAGCGCCAGGGCGCCCAACCTACTCGAAACTGCCCTGTCCATCAGAATATTAAAAACAGAATAAAACGTCAGACATTAAAAACGTCCCTAAACAGGGCTGCCTTCAGATGTCTAAAAGTCAGATAGTTATTTATTGCGTTGACATCTGATGGGAGGGCATTCTACAGGGCGGGCGCCATTACCAAGAAGGCCCTCTGCCTAGTGAAGCTTGTTGATGGCTGGTTTCAGCCTTTGTACTAAGCAATCCAGGATTCCCTTTGTGCAGACGGGATTCTTCCTGGTAATTTCCCCTTTATTTCCCTCTTAAAACAATAACAACACAAAGCGGTATTCTTAAAATAAGAATAAAGTTTGCTCACATTCAGTAGCAATCTGAAGGCAGGCTTTAGCTGCAGTTTTGGTTTCATTTGCAGGAAAATGTAGACAAGAGAAATGAAGTCTGAGCTAAGTCTCAGACTTACAACATGTGACCTATATCCTTCCTTATGGATGAGACTGCATCGGAACAGCAGGATGAAGAGTAGGTCAAAAGAGATGCAAGAGAGAGATGCAAAAGAGGAAGATGGCTGTGTGCCCAGCCTTTTTATTTGGCTTTATTCGGGTCACGCCTGAATAAACACTCAGGGAAAGGTGGCTCCCAACAGGTATGACAGGAAGTCCTCCCTGTTTGGAGCCACCTCCCTCTGTGTGTCCATTCTAGGAAACAAGGAATGTTGGACTTGACTGCTCTATGTCTACATCCCACAGTTCCAAGGAAGGTACCTCCTACCTTTTGGACTTGGTTCTCTTTTGACTCTTCCTCAAGCTACTGCATCCCTGAGTGATGATAGAGCTGCTTTTTAAAACAAAAAAACCTTGCTGATCAGGAATTTACACAGTCTGATGGATATGGGTTGTGTTGTAGCGGTTCCCAAACTCCCCTCCTCTGGCCATGGATCAGATGAAAATTGCTGAGAGTCTTAGAAGATGACTTAACTCATTTTATGCCTGTTGTAGCTGTTGTAATACACTGTGCCGGATGCCGCAAGATTTGTAGGTGTGTGTGTTTTTCTCAGACAGGCCACAGACCCCCTAAATCAGGCATGTCAAACTTGCGGCCCTCCAGATGTTTTGGACTACAATTCCCATCTTCCCCAACCACTGGTCCTGCTAGCTAGGGATCATGGGAGTTGTAGGCCAAAACATCTGGAGGGCCGCAAGTTTGACATGCCTGCCCTAAATGAAGCTCATGGGCAGCCAGCCGCTCAGGGACCACAGCTTGATAACCCCTGCTCTGTTGGATAATGTCAAAACAGATTCATCCAGCCCTGTCATTTGAATTTTTGTACAAACTCACTCTATTCGATTCTCCAGCTGCAGCTGAAAGCCAGTCCTATTTGACAGAAGGAGGCTGTTCAAGTGTTCCACCTTCCAAACCACATTCCCATTCTCTTTCTCGATCAGGATACTATCGCAAGCCCTCAATTTCGGTGATTCCCAGTCCTAATGTCGCCCTTGGAGGGAATTTCTACATCCAATGTGGGAGTGGATATTACAAAGGAGGCACCTTTGATCTCTTCAAGGGAGAGTCTGCATTGCATGTGCGATCTGAGACAACTCTGTATTATACAGTGGATTTTTTCATTTCTGAGGCCAAACTAGAACATGGAGGAATGTATCAGTGTAGGTATTGCTTCGATAGCACATGCTCACATCTAAGTGACAGACTTTACATCAACGTAACAGGTGAGGGCTTAGCTTAGTTTCTGTGTGACAGTTTTACAAATGATGCTAAAGTGGGTGTTGGGCTTACTCAATCTACCAATCAAATGGGGGGGGGGGAAGTGCACTGATTGAACTATATAACTGAACTGTACTGATCAAAATATGTACCGTATTTTTTTCTCCATAGGACGCACCTAGTTCTTAGAGGAGGAAAAAAAGAATATATATATTTTGCTTTCTTGAATTGTCCTAGGCATAGCAGCCAACTCCTAGAGGCCTAGGTGCCTTTGCCCCCTCCCCAATTAAATATTTGAGGAAGCTTCTTTTGCAAAGGAGGAAAGCTCCATTTTTAGGATTTTTTAGGATCAGCTCAAAGTTGTGCAGCTTTTTTGCAAATGGGAAAAGCCCTGCTTTTTTTGGGGGGGGGGGTTCAGCTCAGAGTTGTGCATCTGTTTTGCAAAGGGGGAAAGCTCCATTTTTTAGGATCAGCTCAAAGTTGCTGAGTTTCCTTGCAAAGGGAAAAATCCTGTTTTCATGGGGTTCAACTCACAGTTCTGCAGCTTCTTCTATAGGAAAGGAAAGGGACCCATTTCTACAGTTTCCAGATAGATAATCTAATCAGCCAGTCACATGTATCCCTTTACAGACAACACTTGAAGCCTAGGCAAGGGGCCGGGAGGGGCCGGGAAGGGAGCTAGTTCTCTTATCTCCCTCCCCGATCTCTTGCAATCAGCTGCTGATTGCATAATGGAATGCAGATTGTGCATCACACTACACAATACCCTGCACTGTACACCATTTGTCACACACCCAGGTCCTAGTCAACGGACAAGGCTCTTAGAATTGTGTCAGGCATAGCTCTAGTGGCTTTAGCCCAAACGTAGCAGAGTTTTCCTGCACAGCGCAGAAGCTAGTTGAGGTGGAAGTGACTAGTCGGCTAGACGCAGAATAACTATTTACAGGATTTATTAAAAGAAAATAAAACCAGCAGAGTTTCTGCATACAAAGCAAAGTAAAGTAAATCCTCTCTGTCTCTCCCTCCAACCATATACACAGCACTTCTACTCCTAACACCTAACAAGAAACAACTGTGCTAGCATTCCTAGATAACAGAGTTCAGTGCTGGTCGTTAACCAATCAGAGAGAGTAGTTTCCAGGTCAGGCAGACCTTGGCTTTCTGCCAAGAGTAAATTGACACTGCCTTGAGTTAATTGTGTGAAGCCAGAATCTGTAAGTTTCCCATGAGAACCAATTAACAGAAACTGAACGTGGACGTTACTATATAACCTGAAGCCTACAGTAATCCTCCCCCTCTAGGTTCTGTCCTTCTCATAGGGCATCTCTGCTGCGCAGCTCGCCTTTCCCTGACAAGTGTCACATCCCACCTGTGTTCTCTGCCAACTAATCTCCTGAGTAATGGCATAAATGCAGCCTATCAATATTCACACTCTGAACAGCATATGGTTTTCTATGTTCCCCAATAGCATTTTACAAAGCCAGACTATTGTGTAAGATCAAAGGATTAAGCATCCCCCCTTTTCTCTTTCTCCCTCTGGATAAGCTTCTCCCAAACCTTCCATCTCAGTGAGCCCAGGTGAGGTGATTTCTCTGGAAGGAAATGCCAGCATCCACTGTAAGACTGAAGAACAGCAAGAAGTAGAATTTACTCTACACATAGAAAATTCTTCATATACTTATGAAAGCAAGAAGATGGGATCGGGTGAAGTTCTATTTCCCATTATCAATGCCAAAGAATCAGATGGGGGCATCTATCGCTGTAGCTACTGCTTAAAGTTCGAGAAAAATCAAGCATGCTCAAACTACAGTGATGAAGTACACATCAAAGTAACAGGTAAGATCCTGTCTTCATCCTTGTATGCATCTTTTACAAATTGCACTAATACAGGTTTTAATTTGCTGCAATTGTAAATGAAATTGGAAAAGTGTACTGGCTCCACCATTCCTTAGTTTTAAAAGGAGGTATCTCTCCCTCTTCACGTCACAGTTGGGTATCATTTCAACACTTGTAAATGATGGATTCCCTGACTTCTACAGCACCCTGCCTCCTGGCCCCGCACCTCTCCAACTCCCTCTTCTGCCTCAAATTCTAAACTGCCCTCTGCCCCAGACTCTTCCTGCTCACTAAACCATGTTACCTCCCCTGCATATGACCCTTCCTACTTACAGTCTGCTCTTCCTCTCTCTTCTCCCTCTGACCACTCATCATTGACCCACCACCAATCACCTGGCTCTGAGCCATCTTCCCATGGGGGCTCCCTTGGGGAATGCTGTTGCCTCCCTCCTCTCCTCTGCATCCAGACAGTCCATGAGTCTTTATAAAGATCCTAGCTGGCCCAGAGACGCATTGCTGTTGCTCATCCCTGTGTTTCCCCCCACCCTGTCCCGATCCATGACATATCCCGTCTCCCCACCCCCACCCCTCGGTTCATCCCTGTGATTCCCCCCACCCTGTCCTGACCCATGACCTATTCCGTCCCCTCCTCTCCCCAACACCCACCCAGGCGAGTCCCCACCTCCATTTGGCCTAGTCTGTAACGGCGAGCTGAGCTGGTGTGGAGAGGGAAGGTTTTCTAGCTGCAATACCAGTGTAGCCACCGCTAGAGGGTGCTGTTTTGCAACCTCTTCCGATTTCTCTTTCCCAGCATGCACTTTTGGGTGAGTTTTGTGTTCTGAAACCCAGTGTTTTGGGGTTTTTACGTAGCCCAGGTGTGACATCTGTCTACGCAAACGGTTTTTGCTTCCTCTCACATTCGCATGTGACGTTGTGTCAAAAGTTGAATGCAATCGGTCAAGCTGTTTAGGAGAAATGTGGACACAAACACGCATGCCCTTTTTACATTTTTATATACAGTGGTACCTCGGTTTATGAACAAAATTGGTTCCGGAAGTCTGTTCATAAACTGAAGCGTTCATAAACTGAAGCGAACTTTCCCATTGAAAGTAATGGAAAGTGGATTAATCCGTTCCAGACGTGTCCACGGCGTTCGTAAACCGAAAATTCATAAACCGAGGTGTTCGTAAACCAAGGTTCCACTGTATATAGATTGAACAACACTGGGCCTGGGACTGGGCCCTACAGCACCTCACTTCTCAGGTTCCCCCCCCCCCATTGGTGAGCACTCTTTGGGTTTGGTCAGGCAACCAGCTACAAATCCACCTGACAGTAGCATCCTCTACCCACATTTTACTAGCGTCTCACAATAATATTATTGGGAACTTTCTCAAAAGCCTTACTGGAACCAAGATGTGCTACATTCACAGCACTGGGAGATAGTAACGCAGAGGGTGAATGGAAAGATCCATGAACTGATAGAAGGGTCTTTCTTGGGAGCTTCTGGGCACTGCCTGTGTGGGATTTGGTGAGCATTGGCAGCATTCCAACTCTAGGTGACCTTTTCATGGTTTTACAGGTGGACATTCAATAGCCGGACATTCAATAGCCATGTGGGCGGGCATTGCTGCCGGCCTTTTCCTTTCGGTCCTCCTCCTGCTGATCCTTGCTTTTGTATTGTCCAGGAAAAGGAAAAAGGGTGAGTAGGCTTCTGGATCAGTTCTGCAATGGCTGAGATGAAAGCATCCATAAGCGAGGTTGTAAATGCTTACTTTGTGGGAGCTGTACCACTTCAAGTTCCACACGAGCAGATTAAAGCCCCAGGTGTCAAGACAGGTTACAATCTCAGAGAGAGAACATTCTTCTTTTAAAAACAAAATAGGGTTGAAGTTCATATGGTTGGACAGGCAGACTCGATGGTATTGGGGCAGTGCCTGGTGAAATCTCTAAAGCTGGTGCTGGGCCTGAGCGAGAGAGAAAAGGTGTATTTATTTATTTATGCAATATATATGTGATAAATAATAGCACAAAGCCAGCAGCGTGCACACCATGTGCCAGTAGAAATGAATTTATCAGTCAAAATACTCACAAGTTAATACAGTGATCTAACAGAATAAAGTGATACCTTGGTTCTCAAACTTAATCCGTTCCGGAAGTCCGTTCCAAAACCAAGGCGTGCTTTCCCATAGAGAGTAATGCAAAATGGATTAATCTGTTCCAGACTTTTAAAAACCACCCCTAAAACAGCAATTTAATATGAATTTTACTATCTAACAAGACCATTGATACATAACATGAAAGCAATAAACAATGTACTGCAGTCACACAATCAATCAATCAATCAATCAATCAATCAATCTATCAATCAGTAGCTGAACTGAGTTCCACACAGTCACAAAAAAGAGCCACAAAAACGCAATATAAATAGCAAAAACAGACAGACCTCAGTGTAACTCTCAAAATGGAAGCGTAACACTCAAAAGGGAAGTGTGGCACTCAAAACGGAGCATGTTTGGCTTCCGAAAAAAGTTCGCAAACCGGAACACTTACTTCCAGGTTTGCAGTGTTTGGGTTCCAAGCTGTTTGAGTATCAAGGCATTTGAGAACCAAGGTACCACTGTAGTTATAAACTCACATGGTGGATATAATTGTTCAAGGGATAGTTGATCATCCATTTCAGCTATGATCCATTCCACATTAGTAGTGCTGCTGCTACTTCCTCGCTTGTGAGTCACACAATGCCGTTACCACCATGGAGTTATTCCACCACTCCCATCTCTTTAGTTGAAGATTTTTTCCAGACTTGTTTCATGTTTTTGTTGTTTACCTCTTGTGGTGTCCTTTCACTGTTGATTTGCATGTAAACCAGCAGTGCAGCCAATCAGAAGCCACACCTTGGTTTTTGAATGGTGCTGGCCGGGGGCTGAATGGACTCCCAGAACGGATTAAGCTTGACAACCAAGGTACCACTGTATATGGGCCAGTGGGGAGGGAAAAACACCATCCATAACTTTACTCAGAAGCCTATTGGGTGAAAAATCTCACAGTGTGTATCTCTGCTCTGCAGGTTCCGTGGCCAAAGAAAGAACCCGGCCAGCAAACATAGTAAGAAATATTCCAACGAACAAAAACTCTTATGACTGTGAACGTCCTGCCAACACTTTACACTCCTGACATTCCAACCGGGGGGGGGGAGGGGGCTCTAATTCAATGCAACAGCCTCTACCTATCCAAGTAACAGGGGGTGGCAGGGCTGATTTGATTTGGGGTGGGGTAGAGGGCCAGGTACCATCCTCCGTATGGTCGGTCACATCTCCAGGTGTGCCCATTTTTTGAACTGGCTCTTCCAAATTACTGGAATTTCTCTGGACCAGGGATGGAGGAACTGTGGCAGGTGTTGTTGGACTACATCCCCCATCAGCCATAGCCAGAGGCCATGGATGATGGGAGCTGTAATCCGGTAGGATCTGGAGAGCAACAGTTTCTCCATTCCTGCTTTGTTTCTATTGTATGTAACTCTAGCAGACTGAATGGCAGGCCTGCATGTTACATCTCCTTTTTTCCCTCCATAGCCCTTGCAGTCTGAGCCTGAAGAAGACCCTGATGGAGTTTCCTATGCTGTACTGAGCCACAGTTCATTGAATACCAAACCAGCACCCGATGCTGACGGGATCCCTGAGACCTGTGATTATGCAACAGTGGCCCATCACAGAGCCAAGGAGGGCCAATAAGCAGGACCGCTTACAATGCAGAGACTTCTGGGACCTTGGCTTATCCCTGAGTGTTATGGAAATTTAGCTTTTTTCTAGCTTCCATGACATGGGAGACGAGTTTCATAATGTAGACTTATTCATGAGTGTAGGAAAAGGGGAAGAGAAAGAGAAAGACAGACAAAGAGAGCTTTTGACCAGCAAGAAGCCGAGAGAGAGAGAGAGAGAGAGAGAGAGAGAGAGAGAGAGAGAGAGAGAGAGAGAGAGAGAGAGAGAAAATATCTCTCCTCTCCCTGCAGGCTATTTTTTATTATAATCAAGGTGGCAACCCAAAATTCAAACGCTCCAATAAAATCCTAGTACAGTGAATAATTAATAAAGAGTATCCTGAAATCCTACCCCCTTCCAACGTCTCCCTTATCAACACTACAAAGGATTCCTGAGAGGCAGGAAGGAAAACCAGGGAACAGGTTTACCACCTCTAGGATCTACATCAAAGGCTTGTTTACAGAAAGAAAAGAGGAATGCCAGATGCCCTTTTGGCCAGATCATGTGAGACAAATGCTTACACAAATGGCTTGTGCCTGTTTACCACAAACCACGAATTATTAAGCATTGACCATGTTGCGGACCCTGCAGAATTGTATACCAGAACTCATGTATCAAACTGGTTTAGGTAAGAGCACCCTACTCAACCAGATTCATCAATCCAGGAATATCCTGCTCGATTAACCACTGACCAGATTATTTCATGAATTCCTTTATCAAATCCACAGGGATGCTACAATTTTCAACAATACAACATAAAGTAACAGAACAAGAAAAACACAATACATACACAACATAACAATATATCAACATTACAACAGAAACAAAAATATTCCCAATCAATCTTATATCACATATCTTTGTCGACTTCCTCCATTCCCTCCCAACCACGTTTCTATATATCACTTCCTTAATACTTTCCAAATCTTGATTCAAATCTTTTTAATAATTATTTAAACCTGTTAATACACTTAATACCTTATCAATACAATAAAGCTCTTATCTTAAAATATAAATCTATTCTAATTAAATCTTTAAAATTCCATACCATGATAACACTTAACTAAATCTTAATACACTATACATTTAACTAACACTCTTCTGCAACTTCCTTTTACTTCCAAATCTGTAGCTAAATACTGCTAATCTTACAATTCTTCTCTAAATATACTTTAAATTTCTTCCAATTTTCTTCCACCGATTTTTCCCCCTGGTCCCGGAGTCTCCCAGCCAGCTCGGACAGTTCCATGAATTCTATCAGCTTCATCTGCCAATCGTCCACCGTAGGTATATCTTCAGTTTTCATGGAAAGAAACTGTTGCTCCCAGCTACGAACTGGGCAGTCCATACATAATGAATTTAAGCGGATTTTAAAGTTAATGGACTATGCAGAGATGGCAAAGCTGATGGCAAAAGTAAGAGATACAAAAGATGGGAACTTTTTGTCGGAGAGCGGAGGTTCTTTTCGGACTATCTGAGAAAAAGCTATAGCCCAATGAAATCACGAGCAGGATTTGGATAATAGGCAAGGGAAGGTGAATAAATAAATGATGGTAATATGTTATAATACAATAGAAAAATAAAAGGCCGGTCAAAATGTAAGAAATTATTATATTGAAAGTGAATTGAATAACGTCAAATTGTGTGTGAAAAGAAACTAATAAAAATTTATTATACAAAAAGAGAATTGGGCAGCTGCTTTTACAGCTGTGTTGGGAGACCACATCCTTTTTGCAGATTCTTCCTTACTCTTGGTAATATGGAAACAGGTCAAAATAGGGGAGGGGACCTCACTTCCGGGGACTGGGTGTGGCCCTTGGGGCTCTCCACAGGCAATGACTCTCTGCACCATCTTGAGGGCTTTTGTGTCTTGATGTAATATTGCCTCCTGCTTGCCAGAATCGGGGCTAGAGAAGTGGGGTGTTGTTGGGGACCGTACTGAAGAGGGCTGCACTGAGGAGAAATGGTGGGAGCCTGCCCTTCCCCCGCTAGTGATCAGGATCCTGACTCTTCCCAGGAGCACTGGCGGAGGAAGAGGGGGGCGGGGGGAGGGCACTGCCCCTGGCACCATGATCCTGGTGGTGCGGCATTGTGGCTGCCTCCCCCCGTGCTGGGTGCCATGCCCCCGCAGGCAGAATGCCACACCCCAGGACGCGTGCCACGGCCCCAGGATGCATGCCACAGCCCTGCAGGCAGCGCGTCACACCCCCGGGATGCACGTCACACCTCTGTGGGTGACGTGCCACGCCCCTGGGGTGCCCGCCAGCCTGCTCTCCGCCTGCTCTCTGCCCCCAGGAGCATGAGGACAGTGTAGATTTGGAACAGTGGTTTGCAGAGGGACATAGTTCAGAAGGCAGAAGCTGGGTAATACCGAATGGGGAACAGGTAGGAGGAGAAGCACTGGGAGAGAGAGAGTTAACAGGCTCAATTTCTCTGGAAAGTGTTCATTTGCTCAGCCCAAGGTCAAGAAGAGCAGATAAGGCAGCAGCACAGAAAGCACAGTGGTTACGAGATCAGGTTACAAGACGTGGTAGTGACATGGAGGACTAGGGAGGAAGTGGAGGGAACCCCTTAATTGGGAGCACCTTCATTCTGAGGAATAGACTCCTTGTTCTCTTGCTGTGATCATTAAAAATTCGAACTGGTAAGAGACTCCTTTCCATTTGTTCTGCTTCTCTACTGCCAAAGGGTGGGGGAGCTCCTTCGAGTATACAGGGCTGAGGTTGTAGTCTTTCGCTGATTTGTTTATTTGGAAAAATTTGTGAACTCCGTGAATGTATAACCAATCCCTCAGCAGTTTACATTAAAAAGTATAATTATCAGTGATATACGGATAAAATCAACATATTTTTAAAATGAGCATACATAGCTAATTATATGCCTGGATATAATAGAGAAGTTATTTTTAACAAGTGTCTAAAACAGTGTGGCCAGGGTGTCTGCCTGGTGTTAACAGAACTTGTGAAAGATCCTTCTGCCTACCTCCCTGGGCATATCAGAAAACACATGATCTAATCTATGCTGATTTTGCATAATATGACTGCAGTGGGGGGGGGGGGAGGGAAGTGGTTTGCAAGGCACTTCCAGATCTGCTAAGTTGTGCATTATAGAGTACTTGCACTTCATGGGAAAGAACTGTGTTGCAGAGCCGTGTTGCATTTCAGACCCTGCAGCCTCCCTCCGAGATCTTCATTCCGGGGACAGCACACATCTTGGGGGACACAGGACACTGGACTACAGGGCTAGGTGCTCCTTCATCATGAGGCTCTCTTTCAACATCCTCTTTATCGGTTGGTATCTCAGATGAAAGGGTACAGGGACTGAGGGGTGGAAGGACCAGAGACTCAGTTGTGGTTCCTGCTGCTCAGCTATATCGCCGCTAATGCAACCATCTCCTTTCCAGGATTCCTGCTGGCTGAACAGTGGCAAATCTCGGGAGGTGAGTCTCCTCGGGTGATAAATATGAACGTGGGGCCAGGGGAAGATGGATGGGGGCAGAGTGGGAACTAACTGTAACAGTTTCCCCCAACCAAAGCTGATTTCCTAACATCTGCATGATAACCACAGAGGCCTACCAAACGTTCTCTGAGCTATACAAATATTAAAGGTACAGGCACATCCAATCCAAATTGATTTCAAGGTTAACTTGTAGGAATAAAGCCCTCAGTGGCTTGAGACTGAGGACCTGAAGGAATGCTTCCTGCCATGCGGACGTATCTGAGGACTGAGGACTGAGGTCCCCTCCTGCTGCTACTCTTTTCCAGGTGCCCTTGCCATTTGAGATTAGAATGGAGGAGGAGGAGGATATATTCCTGCCATTTTTAAAGCATTGTGTTAATATAGACGGTTGGTGTTTGTTTCTTGTTTTCTGCAAGTCACCCTGGAGAGAGACATATAAATTTTTCCAGTACATTTCTAAGCACAATTCAAAGTGTTGGTGTTGACCTTTAAAGCCCTAAACGGCCTCTGTCCAGTATAGGGCTTTAAAAGTCAACACCAACACTTTGAATTATGTTCAGCCCAGACACTGAGGTCCAGCTCTGAGGGCCTTCTGGCGGTTCCCTCCCTGTGAGAAGTGAGGTAACAAGGAACCAGGCAGAGGGCCTTCCCAGAGAAGAGACGGTTAAGGGGTGATATGATAGCCATGTTCAAATATATAAAAGGATGTCATATAGAGGAGGGAGAAAGGTTGTTTTCTGCTGCTCCAGAGAAGCGGACATGGAGCAATGGATTCAAACTACAAGAAAGAAGATTCCACCTAAACATTAGGAAGAACTTCCTGACAGTAAGAGCTGTTTGGCAGTGGAATTTGCTACCAAGGAATGTGGTGGAGTCTCCTTCTTTGGAGGTCTTTACGCAGAGGCTTGACAGGCTTGGCAGGGGGTTGGACTGGATGGCCCTTGTGGTCTCTTCCAACTCTATGATTCTATGATTCCATGTCAAGGAAATAAACAACTACCGGTATCTGACTTTCAGAAGACATCTGAAGGCAGCCTTGTTTAGGGAAATTTTTAATGTTTTATGTTTTATTGTGCTTTTAATTCTGTTGGGAGACGCCCAGAGTGGCTGGGGGAACCCAGCCAGAGATGGGTGAGGTATAAATGTTGTTGTTGTTGTTAATCAATTTATTCAACAAAAACTGGTGTTCTGTGGACCTTGAACCTCTGATCAAAGCTTCGTTTTCCCCAGAGCATACAAATGTCTCCCTCCCTTGTAGATGTTCCACCTTCCAAATCTCAGCCTTATTCTCCTTCTTTGATCTAGGACAATATAACTCAAAACCTTCCATCTCAAAAGGCCCCATAAATGTCAACCAGGGGGGAGATATCTTCTTGGAGTGCAAAAGTGACTACCTTCAATCTGCACGACACTTTCTGTACAAAGGAGATTCAGACCGTTCTGCTTCAGCAACTCAGAAAACAGAGGCTGATGCAGTTTTATTTCACATTTCCAATGCCATAGAATCAGATGGCGGAATCTACCGATGTAAATATTGCCACGAGGCAAATGCAAATTTAAAGTGCTCAAATCTCAGTGATGGTGTCCAAGTCAACATAAAAGGTGAGAGCCAGGCTGAATCCTGATATGCCGTTTTCCCAAATGACACATAAAATTATACATAAAATGTATAAATCATGGGGGGGACTGCTTTTACTAAACCAACCTTTGCCAACCTAGTGCCCTCCGTGTGGTTTGGTCTACAACTCTGTATGGGCCATTTATCCGGAAGGTATTTGTATTTTGAGGAGATAGTGCTCTCGTAGGGTTTCCTTTCCTGCCTCTGTTTGCTTCCCCCTCTCTAAACTCTTTGATGGCTGAAGAACAGCCTTTAATTTCCTAGTCCTAATCTGTTGGAAGGAAGTAATATTGCTGGCTACCTTCTTTTGACGTTGGACATTGCTTTAAGAAAGTGAGGCATTGGGAGAGGTGGCTAATGAACAATCTGTACGTAGCGAGTAGCATGTAGGCGGTCAAGCAAACCACACAGGTTAGCTATCTATAAATCGGATGTTTGTGGGCATAGTGTTAGGGCAGGGCCCCCAAACTAAGGCCTGGGGGCCGGATGCGGCCCCATCGCCTTCTAAATCTGGCCCGCGGACGGCCCGGGAATCAGCATGTTTTTACATGAGTAGAATGTGTCCTATCATTTAAAATGCATCTCTGGGTTATTTGTGGGGCATAGGAATTTGTTCATATTTTTTTTCCAAAATATAGTCCGGCCCCCCACAAGGTCTAAGGGACAGTGGACCGGCCCCCCACTGAAAAAGTTTGCTGACCCCTGTTGTTAGGGAGAAGCTCAAGCACAGACTGAAGGCCATGGGGCCGTGCAATCTGAGGCTACCTGGGGGGGGGGCACTTTGCCACTTCTTTAGGGCTTCCAAGCAGCAGATCGAAGTGCTTACTTGATATGTACTGTATATATTGCTTGCTGTTTAGAATAAAATCTTTAATCTTCTTCCTCACTTGTGTTTGCATTGCCTCTGAATCTCATTTAAAAGAACCACCTTGCATTTGGCAAGACAAACTCCCATCAGCCTTAGTCAGCATAGCCTGCTTGGATTTGTAGTCCAAAACTTCTGGAGGGCACCAGGTTGGCAAAGGCTGGACTAAACTATACAGTGGACTTTAGGGTCTCTCTCCTGCTTTGCATCCCACTTACATGTCTTGGCAATTTTCATGAATGGAGGCAATTCTGGGTGGCTGGTTTTAGCAGGAGCAGTCTTGCATGCATGCCTTTGAAAAAGTGTTACCATAACAAAGCATTCTAAAAAAAAAGGCATTTACTGTTAAGCACAATTGTTTCATCTAAAGATTGCCCTGTAACAGTGCTCTTCAACCACCAAATGTTTTCGAATTCTTCCTGAAAGTTCATGATTTTGGAGACAGGGTGTTGGGTGGATATGGAGGGCAGGATATGATACTATTTTATTAATTATCTGTCCTCTTGCTCACTTGTTTGAGTTAAACACCTAGTTAAAAAGGTAAAGGGACCCCTGACCATTAGCTCCAGTCGTGACCGACTCTGGGGTTGCGGCGCTCATCTCGCGTTATTGGCCGAGGGAGCCAGCGTACAGCTTCCAGGTCATGTGGCCAGCATGACAAAGCTGCTTCTGGCGAACCAGAGCAGCGCACGGAAACGCCGTTTACCTTCCCACTGGAGCGGTCCCTATTTATCTACTTGCCCTTTGACGTGCTTTTGAACTGCTAGGTTGGCAGGAGCTGGGACTGAGCAACGGGAGCTCACCCCGTCGCGGGGATTCGAACCGCCGACCTTCTGATCTGCAAGCCCTAGGCTCTGTGGATTAACCCACAGCGCCACCTGCGTCCCACAAACACCTAGTTAGCAGAGTTTAAATTTACCTTTTGCAGCATGAACTGTGGAAACCTCTGGGACACGGTCGCTTAACCTTATTAGTAATTACCCAGGATGTGTCAGCGGATTGGGTCTTCCCCTTTTTATCCCTCTACACAAAATAAATACAGAGAAGCCTGTGTTTACTTACATAAAGCTTCAGGCTCGATAGAAGCAGAAAGTAGCAAAGCAAGTCAAGCAGAATCTACTCGTATGTTACAAAAATACATGGTAAAGGTCAAAACGGAATCTGTGCTCCATCTTTTCTCTTCCCCCGTAGCTTGCAAATCATTCCCATTTCACAGAGCCAGACTACTGCGTAGAAATCAAAGGATTAAACATTGCTTTCCATCTCTTTTCCTCTAGGGACAGCTTATCCCAAGCCTTCCATCTCGGTGAGCCCAACTGATGCAGAAATAGCACAAAATAACTTTTGGGAAAAGGGAGAGAATATGAAACCATCAGGTTTGTCACCCCCACATTACAAGCAGCATCGTAGGTGGTAAAATAAAAATGGGAGAACAGCAGTAGGAAACTTTTTTCTCCCCGCCCCCCCTGCCCCCGCAAGGTCTAACGCCTTAGTTATGTTTTGGGTAAGAGGAAGCCTCGGCACTCAACTATTGGGAAGATAATTTCATCATCAAACAATCTGTGACAGTGTCTCTTTGCTTCCCCGTTATTTTCAAGGCACCTCAATATTTTTGCTGCATTTCTGTCATTCTCTCATTTCCCCTGCCTCCAGCTACCGTGTTTCTCCGAAAATAAGACACCGCCTTATATTTATTTTTCCTCAAAAAAACCACACACTATGGCTTATTTTCAGGGGGTCTCTTATTTTTTCCCCTCCTCCTGCCGCGGCCGGCATTGCTGCTGCACCTATCACTATGTCTTATTTTCGGGGTATGGCTTATATTCCTTGAATGCTTAAAAACCCTGCTATGGCTTATTTTATGACTACGTCTTAAAATAGGGGAAACAGGGTAGCTGCTCAGTTGCCTGGGGCGGGGGCGTGTCCTGCAGCCGGGGGTGGGGCAAGCTGCTCATGGGGCGGGGCGATCCGCGCCCGTGGGGCCGGGGCGAACCTCTCTGCCGTGTAGATCCTCTCTGTCGCCTCCCCCTCAACTGTAGGGCGGCTGAGGGAGAGGCAGTAGGCAGAGGCAAGTCCCACGCTGCCATTTCAGTCAGTGCGGAGCCTGCAGGTTCCTAAGCTACCACATCACTCCTAAAAAGTTCCATGAGCCGAATTATTATTTTTTAAAACTCATTTTGTCCCTCCCCCCTCAGTGATGATACCTGGGGCGGGCCGCACCCCCTTTCTCTGCCACTGCCTGCCTCCCACTGCTTTCTCTCCGTCATTATCTATATTCATTGCCTCCCTTCCTGTCTGTCGCTTCCTCTCTTGTTCTGCTTCCCTTTTCCTCCGCCTTGTTCTGTTTATTTTGGTTACACAACATCTGGGGGAGGAGTGCCCGCTGCTTTTGCAGTGGGAGCGAGGAGCTTAAAATAAATCTTGGTATGAACAAAATGCTTAGTCTGCACCAGCAAGAGTTTATTAAAGAACTGAACATGCTTGCAGCTGAGCTCAGGTAAGCAGGAGATGTAGGTACCCAGAGATGGAAGGAAGCCCGTTTCAATGTTTTCTCAAATATACTTGGGACATGTGCAGTATATACGGTACGGTAATGGCCTTTGCCATTCTTGTACATATGATTGTGCACACTGGCAATGGAAATCTCCAGGGCTGTGTATAGTTTTTATTGACAAACAAATGCACACCACCTACACCAATTATATTATTATAGATTTGGGGGAGACCCCCTCAAACCCTAGAAATTAATAAATGGTAGGATTTTGATTACTTGGGATATGAATGGAGAATACAATCTGCAGAGGAATTCCTGGGCTAGCCTATGCAAAAATGACCCGGCCAAGCTAGGGCCATTAAGAAACAATACAGGGCCATTGAGAGCCATTGCATTGGCAATGCAAGAGAACTCCCCCCCCACTGGCCCTGAAATGTGAACAGCGACTGGGAGTCTGGAAGGCTGACAGGGTAACTGGGTGTGAGGTGACAGGCAAAGGGGGTCTTGAGCAAGGGATGCTGGGAAGAAGGAGGAAAGTAAAGACTGGGATCCATCTTGGGCAGGCTGGCTGAAGGCTGGCAGAGAGAGATGCCTTAGATTCCATGCACTGCTGTGTGGGACAACCTCCTCTTGAAACAACCAGGCATGCTGATGGCCCATGCACACACACTGCGGTGACGTCGGCACACCCCGGGCACCCACTGCCACTGGGGCAAGGTGGCGCACCTGGCAGCAGTGACAGGTGAACCCTGCCACCCCACTATGGATCGGTTACTGGTCAAATGAGGCTAGCATATAGGGGAAGGTGTATGAGAGGCAGAAAGGGAGACAGAGAAGAGAAGAGAGTCATGGTGTATGGTAGAATGAATGGAAGGGCTTTGCCAAAAGGGATATGGAAATGCTGGCAAAGGAGGGTGGGTGGGCTACATGGAGGCTGGAGAGATAGATGAAATAACAGAACGATCATTCTGGATAGCCTCTGGACATGTCTGTGTGTGGTTTGGTAAGCACCAGCCGCATTACAACTCAAGGTGTCCTATTCATGGTTTTACAGGTGGACATTCAATAGCCATGTGGGCAGGCATTGCTGCTGGCGTTTCCCTTCTGGTCCTCCTCCTGCTGTTACTTGCCTTCACATTGTCCAAGAAAAGGGAAAAGGGTGAGTGAGCTTCTGGATGAGTTGCTTCACAACAGCTGAGGTTAAAAGCAAGCATAAGTGAGGTACTAAATTTTTACATCCTATGCCACTTAAAGTCCCACATGATAAGATATATTCTCATGTGGCATAGAAGAAGGCTTCTAACAACAAACAAACAAACAAACAAACAAACAACAACAACAACATAGACTTTTATTCCTTATAGTTGAACAAATAGGTTTGAAGATTTTGGGGTACTGTCTGGTGAAATCTCAAATGCTGGTGGGTGGGCATGAGCGAAGCAAAATTTCTTCTTCTTCTTATGTATTCATTTGCATAATATTTGTTAACCAATGAACAAACAAAAGTAAGATGCATGTGATAAATAATAGCACAAAATTGACAGCACACACTCCATGTGCCAGTCCAATGGATTTATCAGTTGGAGGACTCACAAATTAATATAGTGATCTAACAGAAGAGTTATAAATTCACATGGTGGATATCATTCTTTAAGCAATAGCCAACCAAAATCCATTTTAAGTAAGATCCATTCCACATTTGTGTGATTTTGCAGCGCTTCCTTGCTTGTGGGTCACAGAATGCAAATACCACCACGTAGTTCTACTGCTGTTTCTACCCCTTTATTGGATGATCTTTTAGGATTGTTTTATGGTGGTCCTTTTACTGTTGATTTCCATGTAAACCAACCACACACTATTATTATTACTACCACCAATGTAAGAGTAGAATCCTGTAGTAGTAGTAGTACTCTTTCCCCACCCCATTTCCCCCACTGCCTCTTCATTCATCTTCAATCTTGGGTGGTTGGGAGTCAATCTGTGGGTAGCTTTATCATCCAACTTCCTCTCAGTGACTGCCTGATCGGCTCAGCTCTCCCTACCCTCAAAACAGCCCACTTTCAGGGCTTCCTTCAGCAATAATATTGCTTCCACCACATTTGCAGAGAAAGCCAGTGGCTTCTAACCACCACCAGATCAAGAATTAGGACAGCAATCTTTGTGGTGAAAAATAGGAGTGCATTTCTTATATTTGTTACATATGATTTGCCTATCTCTTCCTGCATTTTATGTCAATTTACAGCAGAACATGGTAGGTGTGCTGTTGATTTTTGTCATTGTGACTTCATTCTATACTGTAAAGGATTTGTCTTATTATATTTCTTACCAGTTGTATTCACATGATTCAGAACAACAACAAAGCCTTTTGACAGTCAATATCCCATTATCTGTGTGATATGTTTCAGCACATTTAAAGAAAAAGAAAAAGTCTTCATGCCACTGAAGAAAATCTTTATTTCAGCTTCCTTAGTAGTGAATGTTTTCAGTGCCAAGTAACAGAGATGAATTGGGTGGCTTCTTTTATTAAGACAATGGTCTTGGAGGTTGTACTATACGGGGCAGTGAGAGGGGGGCAGGTAGCAGCATTCATAACTTCAATCTGAAATTAACTGGGTGAAGAATCTCACAATATGTCTCTGCTCTACAGGTTCCACAGCCAATGAGCAAGCTCAACAAGTGAACATAGTAAGAAACATTCCTATGAAACAAAGCATTTACAACTGTAAACTTCCGGCTAACGCTTTACAGTCCTGACACTCAAACATGGTGGGAGGGAGACAGAACATAATATCAATGCAACATCCTCTACCTGTCCAATTTATAGGGAACTAGCTGGCCCTGCCATGCGTTGCTGTGGCTCATCCATGTGATTCCCCCCACCCTGTCCCGACCCATGACATATCATTCCCCCTCCTCCCCCCCACCCCCGGCTCATCCCTGTGACTGGTCCCACCATGTCCTGACCTATCCTGTCCCCTCATTCCCCCAACCCCCATCCAGATGACTCAGTACCTCCATTCTGCCTAGTCTGTAAAGGCTTCGGCCTAGTATGTAAACAGGAGCCGAGGTGCTGTTGAGAGGGAAGGTTTTATAGGTGCAGTACCAGTGTAGCCGCCGCTAGAGGGCGCTGGTTTGCAACCTGGTTCTTTTCCCAGCATGCATTTTCATCTGGGTGGTGTGTTTTGAAACATGGGGTTTGGTTTTTTTTTTACATGGCACAGGTGTGACATCTGCCTTTGAAAACAGTACGGGGTCACTCTCATATTCTCACGTGGCATTGTGTCAAAATTTGAACGCAATCGGTCAAGCGGTTTTGGTGAAACTTGGATACTAATGGACATGGTCAGTTTATATTTTTATATATATATAGATTACAGGTGTAATTTGATAGGGGGTGGGGTAGAGGGGCAGATACCAACCTCCAGATCATTGGTTGGTATCCTTGGATGTCTTGAAATCTCCCAAATTCCCGAAGTTTCTCTGGAAGAGGGATGGGGTACCAGATGTCTTTTTGAGCTCCATCTCGCATCAGCCCTAGCCAGCATTGCCAGTGGTCAGGGATGATGGGAGTTGTAGTCCAATGATGTCTGGAGGGCCACACGTTCCCTATTCCTGCTTGACAGCACTCTCCTTTGTTTGTATTGTAACTTCCAGCAGAGATTGCATCTCCTTCTTTTTCCCTCCATAGCCCTTGCAGTCTGAGCCTGAAGAAGACGCTGATGGAGTTTCCTATGCTGTACTGAGCCACAGTTCATTGAAAACCAAACCAGCACCCGATGCGGATGGGATGCCTGAGTCCTGTACTTATGCAACAGTGGCCAAAGGCAGAACCAAGGAGGGCCAATAGGCAAGACGTCACAAAGGAATGCAGCCCTCAGACTGAGAAAGGAGTCCCTAACCCTGCCTGTACATCTTCCCTCCCTAATGGAGACTCATTGAGAGCCAAAGACTCGGAAGGAAGGAAGGAAGGAAGGAAGGAAGGAAGGAAGGAAGGAAGGAAGGAAGGAAGGAAGGAAGGAAGGAATAACCAATAACCAGCTGCCTTAAAGGAACAGTAACGTTAGGAATAGCCTACCCTTGTAAATACATTTGCCCCAATATAATCACATAATGCTTTTAAGATGTCTCAAATTGTTTTACTATAATGTATTACTTTGTTGCATTTTATTCATGACTATTTTGTATTCATGAGAATGAAAAGTGGTCTAGAAACATTTTAAATAAATCATCTCCTTTTCTGTGTTGTTGTTGTTGTTGTTAGTGCAATGTTAAATTCTAAATGACCCTGGACTATTGGGGGGGTTGCTAGAGACACCCTTTTGTCCCTCATACGAATTACTATGTACATAGTCCTGGAAGTTTCTTGATAAGGTGTGTGTGTGTGTGTGTGTGTGTGCGTGTCACTGTGTGATTGGAGACAATCTCTCAGGACTCATCTAGGCTTCTGCTTATCCAAGTGGAAAACCCAATCTTAAGTAGCGAATTAGAGCAAATGTCAATTGGGTTTTCCATGGACTGATATTTGCTCAAATTCAGCCCCAAAATGGGGGGGAGGGGGGTTTCTGGGGAAAGTGGCAGGAAAAGAGCAGAACCACTCCGACCCGTGCCTAGAAAGCACAAAACATGCAGAAAACTGCTTGAACCCACACACTTTCTAGGTGTGGGATTGCAGAAGTGAGGGCGAGCCCTCAGCCTCAACCTTGTCTGCCAGTATCACCCCCATAATCTTTTCTAGCCAGTCTTTCCTTGTAGTCTCAGGGACCCCATTCCTCAAGTGCCATTTCCCCCAGTATACTGAAATTGAGTTTTCATCAGTGGCTAACCCTGCCCCTGCTATAAAGTGAAACTAAAATCTTATGGTAAGAATTCTGCAACATCCAGAACTAACTTTTTTTAAAAAAGCTCAAAAAAGGCACAGGAAACAGAAGCCTCCAGGATTCTCACCCCACCCCACCCCCTTCCGAAAAGATTCCTTGGTGTTATCACAGAATAGAAATTTGGCCTTCAGATGAACAAGAAATGAAACCAGTCTCTATGGGATTCCTGTGGCTTTGCTTGTCTCAGATGCCTCAAGGGAAGGGTCTTGACTTGTGGAACTGAGTCGAGTCAGAGCTTCTCAGCCTTGCTGGCTCCACATGAACTCAGCCACGATCAGCACCAAGGAAAGCAGGACCAAGCCAGCAACTCCCAGGCGGATGTTGCTCTCCATGGATGGAAAAGTGTCTGCTGCAGAGTGAGACAGAGAAGAGTTACTCAGTTGCTGGCTGTGAAGGCAGGTGGGGAGGTTGGTGACCCCTGCATGGGTTGGACTAGATGTCCCTTAGGGCCCCTTCCAACTCTGCAATTCTATGATTCTGTTGACAGCAGGTTTGTTTCCTATCAGCTTCTGACACTGCCTGCAGGTGCTAAGTTAAAACATATGCAGTGCTGGCACACAAGACATGAATTATTTTGCAGATATGCCTGAGGAATCCAAGACAATAATATGGGCAAGCATTGCAGCAGGCCTCTTCTTCTTCCTCCTCCTCCTCCTCCTCCTGTCTATCTTTGAACGGTACAGGAAAAGAAAAAAAGGTGAGTGGACCTCTGAATGCAGTGGAAATGTTTGCTGCCTTTCAGCACATGGAAACACCATTTACCTTCCCGCTGTAGCAGTTCCTATTTAGCTACTTGCACTTTGACGTGCTTTCGAACTGCTAGGTTGGCAGGAGCTGGGACCAAGCAACGGGAGCTCACCCCGTCACGGGGATTCAAACCGCCGACCTTCTGATTGGCAAGCCCTAGGCTCTGTGGTTTACCCCCACAGCACCACCTGTGTCACCATTACTAGTATAGTTAAGTCTAAAGGTTTACTCAGTTGAAATGAAGCCAACCGGTTGCAAAGACTAATCCTATGCATGTTTCCTCATAAATGTAAAACTTGCCCTCTCTTTTCTCTTGCCAAACTGTGCACTTTCAACTCATGGTGAAAGCAGCTGTTAGCCAACATGCCATTCTGTGACATCCTTCTCACTTATCCAAATGAAAGCACCTTTTCGTGCACATGCACAAATCAGAGAAACTGGCACAGGCCGCTCACAACCAAGCACACACTGCAACCAATTATACTGGACAGAGCAGAATGCTTTTTGAAGCCTAATTTAAATGGAGGGTGGGAAGGGATACTGCAGGCACCGTGTTGCCGACCCCTCATCTACTGCCACAAGCCTCCCCCAACTTGATGCGTTTGACTCCAGCTCCCATTATCCCTGGCCATGCTGGTCAGCATCCTGAGCCAAAAGGACCAGTAATCTGGCAATCACCTTTTTTGGCTATCTCTTTCCAATTTCTCAGGCAGAGCAAGGCCCTGAGAGTCTCTCTCCTGGTCAAGCTGGGACACTGTGCGACTAACATGGGATGCAAATGATAATATGCCCTTCCGAACGCAATCCCGTTTCATTTCCGATCCTGCTTTTAGAGAAGTGGCGCCTACGGAGGCTAAGAAGCTGGTTCCCCTCCTCCCTGCAGTGGGAGTCTCAGGCCCCCTGAAGCTCCTGCCTCCTACACAACAGGGAGCGAGACGGAAGGCAGGCGAAAGACAAGTACCAAACCAATCTTCTCACCTCTTACAACCAGCTCCGTGGCATTACTTGTCTCTGACCAGGCAAAGGGATTTCCCCAGCGGTGATATTGGCAGGTGTAGTTTCCTTCATCTTCCGACTCCACGTTGAGGAAAAGGAACTCAGCTCTGTTTCCCTCTGACTCCGCCACCTGCGATGTTATCAGTTCCCCAGATTTGTATAGGGAGAAGTTCAGACCCTTTTCTGGCCCCTGGCACTCGATGGTGATATTCTGTCCTGGGGAAATATGTTTGTCAGGCAGCACTTTGATGGAGGGTTTGGACAGGCTGGGATCTGGGTGCAAAGAAAACACCGTGAGAATGGTATGGAGGTAAGTGCCTTGATATTCTTCCCCTGCACTCTGCTACTTTTGATCAGATCAGCAAAATATCTGCTGCACATCGCAAACTAGAACTATACCCTTTAAAAATATGACTCTTTTGGGGGGTGTTTGGTTTATTGTTTTTATTTTGATTTTATATATTGTGATCTTTTCTGTGAACCACCCTGAGACCTCTGGGTATAGGGCAGTGTATAAATTCAACAAACAAACAAACAGACTTTTAATACATAATTTAAAAAATGCTTAGAATGGTTCTTTGCTTATGAAAAATGGTTGTACGTAGGGATTGCTACTGTTTTGTCTTTAGTTTAAGATGTCTGGAACAGTTGTAGAGAATTGCCCTCCAGATGTTGCAGACCTGCATGCCATTGGCTACTCTTGCTAGGACCCAGCAACATCTGGAAGGACTAAGGTCTGCATCTATCTATCTATCTATCATCTATCTATCTATCTATCATCTATCTATCTATCTATCTATCTATCTATCTATCTATCTATCTATCTATGTATCTATCATCTATCTATCTATCTATATCTATATCTATATCTATATCTCTATCTATCTATCTATCTATCTATCTATCTATCTAATCTATATCTATCCAAAGTAATAATCATAAATAAATAAGAATAAAATGTGCACCCCACCACCGAGACCATTCCATTGTAACTATCCAACCTCCCAAAATTTCAACACCTCTTGCGATGGTTTGACCCCTTTCCGCTTTAACACTAAAAACAAACTCTACAAACACCTTCCTTCCCACAACCGGAAGTTTCCAAGACCCATGCACACCACACTCCCTCCTTCAATCCCAGCCAATCCGGGCTTCCGGTCCGTCGCGCTGGCGAAGAAGGACGCAGGGACTTCGAGCTCCGAAGTCCCTGGCCTCGCGGAGGGGGGGGGAAGTCCGCAGAGCGAGCGGACTCCCCACAAAAGCATCGGGAAGAGCGTCCCGGTGACTCAAGAACCCAGCGGCCGCTCCGATCGCGATTCCTCCGCTGCCCGAGAGCTCAGTAGAGCGATCGAGAGCCAGTGGAGTGGAGTCGCGGGAGCCATTTTGGGATCCATCTTACCTCCTTGAAGCGAAGCTCCGAGTCCTTACCCGGCAAGCGGCGGATTCTTCCAAGAAAACAAAAGATTTCTACAAAGTAAGTGAAATCGCCATTTGGACTTTTGGACTTTAAAAATATTAATCCGGAAAATAGGAGAGATTCAAAAAAACGGAAGTCAATCTCTTCCTAATGGTTAATTAAGAGGCGCATTAAATATTCCAAAGCCGAAAGGAATACTTTTGTTTTTGTACCCAAAAGAAAGAATGACTTTCTACCCCTTCCCAAGCCCCGGAGCCGGCACCTCTTGAGGAACAGCAAGAGTGCAAAGGGGGGAAATTTTTTGACAGCTGTCAAAGCTGTCAAAAGATAAGAAAAATTTATAAAAATTCATTGAAAGTTTAATTGGCTACAGGATTATATTAAAGGAGAAGCATTTTGACTTATGAGATGATTTGTTGTGGAAAAGTTAAAGACAATGGAAGGAGCAGCCAAGATGTAGGGGAGCGTTCGGTGAATGGAAATTTCCAGTGTGCTCTGCCCCCTAATCTCCTGCCTGCTTGTGGTCAAAAGAAGGAATGAAAACAATGTATTCACCAAGCTTCCAGGAGGCTGTGTTGAACTATTTGGAAATTTTGAAGGACATTCACAGGACACTGCAATACTCCAGTCTATCATGTACAGAGACTTTGGTTCAAGATCAGGACTTAGAGGATAATGCTGAAAGCCAGCTTGAGAGTAAAGAACAAGAAGTTGATATTGCCAAATTTGAGTTGGATTATAAACAACAGGACCTGGAGGAAGCACAACAAGGACTTGGAAAGAGAAAAGACGCCATCAAGGAGAAACAAAATGAAATAAAGTTTCAAGAAAAGAAGAACCCTGGAAAGACTGAAATCTGGGGATGTGTAACAGAGGGAAAGGAAAGGCAGAAAGAGGGGGAGACAGAGGCCTGGACAGGCAAATGGGAAAGATGTGGGGTGGGATGAAAAATTTTAGTTAAGAGATATTCAGGTTGAATGAACAACGGTTTCTGAAATCTTGGCTTGTTAAAGGAAATGCTGATCCGATTGGGGGAAAGGCACCAGGGGAGGGAAGGGGGGTAAGTAAAAGTAAAAGGTTAAGACGTAGATTAGAAAAAGGAGTAGATAGAAAAATGGGGTTTTCTGGAGGAAGAGAAGAATGGCTGGGGAAAGGAATCTTAGACTTGTATTAAATGCTTATGGTTTGATAGGTGTCTGGGCAGAGAGCCACCTTTCTTCCTCTCTTCACTTGGAAGCACCTGGTGGCAGGGGGTGCTCTGAGGGGGGAGGAGGGGGGGAGGGAAACCCAGACACAAAAATGGATCTCCTTTGGAAGGCCGCACCTCATGGATTCACCTCGTTGCAGGAGGGGATCCGTGGGGAGGGGGCACGAAAAAGGAGGAGGATAAGGTGAATATTTAAAGGAAAAGATTTTAGTTATGAATAGAAAATCCGCCATAATTATGTTAAGAAACTAGGAAGACCAGGAAGAAGAGATCTGAGGAACCCATAAGTATAATGTTAAGATATATGAATTGGTAAACTTATTTGTTTGTTTGTTTTAGTGTGTGTTTAAGGAACAGCTGGGGGAAATCCAAACCATGCCACTCTTCCGCACCTAACCTCCTGGTGGCAGGGGGGGCCGGGGGTGGAGGAGGGGTGGAGGACGAACTTAGCCTTAAAGTGGACCCCTTCGGCTCTCAACGCCTACTGGTCCTACTGGTGGCAGAAGTGGACCGGTGGGGGAAGGGAGGATGGAGGGACAGAAAATAGATATATTGTTGTATTTTATGTTTTGTTTGTTTTTATATAAAAAAACCAATAAAATTTTTTTTAAAAAAAAACAATCCCAGCCAATCCGGAATATTTTATTCTATGCAAATTCTCCACCGGATGTACACATGTTGAAAATGCAGAACACTCCCATTTTAGACCCTTTTGTGACAATAGGAGGATTTATTTTGAACCTTACTTATTCTGTTGATGCATCGGCTGTCACTGAAACCTGAGCACAGATCAGCGAAGGCTGTTGTGAAGCAATATCTACATTGGTAGAGACCCCCTTGGAATTCTTGGGCATTGTCAAAGGCAAATACAGCCTCCTTGATTGCGATTTTCTCTGTCAGTTTTTTCTGCTGCCTCTTTGCACCCACTTGTATATGCAAAGAGAAGAGCCATTGTGGTAGTAAGTTGTTTTCTGCCTTGCAGCTGATTTTGACATTCCCCTCCTCGACAAGCATATCAGCTGAATTCACTACGATGGAAGGCTTGGGATACAGCTGTCCTGCACATGGACAAGAACAAGAGTGAGATTTCAAAGCTGCAGTTCAGCCTTCTCAAATGAGTCCCAGGCAACAGTCTGTCATATGGGAGAGGTTTGCATGTTCTGGGAGAATGCAAAACCCCAAGGATGGAGCATAAGAACTTAATGCTTCATAAGAACTTGATGCTTCTAAGTTTTTTGTTTACAACTGCAGTTTAGAGATTGGACGCGGGTGGCGCTGTGGGTTGAACCACAGAGCCTAGGGCTTGCCGATCAGAAGGTCAGCGGTTCGAATCCCCACAATGGGGTGAGCTCCCATTGGTCGGTCCCTGCTCCTGCCAACCTAGCAGTTCAAAAGCACACCAAGTGCAAGAAGATAAATAGGTACTGCTCCAACGGGAAGGTAAACGGCATTTCCGTGTGCTGCTCTGGTTCACCAGAAGCAGCTTAGTCATGCTGGCCACATGACCCAGAAGCTGTACACTTGCTCCCTCGGCCAGTAAAGCATGATGAGCGCTGCAACCCCAGAGTCGTTCGCGACTGGACCTAATGGTCAGGGGTTCCTTTACCTTTAACCTGGTACCTTCCACATGCCTACAACACCCATCATTGGCCAGGCTAGGGGGGAGATGGGTTCCTGAGAAGAGTTACTGTTTGCTGCAGTTCAATATGGCAGATCCAGGAAATCTTATAAGCTGAGTTACATTTCTGTTGCCTATTTCAGTGAACACTGTAGAAAGACTTAAGAACCAAGTATTTGGGGTCATTGGTCTTATCTGCATCTACACTGAATATCATGTGTATATAACTATGTCATTGCAATTTTTATTTAAGACTCACAATGCTTTTTCCCGGAGGTACTTAAGGGCACACAGTACTGGCACCTTTTCCCCCGTAAAAGAAAAGCACTGCTTAAGAGATTTTGTTGAATTTATGGCGTTCAGAAAACCAGAATCAACAAAGATCACGTAATTTCTGCAATATCTAGTACTAGTGGAGAACTGACAAAACAACAACAACAAAACCCAAAAACCAAAACTCAAAACAAAAACAAACTTTTTTATTATTTATACCCTGCCCATCTGGCTGGGTTTCCCCAGCCACTCTGGGTAGCTCCCAACAGAATATTAAAAACACAATAAAACATCAAACATTAAAAACTTCTCTAAACAGGGCTGCCTTCAGATATCTTCTAAACGTCAGATAGCTGTTTAAGTCAGATAGTTCTCTCTTCCCAGCTGCTTCTGCTGTTCTTAAAGTCATGATCTGGAAAAGGGTGCTAGGGCTGGAGGGAGGGACGAGGCAGGTGGAAAAAGCCACTGCCTTATGGCCAGCATAATGTCTCTCTCTCCCCCCTCCCTTTAGATGCCAGTTGTGAAAATAGCATAAAAAAGCTAAGCCAGGCTCTCACCTTTTATGTAGACTTGGACAGGATCACTACGATATGAGCACCGTCGATCATAACGTGATTGGAAGCAATAGCTACACGTATATGTTCCGCCATCTGAAATTCTGGCATTGGCAATCTGAAATACAGCTGCACGCCTCTCGTTCATTGAATAATGACTTGGTGAACCACTTTCTTTGTGCAGATAGTAGATTGCAATTTGTTGGTAATTACTTGCACACTGTAAGTTGATATTTTTCCCCAGGCTGAACACATTTTTGGGAAACGCTCTGATGGAAGGTTCAGGGTAAATTTGTCCTGGACCGAAAAGGAGAACAAATGTGAGATTTGGAAGATGGATCGCCAAAGAGGAAGACAAAATAAGGCCCTGACTTTACCACATGCTAATTTATATGGGAAGATCCACATTTATAAATACAGTCATACCTTGGTTCTTGACTGCCTTGTGACTCAAACGTTTTGGCTCCCGAAGGCTGCAAACCCAGAAGTGAGTATTCTGTTTGCGAACATTTTTTGGAAGCTGAATCTCCAACTCAGCTTCCGATTGAGCACAGGAAGCTCTTGCAGCCAATCAGAAGCCGCACCTCCATTTTTGAACGTTTTCAGAAGTCAAATGGACTTACATTCAAGAACCAAGGTACGACTGTAATTACTAATTTTTAAATGAATATGCATTATTTTCACTCTACTGTGGAAGACTGTGGTCCGGTGAGCTGTGTGTGCTCATTCCACTGTTCAGCTGCTAACGGTGGGTGGGCAACTTCAAGACCCCCTCCTGCTTTCCCTTCTTATGGTTTTTAAAACTGAACTTGGACAGCTTTTCAATTAGAGGACTGCCCTCTGTAATGCAGAACATAAGGCCACCTCATTGGCTTATCAGAATGAGTTGGTAGAAGGCACTCTGTTCTACTGTAGCTACTCAAGCTTTGTCATGCAAGTTCCCCCAGGGGCCAACCAGATGTCTGCGGGAGGCCCAAGAGCAGGACTGAGAGCAGCAGAGCATTCTCCCCACTTGTGATTCTCAGCAACTGGTATTCAGAAGTTTACTGCTTTTGGCAGTGCAGGTAGGTGTAGCCATCATGTCTACTGGCTCAATGTAAGGTTACACTGGGGGAATTGCATTTTGTGTGTAGATTGCCTAAAGGCAAAGAAATAGGGAAGGGGTTCATACCATGGATAATATGGATTGATATAAAATATAGATTATGAAATAATATGCAGTTGTAAATGTTGACAATAGGACCCACGGAGGGTGTAGGGTTAAGTCCTGATATTCAGAATAATCTCTATACAGTGGAACCTCAATTGTCAAACGTAATCCATTCCAGAAGACTGTTCAACTTCTGAAACATTCAACAACCGAGGCGCAATTGCCGGTCGGCAAAATCCATTGAAAAAATGGAGAAACACGCCCTGGAAGCTATTCGACTTCTGAGACACATTCGGAAATGGAAGCATTCACTTCCAGGTTGTCGTTTGAGAGCTGAAACGTTCAACTTCCAAAGCGTTCAACAACCGAGGTTCCACTGTCTATCAATATGCATTTGGATTATTACAATTTCATTTTTTGTATAATCAAATAAAAATGATTTGAAATATTGAAATATTGAAAAAATCAATAAATATACATTTTGACCAAAAAAGAGAGAGAAAGAAATAGGGATGGGATGTTCTTCTATCTTTAAGATTTACGTAGATCAGAGAACATTTGGTAGACCTCCATTGTTAGCGTGCACAAGTAAGAAAAACAGATTTGGTTGGGGGAAACTGTTACAGTTAGTTCCCACTCTGCCCCCATTCCATCTTCCCCTTGCCCCATGTTCATATTTATCACCCGAGGAGACTCACCTCCAGAGATCTGCCACTGTCCAGCCAGCAGAAATCCTGGAAAGGAGATGATTGCATTAGCGGCAATATAGCTGAGCAGCAGGAACCACAACTGAGTCTCTGGTCCTTCCACCCCTCGGTCCCTTCACCCTTTCATCTGAGATACCAACCGATAAAGAGGATGTTGAAAGAGAGCCTCATGATGAAGGAGCACCTAGCCCTGTAGTCCAGTGTCCTGTTTCCCCCAAGATGTGTGCTGTCTCCGGAATGAAGATCTCGGAGGGAGGCTGCAACATGGCTCTGCAACGCAGTTCTTCCCTTTGATGTACACAAACTCTGTGATGCACAGTTGAGCACCACTGGAAGTGCCTCGCAAGCCACTTCCTTTTTTTCCCTACCACACTGCAGTCATATTCTGCAAGATCAGCTTGGAGTAGATCATGTGCTTCCATATATAATTCAAAATTGGAAGGGACCACATGGGTCATCTAGTCCAACTCCCTGCAATGTACGAGTTGGGTTCTTTTGCTCAAGGTGGGGCTTGAACTCACAACCCTAAGAATAAGAGTCTGAGAGTCCCAGAGCCTGACAGTCCCAGAGCTGCATACCCCTCAGAGGTTAACTATATCACCTTTGTATTACGAATTATAGGTACCAACAGGAAGAAAAGACTCTTCATGTATGCAACTACAGCAGCACGGATGCTACTAGCTCAGAGATGGAAAGAAGAAAGTAAGAGTCCCCCCCGTCCCCGTCCCCCGTCCCCCAGAGAAAAATGGCAAACTAAGCTCTTGGCCTACACTGAAATGCCAAAACTGGCCGGAAAACTGAGAGACCAAGAAGACAAGAAATTCAAGAAAGAATGGGGAAAGTTTATAATTTATTTAGGAGACCACTATAAGCAGGTGAAAACATTAACAGGATTTTAATCTCACTTGTAATGTAACAAATACTATGGACAATATGGATAGATACAAAACATAGACTATGATATAATATGCAGTTCTAAATGGTGACAATAGGACCCAAGGAGGGGATGGGGGGAGTTTGAATATTCAGAAAAATCTCATTTTATTGATATGTATTTGATATTGTGATTAATTTACATTTGTAGGAGACTCTTGAGAGTCCCATGGACTGCAAGAAGATCAAACCTATCCATTCTTAAGGAAATCAGCCCTGAGTGCTCCCTGGAAGGACAGATCCTGAAGCTGAGGCTCCAATACTTTGGCCACCTCATGAGAAGAGAAGACTCCCTGGAAAAGACCCTGATGTTGGGAAAGATGGAGGGCACTAGGAGAAGGGGACGACAGAGGACGAGATGGTTGGACAGTGTTCTCGAAGCTACGAACATGAGTTTGACCAAACTGCGGGAGGCAGTGGAAGACAGGAGTGTCTGGCATGCTATGGTCCATGGGGTCACGAAGAGTTGGACACGACTAAATGACTAAACAACAACAAAAATCAAATAAAAATGATTTCAAAAAAGAAAACTATCACTTTTGGATTTCGTTGGGTTCGGTAATGCTATTTGCTGGGTTCAGAAAAGGACAACCCAAAAGATAGGGGGGTGACTCCCCTACAGTGGTACCTCGGGTTACAGGTGCTTCAGGTTACAGAAATTCCCTGTTCACGTTTTATCAAGAGAGTTCTAAAGAAGACACTATTCAGAATGTTATTCCAGTGTTGCTCATCTAGAGTTCCCCCAAAGTCCTTTTCCAATGTAGTATTCAATGTAGTAAGCAGGGCGAAAGCCAAATGAACTGGTACCTTGCGCAATTGGGGCATTATTCCTTTTCCCAGTTGGTTAATGGTGTCAACTATTTGCTCCAAAGTGGTTAAAGAGTGTGTTGTTTTTGGTTGGTTGAGAAAATGTATGAGTTGATGAATTTCTAACCAGCTACAGGCTATGCCTCCTAGTATGAAGTATTATTCTGGGGTCGTAAGTGCAATGGATTCAAACTACAAGAAAGAAGATTCCACCTAAACATTAGGTAGAACTTCCTGACAGGAAGAGCTGTTCTGCAGTGGAATTTGCTGCCAAGGAGTGTGGAGGAGTCTCCTTCTTTGGAGGTCTTTAAGCAGAGGCTTGACAGCCATCTGTCAGGAATGCTTTGATGGTGTTTCCTGCTCGGCAGGGGGTTGGACTGGATGGCCCTTGTGGTCTCTTCCAACTCTATGATTCTATGATTAGTAAAACAAAAACAAAAACCTTTAAGCTTGTTCAAGCCTGCTCTTTCCCACTAATGAAATGAACCTGTTTCTGCTGCTTTGCAAAAAGAAAGATGGTTGGGGGCAGGCCCTGCTGGCCATGGAGTGAGCAGCAGAAACTGAGAGCTCCCGGAGAAAATATTTTAAAAGGTGGATTTCTCACTCTGAAGAACAAGTTTTATGAAGCAAAGAATAAAGACCAGTCCTTAAGAAACTTTCCAAGCAGGAATGTAATCTGGAGTGGTGAAATAATAAACACTACTGTTTAATTTTGGGCTAGACGCCAGCCCTGGGCCGAGCACCAAACTTATTGGCTTGAAAAGAATTCAAAGCAAAGGGCTTGAGAATACAAAAATGGACAATCAGAAATGATTGGACCTCTTCCATTTAAACAACGGAAGGAAAAATGAAAGGACTAATATCCAAGACAGTAAAATATTTGGAAATTTTGGAGTAAATAACTGAATATAATTAACGGCTATTACTTCCGGTCTCTGGGCCTGTCCTGAAGCCTGATACTGGGCCGGAGACTAGATTTAATTGAAGCAAAAGAGCTTGAAAGGGAAAAACAGCAATAAATACTGCAAAGATAACAGAAGCGGGTAAAAGCCAATCCCAGAGATATTCGCATTAAACTTTAAGGAAATTAGCGTAACTTTAAGGCACGGTAAATAGCGCTTCAGTAACGCAATTGGCTTGTCCCCCAGGAGGTCTCCATGGGATACATGGCATGAGGACCACGATCATTATGAACTGCTCACATTTTGATCTTTCAAGATGTGGCTCCCCCCCCCCCCACAACTAGAGTGGCCAAGGAAGTTGTGACTACCATAACGGTCACAGCTGAGAAAAACATGAGAACTTTGGTAAACACACATCAAAAAATAAAAAAGAGAACTTTGGTAAACACACACCAAAAAAATGCTGCAGCTGCTGAACTTTCCTCTTCTACACAACCACACTCATAATCAGAGCCCTAGTTCTCCTTTGCCAGAGGCTCCACAGCCTGACTAGACAAAATGGCATTGAAAACATCTGTAGCTGAAGCCTCACAGTCTACAGATTTATCTGAACAACAGTTGCCTCTGTGTGTGTGTTGTGTGTGTGTGTTTGTGTGTGTGTGTGTTTAAAGACCACCTTGCTGTCATTTCCCCAATGGGGCTAAAGTTAAATGAACCTAAGCAGAACAGCCCGAGGGATTCCACCAAACAAACATCTTTCTTGATAGCTGCGATAATCTGCCAATATGAAACCTAGATATTTGTATATACAGTCGTACCTTGGATCCCGAACGCCTTGGTACTCGGACGTTTGGGCTCCCGATCGCCGCGAACCCAGAAGTGATTGTTCCGGTTTGCAGAAGTTCTTTGGAACCTGAATGTCCGACGGGGCTTCCGCAGTTTCTGATTGGCTGCAGAAGCTTCCTGCAGCCAAGCAGAAACTGCGCTTTGGTTTCCAAACATTTTGGAAATCGAACTGAGTTCCAGAACAGATTCCGTTCAACTTCCAGGGTACAACTGTAGTCTACAGTTTGATGTTTTGCATGTTGGTGTTGAGGTGTACTTGAAATGTGACAAATCTCTACTATCATTCCCCCCCGCAACCGATTCAAGTCTTTGTGGTTGCAGAGAAACATTCCATCTTCCAGCACGAGGGAGGATTCTTACCAATACGTAGTTTGGTGGGGGAGTGTGGAAGGAAAGTTATTGGTTGCCATTTGGCTAAGAAAGTCCATGATAACACTGGACAAAGGACCCCCCCCCCTCGGGTAAGAGCCAGGGAGCTGCAGCTGGGAGATGGGGGTGAGATCCTTGGATGGTGTAGAATCGATTGAGTCCAGTAACCAAACGGTTGGATACAGGAACAGGATCTGGAACAGGGGGGTGATTTCTATGGTGTTCTTCCATTTTTGTGTTGATATCATTTTCTCATCTGTTCAGTTATTTAATTACATTGGCTTATTAATATTGTTTTATATAATGTTTAATTTAGACCCTTAAATGAGGGTTGCTTTTTTTGCATGGCTTTACACTATGGTTTTATGGACTGATTTTTACGTTCTCATTTCTATTTTCTAATATGTTTTGAATGTTTATACTTAGTGTTTGCTGGATATTATATGAGCCACTTTGGGGCACAATCTTGAGGGCAGGTGGCAAACAACTGAACAGATGGTGGTGAGGGACCAGGTTTGGCTGTTGCCACTCCCCTGTCTTCTCATAAGGCCTCTGAAGGCTTTTTGGTGCCTGGGGCATGTGAGATGCTTAAAAAGAACCCCCAGAAACTGCTGGCAGAGACAGGCTACAGTACACAAGTCAAATGAAAAGGACCTTTCCTGCAGGTTTGCTCTCTGAAAATATGAGGTGCAGGAAGGAAGAATGGGAGGGAAATGGCCCACTAGGTTGGAGAGTAAAATATTCAAAGAAAGTATTAATCAGAGCTCAAAGCAGAATGAGGTAGGATGGTATTTCCCGAGGCTGACTGCTTCCTGTTTTTCTTCCCCTTTGAGCACTGACAGTAATTAACCTAAGAATAGCACAAGAATTAAGGAAACCAAAAAGAACAGAAAGGGCAGAAATGAAACGGAGAGAGAGGTGGGGGAAAGCTATTTCTTAAACCAGGACAGAGGAAGAGAGAGTTGCACATCTAAGAAGATGTAAGCCAGACCACACTGGAATATTGGGGATGTCCTCAGAGCAGGATGCTGAGGCTAAACATTGTGGCCCGAGACCAGAGCCTTGCTGTGGTTGCAGCTGCTGCTGCTGCACTTTCACTTTCAAACAAATAGAAAAGGAGCTGCCTCTTCTATTGCTGCTGCCGCAATACTTCTACTCTTCCTGCTGACTTGTTCAGTGCTCGCCCCACAGCGAAGGGTGGAATTGAAACTCAAGAAGAAAGTTGCATCCCTGCAGATGCAAAGCACCCAATATATTATGTCAAACTGTGACTTGCTAAGATTCCAGGCCAAGATGAGCTTTGTTGTTGTTTAGTCGTTTAGTCGTGTCTGACTCTTCGTGACCCCATGGACCATAGCACGCCAGGCACTCCTGTCTTGCACTGCCTCCTGCAGTTTGGTCAAACTCATGTTCGTAGCTTCGAGAACACTGTCCAACCATCTCGTCCTCTGTTGTCCCCTTCTCCTAGTGCCCTCAATCTTTCCCAATATCAGGGTCTTTTCCAGGGAGTCTTCTCTTCTCATGAGGTGGCCAAAGTATTGGAGCCTCCGCTTCAGGATCTGTCCTTCCAGTGAGCACTCAGGGCTGATTTCCTTCAGAATGGATAGGTTTGATCTTCTTGCAGTCCATGGGACTCTCAAGAGTCTCCTCCAGCACCATAATTCAAAAGCATCAATTCTTCGGCGATTGATGGTCCAGCTCTCACTTCCATACATCACTACTGGGAAAACCATAGCTTTAACCATACGGACCTTTGTAGGCAAGTTGATGCCTCTGCTTTTTAAGATGTTGTCTAGGTTTGTCATTGCTTTTCTCCCAAGAAGCAGGCGTCTTTTAATTTCGTGACTGCTGTCACCATCTGCAGTGATCAAGGAGCTCAAGAAAGTAAAATCTCTCACTGCCTCCATTTCTTCCCCTTCTATTTACCAGGAGGTGATGGGACCAGTAGCCATGATCTTGGTTTTTTTGATGTTGAGCTTCAGACCATATTTTGCACTCTCCTCTTTCACCCTCATTAAAAGGTTCTTTAATTCCTCCTCATTTTCTGCCATCAAGGTTGTGTCATCTGCATATCTGAGGTTGTTGATATTTCTTCCGGAAATCTTACTTCCGGCTTGGGATTCATCTAGTCCAGCCTTTCGCATGATGAATTCTGCATATAAGTTAAATAAGCAGGGAGACAATATACAACCTTGTCATACTCCTTTCCCAATTTTGAACCACTCAGTTGTTCCATATCCAGTTCTAACTGTAGCTTCTTGTCCCACATAGAGATTTCTCAGGAGACAGATGAGGTGATCAGGCACTCCCATTTCTTTAAGAACTTGCCATAGTTTGCTGTGGTCGACACAGTCAAAGGCTTTTGCATAGTCAATGAAGCAGAAGTAGACGCTTTTCTGGAACTCTCTAGCTTTCTCCATAATCCAGCACATGTTTGCTATTTGGTCTCTGGTTCCTCTGCCCCTTCAAAATCCAGCTTGCACTTCTGTGAGTTCTCAGTCCACATACTGCCTAAGCCTGCCTTGTAGAATTTTAAGCATAACCTTGCTAGCGTGTGAAATGAGCGCAATTGTGCGGTAGTTGGAGCATTCTTTGGCACTGCCCTTCTTTGGAATTGGGATGTAGACTGATCTTCTCCAATCCTCTGGCCATTGCTGAGTTTTCCAAACTTGCTGGCATATTGGGTGTAGCACCTTAACAGCATCACCTTTTAAAATTTTAAATAGTTCAGCTGGAATATCAACAAGATGAGCTAAAGAAACTCAAAACAACAAAATCTGAAGTGTTCTTTAGCCGTACTAGTGAGCTGAGCCTATAAATGAAAGACCAGTTTTCTGAAGGCAGATTAGAAGTCTAGCAGTTCATGTTTCTGGAGGTTGAGCAAGAGGAATATATGTTTCAATGTTTCCCTGAAAGGTTTACAATGTCTATCAGCTTGGCAAATAAATGTACATTTGTGATTTGCATCTGTTACAGTGACTTTTACTGTAGTTTGAAAATTAAGATACATTTCTGATTCTATTCCAAACATAGTTGCAAATACTTATTATTATTTGTACCCCGCCCATCTGGCTGGGTTTCCCCAGCCACTCTGGGCAACTTCCAACAAAGATTAAAAATACATTAAAACTAGCTGGCCCGGCCACACGTTGCTGAGGCTCATCCCTGTGAATGCCTCCCTCCTGTTCCGACCCACGAGGTATTCTGTTTCCTCCCCCCCCCCAGCTCATCCCTGTGAGTGGCCCCACCCTGTCCCGACCCGTGAACTATCCCGGCCCCTCAGCCCAGTCTACGAAGCTGAGGCGAGATGCTGTGGAGAAGGAAGCTTTCCTAGTTGCAGTACCAGTGTAGCAGTCACTAGAGGGCACTGTTTTGCAACATCTCCTGTGCTCCCAGCATGCACTTGAGGGTGATTTGTGAGTTCTGGAAGACAGGGTTTTGGGGGATTTACGTGGCCCAGGTGTGACATCTGTCTACGCAACCTGTATATGGTCACTCTCATATTCGCTTGGGATGTTGTGTCCAAATTTGAACGCAATTGGTCAAGCGGTTTCGGAGAAAAGTGGACACACACCCACATGCCCAGTTTACATTTATATATATATAGTTGTCACACATTAAAAACTTCCCTAAACAGGGCTACCTTCATATGTCTTCTAAATGTCAAGTAGTTGTTTATCTCTTTGACCTCTGATGGGAGGGCATTCCACAGGGCGGGCGCTACTACCAAGAAGGCCCTCTGCCTGGTTCCCTGTAGCTTTGCTTCTTGCAGTGAGGGAACCTCCAGAAGGCCCTCGGCGCTGCACCTCAGTGTTTGGGCAGAACAATGGAGAAATCTCATTCCATTATGCCGGTGAGATTGCAAACTTCCTGGAATTACTGTACACCATGTGGCAGTGCTGTCCAAAGATTGTTCCCTTTGGGGAAAAGGTTTTCCAAACCATAAACCAGATTATGGAATCAGACCCCATATTTTATTTTCCTTTAGATGCCCAAGGAATGTGTACTATATTATTACCCAGGTGCTAACTGCTGCCAGATTAAGAATGGTCACGTACTGGAGGACTCTCAATGTAAATCTCTTTGAAGCTTGGATGTCACAGATATGGAACTCTACACTTAAGGACAAACTAACAGCCTTGCAAACTTTTATTGCATATGCACAAACCATCAAGCATGGCTTCCAGCCACCAGCAAGACACCGAACATTAGAGAATGTCACCTCCATCCCACTAATGTATATCAAGTGAACCACAGCTGTGATTGCTCCTGCTATACTTTCCCCATTTCTGCAATGGCTCTGTACTCCAAGCTGTTGTCATCATTGATATCAATTTTTCTTTCCTCCCTTTTCAGAGCCAATTCATTTGTAACTGAAAATCAGTAAAATACAATTTTTTAACAAAGGGGAAAAGTCACATCTCCAATACTGTGTCATGTTCGGGAAAGTCAAATATTAAGGAAGTTGCCTCAGGAAGAGGAGTAGCAGGGGGAACACGAACGGCAGTCCTATGAAGAGATCCTCTTTCTGTAAGATTAGGTAATGAAGTCTGTGGCAGATGAAAGGCGACATATGCAGTCATTTGTCTTCCTGTAACTACAGGCCCTGGATGAGTCAAATGAGAATGTGCAAACTCCAGAGGGAAACATTGTCAGCTCCAGGCTCCTTCCCCACTCTGGCAGCCACTCATACTCTGGTTTTTATTTTCTGAGGCAATATTTGACTTGAGAATCCTGGCTCTCCCGCTCTCTTAGTCTTGCCACAGAACTACATAAGACAAGCCTGCTGGATCAAGCCCAGTATCCTGCTCTTACCTTAGCCAACTAGACGCCAGTGGGAAGCCCGTAAGCCAGAAATGAGCGGAGCAGCACTTTCCCATTTGCTATTGGCAACAATTGGTATTCAGAGGCATACCCCCATTCCACCTCTTTCCAAAGAAAGCTGGCTTGGATCCTGTAGTGAGCCGCCTGCATAATGCCTCTGACAGTAGAGGTACAGCATAGCCATAAGGGCTAATAGCCATTGAAAGCCTTGTCCTTCATGGGTGTGTCCAGTCCTCATTTAAAGTCATCCAAGTTGGTGGCTATCATTGCCTCCTGTGCCAGTGAGTTCCATAGTTTAGCTAACATGCACTGCGTGGAGCAGTTTATCCGCTCTGCATTCCTTGGATGTCGATGGGCTCTAGTGTGTGAGAGGGGTGTCTACTCACTTTCTCAATGCCATGTGTGATTTTATAGACTTCCATTATGTCACCTCTCCCTTTAAACAGTCCCAAATGTTGCAACCTTTCCAAATACAGTGGTACCTCGGGTTAAGAACTTAATTCGTTCCAGAGGTCCGTTCTTAACCTGAAACTGTTCTTAACCTGAGGTACCACTTAAGCTAATAGGGCCTCCCGCTGCCACAGCGCCATGTCTGTTCTCATCCTGAAGTAAAGTTCTTAACCCGAGGTACTATTTCTGGGTTAGCGGAGTCTGTAACCTGAAGCGTCTCCACCACCACCACCACCCCCGATCTTTTGGGTTGTCCTTTTCTGAACCCAGCAAAGAGCATTACTGAACCCAACGAATGCCAAAAGTGATAGTTTTTTTTCTTTTTTTGAAATCATTTTTATTTGATTTTGCAAATGTAAATTAATTACAAATACCAAATACATATCCATAAAAGAGATTCCTCCGAATCTCAAGACTTCCCCTCCCCCATCCCCAGCATGGGTCCTATTGTCACCATTTCCAACTGCATATTATTTCATAGTCTATGTTTTGTATCTATCCATATCATCCATTGTATTTGTTACATTACAAGTGAGATTAAAATCCTGCTAATGTTTTCATCTGCTTACACTGGTCTCCTAAATAAATTATAAACTTCCCCCATTCTTTCTTGAATTTCTTGTCTTCTTGGTCTCTGAGTTTTCTGGTCACTTTGGCCATTTCAGTATAGTCTAACTCTAACACATTCCACCTGCAGGCACCTAGGCATATGCAACCAGGGTTCACAATCACCCAGAGTCCTTACATGTGTGTCCATGCAGTGGATTCTCTGCAGACAACCACATGTAGCATTTGATTGTTGCTTGAAGGAGTTGTGACATTAGGGTTAGGGCTTAAAGCAGGGGTCAGCAAACTTTTTCAGCAGGGGGCCGGTCCACTGTCCCTCAGACCTTGTGGGGGGGGGCAGACTATATTTTGGAAAAGAAAACAAAACCAATTCCTATGCCCCACAAATAACCCAGAGATGCATTTTAAATAAAAGGGCAAATTCTACTCATGTAAAAACACCAGGCAGGCCCCACAAATAACCCAGAGATGCATTTTAAATAAAAGGACACATTCTACTCATGTAAAAACATGCTGATTCCTGGACCATCCATGGGAGAATGCAGCTCTGGGATAGCTCAGTCAGCAGAGCACAAGACTCTTTTTCTCAGGCTTGTGGGTTCAAGCCCCACCTTGGGCGAAAAAAAACTAAACCCACCTACATTGCAGGGGGTTGGACTAGATGACCCAATTTTGAATTATATATGAAAGCACATGATCTACTCCAAGATGATTTTGCAGAATATGACTGCAGCATAGTAGTAAAAAAAGGGAAGTGGCTTGCGAGGCACTTCCAGTGCTGCTCAACTGTGCATCACAGAGTATGTGTACATCAAAGGGAAGAACTGTGTTGCAGAGCCATGTTGCAGCCTCCCTCCGAGATCTTCATTCCGGGGACAGCACACATCTTGGGGGACACAGGACACTGGACTACAGGGCTAGGTGCTCCTTCATCATGAGGCTCTCTTTCAACATCCTCTTTATCGGTTGGTATCTCAGCTGAAAGGGTGAAGGGACTGAGGGTTGTGCAATTGCCTGGTGGAAAGACTAGTGACCCAGTTGTGGTTCCTGCTGCTCAGCTATATTGCCGCTAATGCAACCATCTCCTTTCCAGGATTCCTGCTGGCTGGACAGTGGCAGATCTCTGGAGGTGAGTCTCCTCGGGTGATAAATATGAACATGGGGCCAGGGGAAGATAGATGGGGCGGAGTGGGAACTAACTGTAACAGTTTCCCCCAACCAAATCTGTTTTTCTTACGTCTGCACACTAACAATGGAGGCCTACCAAATGTTCTCTGATCTATGTAAATCTTAAAGATACAGGAATATCCCATCCCTATTTCTTTCTTTCTCTTTTTGGGTCAAAGTGTACATTTATTGATGTTTTGATTAGATTTTTTTAAAAAATCATTTTTATTTGATTATACAAAAAATAAAATTGTAATAATCCAAATGCAAATTGCTAGACAGCGGAACCTCGGTTGTCGCTTTGGAAGTTGAACATTTCGGCTTTCAAATAACCTGGAAGTGAAAGCTTCCGTTGTCGAACATGCCTCAGAAGTCGAATGGCTTCCAGGGCGCATTTCTCCATTTTTTCAATGGATTTTGCCGACTGGCAATTGCGCCTCGGTTGTCAAACATTTCGGAAGTCGAACGTTCTTCTGGAATGGATTATGTTTGACAACTGAGGTTCCACTGTATAGAGATTATTCTGAATCTCAGGACTTCCCCCCACACCCTCCATGAGTCCTATTGCCAACATTTACAACTGCATATTATTTCATAATCTATATTTTATATCAATCCATATTATCCATGGTATGAAGCCCATCCCTATTTATTTGCCTTTAGGCCAGGGGTGGCCAACTCCCAAGAGACTGAGATCTACTCACAGAGTTAAAAACTGGTGGTGATCTACCCCCTTTTGGGGGGTTCAGGTCAAAGTTGTTGAGCTTTTTTTTTTGAAGAAAAGCCCTGTTTTTTAGGGGTTCAGGTCACAGTTGTTGAGCTTCTTTCAGAGAGGAGGAAAGCCACATTTTAGGGGGTGCAGGGCAAAAATGTTGAGCTTTTTTTAGGGGAGCCAAAGTTGTTGAGCCTCTTTGGGGGGACACAGTGATCTGCCAGTGAACTACCACAGACGTCCAGTGATCTACCGGTAGATCACGATCTAACTGTTGGACATGCCTGCTTTAGGCAATCTACACACAAAAATGCAATTCCCCCAGTGTAACCTTAGATCAGGCATCCCCAAACTTTGGCCCTCCAGATGTTTGGGACTACAATTCCCATCATCCCTGACCACTGGTCCTGTTAGCTAGGGATCATGGGAGTTGTAGGCCAAAACATCTGCAGGGCCGCAGTTTGGGGATGCCTGCCTTAGATTGAGCAACTAGACATGATGGCTACATCCTACCTGCACTGCCAGAGGCAGTAAACTTCTGAATAGCAGTTGCTGAGAATCACAAGTGGGGAGAATGCTCTGCTGCTCTCAGTCCTGCTCTTGGGCTTCCCACAGACATCTGGTTGGCCCCTGGGGGAACTTGCATGACAAAGCTTGAGTAGCTGCAGTAGAACAGAGAGTGCCTTCTACCAACTCATTCTGATAGGCCAGTGAGGTGGCCTTATGTTCTGCATTACAGAGAGCAGTCCTCTGTTTGAAAAGCTGTCCAAGTTCAGTTTTAAAAACCATAAGAAGGGAAAGCAGGAGGGGGTCTTGAAGTTGCCCACCCACCAATAGCCCAATACAATACAAGCAACACGCAAAGGCACAAGATTCAATCAAGTTTCAATCAAGTATTATTAGTACAAAAAGAAAACAATAAGAGAACCATATACAAACACTGACACAGAAGCCAAAACCAAAAGTCAAGCAGAGAGCATATACAAATCAATACCGAAAGGCAAACCAGTCTTTATGGTCTTTGAGGCTATGTAGTGGTCAGCAAAGTGGCAGCAGGTCGAACGAAGTGTCAATTATAGACAGACTGCCTTGCGACTCAAACGTTTTGGCTCCCGAAGGCCGCAAACCCAGAAGTGAGTATTCTGTTTGCGAACGTTTTTTGGAAGCTGAATCTCCAACTCAGCTTCCGATTGAGCACAGGAAGCTCTTGCAGCCAATCAGAAGCCGTACCTCATTTTTTGAACGTTTTCAGAAGTCAAATGGACTTCCAGAATGGATTCCATTCGAGAACCAAGGTAAGACTGTAATTACTAATTTTTTTTAATGAATGTGCATTATTTTCACCCTAGTGGGGAAGACTGTGGTCAGGTGAGCTGTGTGTGCTCATTCCACTGTTCAGCTGCTAATGGTGGGTGAAACAAACACTAAAATAATGGGCTAATGCTGCCAATTTCTTCAAAAATCCAATACAATACAAGCAGCACACAAAGGCACAAGATTCAATCAAGTTTCAATCAAGTATTATTAGTACAAAAAGAAAACTAAGAGAACCATATACAAACGCTGACACAGAAGCCAAAACCAAAAGTCAAGCAGAGAGCATATACAAATCAATACCGAAAGGCAAACCAGTCTTTATGGTCTTTGAGGCTATGTAGCGGTCAGCAAAGTGGCAGCAGGTCGAACGAAGTGTCAATGATAGACAGGCTGCCGGCGTTTTTCACCTGTTTCGCCCATATGACGGGCTTCTTCAGTAGTTTCTCCTTCTGCTTTCTGTTATGTTTGATACAATCACTGGTGGTATAAACCAGGTATTTGGACTGCTTGTATTGTTTTGGACTTTTGAAGAAATTGGCAGCATTAGCCCATTATCTCTGTTTTTGTTGTACCTATGGCTTCTGGCACCCCTGTGTTTGGTTACACTGAAGAAGAACAATCCCGCATTGTAGGGGATTTTCCCTTAGATGAGGAAGAAGGGAGGGACATGGTGAATGTTTTAGAGGATTTAATGGACTTGGGGAGGAAAAGAACTAGAGCATATTCACATGCATCTACGCTCTCGGAATATGTTAGATCCAATAGGATTCCAAGGGGATTAAGGGTTCTTAAACAACCCAGTCTTTACAAAGGAGATGAAGAATTTGTCATGAAATGGACTGGTAACTCAATAGATGCGCCATTGATTTAATGTTACTAATCTTTGAAAAATCTAAGTCCGAAATGAATAAATTTGACCATGAAATAGAGAGGATTAAAAAAGACTTCAAGAACGAAAGTGACAAAACCACATTTGATAGAGAAATAATTTTTTTTTGAAGATTCCATTAATGAATTCAATAAGGAGTTAAAATTATATAAAAGGAAAAAATTCAACAGAGATAAAGATGATTATGTGAACAATAGAGTATACAATTGGTCTAAATATGAAAATAGAAACAACAGGTTTTTTGACAGAAAAACTAGATATCCACAAACAAGAAACGACACTACTATCCCACTACTATCCCAGATTAGAACAGTAGCAGCATTTCCAGTAGAGGATCATCAGAATCAACATCCGAGTTCAGACAATTAAGACCCAGACAATATACACAGTATGACCCTCACAGGTGCAGGGGCAGAGGGAAGAACAGATAACTGTTGTTAATCTGTCAAGCCGGACACTCTCCTCGGATGAGTTGACAGTGCTCAGTTTAGGCTTAATTTTCGCTCCCACTCAAAAATATTCAGCTCTAAGTACTCGCATTGATGTGTATAAAATGATCCGTCAACTGAAATTAAAATTATTATTTCAGTCCAATACTGATACCTTGGACACTAGTACTCCTTTTAAAACTAAATCAACCTTCATCCCCCACAACCAGGATTTTAGGATAGAAGCTTTTCATCATGAAATTATAAAAGATTTAGACAGATTGGAAAAACGTCATATCCCCACTGACATAATATAACTAGAGAACAACAAGAGCTAATTCATAACTTGGCGAATGACCGTTCGATCACAATCAAACCTGCGGACAAAGGAGGGGCAATTGTCTTAATGGACACAGTCACTTATGAACAGGAAATAATCAGGCAATTGGCCGATAGAAAATATTATTTACCTCTTAGTCATGATCCTACTCAGAAAGTCTCTAACCTTATTCGTATCATGGTCAATGAGGCTCTAGTGCTAGACTATATTTCTATACAAACTGCCGAGTTTCTACTTTGCAAAAATCCACATTCTCCCTAAGATCCATAAAAATATCACACCACCCCCTGGCCGTCCTATTGTTTCAGCTGTTGGTTCACTTACCGAACCTTTATCCAAGTACTTAGACTCATTCATATTTGAATACTCTACTGCCACCACCACATATATTCATAGCTGCCAAGTTATCCCTTTTTTAAAGGGATTTTCCCTTATGCTGAATAGGCTTCCTCGCGACAAAAGGGAAAACTTGGCAGCTATGCATATATTCGAGACACTAAAGATCTCATTGCTAAACTGGAAGATTTCCCCATACCTAGAGGAGCGATCCTGGCAACACTCGAAGTAGGCTCTCTTTACACTAATATCCCATTGGAGACCATAAGAGGGACCATTGAAAATTTATTACGTTCCAGACAAGAACAAACCCCTCCTTATCATTTTTTAATCCTACTATTGGATATTGTTTTTGAAAACAATTTCTTTAGGTACAAAAATGACTTTTACATCCAAACCAAGGGGGTTGCCATGGGTGCGGCATTGGCCCCATCGGTAGCGAACATTCACATGATTGACTTTGAAAACAAACATTTTTTTCTGAATCCAACCCCTTTACAAATGACATCATTTTGATTAAGAGATACATTGATGATTTGCTTATAATTTTTAAATCTGAAGCAACGTGTATTGCATTCCAAGAATGGGTGAACACATTGGACCCCCATTTAAAATTTACTTGCCAGTATCCCAAAAAAGAAATTCCATTTTTGGATATGGTGGTTTACATTTCAAATAGAAACACTTTGGCATTCAAACCATATAAGAAACTAACAGATTGCTACTCCCTACTCCATTACTCTTCAAGTCACCCTTCAAATTTAAAAAGAAATTTACCATACGGACAGTTAATTAGATTGAAAAGGAATGCTACTGACAAAAGAGACTACAGAAATGCAGCTTATCAGCTAGGAAAAGCTCTCATTAACCGGGGTTACCCTAATTGTATCATACAGGACACATATAGACCTGTAGACAGTCGTAACCGAAAAAAATTACTTGAAACACGGTCTGATAGTATCAAAAACAGAAAACCCAGCCACCTAGTCATGGGGATGGATTTCACACCCCTGGCCAGCCACATTAGAAATATTATATACAAACATTGGCATATTGTGGAAGACATACCTGGCTGTAAAGATCCCCCCTTTTAGGGTTGAGGAAGAAAGGAACTTTGCACAATCAATTGGTCAAAGCTGATTGTTTGGAATCATCATCCACTGTCACTAAAGGCCACTATAGATGCGGCTCATGCAATATGTGCCCCTACAGTTTACAAGTAAAAGAAATAAAAAGTGAACACATGCAGTTCACTTTTAAAGTCAACTCTATGACCACATGCAAGTCTAAGAACGTAGTTTATTGCATACGGTGCCCTTGCAACAAATTTTATGTAGGAATCACTACACGATCACTAAAGGTACGTATAGGGGAACATAGATCACGCATCCGCAATAAAGTGATGGAAGCTCCTCTTACACCTCATTGTTTTACAAATGAAGCACAGTGACTCTGATCTAATGTTTTTGGCATTTGGCAGTATACACCCAAGAAATACCACAAGCAGGACATTTTAAAAAAATATTGAGACAACAAGAAACTAAATTGATTTTTATGTTTAAGACATTACAACCGGACGATTTAAATTCAGATCTTGACCTTTCTGTATTCATTTAAACTAACACACCAGCAGTATAACACACAGAAATTATAGAGATACTGTAAGTGTTATTAGTATTCACATTCTTCTGGCCCCCCCTAATTGTCATCCCTAATCACTATCACCTGTGAACCAACCTTTTGTATATAAGTGTGCTCCAAACACAGGATTTTTGCTTAGTCAATACATGCTCAAACTAAGAAAACTCTGAACATAAGAATTGTAAGTATTTCTTTATATGGACATATATTTTAGAAATTGTACTACTGTATTAGTCCAAATAATAATTAGAATTTGATTTATATCACCAGTGAATATGTAAATGTATCAAAAGCTGTATGAGACAACCTTTTGAAATAAGAACTTGAGCATTGTGGCCTAAGCCAAGATAAGTGGTTTCATACGAATTACTTCATACGAAGTAATGCCTTTGATATTTGTTTGTTTAGATGTATATTAGTAATTTAGTCTGAATACTAATAAGACCTGGTTTATACCACCAGTGATTGTATCAAACATAACAGAAAGCAGAAGGAGAAACTACTGAAGGAAGCCCGTCATATGGGCGAAACAGGTGAAAAACGCCGGCAGCCTGTCTATCATTGATACTTCATTCAACCTGCTGCCACTATATTGATTTGTATATGCTATCTGCTTGACTTTTGGTTTTTGGCTTCTGTGTCAGCATTTGTATATGGTTCTCTTAGTTTTCTTTTTGTACTAATAATACTTGATTGAAACTTGATTGAATCTTGTGCCTTTGTGTGCTGCTTGTATTGTATTGGATTTTTGAAGAAATTGGCAGCATTAGCCCATTATTTTAGTGTTTGTTTCACCCACCATTAGCAGCTGAACAGTGGAATGAGCACACACAGCTCACCTGACCACAGTCTTCCCCACTAGGGTGAAAATAATGCACATTCATTAAAAAAAAAAAAGTAATTACAGTCTTACCTTGGTTCTCGAATGGAATCCATTCTGGAAGTCCATTTGACTTCTGAAAATGTTCAAAAAACGAGGTACGGCTTCTGATTGGCTGCAAGAGCTTCCTGTGCTCAATCGGAAGCTGAGTTGGAGATTCAGCTTCCAAAAAACGTTCGCAAAAAGAATATTCACTTCTGGGTTTGCGGCCTTCGGGAGCCAAAACGTTTGAGTCGCTCGCAGGGCAGTCAAGAACCAAGGTACGACTGTATTTATAAATGTGGATCTTCCCATATAAATTAGCATGTGGTAAAGTCAGGGCCTTATGTTGTCTTCCTCCTGGGCGAACCATCTTCCAAATCTCACATTTGTTCTCCTTTTCGGTCCAGGACAAGCTTACCCTAAACCTTCCATCTCAGCAGTTCCCACAAATGTGTTCAGCCTGGGGGAAAATATCATCTTACAGTGTGCAAGTAATTACCAAGAAATTGCAATCTACTATCTGCACAAAGAAAGTGGTTCACCAAGTCATTATTCAGTGAGCAAGAGGCGTGCAGCTGTATTTCAGATTGCCAATGCCAGAATTTCAGATGGCGGAACATATACGTGTAGCTATTGCTTCCAATCAGGTTATGATCAACGGTGCTCATATCGTAGTGATCCTGTCCAAGTCTACATAAAAGGTGAGAGCCTGGCTTAGCCTTTTTATGCTATTTTCACAACTGGCATGTAAAGCGGGGGGGGGGGGGAGAGAGACATTATGCTGGCCATACGGCAGTGGCTTTTTCCACCTGCCTCGTCCCTCCCTCCAGCCCTAGCACCCTTTTCCAGATCATGACTTTAAGAACAGCAGAAGCAGCTGGGAAGAGAGAACTATCTGACTTAAACAGCTATCTGACGTTTAGAAGATATCTGAAGGCAGCCCTGTTTAGAGAAGTTTTTAATGTTTGATGTTTTATTGTGTTTTTAATATTCTGTTGGGAGCTACCCAGAGTGGCTGGGGAAACCCAGCCAGATGGGCAGGATATAAAAAAAAATGTTTTTGTTTTGAGTTTTGGTTTTTGTTGTTGTTGTTTTGTCAGTTCTCCACTAGTACTAGATATTGCAAAAATTACGTGATCTTTGTTGATTCTGGTTTTCTGAACGCCAGAAATTCAATAAAATCTCTTAACCAGTGCTTTTTGGGGGGGGGGGGGAAGGTGCCAGTACTGTGTGCCCTTAAGTACTTCTGGGGAAAACCACTGTGAGTCTTAAATAAAAATTACAATCACATAGTTGGATACACATGATATTCAGTGTAGATGCAGATAAGACCAATGAACCCAAATACTTGGTTCTTAATTCTTTCTACAGTGTTCACTGAAATAGGCAACAGAAATGTAACTCAGCTTATAAGATTTCCTGGATCTGCCATATTGAACTGCAGCAAACAGTAACTCTTCTCAGGAACCCATCTCCCCCCTAGCCTGGCCAATGATGGGTGTTGTGGCCATATGGAAGGTACCAGGTTAAAGGTAAAGGGACCCCTGACCGTTAGGTCCAGTTGTGAACGACTCTGGGGTTGCGGCGCTCATCTTGCTTTACTGGCCGAGGGAGCCAGTGTACAGCTTCTGGGTCATGTGGCCAGCATGACAAAGCTGCTTCTGGCAAACCAGAGCAGTACACAGAAATGCCGTTTACCTTCCCGCCGGAGCGGTCCCTATTTATCTACTTGCTCTTTGATGTGCTTTCAGACTGCTAGGTTGGCAGGAGCAGGGACTGAGCAACGGGAGCTCACCCCATTGCGGGGATTTGAACCGCCGACCTTCTGATCAGCAAGCCCTAGGCTCTGTGGTTTAACCCACAGCACCACCCGTGTCCAATCTCTAAACTGAAGTTGTAAACAAAAAACTTAGAAGCATCAAGTTCTTATGAACATTTACCCTCCGCTCCATCCTCGGGGTTTTGCATTCTTCCAGAACATGCAAACCTCTCCCATATGACAGACTTTTGCCTGGGACTGATTTGAGAAGGCTGAACTACAGCTTTGAAATCTCACTCTTGTTCTCGTCCTTTTGCAGGACAGCTGTATCCCAAGCCTTCCATCGCAGTGAATTCAGCTGAAATGCTTGCCGAGGAGGGGAATGTCAAAATCAGCTGCAAGGCAGAAAACAACTTACTACCACAATGGCTCTTCTTTTTGTATATACAAATGGGTGCAAATAGGCAGCAGAAAAAACTGACAGAGAAAATAGCAACCAAGGAGGCTGTATTTGCCTTTAACAATGCCCAAGAATTCCAAGGGGGTCTCTACCAATGTAGATATTGCTTCATAACAGCCTTCGCTGAACTGTGCTCAGGTTTCAGTGACAGCCGACGCATCAACAGAATAAGTAAGGTTCAAAATACATCCTCCTATTGACACAAAAGGGTAAAAAATGGGAATGTTCTGCATTTTCAACATCTGTACATCCGGTGGAGAATTTGCATAGAATAAAATATTCCGGATTGGCTGGGATTGAAGAAGGGAGTGTCGTGTGCATGGCTCTTGGAAACTTCTGAAGGTGGGAAGGAAAGTGTTTGTAGAGTTTGTTTTTAATGTTAAAACGGAAAGGGGTCAAACCATCGCAAGAGGTGTTGAAATTTTGGGAGGTTGGAGAGTTACAATGGAATGGTCTCGGTGGTGGGGTGCACATTTTATTCTTATTTATTTATGATTATTACTTTGGATAGATATAGATTAGATAGAAAGATAGAAAGATAGAAAGATAGAAAGATAGAAAGATAGAAAGATAGATAGATAGATAGATAGATAGATAGATAGATAGATAGATAGATAGATAGATAGATGATAGATAGATAGATGCAGACCTTAGTCCTTCCAGATGTTGCTGGGTCCTAGCAAGTGTAGCCAATGGCATGTAGGTCTGCAACATCTGGAGGGCCATCACTTCTCTTCAACTGTTCCAGACATCATTAACTAAAGACAAAACAGTAGCAATCCCTACGTACAACCATTTTTTCATAAGCAAAGAGCCATTCTAAGCATTTTTAAAATTATGTATTAAAAGTCTGTTTGTTTGTTTGTTGAATTTATATACTGCCCTATACCCAGAGGTCTCAGGGTGGTTCACAGAAAAGATCACAATATATAAAATAAAAATAAAAACAATAAACCAAATACCCACCCCAAAAAAAGTCTAGTTTGCGATGTGCAGTATCGTTCTAGTTTGCGATGTGCAGCAGATATTTCTGCTGATCTCATCAAAAGTAGCAGAGTGCAGGCGAAGAATATCAAGGCACTTACCTCCATACCATTCTCACAGTGTTTTCTTTGCACCCAGATCCCAGCCTGTCCAAACCCTCCATCAAAGTGCTGCCCAACAAACATATTTCCCCAGGACAGAATATCACCATCGAGTGCCAGGGGCCAGAAAAGGGTCTGAACTTCTCCCTATACAAATCCGGGGAACTGATAACATCGCAGGTGGTGGAGTCAGAGGGAAACAGAGCCGAGTTCCCTTTCCTCAACGTGGAGTCGGAAGATGAAGGAAACTACACCTGCCAATATCACCGCTGGGGAAATCCCTTTGCCTGGTCAGAGACAAGTAATGCCACGGAGCTGGTTGTAAGAGGTGAGAAGATTGGTTTGGTACTTGTCTTTCGCCTGCCTTCCGTCTCGCTCCCTGTTGTGTAGGAGGCAGGAGCTTCAGGGGGCCTGAGACTCCCACTGCAGGGAGGAGGGGAACCAGCTTCTTAGCCTCCGTAGGTGCCACTTCTCTAAAAGCAGGATCAGAAATGAAACGGGAATGGGTTCGAAAGGGCCTATTATTTATCATTTGCATCCCATGTTAGTCGCACAGTGACCCGGCTTGACCAGGAGAAAGACTCTCAGGGCCTTGCTCTGCCTGAGAAATTGGAAAGAGATAGCCAAACAAAGTTGATTGCCAGATTACTGGTCCTTTTGGCTCAGGACTGTTGACCAGCATGGCCAGGGATGATGGGAGCTGGAATCAAACGCATCAAGTTGGGGATGCTTGTGGCCGTAGATGAGGGGTCGGCAACACGGCGCCTGCAGTATCCCTTCCCACCCTCCATTTAAATTAGGCTTGAAAAAGCATTCTGACGTGTCCAGTAGAATAGGTTGCAGTGTGTGCTTGGTTGTGAGCGGCCTGTGCCAGTTTCTCTGATTTGTGCATGTGCACAAAAAGGTTGGTGACCCCTGCATGGGTTGGACTAGATGTCCCTCAGGGCCCCTTCCAACTCTGCAATTCTTTGATTCTGTTGACAGCAGATTTGTTTCCTATCAGCTTCTGACACTGCCTGCAGGTGCTATGTTAAAACATATGCAGGACTGGCACACAAGACATGAATTATTTTGCAGATATGCCTGAGGAATCCCAGACAATAATATGGGCAAGCATTGCAGCAGGCCTCCTCCTCTTCCTCCTCCTCCTCCTGTTTATATTTGTACTGTACAGGAAAAGAAGAAAAGGTGAGCGGACCTCTGAATGCAGTGGAAATGTTTTACTACCTTGAGTTGCACATCAGTGTTGTCTGTTTTTGGCCCTATATAAAAGAAAGAAAAGTCTTCTTTAAAGGGGGGGGTCGCTATACCTGCAAATAAAGTTTAAATGTAAAATTTTAATTGTAGAGCTTTTGCAGCACTTGCCTTACAGTGCAAGGTGTAATCCTGCGCACGTTTAAACTTAAACAAAACTAAGTAACCATTCGGTCATTACTAGAAATAGTTAATTCTAAAGGTTTACTCATTTGAAATGAAGCCAACCAGTTGCAAAAACTAATCCTATGCATGTTTCCTCATAAATGTAAAACTTGCCCTCTCTTTTCTCTTGCCAATTCTGTGACATCCTTCTCGCTAAGCCAAATGAAAGCAGGGAGACAGGCCACTGCCCCCTAGTGCCTGGAAGGCTGAAAGACAGAAAGTGTGAATGTGTGGAGGCTAAACTGCAATATGTAACTGTGTGTTTTTCTACTAAGCAACAGTCCTTCCCTAAGTTATTTTATTGGCACATAATTTTGTTCAGGTTTATGTAACTCAATAGCATACACTTCCCTCACATTGTTGAGATTCAAGTTAGATTTCAGCATGATTAGATCTGAATGTTTAATGATAAGTGATTCCTGGGTATAGTCACCTGAAGAAAGTTTAATTGCAAACTTTGATTTTAACATTTGACTGGCATTGAATCCATTCCTGTTGCCCAAATAGATTTGTATTGTATCCATGCATTATATGACTTGGTTTTTATTGATTTATTTTTTAAAGAAAATTATGGAACAAATTCATTTCTAGAAATGGAAAAATTTCTGCAGAGAAATATAGCTGTGGATTTTTATTTTTTTATTTGTGTGTGTGTTTGTGTGGACCTTCCATTTCACAATTTTTTTAAGCATACCTCACTGGTAATCTTGGAGAGTATTCATTGCCCAAGAAGCTCCCTCCACTAAGAGGAAGTTTAACATTTTGGGGGGCAGGGCAGGGAATGATCAGTATTGCTAGTTCTAATTTGAAATCGACAAGGCAAATGATTTCATAATTATCTGTATCTGATCTACAGGTTCCATGGCCAATGAAATGCCTCAGACAATGAACACGGTAAGAAAAATTCCTATGAACGAACACCTTTATCATGATTGTGAACTTCCTGCTAAATCCCAACTCTATTATTAGAAAAGCATACGTCTCCATTTTTTCTATATTTAGAAATATTTTAATAGCCCATGTTTCGTGGCCAAGCAATGCCAGGGTACAGTAAAAACATCAGTATCCTATGTGGGAAAGGGCTATTGTGCTCATTCTGCTTGTGGGCATTTGACAAGCAACTGGTGGAAGCAGGATGCTAGACTAGATGGGCTTTTGGTCTGATTCAGCAGAACTGTCACATTCTTAATCAGCGCCAACGCATCCTTCTTACTGGGGATGAAATAGACATGGTTCTGCAGCCTCTAGCCTTCCAGTTATTTGGAACTACAACTCCCAGAGACTCCAGTAAACATAGCCAATATCTGGTTTAAAGTGCTTGTTTACAAAGCTATTGTACTACCAACCTTACTGCATGCTTGTGAAACATGGACCATTTATAAACGCCATCTCCAACTCCTTGAAAGATTCCATCAACGGTGTCTCCGAAAAACTTTACGCATCACTTGGGAATACAGTGTACTGGAAGAAGCAAAGATCACCAAAGATCTTCAACATCAACTTCGTTGGACTGGTCATGTTGGGCGGATGCCTGATGATTGTCTTCCAAAGCAACTACTCTATTCCAAACTTAAAAATGGAAAGCGTAATGCTGGTGGTCAACAAAAAAGGTTTAAAGACTGTCTCAAGGCAAATCTTTTAAAATGTAGTATAAACACTGACAACTGGGAAACACTGGCCTGCGAGCGCTCCAGTTGGAGAACAGCCTTTACCAAAGGTGTCATGGGCTTTGAAGAAACTCGATCTCAGGACGCAAGGGAGAAATGTGCTAAGAGGAAGGCACGCTTGGCAAATCCACACCGTGATCAACTCCCGCCTGGAAACCAATGTCCCCACTGTGGAAGGACGTGTGGATCCAGAATTGGCCTCCACAGTCACTTACGGACCCATTGTTAAAACTGTGTTTATGGAAGACAATCTTACTCGGCTACGAGTGATCACCAAAGAAGTAGTTCAAAGCATTTGGAGGACAGGCTGTAGGAGGCTGGACTCGGGTCTCACCCAGCCTGATTTCTAATATTAGATTTCAAAGCTGCCTTTGTGACTGTGCTCAATCTACTATGCATTTTGGAAAGTAGTCTGTCTGCCTGTGCTCTGTGCATTCAGACACCCTTTGAGGTATCACTGCGAAACTGGGCATGACAGTTCTCAGCCAGAGAAATTAGTTTTCATCAACACTGAGATACCAGGCACCCAGCAGGACTGAACCCTCTTGTTCCAATGTGGGTGGGTGGAAGGAGGAAAGGAGGTGCAGTGTTTCATTACCCCTTCTTAAAAACCTAAACATTCACCCCTCCTACATATTGATTCAGGGCTAGATCCGAATCACGTTTCCTGGATCACGCTGGGGCCTCCACACAGCCTTAAAACTAACTAAATTATATTGTCCATTTAAAAATCTTTGGTTGGTTTGTTTCTAAGAATTCCCTGGCAACGCCAGACACTTTCCCCCTAGTAAATAAATAATGGTCAGTGGCACTAAGTCTCTTGTAACTTAGTCTACGATTCCATTATGGATATGCAATGTGTCCCTTTTTTGATGCTGCCTGACTCCAACCTCTGACAACCCTAAGCACTATGAACAATAGTCAAGATGATGGGAGTTGTAGTCCGGCATGTGAAGGGGCAGATAAGCTACCCGTGGATTGCAGGCTTGCTTATTTATTATTATTATTATTATTATTATTATTATTATTATTATTATTATTATTCTCTTTTTTTTACCCTGTCTGTAGGCCCCAGAACCTTACCGAGAAGCAGACCCTGCTGAAGTCTCCTATGCTGTATTGAAACACAACTCACTGAGGACCAAGCGAGCAGCTGCTCCTGCCATAATACCCCAACCTTGTGTCTATGCAACCCTGGCCCATGATAATGTCAGGGAGGGCCGGTAGGCAAGACTTTATGGAGATGCTGCATATGCCCCGAGTTCTGGGGTCAAACATTTTAAGGCTGCTTCATGTGTATAAGCGCTGTTTATTTTATCCACACAATCACAAGTGTGAATGTCAGGTGTCATGGGGAGCTAGCCAGTGGTCAAAAGCTGTGGCATCTGTTACAGTGGTCAGAGAGTTTTTTCACTCTGCAATTTTGACTTTATGCTCTATCCCTGGAATTAAACCCATGTGTAAGTTGAGAGTAGACTGTATTACATGTGTCTATGTTATTTAAAAGCAGATAAAGATCCACATATGGGTGTTGGGCTGAGAGAAAGAGCCTACAGCAGCTGGATTCCATTCCAGTTCCCCACAAATTCCATTTAAAGTGAACACCCACCTTTTTCATAGCCAAATTAACGCACAAAAATGGAATGCCGCTTATCCAGACTGAATTAGAGCCACAAGATACATGGTAGTCATTGGATCTCATAGGTATGGAATTTTTCTTTCTTATACATATAAAACAGTGCTTTAATTTAGAGTGTGCTTTTGTTGTACTTTAGGTAGCGTCCAATATAAAATGCCTGCCTTATTGTGGCAGGCATTTTATTGTGTGGTTACCAATTTCAATTGTCAACAACAACAAAAAATTCACAAGATGCTTTGGTGCAGAAGAAACACCTCTTCTCTGGCAGCAGATGCACCTTTGGACACAAAACAAAGAAAAGCTAAACAGCTTTTCAAATGGTCCAATGGCACCCTCTAATGGACTACTCCGGGATAACAGGGCTGTTTGTATTCGGGTGCCCATCTTATTTATAACTTGAAAGCCGAGAAGCCAACAGAAATATTTGCATTGTTATGAGTTTGAGAGTGCCAGACACCTATAATCTCTGGATCCAGCAAGTGTTAGAATTTAATCAAGCCTCCTGAACTCCTGGATCCAGCAAGTGTTAAAATATAAGCCATGCTAGGAGTGGACTATGGGATGCAGGTGGCGTTGTGGGTTAAACCACAGAGCCTAGGGCACGGGTGTCAAACACAAGGCCCGGGGGCCAAATCCGGCCCGCCAGACCTTGTCATGTGGCCCGCCAAGCGCCCCAGCCAGCGGGACCCAGCAGTGGGACCTTGCTGCTGAAGCGCCGTGCCAACAAAGCGCCGACAAACAGCTGGGGCTGGGGAAATGCTTTATGCCCCTGGGTCCCTTCGCGCTCTTTTCTGGCGCTGAATCAAGGCGGCGACCCCCCTTCCCTTTCTTTCTTCCTCTCTCTCGTTCTTATTCTTTCTTTCCCTCTCCTTCCTTCCTTCTTTATCTCTGTCTTCTCTCCCTCTTTCTTTTTCTTTCCTTCTTTATTCCTTCTTTCCTACTCTTCTTTCTCTCACCTCTTTCCTTCCTCTCTCCCTCCTGCTCCCTCTTTTCTTTCTTTCTTCCTTCCTTCCTTCCGTCCTTCCCAACTTTCTTCCTCTCCCTCATTCTTATTCTTTCTTTCCCTCTACTTTCTTCTTTCTCCCTTTCCGTCTTCTCTCCCTCTTTCTTTTTCTTTCCTTCTTTTTTCTCTTTCCTTATTTCCAACTCTTCTTTCTCTCCCCTCTTTCCTTCCTTCCTTCCTCTCTCCCTCCCACTCCCTCTTTTCTTCCTTCCTTCCTTCCTTCCTTCCTTCCTTCCTTCCTTCCTTCCTCTCTCCCTCTCCCTCTCCCTCTCCCTCTCCCTCTCCCTCTCCCTCTCCTCAGAAACATAGGATGCTGCTTTATACTTCTGGCCCTTAAACCCTGGAACCAGGAGAGCAGCTTCAGTGAGTGAACCTCAGCCAGTCCCTTTGGTGAAGGGTGGTGGCTCACTGGCAGAACATCTGTCCTGCATGCAGAAGGACCCCAGCATCTCCAGGTACTAGTAGCTCTGCAAAGGTCCTGCATGAAACCCTAGCGAGCCTCCACCACCCAGTGCAGTTACCAAAAATCATTTTTCAATAAATTGTACAATAATTGAACATTTGAATATCTACTTGCCATTATTCTGACTATGTTTCCGCTTTCAGAGCTAGTTATTACTTGCATTATTACAAAAAACAGTAATAATTGAATGCAGTGACAATAATTTATGATAATAAAGAGTGGACACATAGTCCTACAGATACAACCGGCCCTTTGAGGGTGACCAAACTGCTGATGCGGCCCCCGATGAATTTGAGTTTGACACCCCTGGCCTAGGGCTTGCCCATCAGAGGGTCGGCGGTTTGAATCCCAGCGATGGGATGAGCTCCTGTTGTTCGGTCTCAGCTCCTGCCAACCTAGCAGTTTGAGAGCATGTCAAAGTGCAAGTAGATAAATAGGAACCACTCCGGCGGGAAGGTAAACGGTGTTTCCGTGCGCTGCTCTGGTTCGCTTGAAGTGGCTTAGTCATGCTAGCTACATGACCCGGAAGCTGTCTGCGGACAAACGTCTGCTCCCTCAACCAGTAAAGCGAGATGAGCGCCGCAACCCCAGTCATCCGCGACTGGACCTAATGGTTAGGGGTCCCTTTACCTTTTAGGAGTGGACTAGGTTTCTATTTGGCTTTGTCATGCTGGCCACATGACCTGGAAGCTATACGCCGGCTCCCTCGGCCAATAATGCGAGATGAGCACGCAACCCCAGAGTCGGTCACGACTGGACCTAATGGTCAGGGGTCCCTTTACCCTTTACCTTTAGGTTTCTATTTACTTACTTACTTACTTACTTACTTACTTACTTACTTACCTATGTCAAAGATTTATGTTTCACTTTTCAACTGTAGCGCTCAAAGCAGCTCATATCAAATGTAAATATGGTGGTTGCAAACCAAGCATTTAAAAAACAGAACTAGCCCAACCAGTGCAGAAGCAGCATCTGACATTGTCCTCCCCTTCTTGCTTCAGGAGAGTTAGCAGTAAATAGCCAAATGGAGGCGACAGTTCAGATGCAGCAGACAACTACCTCTCCCCACTCTGCTATCCCTAACTTGAAATGACAGTTTTTATGACCTGGGGCTAAGAAGTCATCAAGGACTGCTTCATATAGCAGCCTAAGTTGCCAAAAGAAACTGTTGCTCACAAGGGAGCTAGGCAGGTGAAGATACTTCTTTGGCTGCACATAGAACAACCATATATCTATAAACTAGGAAAAAGTGCAAGCTTTTAAGAGTCCAAACTTTTTAGAATTTTACAGAGTAATGATGCAAGTGGTAAGATGATTGGTATTTTATTTTAAGATACAGTCTTGCTTTTCTCATTTCCATTTTTATCTTTTCCCCCTCTTTCATTTGAATGCAGAAGAGACTGGTGTTGTTGGGCTTGTAACCAGTGTACCGTTGCCCACAAACTGAAAGGTGCTTAAGAGTTACAGGGTTTTCTGGAAGTAGGGAAGTAATACACCAAGTCTGCTAGTTCTTGCCATTCAAACCATAGCTGCCAAGTCTCCCACTGAAAAATGCAGGATCAGCAGCGGCGCGGCAGCGGAAGTCGCTTCTACGCATGTCTGGACATGCATAGAAGCAACTTTCGGTGCCGGTGCTGCCCGATTTCCAGTGCCCAGACATGGGCAGAGCGGCACCGGAAGTCGCTTCTACGCATGTCCAGACATGTGTAGAAGCAACTTTCGGTGCTGCACTGCCCGATTTCCGGTGCCCAGGCATGGGCAGAGCGGCACCCGAAATGGAGCCTCCCTGGCAGGTAGGAAATCCGGGGGATTTCTGGGATTTTTTTCTATTAGAGATAACATTCCGAATAGAATGTTAAAATAGAATATTCCGGGGGTTTACGGTGAAAAACGGGAGACTTGGCAGCTATAATTCAAACTCAGTTTACTGGTCCATTTTCTTGTTTTTTTAAAGCATTCATTGATCTTCTATTGATCAACCAGTCCATTTTTTAAGAAAAGCATTATTATTATTTTTATCCTCTGAGAATGCCAGGCTTAAGACAAAGGAGCCATGCTTTCTGAAATGATCCAATACTCTGCAAACAACTGTTAACAGCAAATGCAACTACAATCTCATCTTGCAATTCCCCTGCTCATGCAATAAGTGCCACATCACCAAGACAGAGGAATAGCTTTAAAAGACTTTATTCCAATCAAGTATTTTAAAAAGTATTACGCTCCCCTAATACACACATACACACACACCATGAAAAATACAAAACCACAAGTTTCTGCCTTCACGCCCCTACAGGATACCGGCCTGATCACGGGGATAGGAACTACCCTGAGGCCTCAAGCTTCCCACTCCTGGAGTCAAGAGCACCCTCCAGCCACCCTCTCCAATATAGCACTATTAAAAAGGCCCCCTTCCTCCCCCCCCCACCCACTCCCGATTCCTAAGCCAGGACTGTACAGTACATGTTCCAACATCATCCTGCACATGCCAAATCTGAGACTGGGTGCAAGCCAAGCTGAACTCTTCCATGCAAGTTTCTAGCCCTTAAGGCTGTGATGACAGGTTTGAAAGTACAGTATGTGAAGTATCAAAAGCCAGAAAGATGGAGTGGGTGGGAGGGAGCATATTCAAAATTTCCAGTGACTGTACACAGTCCAGACCAACAAAACAGAAACAAAATAACAGTAGGAAAACTGGATCTTCGCAATTTATACAGGTTCAGAGTTTGGTTTACGTTGGCCTAGATATTTGTTTTATTGCAGAGTACACCTAGCCCTGTTGAATACACTCCAGCATCTTCTTTCCTGCAGGAAAAAAACACCAGACTTGCCCAAATTCATTATAAAAAACCCCTAATCCTAAAGTGAACAAACACGTGCTTGAAAAGCCCTAAAAAGCATTGGGGAAATTAGGAGGAGGCAGGAAGAGCAGCGACATACCCTTCACTTTAGTTGCTGTATACTATGGCATGAGCAATCCATTCCCTTATAAAGGAGATTTTGAGCTGGAGTTAGCAGCTAACTTGGACAAGAGGCAAGTTCTATAAATGACACACTGCAGTTCAAAACTGCAAATATTGGAACAGATGGTGATATTCTTAAGCCCTCCACCCCACTACTCCCTGAGGAACCCGGCCATCCAGAGACCCTTTCCCAGTGCCTAGCTTGTTTATTTATTAAATTTATATCCCGCCCTTCGTCAAAAGATTTCAGGGCAGTTCACACAGTTTATTCATCCTCCACCCCTGGCAAGGGTCAAGGTGCCTTGACACCTCCCTGAGCACAATTTTAGGGGAGGTGGGGTCTTCTTCTGAAAAGATGACAGATTGGCTCCAGGCCAAAAGCATGCTTTATAAACCTTACAGAGGATGGAAGAAGCAATGCTAACATACAAGGGTGTGTCGGGAGGGGGGGGGGGATGGAGAGTGGAGTATGCAGAGGCAGAATGACAAGGGCTGGCTATGACAAAGTTTTTTATGGGAATGAGACAGAGAAGTTGTTTAAGATGGGATGCAAGTCAAATAAAACTGAATTCCAGGGCTGTAGTAAGGGGGGCGTAGGGGGCGGGCCGCCCCGGGTGCCACCCTGGAGGGGGGGTGACACTCGGAACACACACCCCGCGACTCCCAAACTGAGCCCCGCCACCCGGTATAAAACCTCGCTCCGCGGCTTGCTTGCGGCTTGCCAGCAACCTGCTCCGTAGCGTGCATGCACAGCGTCACTACAGAGTGACGCTGCGCATGCGCGCTCCATAGCAGGTTGCCACTCTGGGGGTTCAAGCAGCTTCCTACGCCGCTGCTGGGTTCACCACTCTGAGGTTTAAAGGCAAGCAACCCTCCACCCATGGGAAAGCCATGGAGAAAGACCAACAGGACTCAACAGACACAGGGCTGAAAGCAAAGAAGGTCAGAGACAGCGTCTAAAGGGATGACTTGATGCTCCCCCTCTCAAAGCGAGGTAGCTTAAAGAGTAAATCCACCTAAAAGATGGTTAAACACGAGGCACCAACAGGTAGAAACTGAGCCCCAGCCTGTCCTTCAACAGGAGCATTCAATATCCTGGCTAGCAACATCCACCCTTCCCACCCCAAACCTTTCCCTAACTAACAAAGACCTTAATCATCTCATCCCTTGCGTTCTCTTTCCCCATCCCATCCCACCCCACCCCAGCAGTACTACCTAAAGGCTGTGCACTAATCCACTACTATTAACAAACATGGAACAACACAAACTGACAAGAGTAGCAGACAGGGAAGAAAGCATGGGCGCTCCCAGCAGCAAGGGCCCAAAATCAGCTGCAGGGGGAAGGAAGAAAAATCACCTTTTAGCACAAACAGTGATATACAAGTGAAAATGCACACCTCATAATATTCATCAATATTATTACTGTAAATGTTTGGTAGTTTGTTCTGATGAAGCATACTCTTTCTCCAAACAAGAGGATTACTATCTCATATTAACGTGAAAATTTGAGTCAAGACTATTGGCACAGAATCAGCACAAAATGAGCACCATAAACCAAATAACTTGCACAAGTCATGGTACCTAAACAATTAAGGATAAGGATAATGATGATGATGATAATGATAATAATAATAATAATTTATTAGCTGCCCATCTGACTGAGTTGCCTTCAGGTGTCTCCTAAAAGTCAGATAGTTGTTTATTTCCTTGACATGTGACAGGAGGGCGTTCTACAGGGTGGGTGTGACTACTGAGAAGTCAGGTAGTTACTGGAATTGTTTGTCCACAACAAACAAAACTGGTATTAAACAACTAGATAAGTTATTGGGGGGGATGTCTGAAATATGTATTAACATATATAAAGTGAACTGGAGAAAGCAGGAAAAGATGTGCAATTTCAGCTGTATATCAACTGTTTTAATGAGCAACACACTATCAGTGCTTTGACAGACCAACATTTTTCAGCTGTACTTTGTATATACATATGTGAAGTTCAAGTTGAGTGGAATAGAGAATGTGCACAAAGGCAACTTTGCAGATTAATTTGAATGATGGTGGAAACAGCTCAAATTGCCAGCAGAAACAGGGTATATGAAAGAGAGTGTTGTTTATGTTACCTAGTTGTGCAAGTTTCTCTTATGTTTTTATTTATTTAACAAAATTATAGTGCCTTCACATGAATATGCAGTTGAAGGAAACTACCAACATTCTCTACAACACAGATAATGGACTCCCTCTCAGATCCATTAATGAAATGCTCATGACTGGAGGTCTGTGGATTTTCAGCCTTTTCATTGTGAAGGAAAATGCCCTTCTCCACAGCTAAGTCCTCACTCACACTCACGAGTTCAAAATTTTATCCCTGCACTATAAATACAATTTCCTTATTGTGATAGAATGAGCAGCTGCAGCTACAGCTCCTTCTAGCTGCAGTTGTGCTTTTGAAACTCTCACCTATTAATGCCTAAATACCACTTTAAAAAAAATTTCTAGGAATCAGCACTGGTACTTGGCAGAACTATTAAAAACAGAAGGTCTGGATTATAATATAAATCTAACTCAGAATACATATCCAACACGGATACCAAGCAAAACTCTAGAAGCAGCTCTAAAAACAGATTTCTCTGTTTCAGAGTTCAAAAACTCATCCAGAGGACAGATCCTATCCACAGTTAGAAGGAAGTCTCACCAAATTAAAAGGATACTTGCAAGTGTGCATAGAATTGCAGCCTTAAACAGCAGTGACTCACAGATGCACACCTGTCTCTTTCAGAAGCTATATGGAGAAGGCATTAAGACTGAAATGCACCAAGTTGGAAACAAAACTAACAAAGAAGGGAGAAAAGAGAAAGTTAAAGTTAAAGCAGGTCCTGCTGATTCCTGGCTATGGATTTTCCAAAGTCAACACCACAAAGCTCACCATGAAAACGGCTGCAAAATGAAGCAAGCATTCTCCAAAGAAGGCTGGCTACAATACAGCCCACCTGTTGGCTTCTCATCTTCAGCTAATCTTCAACTAGATTTCTAAGTACTCCACTGAACACAGCTCAGAAAGAGGCTGGAAATCCCAACTGCCAGACAGGACCACAGGTCAAAAATACAGACGATCTATTTACTGTATTGCAATGACATTTGAACTGAACCCAACCACTACTAGATGAGTAAGAACTATTTATCCAGTCTAAGCCAACACCACACAGAAGGAAGGTCCTTTATCACAATGCCCCTGAGCCAAGGAATCCTCTGATCAGAGCTAGGAAAGTTCAATTATTTCATTCTCTGCCACGTGACTACAGTGTGGAATATTTGCATAAAATTATCAAACTCACTGGTATTCTAAAATTTAAAAAAACCATTTAACCTCAGCCATATCTAAGTATAAAAACACGAACACCTTAAAGGTCAGTAACAGTGTAAAAAGCCCCAGTACACATTCATTGAAAAGCCCCAGCAGGGAGAAGAGACAAGACAGACCTGACTAATACAAAAGTACGGTAGCTTAAAAACTAGAAAATTGGATGTCTTGTAACAGTAGGCACCTAAAAAGCAGTTCGGGGGAAGGGATAGAAAGTGAGAAAGAGGAGAGAAGAAAGAGTAATTCCCTAGATAAACTTGTTGAAGCAAACAGCAGTCATCAGGCTAAATGGGCTGAATAGGCATGGGTTGCATGCGCATGTGCACTTCTGGTTGCTGGTTTTCTTACAAAGAATTAAAGAGGCTTCCCTGATTAGAGGTAGGCTTTCTTTACCTGCCAGTCATTTCATTCTCACCAGCCTCACAACCTCCTTAGGGGCAACAAACAGCGAAAGCACCATGTGTGTCTGTAGTTCCATGGCTGAACTGCTACAAACTAGAGCATTGGGATACCTGGAGTCAAAAGGTGAAAGGAGCCTGGGAGAAAGCAAGCGGAGTTCAATGGTAAGATGACAGGGAGAGTCAATCCCAGACATCCATGCAGCCTGCTATATGGCTTAAGTTTCAGGGGTAATGGATCAAGGTTTGGCCTGGTTGTGGAGGGTGCTTCTAAAAAGGAAAAGAAGAGTACAAGTGTGATGGAGGGAGCACCCTGGAAGGAGGAAAAACGGAAAGTAAATCTGCTTTAGAACAAGAGGAAATGGAACACAGGGTGGTGGTGTTAGCACAGATATATCCTCCAGCCCTTTGTGAGCATCTCAACAGAACAAAAGCGATGGTTTCTCACCCCATACAAGGTGATTGGGACAAAGACCAAAAAGTCAACAGATGATTTCAGGCAAATTCTGGTTGGTGGGTTTTGCCCTGGCTTATCAAGGATCAAGCTTCCACAAGCACCTGAGGGTCTCTTTGCAGGACCTGGAGACCAGCCAGATCAAGATAACTCCTCACAGGAGCTGGAGGCCACTTCAAGGTTGATGGAGCCGTGGCTTACGACCAGTCGAAACCGCTTGGGTGGCACAAAAGGGGGAAAGGAAACAATTTGCTTTGGAGGATGCTGCTCCTCTGTCGGCTCCTCCTTCCCCTTGTCTGGAGGGTGCTGCTGCCAGCACTGCCTGCCTCTAAAGAGGGGGCTCTCCAAACGGACATGAGCATACTGGGAAAGTTTGGGGTCTATTGCTGATAATGAGACTTGGGGTTTGGGCAAAACCCAAGTTTGGCGTCGGGTCATGCTCCTTGTTCTGCATAGGACCTGGCTGGAGGAGGAAGAGCGTGAAGAGCCAAGGATCTCTTGGTCCCCTGAGTATAGTCCCCCAGATCCTGATCCATGAGACCCCGTGATCTCAGCGGGGTTCTTCACATCTCCTGTGTGATGCTCCTCAGCCCCCTGGCTAAGCTCCCCATTGCTGCTATGTGGTTCTCTCTCACCAATCCCATGCACCGCTTCTCTGTGCAAGCTCGGGCTCTCAGGTCTATTGTATGTCCTTGTGTAGAAGGAGGTTTGCTGGGTCTCAAAGTGGCTGATCTTCCTGCGCGAAGAGCGGCGGAGATGTGATGCAGGGAACATGGAAGGAGGGCAGCATTGCAGATGCACCAGTGGCTGCTTACTGAGCTTGCAGCTACGTGCTGTGCAGCCCAAGCAGTCATGCAGGGGGATACATAAAGGCTTTAGTATCCTCAGGTACCAACGAAAGGCAGATCTGCGGAGAGCAGCTGGAAGAAGAGAAGGGAGGTCAGCCCTAAGAACAATGCTCCCCACCACAACATCCATCCCAAGCTGTAACCTATTTAAGCAGTGGTGCCACTGAACCCTTTGCCTAAAGAGAAAAGTACCTTTAAGAGTTAAATTGGACACCTCAATAGAGGTGATGCTGCAAGTCATATGCACAGTACATGGGTTTGGGCAATACAATACCATCAGCTATCATTACAATAGGGGGCCCCTCTGGAAATGTGATCACTAATTAAAACTAGCTGAAGAGTGAGTATGACCACTTGTCTCTGCAAAACAAAATCCATGAATTGCAGTTGCTTTGGAACTCTCATTTTTGAGGATATATAAACTCTAGGCTTCACAGATACTTCTGGTACTACACGGTCACCTTGACTTGCTGAAATCGCTCTTGCTGCCTGCACAGAACCCAGGGTCTGACTGTTATCTCCCCATGCTTTTCCTTTGCTGCCTCCCAGGTTCCCTATTTGGTGCAGCTGCTCAATGCTTTTTAAGTCTCTCCTGGTTCCTGCTTCTCTGGATTCCTGCTTGCTGAAGTAGAGATTCGGTGCCAGCTTCTCAGAAGTCCCTTTTCAGGGTTCTGGCTTGCCTGTTTGTCCCTTTATTTCCTACCCAATCCAGGAGTTACAGGTGAAACTCAAAAAATTAGAATGTCGTCGAAAAGTTCATTTATTTCAGTAATTCAACTTCTATATTGGTTTCATCTTTTAATTTGAATTACTGAAATAAATGAACTTTTCGACGATATTCTAATTTTTCGAGTTTCACCTGTACTACAATCCTATGTGCACATGGACCTGGCATTAAACCCAATTAAATACACTTGCGCTTCTTGTCTACCAAGGCTGGGAAATTTATTTCTTGCTACATATACTATAATCTGGAGGTCTTTCCTCTACAAAATGTAGCCTCCACATTTGCTCCCTCTTCCTATCTTTAGTGCTGTGTGTGACTGTTTTAGAAGCCACCTCCTGGTACTCCCTGCCCAATAATGCATTACTGAGGCCTGCTCTGACAAGTGGGCCCAGAGAAAAAGAGCAGGTTAGTGCACCCCTTCAAACATTGCCGAGCACACCTTTCTTTCACTGCTTGGACCTATCCCTCCAGTTTCTCACTCCTCCTCTTACACCCTGTATCCTTGCTCCTTCTTGTATGTATGTCATGTATGTGTGTTAGCTTAGCCATGAATACTTAGCTAATTCTCCCAAACCAAATAAATGTGTATATTCTTGCTGAGCTACTCCCCACTGGCAAAATAGATACACATTGTTAGCTGTTCCCCATTGAAGTGTTGCAAGTGTATATTTTGATTCTCTCTGTGTGTGTGTGTGTACACAATAAACACCCCCTTTAAAAAAAAACCCTGTGTGAATGCTAAGTTGCTGGGTAAATCTACTAAGATGCATTACTGCCACTGTCTAAAGGCCTTAATTCATGAGACTCACAGAATGTGTGGATGTGAAACATGTGTCTACCAAAGGAGACTTATTAACACCCCTTCAACTCAGGGGAAAGCACTACTCTTTTTCCTCACCACACAGATCACTGTAATAGCACTAGAGTAATTTTTCTTGTGCTGAATTTAATGGGGAATGGGAGGGATAAAATGGGTGCAAACTAGCAGGCTCATCTCTTTTGCAAGGCTACACTGAGCAGATGCTCAAGCCACATGTGACCTTACAGAATTGCAACCCACAAAACCTTGTTTCAGCAAGTCACCCTTAGACATCTCACCATTTATTTTTGCTTTCCTGCGCCGGGCCTTGCATCCCCCTTTCACACTGAGTCGGGCCAGCTTGTATGACGGACGTTTCCACCGCTGCAGACGGCCATATGTCTCTCTGAATAGATATGTATCATTGATTGAGGTAGATTGTGGAGGTGTTTGATTCAGGAGGCGGTAGGCTCCTTCTCCCTTCCTGAAAGAGGCAACAGTTGATAATTGGGTGAGGGGTATAACTGCACAAGAATGGAGCTCTGTATTTACTAAGCAGTTCACTCTGGCTTGTATGTATGTGTATAAATGTGTACACACACACACACACACACACACACACACACACACACACACACACCTTGAAGCCTGGTTTTACAGGAAAACCAACAATAAGAGAAAATCAAGACAAGGCAACCACAATAGGCTTTTATGGAAGGAGGAAGAAAAAAAGGACAGGTGACAAATGAGATCATTCACTGATCTCCTGTGGAAGAGTATGTATAATATCCCCCCCCCCAATCCTTAGGTGCTGCTGTTGCTCTTTAAAAGGTTATGTGACGGCCCAGGAGGAAATAGCTGCCATCCAAACTGTGCTACCTAGCAACCAACCCCAGGAGCGCTCCTATCCCTTGGGGATGGAGCTTCTCTGTACCTGAGCAGTTGGACAGCCTGCAACTCTTTCTGGCAGCAATGGTGATTGATGAGGGCACTGATGAGGGAATGTGTCGTATCTCAGTCTCTCTTGCACACATGCACAGTAACAGTATCAGTATCAAACAACTAGAAATGCCACCCATTCCCCAGCTGAGATTCCTTAAGACCTCACTGCCCCCAGCCTTCACCTTTCACAAGTGTAGCATTCGCACAATTCATTGTCCTCTCCAAAGAAGCCGTCGCCATAGAAGCATGTGATCTCATCATCTGGTTCAATGTCCCGCAGCACCTTGACGCAGGCAGTGTTCCCATCCATTGGGACAAACTGCAGTACAGAGACAAACAATGCACATGGGGAAGGAACAGCAGGAAACACAGAAAAGACCCCCCCCCCGAAATGTAGAGGTTCAGGATGCTCTCTGGGGTGTGGTGTTTGGGGGGGGGGGGACCAGCAGAAATCCCTCTCAGAAATCCCAAGAGACCCAGCTCTTATTTTCACAAGACTCTACAGTGGTACCTTGGGGTAAGAACTTAATTCGTTCTGGAGGTCCATTCTTAACCTGAAACTGTTCTTAACCTGAGGTACCACTTTAGTTAATGGGGCCTCCTGCTGCTGCTGTGCCACCGCTGCAAGATTTCTGTTCTCATCCTGAAGCAAAGCTCTTAACCCGAGGTACTATTTCTGGGTTAGCAGAGTCTGTAACCTGAAGCGTCTGTAACCTGAGGTACCACTGTATTTGCAGACACAGAAGTTCCTGACACTGGGCTTCTAGGCACTTCTCAGAAACAGCACACTAGTATGAAAAGAGGCAAAGAAATTAATTTTTTTCTAGACCTGAACTATGGGGAATGAGGGTCATACTTCTAGTCTTTATGATGGTGAAGCAATGGCTGAAACGCAGCATCCTGAGAAGCAGTAGGAGAGAAATTGCCAGGACTCAGCAGAGGGAACTTTTGTAAGTCATACAGCTTCCTTCCTCTCCCAAATATTTACAAGGTATTACTTGCTTCCTCTTTCAACCTCTTCCAACATATCCTACACCCAAAGCACACACCACAATAATAAATGAGTTCTAGGAATGAGTATGTGTGGCTTGTCCCAAATGCAAAGCCCCAGCATTTTAAACAAGAAATGCCACCTCTACTAGCAATAAGCCAAAATGACTTACCTTACAATTGGGCCTGCAGTCTGAGAGGTTCCACGGTGAGGGACAAATTATATGGGGTGGGGGATAGGCAGTAGTGGAGAGAGATTTTTTTAAAAGAAAAAGAAAAAAGGCAGAGACAAGTTATAAAGATAGTCCACTTGTTCAGACACTATTTACATTTCAGCAACAGGCTAGAAGAGAAAAAGTATGCTGTTGCTTTTCAATAATGCATCCTGCTTTCTCTCAAAGCAATTACAAGTTGGGGTAAATTATCGTTTCACTAATAACCTAACTTCCTTCCAGCCTTCCATCACGGAATAACACAGCAGCATACATTAAGTTCCCAGCCCGACACCAATCCATGTACCAGTCACATTGAAAGCTGCTTTGCTTCAGGAGGGTGACTGCATCGTTTGCCCTCAAATCATGCCCTGGCAGGTGTGGGGTCTAAACATAGTACTTCAATAAGTGCTCTCACTCTTTTTCTGAAGGCATGTTTCTAAGCTTTCTAGCCTTCTAAGGTTGTGAAGACTAGCTTGATGCTCCTGCTGAAATCCCAAAGCCTCTGGGGAATGGGGAGCTGAACAAAACAGTGTGCTTCAGAGAAGGAGGAGACTTTCAAGTGCACTGTATATGATTGTTCTTGCCTTCTACAGTGAACTAAATCCAGTTTCAGTGATCACATGATCTTAGTTACCTGAAGTCCAGAAAAGGGTAGGCTTTTCAGCCATTAATAACTCATAGGGGAGGGGAAAGAAGTTTCCATTCAAGGTCACATAAATGGGGTGCTAAAATAAGCAATCTAAAAAACTAATTCTTACTGGCTTTTTAATTAAGGGACCTAGCATAGCTCAGTGAAAGTTCCAGGTTCAGTCCCTAGTACCTCCAGCTGGAAGTACCAGGTAGTAGATGGTGGGAAGAACTCTGGAGAGCTGTTGTCAGAGTAGACAATGCTGGGACCAGTTTCCTATGGAATGTACCAACTGATTACACCCTAGACTTCACTGGAATGCCCAATTCCTTCACTTGACAATTAATTCCAACAAAAATCCTACCAACTTGAAAGCTAATTAAAAATACATATAACTTATCTTAAGCAAACCTGTTCCTACACCCCACTTATTTTAATACTCATTCCCCATCCTCCTTACAATCTTCCTGTACTCGCCCAAATAGACAGAATCCTTAGGAAGTGTATACTAAAAATCAAATAATGCACCAGATTTAGAAAAAGGAAAAGGAACCTTTTACAAGCAGCAAAAACCTTTTACAAGCAGCTTGGAATGAGTACTAGAAACTTAAGCTGCTAAGATTGAAGTTGCTGTTGTTTTTTGTTTGCTTTTACAAACTTTATTGAAAAATTTAAAAACAATTATGAAACAAAAAATGTTGTCTTCCAAGACAAACACATGGAAGTTTGATAAACTCATCTGAAGGAATAGAATATCTGTTCTTTCTGATTTAGGCCGTTAAACAGACACCTTTTTATTCAATATTTTAATTGGCATTATAATGAGATACTATATGGACATACATTAGTTTAATTGTTTTCTTCAGCAAAAGTATTTTTTAAAAACAATTTGTTGCAATTTCATTCCATACTGAAAGGGACTTTCTGATGTTAACCTGGGCCTTGCTATACCTGCACATAAATCACATCCAGCAGTTATGGTATGTTTCATGCACACAGGAAAGCAACCATGATGGATCTAAATGGAGGACACTACGCCATGTCTGGATTTCTTCTGTAGAAGCTACTTGGACCTTTGCACATTTATTTACTGCTTTCAATAACACTCATGGAGACCTTGCTATTATAATTAAAGTAGCAGAAAAGCAGCCATGTTGCCTAAACAAAATGTAAATCAGCACTGGAAGTGTGCAAAAGTTCCCCAGGTAGGGAACTGCTAATACAGCAGGGGTCCTGGTTCCTCAATCCCCCACCCACATCAGATAGATTATGGTAATTCATAGTCTACATTGTATGCCCACATGAACAGTAAAATTAATGGAAAAACTTAATGCAGAGATGGAGTCAAAAGGCTGTAGGGCACTGGGAGGTGCGGAAGTTATCAGAGGATCTATGGAACAACGATTCAGAGGCAGAGCCAGGACCAGCTGCACATTTCCACATACCATGATTAATGAAGGCTGCAGGCCCCAGCCATAGCTGGGCACACTGTTTGCGTGTGGAATACATGATGCTGAAGTCATTTTCACCAGTCCGCAGGAGACTCTCATCTGGCTCCGTCAGCTCTGTAATATAACCCTCCAGAAGCTCCAGTTTGTCATTCTTTTTCCTTATAGGCAGGGAGAAAGACACAAGCATCACAGATCAGCTGTCCTGCTCCCCATAAATGTACAGTAGGTGAGGATGGTGGGTAAATTTAAGTTCACTTTACTGAATATTAGTTCCCTGCATTATAGATTGGGAATAGGATGTTTTTGAAAACTTGTTCCCAGAGAATCAACAGCTCATTGAGCCTCCAGCACACCAACAACTTCTGTCCAAGAGGGAGATAGTCATACATGTTACAAACAGTGCAAAACACTGGAAAGTTTCTACACCCCTGCTTGCATTCTACCTGCATTTTTGTTGTTGTTGCTCTATTTAGTTTACTAAGAGTTTAGGATTTCAATGGATGGAGTGGGGTGCCCCTGGGCTCCTTGTGCTGCCCATCTGCTTAAGTCACTTTGACACTGTCAGCTGGGGCAACTGCTAGCCAAAAAGATCTTCCTGGTGGATTTTGGTGCCAGCTGGAAAGCTTTTTATTTTCCCAGGACTTAAAAAAAAATTTTAATTTAAACTTTTAGAATTGCTTTAAAAAACTATTGATATTGCTTGAAAGTTTGAGATGGTTTTTATTTTCTGTTGCACTGTTCTTGTTTTTATGATTTATAAATTGTATTTCAATGCTTTCATCATTACTGTAAGCCATATAAGGTTACATAATACTAGCAAGTGGAAGGGTGTTATATGGAAGGGGTGTCAAACCACCATCACCCTACCATGATTTCGTAGCGACCACACGGGCACCATTTATTTCCAGGGAATACCGGGTACAGCGCTTGATGGCAAAACCACTCTCAGGAAGGAAGATGCGAAGGTAACGAAATATCTGTAGAAAAGAGATAAACAATTGGCTCCTAGTTAGCAATTCTGGTTCCCTGCTTACCTCATCATCAGAAGTCTAGCCAATTCTTCTCCTAAGAAACCAAGGTGCTATCATAGTCTTCCTACCCGCCAGCAGGAGCAAAAAAATTCATGATTCCTGGCCACCAGCTCATTTAATTATTATTATTATTTATTTATACCCCGCCCATCTGGCCAGGTTCCCCCAGCCACTCTGGGCGGCTTCCAACAAAATATTAAAATACATAAAAATTAGATCTCCTGCCTTGCACAGAGAAGTTTTGTTAAAAACATAGATACTTAATTGGTTGTCTAAGATTGTTGCCCATGAAATAAAGGCAGTGGGAAGGATTGTGGCCAACACACTCTCAGCAAAGATAGAATACCACTTGGGGAAGATAGAATGTCTTGGGGAAGAACTGTGTTGCAGGAGCTACCCTGTCACCAGCCATGTTGTTCTAGGATCTGATGGCGAATGGGGCATTAGAGAAAGTGCTTCAGAGAAGAACAGACAGCCAAAACTGCCAGTCATTTTTTTAAACCCACGTTTAAAAGGGAAACTGCAAAATAAAACTGCTGAAGGGATACACCAAGAATTTCAATGTTATCACTTGTGGAATGAACAGAGACAATGGATTTTTAGCATGTTGTCTGGACTAATTGACCTAGCAGTGTCAGCAGGTATGTGTCATGAAGAACTATTTTGAGGATTAGCACTGCTAATTAATGATCTCTGTCTGTACTCCATATCCCTGTTGGTGTAAAGGTTCATGTGAAATACGACCCAAGGGCTCTGTCACATATCTGAAGCAAAAACAATCCCTCCCAATCATCACTTTCAGATTTTGACATCTTTCTTACCCTCCCTCCCCTGAAATAGCAAAAAGGTAAAAGAGTTGTACATGAGTCTTGAAGGCAGCCTCCTGCTGACGGCTCCGCTTCGCGAAGTACTGGCAGGCCCAACCACCTTGCATCAAGGCCTGATATGCCGTGTCTAGGTCCTTGCGCTTCCGGAAAGCTTCCACTGCTTCCCGCAAATGGTGCCTTCTTCTGATGGCTGGGAGTGGGCTGAAGGGATGAGAAAGAAAGAGGAGTTGGGTTTGCTTTGAAACACACTGCTTTCCTTATCCCCCTCAATTCCAAGCCTCACCACTCCCCCTCAATTTCTATTTTGCCCTGTGCTGCAAGTGGAATCTTATTGAGTCTTTGAGACCTCAGGCCCTTCCTCACCTTACGTTCATCTTATGGGTCTTAAAGCCGAGGTAGGAGTCGAGAATTAGTGTTGTAGCAAGATCATCATTTTCACATAGCTCCTTGGCAGTCACACGAGTAGAACCCATCTTCCTTCCAGAACCATGCTGTACTCAGCCTGGCTACCTGCAAGAGGGGTACAGAGTCAAAGCTGTGCACACAAACAGGAAAGTTGGAGTCAGTGCGTAATCCCCACTCCTAGTTACCAAAATGCAGATTAAAGAAGGTAATGAATTATGTAGAAGCATTTTTTGACCCTAAACCACATCTGCATTCTTTGAAATCTTTTGTTTCCCTATGCATGTGCATGCAGATTTGCCCACCGGTTTATTTAAATACACATTATTATTTCTCCAATATGCTCATGACATTAATCTAACATTAATCTCAGTAACCACTTTTTTGCTATGTACTGTAATCATTATAACTGAACTACAAGCTCAGCAAGACTTTATTTACATTTGTAATAAACCACAAAATTAGATTGCATTGGGCTAATCTTTATTCAACAAACTGATTAACAAAAACATGCTTTTAATGGACTGGTCTTACTGCAATCATTGTATTTATTTATTTATTTTTTATAGAAAAGTCTGCATGTGACACTTATTAATGCAACCCTATTTAAGTGGAAACTCATAAGAGACTTGATTAAATCTACCATGCCAGGAATTCTATCTCCAATCTATTAAATCCAACCTCATATCTCTGTCACTTCCTCACCCCAAAAATCAGCTTTAAGAAGAAGAAGAAGAAGAAGAAGAAGAGTTTGGATTTGATATCCCGCTTTATCAGTACCCTAAGGAGTCTCAAAGCAGCTAACATTCTCCTTTCCCTTCCTCCCCCACAACAAACACTCTGTGAGGTGAGTGGGGTTGAGAGACTTCAAAGAAGTGTGACTAGCCCAAGGTCACCCAGCAGCTGCATATGGAGGAGCGGAGACGCGAACCCGGTTCCCCAGATTACGAGTCTACCGCTCTTAACCACCACACCACACTTTAAAACCTCCTACTCAAGTATTTTTACTTTCCACAGGTTATATTTCTACACAGCCCCTCTTGTAAACACTGAATACTTAACTTTTTCCAATTAAAAAAGGCGACAAAACCATAAACTACAATAAAAACTATCACCCCCCAAAAAACCTGAAATCACTAAACCTCACATACTCTCAAGATACACAAAATGTTTGTATACTACTGTATAGTCAACTTTAGGAACATCAGTTGTGCAGAACTTTCTGTGGGAATATTTAGCCAACATCAATCCAACCTCACAAGAGAGAAGATCCAACTGATCTCCCTGGCAAGAGGAATTGTTCACCAGGGGCCTACAGATATTAGCTTGGTTTACTAGCCTGCCTCATTCCTACCCCAAATCCTCTGGCACATGCAGAGGGCTTAAAGAAGGGAAAGAATTTCCCTCATTTGTGCTTGGGCACAGAGAAATTAGGAAAGTGTGACGGAGTACAGCTGTTTCTTGCTTTCTTGAAACCAGAGCACATTGGATTGCTTACAGAAAGGGATGCAAGCTGTTGGGTATCATTCTCTCTGGAGGGCCAGAGACACTGATAAAGGAACACTTGTTCCCAAAGAACAAGAGACCAAAAGAAAAGGGGTTGAACAATGACTGCTAGCTAGGAACCGGTGTCAACTTTTTTCAGCCAACAATTCTGCACAGAACATGTTGTTATGTGCCAATATAAAATGTTACTTTTCCATTTAGGATTTTCCCACCAAGGGACCATGCATTGATGCCTTTGTGGGACACTTAACTTCTTTCTGTATACGCAATTTTTCAAGCAAAAATAACATGTGAGTTTAAGTCACTCACTAGCTTCCTGGTTATACATGAGGATCTCCAGAATACAGCTCAGAAAGGAACCTGAGGTCGTCTCATTGACTGCCCACTACATGTCGCTCCAGACAGCAGTCATGACCTACATTTAGAAATAGACTATAATCACTTCATTGCTTTGCTCAGGGATACAACTCTCTGTCTTTGAAGAAGCAACACCCAGGCAGGTCAACGCTGAGCAAAGGTTGGCCAGAGCTACAGTAGAATAGCTACCAAGTCCCATTTGTAGATTTTCTGGAGAGAGAAAACGAGTTAGGTTAATTTGCATCAGAGAATTTCCTGATGCTTTCAAAAGTGATCTAATTCAGAATGTTTATTTGCATTTAATAAACAAACTAAAAACTTTAAAATTGGACTTTAATTGTATGGTATTTGCAACTGTCATCCATTCATTGTTACTAATATATACTAATGGAAAATTTTCTACAACAACAACAACAAACGCTGGAAAATTTTCTGCCCCTCATCACTGATCTCTAAAAAAAGAAAACTGGGGCTACCAATATTCTCTCTCTCTCTCTCTCTCTCACACACACACACACACACACATTTAAGTACACAAAGATTGTTACATTCTAGGAACACATTCCATAGGACATTTAAATTTCTACAATGTAACAGACACTTCATTCTTGACTCAGGTGCTGTCTCCTAGTGCTTCAGAAGGGTATCCAAAGCAAGAGATGACTATCTGGAAAGGAGGCTTGGAGCGCCATCAACATGGAATCTAGCTCATAACAGAGGTGAAGGATTGCTCTCAAAGCGCCAAGCAAGCAACTAACAGAGCGTTTCTGAGGTATCCAAGCTTCATCACAAATCTTCTTCTTGGGCAATCACTCATAGCCGAGTAAGATTGTCCTCCATAAACATGGTTTTAACAATGAGTCCGTAAGTGACTGTGGAGGCCAATTCCAGTGGGGACATTGGTTTCCGGGCAGGAGTTGATCACGGTGTAGATTTGCCAAGCATGTCTTCCTCTTAGCATGTTTCTCCCTTTTGTCCCGAGTCCGAGTGTCTTCAAAGCCCATGATACCTTTGGTAAAGTCTTTTCTCCAATTGGAGAGCTCGCAGAAAAGTGTTTTCCAATTGTTGGTGTTTATACTACATTTTTTAAAAAAAATTCTTGAGACAGTCTTTAAGCCTCTTTTGTTGACCATCAGCATTACGCTTTCCACGTTCGCAACCCGCAGCATTCACAACCACAGTTCCGATACTTCTGGGTTCAGCACGGGATGCAACCTGAAAAGACGTAACCTGGGGGCTTCCTGTTTCAGGTGGTGAGAAATGGCTGACTCCGATACGATCGGACCTCAGCCGTGCCAGTAATTCAGGGCTGATATGGGGGTAATTAGCCCTGGCAGACTCCCCAGGGTGGGTGAGGACTGTTTCGCAGATTGTCCGAGATTGTCAGCTTGCATCAGGGTGCAAGTGGCAAGACACTGGGTCCCAGAGCACGACACGGCTGGCACTCTCCAAAGCCGCTCTCATAGCCGGAAATATCTGTTTGATAAAATCATTAGATTTGGACAATAAACAGACATAGTCTGAACCGAAGAAGACTGAGAAAAAAACCTTGCAGAATTGCAGAGTCCCTGGTGTTTAAGCTCGGACTTCAAAGAGATTCTCATCATGACTGTTTGGATTACGGAGGTGATTGGTATGTTCTTTTTTTTTCTCAATACCTACAATTGTTTTTCTACGCCAAGCCTCATTAAGAAACCTTTTTTAAAAAAAATGGTACAGATGGACTCCTATTTATAATTGAGTATTCAATTGCGCAGCTTTACTTAGACTTGAAAGACTTGATAAAGATAAAAGAAGAAACAAGATGGCACTTGTTAATATGACGCAGCACAGAAAAATGAGAGTTCCTCCCTTTTTTGAGGAAAGTGGGAGATGCTTACTGGCTGACTTGAGTAGTGACTTGAGACAATAATTTGGGAAAACATACAGTGCAGAATTTCTTCATTATGAGCAAGAGAGAAGGCTAAATGGATGTCTAGCAGCCCCCCCCCTCTAGGGCCCAGAAGGGGGGATTGTGTGGTCTCCAAAAGCTGATCGATTGCCAAATGACTTAGTATATCTGTGGAATACAGTTCATTTACATTGCAGTATTGCAGACAGTATGCTTAAAATCAAACGACAGGCTTGGATAACAGCCCGGATTGGAATAACTTGACAACATGGGAGTTGCTGCATCATTAAACGATAAACGATAAACTTGGACAACAGCCCAGATTGGAAGATTGGAATGAAGTCAGGAAAAGCTGCGCTGGCAAATAGACGGAAAAATACATATTTAGAAATAAAGCTGTATTCAATGGATGAAAGGATATGATTTCTGACATGATTGAGAATTGCATAGCCAGGGATGGAGAACTTTAAAGCGTTAAGATTGGAAAGTGGAAAATATGAGAACAACAAAAAGAAGGCAGGAACGAAGATATTGGAGATATACTTCAAGAGGTCCAGACTATGGGGAGCCCGGAAAAATTAATAATTTGGACTGTAATTTGGTTTTTTTTAGTTTATTGCTTTTAATTGGATTATGATTATGGATATGTTAATTGGCTGTTTTTATTGGAAAATTAATAAAAATGATTATTATTATTATTAAAAAAGACGCAACATGAGGTATGACTGCACTTTGGTTTCCTGGATGTTGAGAGACAGGCCAAGTTTTCCGTAAGCTTCTGCGAAGATATTTAGGATGGTTTGGAAGTCATCCTCTGAGTGTGCACACACTACATTGTCATCAGCATACTGAAGCTCTATGACGGAAGTTACAGTAATCTTACTCTTTGCTTTCAGCCTGCTCAGATTAAAGAGCTTTCCATCTGTTCGATATTTGATTTCTACTCCAGTGGGGAGTCTCCCTTCGACTAAGTGTAGGATCATGGCAATGAAAATAACGAATAGAGTTGGGGCAATAACACAACCCTGTTTAACACCTGATCCCACTGTGAAGGGTTCACTTTGAGAGCCATTGTTATCTGTGATTGTTGCTGTCATATTATCATGGAAGAGCCGAATGATGTTCACAAATTTATTTGGGCAGCCAATTTTCAGAAGGACAGTCCACAGGGCATTACGATTTACAGTGTCAAAAGCCTTAGTCAGGTCAATAAACCCCATAGACAGGGGTTGGTTTTGCTCTCTGCATTTTTCTGTTGAGTGGTTAAAATCATGTCCATTGCCCCCGCCAGAAGGCCGAAAACCATTTTGGATTAAGAGATAAGTTTGCTAAAATCCTTGCAAGAATTTTGCCGGCCGCAGCTAATAGAGAGATGCCTCGATAGTTTCCGCAATCAGTTCTGTCACCTTTTTTTAAAGAGATTGATGATTTTGGCATCCCTAAAGTCCGCTGGGATCTCTTCTCTCTCCCAGATTTTTTCGCTGAGCTTCTGAAGTTGTTGTGCAAGTTCAATTCCACCCATTCTGAAGACTTTGGCAGGTATCGCATCAGGTCCGCTGGCTTTGCCAGGCTTCATCTACAATTTAACTAAAACTATAACATTATACCATATATGTATCCCTGTTTGTTAACTGATGTGGTTAATTTTAAAAAAAACCAACAACAACAACCTTAGACTGAGTTTTAGCACACATGAAAAACTTAAAACAAATCCTTATTTCCTGATGAATAGCCTTTGGACTATAAGGTAACTTACATAGAAAACTATCTTTAGAAAATATTTTCCTCCAAAAGCATTTTATTTTAAAAATCCAATTTAATTTTTTAAAAAATCCAATAAAAAAGAGATTTAAATCACTGATTTTTTTATCCACCCTGCCAATTAGTAACCTAAGTGTCCCCCATGTGGCTAACCGCATAAGCGTATTTACCACACCGATAGGCCCATTCACCTGTAGAGTTAGCACAACAGTACGTCACTTGCTCAGGTCAGTCACTGTGGGCACGACAACTCAAAAAGCCAATTGGCTGCCACACATGGTAACTTTACACACAGAAAGAAGCACCTTGTGCAGACCACTTACATGGGCACGTGCTCAGTCATGTGTTCTGGCCCCGAAGCCTGATGGGTTGAGGCTAGGTAATTGCCTTGAACTAGGCCAGACAATTTGTCTAACTCAGGGGTCAGCAAGGTTTACCTCGCCTGGGCCGGTTCACTCCAGCGGAGATCCCTCCGTGAGCCAGATCACACGTGCGTGTGAGTGCGCGCGGCCTCGATTTCCAGCATCTGCTTCTGCACAATTTCCGGCGTCTCAGCATGTGCAGACGCGATTTCCAGCACCACGGAAGCGAGTCCTCGCGCTGTGCTGGTTTAGCGCAGCGCGCGGGGACTCGCTGAGTGGACAGCTCCCTTTGTGGGAGGCTCATGGGCCAGTTAAACGACCCCCGTGGGCCGCTTGTGGCCCACGGGCCTTAGGTTGCCTAACCCTGGTCTAACTAATACAGCAGAGCTTTCCAAACTTTGTGTTGTGACACGTTACGTGTGTTGGCTGCAGTGTGTAGGTGTGTTGTGCGAACGCTCCCCATGCTCCTCCCAAGGCTGGAAAGGGGTTAGTTTAACCTCCGGTTTGCAAGTAAAACTGAATTGCTATGTCACAAAATGATGCATGTCTAAAATGTGTGTCACCAACATGAGAAGTGTGGAAAGCGCTGTAATACAGCATTTGTTTATATTTCTAGTCCTCCTTTCATATTGTAGTTGGCAGGAGGTGTGAGAAGGCAGGAAACTAATTACGTTGGAAATGGGGAGAGAAAAGGTGTCACAATAGGCAGGGAAATGTGGGGAAGAGGGGTTTCTTCTCAAAGTGTTTCAGGGAGACTGAAGAAATAAAAAGGAAATAGGGAGCCGAGGATGCTCTCCAGTGTTTCGGTATGCTTATTTTTTCCTGACAGTGTGCGTGTGGCATTTTAGGATGAAAGAGGAGAGGGCATGTGTCACGGGGGGTGGGGGAGTAAGGTGGCATTTTCGTCTCTTTCAGGGAGAAGGCTTTTTTTTTAAAGGAAGACTGGAACTTAGGAGAAGATAAGCGTTGGGGGCGAATCCTTTCTGTGAGAGTCTTTGTTTGGGTGGGCAGTTAAGATTTAGGATTAAAAGGTAAGGTCCCGTTTCGTTCTGGGTGAGAGAAGGCGAGGCGGGTGCCTCAGCCTCCCCTCTCCTCACAACCACCTTATCCCCACGCAAGGACCCCCCCCCCATATTGGGAGGGAAATAGGGCTGGGGACACTCCTCTTTTCCCTCCTCTCACCTCAAAGTTCCCCCCCCCCGGACGCGCGCACACCCGTTCCAACCGAAGCCCCTGCCGCCGCCGCCGCCGCCGCGCGTGCCAGGCCTCCCTCCAACGGACATTCCTTTTTCTCTCCCTCCTCCCCCTCCCGGCCAGCGCTGCTCTGATCCCTTTCATTTCTTCCACTCACCTACCTGCTCGCGCGCTCCTGTTTCTCACTCTCGGCGACTATCGCTACTGCGACCGCATCACGCCGCGCACCCTCCCCTTTCCCCGCGCCATTTGCCCCTTTGAAAGCCTGTCACTCCCCGCCCGGCTCCCTCGACGCGCCATTGGGCGGGTCGGTCCGTCAATCAAAGGCAGCTCCCGCCTTCCTCCCGTTGTGCGTCCATTGTGCCTCTCGAGCGCAGCCTTGCCTGCCCCGCTTTCCCACCCGCATTCTCAGGGCTTGATTGGCTCAGAGGGAGGTGCCTCTCAAAATCCCTCCCAGCCTGCTATTGGATCGGCTAGGCCGGGAAGGCTCCCGTCTTCCACGGGAGGGGGCTCGCCCCTCAGCCGATTGGGTGAAGCTGGTATCTGTTAAATATTGCTCCCGCCTTCCAGAGTCGAATGAGGACGCGGCCCGGTCCCCCAGCCACCTATTGGGAGAATTTGGTGTCTGTCAAATTTTCGTATGTTCCTCCTTCAGTCGCGCCCTTTTAGAAGAACCGCTGCCCTACTCAATGGCCGCTGGAATCCCAGAAACATTATGCCTTTCCCATTGGATGTCAAATAACTATTGACGCCCACACCAAGAAGTCCCACCTCACCTGGCTTGTTGTCATTGGCCAAATAAGACGTTTATCAATGTTTCACGCACATTTTCGGCATCCATTGGGCCATTCACTGCTCTTGGCCGCAATTCTCCACTTCCTCAGTTTCTATTGGATCTTCGTCACACCAGTGGCAACGATGCCTGTCTCTGTTTTATTCCGTTTTAATAGCTGCTGGGGAGCGGGGACATCACGGACTAATGTTCTTTCTACTGTCTCTTACTGTATTAAGTATCCTGACGTTTGAAATTTCCCACCAAAAAGCTAGCGCTTTCTATTGGTCTGCCTGATCTATTTGCCGTTTTCCCTGTCGAGTAGCAAATATTAGTGGTCCGCTTTGCTGTCACTCAGACAACTTCCTCCCAACACGATCTGATCCGCCTACCCAGGGAAGAGAGGCGTACAGAATAGTTTTCAACGGTTGCCATGAGGCTTTTTCGTGCTTTAGCGTGAAGAGAGAGCTGCCCATAGAAATTAATGGAGAAGCCCAGAATTTTTACACACTGATAAAGTCAAATTCTTGGAATGCACTATACTTAAAGCGTTTTTCCAACTTCGTCCTGCGGATTCCTGAATCCGTCAAGTTCAAGCAGTACAGTCACAGCCAAGCAAATTTAGAATCAAACAGCGGCCAGAAGGCCTGATCTTTGTCTTGTTAGGGAATTCACAGGGGGGGGGGCACATCTTTATCCTATATAATAATGTCCATGTTGTCCCTGCGTCCAGATGTCCCGTGTGTCCCTGGGTCACTGCGCATGTGCCCCAGGGATACAGGGATTGGACAGCAGAGACTGCGCGCGCGCACTCTCCCCCCACTCTGCCTCCTCCAACCGCCGCTCCCGCCGGAGCGGCGGTTGGAGGAGGCGGGGGGGGGGGAAGAGTGCGCGCGTCCTTCCTGTCGGCGGCTGGGGGAGAGGAAGGAAGGAGGAGAAAGCGCCGCTTTCTCCTCCTCCGTTCCTGTCCCCCTGCCGCCGACAGCAAGGACGGGTCCCAGGGTTCGGAGAAGCGCTGCGCAAGCGCTTCTCCGAACCCTGGGATGTCTGCTTCCTGTCGGCGGCTGCGGGAGAGGAACGGAGAAGGAGAAAGCAGCGCTTTCTCCTCCTCCGTTCCTGTCCCCCTGCCGCCGACAGCAATGACAGGTCCCAGGGTTCGGAGAAGCGCTGCGCAAGCGCTTCTCCGAACCCTGGGATGTCTTCTTCCTGTCGGCGGCTGCGGGAGAGGAACGGAGGAGGAGAAAGCAGCGCTTTCTCCTCCTCCGTTCCTGTCCCCCTGCCGCCGACAGCAAGGACGGGTCCCAGGGTTCGGAGAAGCGCTGCGCAAGCGCTTCTCCGAACCCTGGGATGTCTGCTTCCTGTCGGCGGCTGCGGGAGAGGAACGGAGGAGGAGAAAGCAGCGCTTTCTCCTCCTCCGTTCCTGTCCCCCTGCCGCCGACAGCAAGGACGGGTCCCAGGGTTCGGAGAAGCGCTGCGCAAGCGCTTCTCCGAACCCTGGGATGTCTGCTTCCTGTCGGCGGCTGCGGGAGAGGAACGGAGAAGGAGAAAGCAGCGCTTTCTCCTCCTCCGTTCCTGTCCCCCTGCCGCCGACAGCAAGGACGGGTCCCAGGGTTCGGAGAAGCGCTGCGCAAGCGCTTCTCCGAACCCTGGGATGTCTGCTTCCTGTCGGCGGCTGCGGGAGAGGAACGGAGGAGGAGAAAGCAGCGCTTTCTCCTCCTCCGTTCCTGTCCCCCTGCCGCCGACAGCAAGGACGGGTCCCAGGGTTCGGAGAAGCGCTGCGCAAGCGCTTCTCCGAACCCTGGGATGTCTGCTTCCTGTCGGCGGCTGCGGGAGAGGAACGGAGGAGGAGAAAGCAGCGCTTTCTCCTCCTCCGTTCCTGTCCCCCTGCCGCCGACAGCAAGGACAGGTCCCAGGGTTCGGAGAAGCGCTGCGCAAGCGCTTCTCCGAACCCCAGGATTCTAGCGCCCGTTATTGAACGGGCTGAAAACCACTAGTTATAAATATTATGCATAAATGTATCCTTTCGACTTGACAGCTCAGGGAAGTTACCTAGTTTTAAAAATCATATAAAATCAACTCCAGTTTCCCCATTCCAACACTATTTTGCCCTTGAAAAGGGACTCCAGGATGAGAGGATTCCTGATTCAACAGAATGCAATTTGGAAAAAGGCGAGAACTGAGAAAAAGGAAAATATCTTGGATAAGTTGAAGGAGAAAGAAAAAAAGTTGAGAGCAAAACCGAAAAGTCAGGAAATCCAAAAAGAGATAAAAGCTTTGCAAGTACAGTATTCCCAAATAATAAATGAAGAAATTGAATGGAAAATTAGAAGAATGAAACAAAGATCATTTGAATCGGCTAATAAATGTGGGAAACTTCTAGCCTGGCAATTGAAGAAAAGACAAAAAGAAAGTACAATTATAAAGATCATTGAGGAAGGAAGAATTATAGAGAACCCTGCAGAGATAAGGAAATGCTTCACAAAATATTATAAACAACTTTATAAAAGGGAAAAGGAAGATAAAGACAGTATAGAGAACTTTATAAAGGAAAATGGAATACAGAAAATCCCAGTTCAACAAAAGAACCTACTGAATGAGTTGATTACAAGACTAGAGGTTGAAGCAGCAATTCATGAGCTGAAAAATGATAAGGCCCCAGGACCTGATGGACTGACCTCCAAATACTATAAAACATTTAAAAACTGGTTGATACAACCAATAATGGAGGTAGCAAATGAAATTTTAGGGGGGGGCAGGGCACCAGAAACTTGGAAAGATGCATTTATCTCTCTGATTCCAAACCAGATGTGGATAGGACTCAGGTTAAGAACTACAGACCAATCTCATTATTGAATGTGGATTATAAAATATATGCTAGTATTTTGGCATCAAGACTGAAAAGGGTGTTGAAAGACTGGATACACAAGGACCAGGCAGGATTTCTGCCAGGGAGGCATATGAAAGACAATATAAGGAATATAGTAGATATTTTGGAAAGACTGGAAATGAAAATAAACACCAAAGCATTGTTAATTTTTGTGGATGCCGAAAAAGCTTTTGATAATATTTCATGGACTTTTATGAAACAAAATTTAGATAAAATGGAGGTTGGTCAAAATTTTGCTAATGGTATTAATGGTATTTATTCTGAGCAAAGGGCGAAAATTATTGTAAATAATGTGGTCTCAGAAGAGATAAGAATAGAAAAAGGAACAAGACAAGGGTGCCCACTTTCCCCCCTTCTATTTATTTCGGTTTTAGAGGTCCTGTTAAACATGATAAGGAGTGATGAAGAGGTTAAAGGTATTACAGTAGGTACAAAGCAATATAAGTTAAAAGCCTTTGCAGATGATTTAGTTTTAACCCTGCAGAACCCTGAACACAGTGCAGTAAGAGCATTGCAGATAATACAAGAGTTTGGCAAGGTGGCGGGCTTTAAGTTAAATAAAGGGAAAACTAAAGTTTTAGAAAAGAATTTGACAATGCAAGAAAGACAAATGGTAGAGGACTGTACAGGACTGAAATGTGTGAAAAAGGTGAAATACTTGGGAGTTAATATGACGGCAAGAAATTCAAATTTATATAAAGATAATTATGAGAAATTATGGAAGGAAATTAAAAGAGATTTGGAGATATGGTCAAGATTGAAATTGTCCTTAATGGGCCGAATAGCAACTGTTAAAATGAACGTATTGCCAAGAATGTTGTTCTTATTTCAGGCTCTTCCGATTGTGGATAAGTTGAAATGTTTTCAAGAGTGGCAAAAGATATTGTCTAGATTTGTCTGGCAGGGGAAGAAACCCAGAATTAAATACAAACTTTTGACAGATGTAAAAGAAAGGGGAGGATTCTCACTGCCGGACTTAAAGATTTACTTTGAAGCAGCAGCTTTCTGCTGGCTGAAGGAATGGTTTTTGCTAGACAACGATGATGTGTTAGATTTGGAAGGCCATGATAATGCATGTGGGTGGCATGCGTATCTGTGGTATGATAAGGTAAAGGCTCATAAAGGCTTCAAAAATCATATAATCAGGAAATCATTGTTCAATGTATGGATCAGATATAAGGATTTGTTGGAAAAGAAAACTCCTAGGTGGATTTCGCCACTGGAGGCGATGAAGCCTAAAAGACCAAATATGGATGAAAATAGATTGAAGTATAAAGATATTTTGGTGGAGGAAGAAAATCAATTTAAGTTAAGGTCATATGAACAATTGAAGGATAAGTTAAGTGACTGGTTTCAGTATGTGCAGATAAATGAAGCATTTAAGAGAGATAAAAAAATAGGATTTCAATCAGAAAAGTCGAAATTAGAAATAGAATTAATAGAGGCAAATAGCAAGAATTTGTCCAGAATGTATAACTTATTGTTAGAGTGGCATTTGAAAGATGAACAAACAAAATCGGTTATGATTGATTGGGCCAAAGATTTGGGCCATAATGTTATGATGTCAGATTGGGAAAAATTGTGGAAGAAGGGTATGAAATTTACGGCATGTACGGCGCTGAAAGAGAATTTAATGAAAATGATGTATAGATGGTATTTGACTCCGGTAAAATTAGCGAAAATGTATCATAAAGGTGACAACAAATGCTGGAAATGTAGAGAAGAAGTTGGTTCATTCTATCATATGTGGTGGACATGCCCTAAGATAAAAGGCTTCTGGGAAATGATTTATAATGAAATGAAAAAGATATATAAAAATACGTTTCAGAAAAAACCAGAGGCCTTTCTACTTGGAATAGTAGGGGAAGAAATTCCCAAAAAAGATGTTAATCTGTTTATGTATGCCACCACAGCTGCGAGGATTTTAATTGCAAAATATTGGAAAAAGGAGGAATTGCCCTCTTTACAGGAATGGCAAATGAAAATGCTGGACTTTATGGAACTGGCAGAGCTGACAGGAAGACTCCGAGATCAAGCAGGGAAAAGAGTGGAGGAAGACTGGAGAAAGTTTAAAATATATATAGGGAACTATTTTTGAAAGTTGAAGATCTGAACATCTAGGGAAATACAGAAGTCAAGGCAATAGGGAGATAAGAGGAGCTTATAAAGTTGAAAAATTGATACGCAGTATAAAGATGAGATTAAGAGGAACTAAGGAGATTATAGTATGATGGAAGTAAATGAGATGAAATAGAAACTGCTACAGTGATATTCAAAATGAAAATCAGATAGTGGGGAGTTGGGGAAGCCAAAAAGACAATGATTTAAAAAGTTGATTAAAGATGATATGTTTATGTTTTTGTTTGTATTGATGTTTTTTTCTTTTTTGTTGTAATGATGTTCTTTGTATTTTTGGTATGCATTGTATTCTTTTTTGTGTGTGTGTGTGCTATAAAATGTTTAATAAAAAATATCTTTAAAAAAGAAAAAAAAGAAAAGGGACTCCAGGAAGTGACAGTCGATGCAAAGCCAGGACCTTATTGTTCTTTCTCTGTGGATACTCAAGAAGTTCCTCCTGGTACTTATCACACATTTACTTTTGCCCAGAACCATTACCCTTATGTTAATATTGTTTACCAGTATGTTAATATTGTATGTACCTCCCTGTTATAGGAATTTAGGGGGTCGGGTGAGGTGACCCAGAAATAACTTGGTTCTGACCCAGGAAGAGTCCAAGAACCTGACAAGGAGACCAGTTTATGGAGCTCCTTGGCGGAGTAAAATGACACACCAGAGCGTCTTGAAAGCAAGGCAGTTTATTTCTAGTAAAAGAAAACTATTGCAACAGGGTCCTTCCCTCACGCACAGGACGAAGCGAAGAACCCCGAACAAAGGGAGCTTCCCAGTTTTATAATATTTTCTCCCCATGTTACACAGTTACAAGAAAAGGCGGGAGACAGGTTGGGAGGAGGGCAATCAGGTGAGTACAAGGGGTTGATAGGTTTCTTGATGAGAGGATCTTTGCGGGACAATTGTGGTGATGGTCCTGATTGTACGTATGCATATTTTTTATTGTTCACAGGATGGGCTTGGCGGAGGTGCGAAGGACATGATACCTTGTTTTTCTTCCTTCAGTTGTGTATTTGTGTCAATTTTGTAAGACAAGCTAGATGGCAGTGTGGTAGAGGGAACTTGTCAAGACGGGAGAAAACATAGAAGCTGTTCAAGGAAATTTTACACTGTGCGAACTTGAGTAACTGCCAGAATGTGATACAATTAATACATATAAACAATATTTGAAAGGGAAACGCGTATACTTAAAGTTCCATAGAGAATTACAGAAATAAAGTAACTAGTAGTGAAGGGAGGGCTACATTTCAGCAACAGTAATACATTCATAGTTTAGGGCAACATTTTGACATTTCATAAAAATCTCAAAGTTTAACAAAACCACACATAGAAGAGTACACAGAAGGAGACCTATGTCTTAAAAATAGAATCAACAGATAGATTTATACAACAACAGATTTTTATTCAGGTAGAATTAAGGAAGGTTTTAGAATCGGTAAGTCTTCTTCCTGGGAGGCGGGGGAAGCGCTTTGGGCTGTGCAGTAATAAACCTTGCTGTTTGCTCCGGATGGTGGCTGGACTCCTTCCTTTTCATTTCGCAGTGGACCGCGGGCTGATGCCTGACGAGCTGGGTGGCAGAGCAGCCTCGCACCCAGATTTTCCCCTAACAGTCTCAACAAAGTTACAGGTAGGTAGCCGTGTTAGTCTCAACAAAGGTTCAAACCCTCAAAGTATGCAGAGAGAAGAACAAGAGGGTCCATGAAGCTTTAAAGATTTCTAAAATTTCACATAATATATTTGTCATTGGTATGAGCTTTCATGTGCATGCACACTTCTTCAGATACACTGAAACAGAAGTCACCAGACCCTTATATATAGTGAGAGGGTGGGGAGGGGTATTACTCAGAAGGGTGGTGGGAATGGGTGGTTGACTGATAGGTGTGAAAACCCATTGACTCATCAACAGGTTTTCACACCTATCAGTCAATCGCCTATTCCCACCACCCTTCTGAGTAATACCCCTCCCCACCCTCTCACTATATATAAGGGTCAGGTGACTTCTGTTTCAGTGTATCTGAAGAAGTGTGCATGCATACGAAAGCTCATACTAATGACAAACTTAGTTGGTCTCTTAAGGTGCTACTGGAATGAATTTTTTAATTTTGTTTCGACTACGCCAGACCAACACGGCCACCTACCTGTAACATAATATATTTAACAGTGTCATCAGAACATCACCAACATGCCATAGAAAGGGAGTGGTGTTAGGCATCTGAGATTTCTGACATGCCCTGTCAATCATGCATGGTTCAAATATTCACTTCACACAAGTCAATGATAATATCTACATATCCTTTTGTCAGGAAGTATTGTGTTTCAGGTAACACCTTCCTGGTATCTCTGGCAGGACAGGTAATGTCAGGTTTGGCACCTTAGAGGGGTGCTTGGTGTGTGTGGTGACACATCTGAAGGATTATAGCTGACTGTTCTTGTTGTTTAGTCGTGTCCGACTCTTCATAACCCCATGGACCAGAGCACGCCAGGCACTCCTGTCTTCCACTGCCTCCCGCAGTTTGGTCAAACTCATGTTGGTAGCTTCGAGAACACTGTCCAACCATCTCACCCTCTGTCGTCCCCTTCTCCTTGTGCCCTCCATCTTTCCCAACATCAGGGTCTTTTCCAGGGAGTCTTCTCTTCTCATGAGGTGGCCAAAGTATTTGAGCCTCAGCTTCAGGATCTGTCCTTCCAGTGAGCACTCAGGGCTGATTTCCTTCAGAATGGATAGGTTTGATCTTCTTGCAGTCCATGGGACTCTCAGGAGTCTCCTCCAGCACCATAATTCAAAAGCATCAATTCTTTGGCGATCAGCCTTCTTTATGGTCCAGCTCTCACTTCCATACATCACTACTGGGAAAACCATAGCTTTAACTATACGGACCTTTGTCAGCAAGGTGATGTCTCTGCTTTTTAAGATGCTGTCTAGGTTTGTCATTGCTTTTCTCCCAAGAAGCAGGCGTCTTTAAATCTCTCACTGCCTCCATTTCTTCCCCTTCTATTTGCCAGAGAAACAGTCAAAAGGCAAGCATCCCCAAACGTCGGCCCTCTAGATGTTTTGGACTACAATTCCCATCATCACTGATCACTGGTCCTGTTAGCTAGGGATCATGGGAGTTGTAGGTCAAAACATCTGGAGGGCCGCAGGTTGGGGGTGACTAGTCAAAGTGTTGCTTTTTAGTGAATTTCTAAGGATGACCTAACATTGTAGCAATATTGAGTAATATTATTACGTCCAATAGCTTGCAGAATGCACAGGGTGCTTACTCATGAGTAGCATGCAAAAATGCCCCCTCCATTCCGTGTCCATATCAACACCTGTGATTGGAGCTGCTGCCCTTTCTATCTCGGGTCTTAATTTGTGTGATTTGTTAATTTCTAAGCAGTTTTGACTGTGTGTAGCCTGCCTTGAGATTGCATGTTGCAGGGATGGCTGTAAATGGAAAAAATAACAAATTCTCTTTATCAAGGTCAGAAGAAATAGGTACAGTAATGCCAAACACCAAGCTACAGCCTTTAGATAAGTTAGAACCAAAAGCGGACAAACTATACCAAAAGAAGCATAACATGTCCACCACCAGAAGTTCTACCCGTTCCCTAATTCCTCATAAACCAAGAGTACATTATTCCCATATTATATGTTGAGCAAGGTTGCTAACAGTATGCCTTACAACAGCCCTGCAGTGTAGGACGGTTTTAATAGTGCAGATTGGGCTGAGGCTGACAGCAGTGTACAGCTACACACCCAGCAGTTTAGTCCAGTGCTACTGCACCCTTACGGCAAGTGTTTAATAACGATTGTGTTTTGATATTTATAAGATGGAAGCCACCTTGTATCACCTAGATAAAGAAAGACAATACATGTGTACAGGAGGTACGGCCTCGAAACGCATCTGCTAAATGCTAAAACTTCCTTGTATGCAAACCAGATTTCTCAGACCTGCGACAGACAATAAACAGCCAAATGCAATAAACAGACACTGTGTGCTACTACTGTGTATTACCAGTCCCGGAGTGACTTTCTTCCTGCCAAAATGGATGCATCACACACACACACATATCTAGGTATAACTCCTGCACGGTGCTGCACACCTTCCGGCATTTCACTCTAACAATCTTTAAACAAGGCCTTTAATTAAGACTGCGGGACAGAGATGGAACAGGTGCCCAAAAAAGGGTAGTGAGGGGGAGCGCAGAGCATTCCCCGTGGCCTAAATTCAAACAGCAGTGGCCTAAATTCAAACAGCAAACTACTCTCCATAGGACAGCCCTTTATTCAGAACCTGGCTGGTGGCTGGTCCAGTCTAAGTCTGATTTAAAGGCAAAGTGTCACAAGCAGGGACACCACACTGAGAGCAGGAGCACAGATCACCTGGACCAGTCTTCTCAACTATGGTGTGACATACCGTGTTTCCCCCTTTTTAAGACGTAGCCAAAATATAAGACATAGCAGGATTTCTAAGCAGTTGCGCGATATAAGCCATAACCCGAAAATAAGACATAGTGATAGACCCTTCCCCCCTCCCGCCAGCCAACTCCCCCCCATAAAAATCTCTCCCCATTTTACTGTCGCTCCAAAGACACGTATTTCTTTTAAAAGCTTGTAAAAATGCACCGTAGAGCCGTTCCTGCAGCCTCGTGATTCCCCCTCCCGTTTCTGTAAGCATTTTTTAAAATACCTGTAAAAGGATTCCAAAATATATTTTTTTTAGCTAGGCTGTGTGAGCTCTGCTTGCTTGGTGAAGAGGAGAAAAGTGGCATTTGCGGAGGGGAGAAGATGAAAGCACGAGGGAAAAAAGAGGGGCGATTGAAGACGCTGCCTTCCCCTTTAGGGAGAGACTCTGTGTGCGCGTCTCTCTCTCCCCCCCCCCCCGCCTCTCTCTCTCTCTCACACACACACACACACAGCCCACCTCTCGCTTCCCCCCACCTTTCCCCCTTTTAATAGCCTTTTAAAAAGTGAGGATTCTTTTTTCTTTCTATTGCTTGTCTGTAGAGCTTCCCCTTTAAGGATTTGTACCGGTACCGGGATCGCTGCCGGTGGCGCAGTCCTTGCCTTGGGGATTAAGGACTTTCCCCTTCTCGCTGTTTAGGAGCTGCTAAACACTGCCCTACACCCTACACAAAAGTTAACATTTTGTGGGTAAGAGAAACACGGACGGGTTGTTAGGACCAGCAGATTATCTCACCCGGCTTTCTGCTGGCTCAATTGCTACTTAATTGCTACCATTTACCATCTTAATTGCTGCTCAGCTGGCTTCTTTGTTTTCTGCAGTATCTCAGCCGGTAGCCTCTTTGCTATCAGTGCTACAAAGTGCTACATTGTTGGAACTTTCGCTCTTAAGTCTTGGGCAGTTGGCTGGCTGGTAGAGATCCTTATTTGCTTTAGTATAGGCTACTGCTACGACTGCATCACACAGATAGATTCCATTATACTGTACTGGTTTAAATTTAAGAAGCTCCAGTGTAGCAGATTGCTATTAAGTGAGTCCCCACCTGGGAGGGGAGAGAGAGAGAGCAGCCCTTCGGAGGAGCTCCTTCCCTCCCTCACGAACATCCCAGGGCCGGGGAGAGAGGGCTGGGCCAGCGATGCACACACCTCCCTTCCCTCAGACTCCCTCTCATGGAGCTTGGTGGTGGCTGTTGCCCGTCATTTTCTTTCAGTCAAGAGTCCTGCCCCGCAGGGAGACAGGGAGCAAGAGGGGCACTGCTCCTGATGTAATAAAAATACCGGTAAGACATTCCCTGAAAATAAGCCACCCAGTGTTTTTTTGAGGAAAAAAAGTTATAAGACGGTGTCTTAAAATGTGGGAAAGACGGTACCTCTGTTTCAACTGTAGTTCTCTTTTCTAAACCTGCATCTAAATATACAAATTAACCCACCCACCCCTCTCTGAGTGTTAGACGACTCTCCTTTGGGCAATATGTAAGAGGCCAGACCAACACACTTCCCTTCATAGCTTTCCCGGCTCTATGGAAATTGCTGCTGGTGGTTTAACCCAGGTGGCGCTGTGGGTTAAACCACTGAACCTAGGGCTTGCTGATCAGAAGGTCAGCGGATCGAATCCCTGTGACGGGGTGAGCTCCCGTTGCTTGGTCCCAGCTCCTGCCAACCTAGCAGTTCGAAAGCACGTCAAAGTGCAAGTAGATAAATAGGAACCGCTACAGCGGGAAGGTAAACGGCGTTTCCGTGTGCTGCTCTGGTTCGCCAGAAGTGGCTTTGTCATGCTGGCCACATGACCTGGAAGCTGTACGCCGGCTCCCTCGGCCAATAACTTGAGATGAGCGCCGCTACCCCAGAGTCGGTCACGACTGGACCTAATGGTCAGGGGTCCCTTTACCTTTACCTTTTTACCTGGCAACTTGTCTTTAACCACTCACCTGGTGACAAAGAACTCAATGCATCCCCTCACAAAGCTACAGTTCCCAGAATTCCCTAGGAAGAAGGTTAAACCCCTCTGGGAACTGTAGTTCTTTGAAAGGAATAGAGGGCTCCTGGCGATTTTAGTACCCTGAACAAACTACAGTTCCCAGGCTTATTGGAACTGCAAGGGGGGGGAGCCATGACTGTTTGAAGTCAAGCAATCAGTGGTGGCTGGAGCCCACTGAGACTGGTAGGTCAGAAGGTGGAGAGGTCAACAGCAGGTGGAGCCAGAGACAACAGCAGAAAGACCCAAGTACCGTGTTTCCCCTTTTTTAAGACGTAGTCATTATATAAGCCATAGCAGGATTTCTAAGCAATTGCGCGATACAAGCCATACCCCGAAAATAAGACATACTGATAGACCCTTCACCCACTAGCAATAACCCCCCTCCTGCCAGCCAACTCCCCCCTTAAAAATCTCTCCCCATTTTGCTGTCGCTCCACAGACACGTATTTCCTTTAAAAGCTTGTAAAAATGCACCGAACAGCCGTAGCTGCTGGCTGCCGAAGCCTTGTGATTTCCCTTCCCCGTTTCTGAGAGCATTTTTTTAAATAAAAAGATCCAAAAATAATTTTTTTAGCCAAGCTGTGTAAGCTCTACTTGGTGAAGGGGAGAAAAGTGGGGTGGGGAGGAGATGAAGGCACGAGGAAGAAAAGAGGGGCGATTGAAGAATGCAAAGGCTGTTTTCCCTTTTAGGGAGAGACCTCCGTGCGCGCGTCTGTCTCTCTCCCCCCCCCCTGCGTCTCTCTCTCTCTCTCTCTCTCTCTCACACACACACACACACACACACACACACACACACAGCCCACCTCTCGCTTCCCCCCACCTTTCCCTAAATTCCCTTCCATTCAATGCACGTTGATTTCCTCTTAACGGGAATCTCCCGTGTCTGATTGTTGTCTCATTGCTTTTACCGGGCATAAAGCAGCCTTTTAAAAATCCTGCTGCAGTTTTCTTTCTACCTTATGCTGCTTGGTTGTCTGTGGAGCTGCCCCTTTAAGGATTTGTAAGTAGTCTGGATCGCAGTCCTTGCCTTGGGGACTTTTATTTATTTATTAAGGACTTTTTCCTTCGCAGTTTGCGAGCTGCTAAAAGGAGCTGCTAAACGCTGCTTTACACAAAAGTTAAACTGCCGGTCCTAACAACACGTGCTTCCTCACCTCGCTGGCTCAATTGCTTCTCAATTGCTACCATTTACCAAGTCAGCAATCTTAATTGCTGCTTAGCTGGCTTCTTTGTTCTCAGCAGGTAGCTTCTTTGCTATCAGTGATAGCACTGCAAAGTGCTATGTTGTTGGAACTTCAGACAGTCTTGCAGTCTTGGGCAGCTGGCTGGTAGAGATCCTTACTTGCTTTAGGTATAGGCTACTGCTAGGACTGTATCACACAGATAGATTCCATTATACTGGTTTAGATTTAAGAAGCTCCAGTGTAGCAGATTGCTATTAAGTGAGTCCCCACCTTGGAGGAGAGAGAGAGCAGCCCTTCGCGAACATCCCAGGGCCAGGGAGAGAGGGCTGCACCAGGGACGCACACACCTCCCTTCCCTCAGACTCGTAATAAAAATACCGGTACCAGTAAGACATCCCACCAAAAATAAGCCACCCTGTGGTTTTTTGAGAAAAAAAAGTAATAAGACGGTGTCTTAAAAAGGGGGAAACACGGTAATTCTAGTTTTGCCTCCAAACCTCCTTCCTGCTGAATTCTAGGAAGGCAGCACTGAGGAGGAGGAGGAGGAAGCTGGAAGGCAGTACCACTCCCTGGACTGGATGTAAGTAAGAACCCAAGGGGGGGTAGGCGCTGGCCAAGGGCAATTGCCCAAATGGACAAGCCTCCCCTGACTTTGGCTGGGGCAATGCAATGGCAAAATACAAGGCATTTCTGGGACATTTTATGCTACACAGGTGGTTTCTTGTTTCCAGAAGGAAATGAGAAATGGTAACTGACTAAAGTTTGGGGGGGGGTGTTATGGAGGCGACAATTTGTAACCATGTTCTAGGAGGACTACCCTGTAGGTTTACTTATATGTAATCTGTGCAATGAAAAAATGTACTTGGGGTAAGTGTCTTCTTACCCCAGAAAACTGGATGGAGGTTTGGGTGTTCAGAAATGCTTTTAATGAAACAAATAAATGACAACTCAGAAGGAAGTCCTGTTGAAATCTGTGGGGCTTACTCAAAGGTAAGTGAATATAATATTGCAACCCTAGATATCTAGTTATCATTCGTCCCTCTCTCTCTCCCAGCCCCACCTAATGAACCATTTCACTAACAACATACCAGAAGTTTCTTCCCCCTTTGTCTGTTAAATGTTCTTGGAATAGCAATCGAAACCCTGCTGTTTGCAGATGGTCTTTTCTCTCTGACAAATTTAGCTTCTTCCTCCAAAACTGGGGCTAAGTTCAAACCTGGATTTCTCTTAATATCCTGTACATTTCCCAATAAAGTAAGTTGCTAAAAGCCAAACGAAATTCATTCCACAGAGCATCAAGAGACTTCAAAGCAGGGCAGGTTTTCAGTGCAACCTGTTACAGTCATACCTCGGTTTAAGTACGCTTCGGTTTGAGTACTTTCAGTTTAAGTACTCTGCGGGACCCGTCTGGAACGGATTAATCCACTTTCCATTACTTTCAATGAGAAATTTCGCTTCAGGTTAAGTATGCTTCAGGTTAAGTACAGACTTCTGGAACCAATGGTGTACTTAAACCGAGGTACCACTGTACTGTGTTTGTGTCTGTAGTTTTGCCTTCAAGTGATGTCAGAATATACAGTACCTCGACATCCAAATAACTCGACTTCCGAAGGTTTCGACTTACGAAGTCAACAACCCCGGAAGTCTTTTCGCCACGCGCAGAAGCGCAAAACCGCGCATGCGCAAAACGGGCACTTCGACAACCGAAGACTTTGACTTATGAAAAGCACCGCTGAACGGGATTTGAGAAAAGTTTGGGATTTGAGAAAAGAATGTTAAATGGTTATTCATGTCCCAAGATGGCCTTAGGGGAGCTCTTTGACAGAATACGGTTTCACTATAAACAGAGGGTCTGGAATGTTTGGAATGAAAAAGCCATCAAAGTTGGGGGAAGGCAACCCACCCCTCCTCTTCTAACTAGAGGGAGGATGCTGTGCGTATGAGAGAGAGAAGGAACAACAAGAGTTTTGATTATAATCAATGGCTCCCCTTAATCCCATGTTTTACCTTCATGGTTGGAGACAATCTCGATTCTGAATACCAGCTTCTGGAAACGATAGGAGGAGAGAATGCTTGCAGGATTCCCACAGGCATCTGGCAGGCCACTGTGAGAACAGAATCCTGGACCAGATGAGCCACTTCCTTGATCCAGCATTACTGCAGCTGAAAATTAATCACATCTGCGTTGACACCCGCTTACTCTGCCAGCTTCAATCCAAACTGAGGAAAAGAACGACCTAGCTGTGTTTTAAGCCAGTAATGTGTACACAAGTTCTTCTTTCTGGGACCCAGAAAAAAAAACTTGATTGAAGTGATATGTATTGATCTTTTTTAATAATAATAATAATAATAATAATAATAATAATAATAATACATAGATCTCCCCACCCAGCTCTATCTATGCACGCACGCTCCTTTCAGGATTACATCTGCACTATGAATTTGTGTTCTCAACCCAGCTTTGATCTGAACCGAGGAAAAAAAGCAGCCCAGCTGTGTTTTCAGCCGGTTAGGATGCGCACACAACAGCAAAGTATTCAGCATGCACCCCTCTGAGAATTTTTGTCCCTGACTGGCCCCATCTACTGGAAATTGGAGGAAACAGCTGAAGAGAGAGCTCTTTTGACAGTGAGCCAATGAACTACAAGGATGAAGTGAGAGAGGCAAACCCACAGTCCAGCCCCGTAAAGATTGTAAAAGCCCCCCCCCAAATGGAGCATTTCTGGAAAGGGGGCTCATTTGCAGGAAGCTTGCCTTGGCCATGAACACCTGAACCAACCACTGCCAGAGACAGAGCCTCCCCGCCTCTTTTCCCAGGACCACAGGAGGGTAACTATGTTCTTTAAGAAATACACTGTTTTCTTTAAATTAAAATGGTCATGATGTGCCCCTGACAAAGCCTACTGCCTTTATGCGCGGCAATGGAGCTGGGCACCCATATAACCGTATGCTTTTTTAACAAGGAATGTAGTGGTGGATTATCCCTAAGTATAGGGATGCGGGTGGCGCTGTGGGTTAAACCACAGAGCCTAGGGCTTGCCGATCAGAAGGTCGGCGGTTTGAATCCCCGCGATGGGGTGAGCTCCTGTTGCTTGGTCCCTGCTCCTGCCCACCTAGCAGTTCAAAACCACGTCAAAGTGCAAGTAGATAAATAGGTACCACTCTGGTAAACGGCGTTTTTGTGCGCTGCTTTGTTTCGTCAGAAGCAGCTTAGTCATGCTGGCCACATGACCCAGAAGCTGTCTGCGGACAAACACTGGCTACCTCGGCCAGTAAAGTGAGATGAGCGCTGCAACCCCAGAGTCGTCCGTGACTGGATTTAACGGTCAGGGGTCCCTTTACCTTTTTATCCCTAAGTATGGGAATTCACCGCAAGAGTTTTTGATAATTAAACTAAAGTAAAAATCAAAGTGTAGTAATTCAGATATTTTAAATCAGTTGTTTCCTCCTTGTATTGGTGACCATGCCTTCAACTGCACCAGAATTTTCAGATCTTACTTAGTGCAGACATTAATATTTATCTTAATGCCGTGGGAGCAAACCACACTTTTGGTCTGGTTTGTAGGCAACCCTACAGGTGACAGAAAATGCATGGGGGATTGATGGAGGGGGAGATGTCTCTGAAAAGTTTGTTCACATTCAAGGTATCAACGGAGCACCAGTTCTCTCCTTACAGAACATTAGATGTTATAAAGCTAGGTAGCTTTATTTGGAGGACTTTACAGAGCAGTGTTTGGGGGGACAATGAAAAGCTGAAGTAAATACAATTTCCAGTGGGCTAGGTGTGTTAGTCTCTTGCAGCAAAAGCAACGAAGACTTCAGGCACAAAGCAACAAATTCATTATGGCATCAGCTTTCTTCAATGACAGTCTACTTCTTCTTCTTCTTTGGCGATCACTTGTAGCCGAGTAAGATTGTCTTCCATAAACACAGTTTTAACAATGGGTCTGTAAGTGACTGTGGAGGCCAATTCTGGATCCACACATCCTTCCACAGTGGGGACATTGGTTTCCAGGCGGGTGTTGATCACGGTGTGGATTTGCCAAGCGTGCCTTCCTCTTAGCACATGTCTCCCTTGCGTCCTGTGTTCGAGCGTCTTCAAAGCCCATGACACCTTTGGTAAAGGCTGTTCTCCAACTGGAGCGCTCGCAGGCCAGTGTTTCCCAGTTGTCAGTGTTAATACTACATTGTTTTAGATTTGCCTCTTTTGTTGACCACCAGCATTACGCTTTCCATTTTTAAGTTTGGAATATAGTAGTTGCTTTGGAAGACGATCATCAGGCATCCGCACAACATGACCAGTCCAACGAAGTTGATGTTGAAGAATCAACACCATCAGATGGACAGCCATAGCCTAGCATTCGCTTTTGCATGCAAAAGATCTCAGTTTTCAATGTTTGGTATCTCCAAGCAGGCCTGGAAATATCTCCGGTCAGTAGAAAATCCTGACCTAGATGGACTCAATATAAGGCAGCTTCCTCCGTTCCTAAAAAAATAGAAATGTGGGTCTTTTAAAGACACCAAAAGGTTGTTGTTGCTTTAACATAAACACAGTTGCAGACCCCTGACTGCATCAGAAGCCAGCTGTTCAGGTTATACAGCCATTTGCTTCCTGGGCCATAAAACACACCATCCTAGTGATTTGGACCCTTAGCCCTTCTGGTATGTTGAATGGGGGCAAATGCCCCAGGCCTCAGACATGGAGGGCCCTGCACCTTGAGAAAAACAACACTCTCAAATGAAAGGCGGGTCCTCAGCTGACCATGCAGCCCCTAGGCTTCACTGAGTCTTAAAATAAGTCCTGCCCATGGGTCATAAAATAGGTAATAAAACCAGTTGGCTACAGGCATTCTTAGACCAGGGCAGTGTCTCAGCAGTACGTGCTGATCTAGTGACTCCAAATTCCTAAACAGGTAGGTAGCTGTGTTGGTCTGAGTCGAAGCAAAATAAAAAAAATTCCTAAAGTAGCACCTTAAAGACCAACTAAGTTTTTATTTTGGTATGAGCTTTCGTGTGCAAGCAAGTGTATCTGAAGAAGTGTGCATGCACACGAAAGCTCATACCAAAATAAAAACTTAGTTGGTCTTTAAGGTGCTACTGAAGGAATTTTTTTTATTTTGCTCCAAATTCCTAAAGTGAGGATTCTCAGCAAAACCCATGGGAACCAGAAGGTAGGATGATCTACTGCAAATAATCTCAATGTATCCCCTGCCTGCGGACGCAGGTGGCGCTGTGGGTTAAACCACAGAGCCTAGGGCTTGCCAATCAAAAGGTCGGCGGTTCGAATCCCCATGACGGGGTGAGCTCCCATTGTTCGGTCCCTGCTCGTGCCAACCTAGCAGTTTGAAAGCACATCAAAGTGCAAGTAGATAAATAAGTACCACTCCGGCGGGAAGGTAAACGGCGTTTCCATACGCTGCTCTGGTTCGCCAGAAGCGGCTTAGTCATGCTGGCCACATGACCTGGAAGCTGTACGCAGGCTCCCTCGGCCAATAAAGTGAGATGAGCGCCGCAACCCCAGAGTCGGTCACGACTGGACCTAATGGTCAGGGGTCCCTTGCCTGACCCTGCCTTACACAGCTGTTTGGAGAGGAACATATGGCCTCCTCCAACTGGAACCAGAATTGTGCAGATATTGCAACTGTCAGATGGTTCTGGCATAATGCCCTTTTGCAAGCCTTATTTTTTACTAAATCGGTGCTCTCTGAACCAAGCATTTGTGATCAAAAGTATTGGTTGGTAAGTGCTTCCCTCTAGTGGTGAAAGAATGAGCTGCACCTTTACAAATATTACGCCTTTTCTAACAAGAAGGCTGCTCTGTCTGCCCAACTCTCCTTTTAGATTTTAAGCTAGTAGCAAGCATTTCCTCCTGGATTTTAAAGTGATTTCCCCACAAAAACTTAAAAGTGTACTTCTCTTGAAAAAAATAAAAAATGGCGTCCTCCTGCTTAAACACAACTTTCACCAGTGTCTGCTATATATATTTTTCTCCTGTTAAACCTCTTGACACTGAATTTTATCTGTAAGCCACCTTGAGTCAGGGGAAAAGGCAGGATACACACAAATACATTTAATCTAGAGGACACCAAGTTGCCAAAGATGAGGATAAAGTACAGTGGGACCTCTGGTTGAGAACTTAATTCATTCCGGAGGTCTGTTCTTAACCTGAAACTTTCTTAACCTGAGACACCACTTTACGCTAATGGGGCCTCCTGCTGCCACTGCGTCGCCAGAGCACAATTTCTGTTCTCATCTTGAAGTACAGTTCTTAACCTGAGGTACTATTTCTGGGTTAGCGGAGTTTGTAACCTGAAGTGTTTGTAACCCTAGGTACCACTGTATAGAAACAGTCATTTTTACTGTGCTCTTAATCAAGGAGAAACTAGTCTAATCCTGAATAATGTAGCATTAGTGGGGAAGAACTGACAAAAGATACCTCCTAACTCCCAATACAACTTGAATAAAAACCATTTGCTTCCCTGTTTCGATCGATTCCACTGCTAACGCTGCCCATTTCACAGATTGTTCTTTTGTGCTACAATTGTTGAAATATCCGTAAGTAAACAAACATAGCAAGGCCGGGGGGGGGGGGGAGTTATCCAGATTCCTTCGTTGCCTTTAGCCTCTTGTCTCTGTCACTCTCAGCATCTGTTAACAGAAACTATGTCAATTTGCTCAGTGACTCATCTACCCACCTTCTCCGACAACAAAGCAAAAAAATGCCCACGTACAGAATCATTCGGCGCATCTTCCATTGCTGCATTGATCCTTGCAAACGCCCTGGCAGTCTCTCCTGCTGTTTGTCTATGTTAGGGCTCTCCAACGATTATCTCCCTTTCTTTCAGAGGAATCAATCTATACAATTATTATTGTATTGAGCTGAACATTCAGGCTTTCAGTTGGGGGCTGGGGGGGAGGGGGGAAACTGCAATCCTTTCCTTCTTCGCTTTGTCGGCTATCATTGAGTTTTTAGTATTTCCACAACTCAAGGAATACCTTTTTTCAGGCCTCAGTCTTATAAACGCCCTTCCCAGGAGGACTGGCAAAAAGTGAGCAGAGAAATGGAGGAAACTCTTACCTTTGTGTAACCGTTCACGTTCCGGCTCTGCTAGTGGTCTCTCCATTCTCAGAGTGGTTTGACAGTCAATTAAACAGTCAGTTTACAAGGGGCTTTGGGAATGGTAGCTCTGTATGGGGAATAAGGGTCTCCTAACAACTCTCACCCTTAACAAACTATACTTCCCAGGATGCTTTGAGGGAGGAAGCCATGACTATTTAAAGTGGTATCATAGTGCTTTAAATGTATGGTGTGAATGTGGCCCAAGCCTAGCATCCTGTTTTCATGGTGGCCAATCAGATGCCTACGAGAGTCATGTGGGCTGGACATGAGCAACTCTCCCACACATGAATCCCAGTACTGCAGGAATTGCATCTAGCCATATGGGTTTTCTGTGGACTCCCATTCAGCAGTAAAACGTGAATATTCCTGGGTTAAAGCGCCAGGACAACAACAACAACAACAACCTGGACGTGGATCTGGAAAGTCCGGATTTGTGCCTAGAAAGTGCAAAGGAAATGTAAGTGTGGATGAGCTCTTTGCAGACGGCACCAAACTGGGATGGGTAGCTAATGCCACAGAAGACTGAATCTGGATTCAAGATGATCTTAACAGATTGGAGAACTGGGATCCAAACTAGCAAAATGAATTTCAATAGGGAGGTTCTGCACCTAGCCAGAAAAAACTACCTGTCATGGATGCTTGAGATGAGATTCCTGCATTGCAGGGGATTGGACTAAATGACCCTCAGGGTCCCTTCCAACTCTACAACTCCAATCCCCTTTTAACACTGGCCGGGTCAGCAGCCACCCCTACATCTTTCAATAGCAGATTCCACCATTTTTGCATGCGGGGGAACCCTCCCCATGCTGTCACACAAATCACCATAGCCCATTGTTCTCAGGCCAAGCAGAGGTTCACTTCACAGGTTATAAAATACGGCAACCGGCAATTTTTTCTTTTCATCCTCAGGTCATAAAATGCTTTGCGATACCTGCTTGCCCAGGACAGCCTGCGCAGGACTTCCACGAGCCCTCTTCCAGTTCCGTAAGGTCATGGTCCCTAGAAAGTTGCCAAAGAACTTCTCGGACCTCAGGTAAGCTACATTGGCAACAGGTGAACTTACCTTGCAGCCGGCAGACTAATATTAGACACAGCTGCATCAGTGGCAATGGAACTGATGCTGCTGAAGCAATAGGTCCATCCATCCCAAGACTTTTTACTGCCAGAGGTACAGAACAAGATGCTCCTCTCTTCTCTTCTTTCAAGACACCACTCTTCCAGAATGTCACTGTGGATGTGTTGACCTGATTCCAACTCCTGGCAACCTCACCATAACCCGGGAATCTTCTCTCCTGGTTCCCACAAGTTCACTCCTCTAATCCTATACTCCCAGATCTCATCTCCCTCCCTCTTCCTGCCTGACTACCTTTTTATTAATATTGTGCTTCCATGATAATTTGTGCTCAGTACGGCGGTTATGCACGATACTGCTTTCAATAATAATTGCGCTTGCAGAAGTTTCAGGGGGGGGGTACTGCTTCCCTTCCTAGCAGCACGCACCCCATAACTTCCTATTGAAACCCTGCAGCCTTTCAAGACCAATGCAGATGGCTGCAGTTCTCGTTCTCTCCCTTTTGTGGCGCTATAGTGCAGGAGTGCCTCTGCAGGTGGCAATAAATGCGGTAAAGTTGATGGAGCATCGCAACTGATATACAGTGGTACCTCAGGTTACAGACGCTTCAGGTTACAGATTCTTCAGGTTACAGACTCCACTAACCCAGAAATAGTACCTTGGGTTAAGAACTTTGCTTCACGCCGCCGAGTGGTCCCTCTTTCTCCAAGCGCCATCTGTGTGGCGGCAGAATGGCACGCCTTGGGGACAAAAGTCACAGGCAGATAGCGCCCTCACAACGCCCTTTGCCCCATCCCAGAGATGGAGTTGGGGCAGGTTTATTGGAAGGACCGCTGGCACACTAACCTTGCTACCTGCTAGGGAGAAAGACGTGCTCCTGAGCGGAGGAAAAAGGACACAGCTAGCAGATAATTTCTGGGTAAGGAACCCCTTCGATATTCCTGAAGACTCAGAAGGGAAACAGAAACCAAAAACCTTGATTCTCAAACTCCCTGCTCGGAAGCCCCACAAGGAAGCCCCCAGTTGCAGCTGCGCAGTATAATTTGCAGCCAGGTCAGTGCCAGTCTCCAAGTGATGATGTAGCTAGGGTGTTGCTCAGATTGTGGGGCATTTCCCCACCTTCCCATGGACTTTTCCTTTAAAATCTTTTGCTTTGATTACTGGCAGGAGCTCAGCCCTGCTGGGTGGTGGCTGAGTGAGAGGCGTGGCGGGGGAAGTTTATTAGTATACCATTAGCAGAAGTCGTTCTAGTGTTGTTTGTTTTAATTCCTGTAGCGCAGAGCAAGGCAATGAGGAGCAATAAGGCCCCTTGGATACAGCAGTTATCAAGGGCTTAGCCAGAGAACCCAGGAATCCTGGCTTTCTGTGATCTAACCGACTTCCCAAACCACCGAAATTTTAGGATCCGGCCTTTCTGCTCTTTCAAGCCCACCAAATCACAATGGGTCCCTAGAGTCCAGGGATCTGGTCTCCTCCCCAGGCTTCTTTCAGCTTTATCCCACCCTGTTCCCAAAGAACTCAATAATCTCTGGCTGTTCTTGATGGTTTCCTTATATTTTTCGCCTTTAGGTCTCACGCCACCATGTGGCTCTGGGCTCTCCTTCCTGTGCTCCTAGCTGTAGGAGGTATTGTCGGCTTCTGGGTTGTGTGAGTAACAATAAGTAAAACCGAGTGGGTTGACTCTCAGGTGGGGTGCGGGAGTGTGTGTGTTTGTGTGCTTTAAGCCCAGCAGTGATAGAGCTGGATACTGGGAAATGGGATCATGTCAACTCCAATCTGGTACATATAGGGAGAGCATGGCTCAACGGAGAACATCTGAACTTAAGAAGCTGCCTTATACAGAGTCCGTCCACTGCAGGGTTGTCTGCTGTGACTAGCAGTGCTTCTTAAATGTCTCCTATGGAGGATCTCTCCCAGCCCTACCTGGAGACACCGGGGATTGAACCTGGGAACTTCTGCATACGAGGCAGAAGCTTTGTCCCTGAGCTAAGCTTCAGTGTTCCATTGCTGGTGGCTCCAGGTGAAAGGATCAGGTCACAGATGATAGAATTGGCCGCTCTTTGAGATCCTGGAGAGTTGCCATCAGTCATAGTATCTAATACTGGGGATGATGGATAAATAGTTGGGCCTGGTGCAAGACAGGTTTTTTGTGTTCTTTTTGCAATACGAGATCATTACAATCCAGCAAAGTTTTTCCCTGCCTGCAGGTCAAATTCCTAGTGGAAAAGGGGACTTTGTTCAAACAGTGCAAGGTGCCAACGTGGAACTGACCCCTTTAACAGCATTTGATCTGCAGCAATTGGCAGCTGATTGCAACTTCGCTTGCTGAGATCCGCACACCAAATATCTATTTTAAAGGGACAAGAGCTTTCTCTTTCCTCTTCTTTTGCAAGCTGGCAACCGTACAGTGACACACGCCTAGCTCGCTAACCTTTCGCCAGCCAGCTTGGTCACCCAGATGCAAAGGATCTGGACGTCTGTGCTGCTGCTGTTTTTAAAGTCGTGTAATCGTAACAAATGCTTGCCAACTCGGCTAGCTGCCTGAATTTCATCTGATGTGCAGGTGTTGCAAAGAGCATATGACAAATCCTGCTGGATCAGGCCAGCGGCCCATGTAGTCCAGCATCCTGTTCTCACAGGGGGCAACCAGATGCCCGTGGGAAGCAGGGCATTGAGCAGGAGCTGAGCACAAGAGCCCTCTCTCCTCCCGTGGTTCCCAGCAACTGCTATTCAGTAGCGTTACCATGGCTAGTAGCCATTGATTTGGCAGCACATGCGCTTTGTGCCACAGGACAAAATGTGCAGAGGTTTAGTTAGGGGGAGCAGCCTTTAATTTCTAACGAGGCACTGCCCGGTCTACTGCTCCCCTCTACTCCCAGGTGCTTGGAGGGTAGCTCTGTAGCTGTCTCTTCCCCCCCCCTCTGTTTTGCACACTAAAACAGCAACCACCCACAAGCCTCCAGGATTCTCTCTTTGTAAGGAAACTGCCCCATGAACTCTGGGGCACTTTCAGATGAATTGCGTGTTCGCTCTGATTTGTTTGCAGGGAGATGAGAGGATGTTGGCTATTTAACAAGCATTCAGTTGGAGGTTAGGTGATGTTGCGTCAAAGGAAGTGTCCTCACCCACTTTCCTTATTGCAAAAAGGCCCATCTTTGGGGGGGGGGGGTAAAGCAGACAGTCTGGAGGCTCTGTGTGTGTGTGTGTGTGTGTGAAGAATGAGCAACTGTTAAAGTTTTATCATTAAGATAGTTTGCCAGGTTTTCCTAAACAATCAGTTATAGTAGAGAAGTGCAATACAGTGGTGCCTCGCTAGACGAATTTAATTCGTTCCACAGGTCAAGTCGTATAACGAATGCATTGATTTTTATTTTTTTGCCCATAGGAATGCATTAATTGAATTTCAATGCATTCCTATGGGAAACCGAATTCGTCTAGCGAGGCAACCTCCGCTTGAAAAATCTCTCTGTTAAGCGAAAAATTCGTCTTACAGGGCATTTGTCTAGCGAGGCACCACTGTACATACTGGGTTTCTCCAAAAATAAGACACCGTCTTATATTTATTTTTCCTCAAAAACACATGGTGGCTTATTTTCAGGGGATGTCTTATTTTTTTAAATTAAGTATGGTACAGTTTAACCTACAAGGTTAAACTGCCTATCACCATGGCTTATTTTCGGGGTATGGCTTATTTTCGGAGAAACACGGTAATAATAAAGGAAGGAAATTTCTTCAAAGGTGGGCTTTGTTTTTACATGTTTGGAATGGCAATGTACATGTTTATATTTTCCCTTATAACCTATGCCCTGTACAGCACTTTAGAGATTTGTTGTTGTTCTGCTGCCCCTTTTCTCCTTCATGTGTCATTTCCTCGCTTCCTGCCCCCCCTCTTTTCTTCTTTTTTTATTGACAAGCAAGCTTGTTTGATGAAGAACAGTCTTTGTAATGATATAGTATTATTTAAAAATAAAATAAAAAACCAGAGACTAAGTGTGTGACAGAGTATAATTTAAACTTATTGGGAATTTTGAAAAACAAGCGTTAGTTTGGCAACTCCAGCCAATTAATGAGATTCCCCCCCCCTTTCAGGTATGCCATGGCTGTTGCAAACGGATCTGTAAACATCACAGAAGCTTTTCCATATATCAGGTATGGCTTGACTGGGTTTCTGAGAGTCTTCCAAACCCCACCCCCCCAAAAAAACACCCTTCTCTAGCTTCCTTCTGTTCAGGAAGTCAAGTTATTCTCTGTATTGAAGAGAATCCTTTTGAGTGACAGCCTCAAATCTTGTGGAACAGGTGGGCCATAGCCAACCTGATGTTCTCCAGGTCTTCTGGTCTACGACTTCCATCGGACCCATCCAAAATGGCTTTGGGGTGTGTGCTGGGGAGGATGTACCACTGTGTCCTTCACTTCAGGTGGCAAGAGGGCCTGGACCAGGAGAAGGAGGGAATATTGCCCCATCCAGGCCTAACTAGACTACCCAGCAATCGGTGTGCATAATTTTCAGCCCCAGGACTCCCCCAAACACACATTTGGAGACCAATCTCTCTCTCTCTTATTTTATACTCTACCCTATAAATGGATGGTAGCAGTGCAGCTGTGCTGTGACCCACCTTGGATGAGGCTGCAATCCAGGAGTGGGTCCCACCACACTAGCTGAGGAGGGCCAATGAACTAGGGTTGTTTCTGTGTATTGAATTGCTTCTATTGATAGGCAGGGGGAAGTCTAAGGGGGTAGCTTCTAAACTCAGCTGTAGTCTCTATGAATTTCCCGCCTTTTGTCTTCCTCCAGTACATGCGGCTCCTCCCCACCCCAGAGCTGTGTCTTTGGTCAAGTTCTTAATCTTGGAGCTTTTCTAGGTAAGCCCTGTCTCTCTTGGTCTCTTTTCTTTTGCGGCCATGTGCCTCCAATGGTCCATATTTAATCAGGGACAGCCCTCACCTTTTAGTTCAGGAGCAGGGAACATTTTCCTGGTCAAGGGCCACATGCCTTTCTGGGCAACCTTCCGGGGCTACTTGCCAGTGGTGGGTGGGGCCGTGGGCAAAAGTGGGTGGAGCAACTAATGCAAATGTTACCTCTGGTACAGTAGGCTGGTTTCTACAAAGATTCACACACATCTCTCTCTATGCTCCATCCAAGTGGCATTGTCCGAGTGCAAGGGTGCCTCCTAGCCAAGCAAAAACACTCATGGAAGATGCAAAGCCAAGCTGATGAGGGGCTGGAGAGGGAGTGTGGCCTGAGGAGAGTCTTGAGAGCCAGATAAAGAGATGAGGAGAATCTCTTGAGCCAGATAAAGAGATAAGGTGCATGCTCTAGTTATCCTTTGCTTGGACTACTGCAATGCGCTCTACGTGGGGCTACCTTTGAAGGTGACCTGGAAACTGTCTGCAATTAATCCAGAATGCGGCAGCTAGACTGGTGATTGGGAGTGGCCGCTGAGACCACGTAACACCGATCTTGAAATACCTACATTGGCTCCCAGTACGTTTCCGAGCACAATTCAAAGTGTTGGTGCTGACCTTTAAAGCTCTCAACGGCATCGGTCCAGTATACCTGAAGGAGCGTCTCCACCCCCATTATTCTGCCTGGACACTGAGGTCCAGCGCCGAGGGCCTTCTGGCGGTTCCCTCACTGTGAGAAGCCAAGTTACAGGGAAACAGGCAGAGGGCCTTCTCGGTAGTGGCACCCGCCCTGTGGAACGCCCTCCCACCAGATGTCAAAGAGAAAAACAACTAGCAGACTTTTAGGAGACATCTGAAGGCAGCCCTGTTTAGGGAAGCTTTTAATGTTTAATAGATTATTGTATTTTAATGTTTTGTTGGAAGCCGCCCAGAGTGGCTGGGGAAACCCAGCCAGATGAGCAGGGTATAAATATTAAATAATAATAATAATAATATGAGGAGGGTCACATTTGTCCCCTGAGCCTGAGAGTCATTCCTCTCCCATTTTAATTCTTAGCTCTGGTCAATAGCTGTCCATATTTCTGTCTGTGGAGGATGCCCAGTTAGGATGGTGTTGGTGCGGCAGCTGCATGTGTGGAGGGGAACAAATGCCATGTTAGGGATTCATTGGGGAAGGAGTTGAAAAGAAAACCACCAGGCCTGTAAGCCCTTTAAACCAGTGGTTCCCAACAGGTGGTCCGGGGACCCCCAGGGGTCCGCGAGCTATGCTAGAGGGGTCCGCAAGATGCTATTAAAATATATATATTAAATATATTTCATATGATAACAGATTTTTTGTTTTGGCCGCTTCCTGCATGAGCAGAGTCTAGCGCAAAACTAGAATTAGATAGAGGCAGTAGTTCTGCTGTATGCCGTTAGGTGGCGCTTTACAAACACTACTGTTTTGCAAAGAGGCAGTGCACGCATTCTACTAACGCTCACCTCCCCAAGATGCTTTGCGTGCGTCGGCTTCATTTGTGCGCTACTGCGCAGGTACCCTGTCTTCTCCATTCCCCTCCCTCCTCCCTGGCGCGTGCTGCCTCTTTGCAAAACAGTAGTGTTTGTAAACAAAGCGGTGTTTTTCGCGGAAGCTACAGTTCGTGTAGTTAAAAATGGACCGTTGGTTAAAAAGTGGTTCGTTAAAACGACAAAGGCCTACAGATGAAGAGGAAGATAATGCATTTGATGTTCAAGCAAGTAAGTCAGTGACTCTCGAACCGATCTTGTCAGTGTCCATTGAACCTAAATTGTCGGCGTCCCTTGAACCTAACCCTTCCAAGATCATTGTTAAGCTTACTGGAAAAATTAGATTAGGAATTAGATTTAGGATTAGGAATTAATGGGGGTCCTTGTCACAATAGCGGCTCGATGAGGGGTCCTCGAGAAAATTTTGTTGGAAACCCCTGCTTTAAACAAATCTGTGCTGCAACGACACTTCGGGAGATGCACCTAAAACAAGATATTGTAGTCCTGTGTAAGGTACCATCGAAATAACGGTGGGATTGGAGAAACTGAATCATGAGGAAAGGTTGAGACTTTTTAGTCTAGGAAGAAAGGCCAGCGTGGGGGATATGATACAGGTGTACAGAATTATTATCATTGGGAAAAGTGGCTTGAGAGAGGCTTTCTCCCCTCTCTTATAATACGAGACCCCAAAGGGTTTTTGAGGATTCAGGGCAGATGAAAGAAAATAAGTTCTCGCCCAGCGCATAGTTGAAGTATGAAATTTGCTACCGCAGTATGTAATAACACCAGTTTGGATGGCTTTAAAAGAATATTAGGCAGATTTATGGAGGGAAAGGCTGTCTTCTGCTTTAGAGTCTGCCTCTCAATGACATGTATGGACCGTGGGGTGGCTCTGGGACAGCAAATGAAAGGGTGGATCTTATCAGGCTCAATAACTGACATCTCTTCCAGGCGTGGTGATCTGCTTTCTGAAATACCAACAGGTGCGGGATTACGGCTGTCACTCCCGTTTAAATCTAGTCGGGCTCATTTTCGGTCTACTCTGTGCCCTTGGGTCGTCTATTGTGGGCAATTTCCAGGTAAGATGGGGAGGGGGGTTGACAAGCCTTTCCTAAAAAGAGGAGGAGGTCTCAGTAGGGATGGTCCTCAAGTGACAGGGGTAGTCAGAAGAGGCCCACCCATCTTACCTATGCTAGGGATGGGGAAGCTTGTGGGGTATTTTTTTGGGGGGCGGTGTTGTCTAGGAAGTTTCCCGCACATCTTTACACACTTAAAAATAGCAATGGGGACGCGGTTTGTCTTAAAATTGGGGCTTGTGAATTTCATTGAAAGGGATTTCAATGAAGTAGAACATGAAATGGCCTTGGTGGGGTGGGATCTGCTCTGTTGATCTACTCTGTTCTCTTTCCCCTACAGGAAAAAAACCAAATAGAAACCCATTTAGTTGGGGCCTTCTTGGCTTTTGTGGTGGGCATCCTTTATTTCTGGGTCCAAACATTCCTGACCGACCGAGTGAAGCCGAGGCACGGAGGATGGTGGATCGGGCCCCTCAGATTCTCCCTCAGCTTTTGTGGTTCTGCCTTTCTCATTGCCAGTATCCTGAACTAGAGCGCCGTCTTTAAATATGCAGGAGGGGAAGTTGCAGGGTTTTTTATATATATATAAAGATCCATAGATCAGCAGCAGAGCATCTGCTTTGCATGCAGAATGTCCCAGGTTCCAGTCTCTCAGCATCTCCAGGTAGGGCTGGGAGAGATTCCCTGTCTAAAATCCTGGAGAGCTGCTGCCAGACTGTGTAGACAATACTGACCTGGATGGACCACCGGTCTGACTCAGAATTAGGCAACTTCCTGTGTTCTAAGGGAAGAGACAGGTATTATCTGCATTATAACAACATGAATCAGCTTGGGGTTAGTTGATGGATAGTGTGTTTGGGAGTTGAAGGGCACAGTTTCGCCTCTATTATCTGTTGCACCAAGTTGTAGTTTAGCCTCATTTGGGTTCTCTTTGATACAGAACTGGAAACACACTCACTCGCACCCTTAGGGACTGGCTTCAAGTGGTCCTGAAGAATTTTTTAAAATAATCTTAATATTCATTAGGAGCCCGGGCAGCCCAGAACCTGGGACTTTTCTGAGGCCGGTGCCTAGGGTTGCCAGACTCAATAGAGGACAGGACTTCTGTGCCTTTAATTGCCCTGCTCTCGTTTGAGTCTGGAAACCTTAAAGAGAAACCAGCAGACCCTTTGTTTAATTCAAGCAAAGGGTCTGCTGGTTTCTCTTTAAGGTTCAATTAAAGGCACAGAAGTCCTGTCCTCTATTGAGTCTGGCAACCCTACCGGTGCCAGGAGTTGGCATGGTCAGGCAAATGCCCTTACCCTGGCATGAGGCGACGGAGCAGATACCACTGGCAGCAGTTTCCTAGCTCTGTTGTTGCCTGTTTGCTCACCCACCCACTGGCCCAAGGGCAAATGAGAAGCAGCAACATCTCCCACTGTTGTCAGTGCTTGCTTGCCAGTTGTTTCCCAGCCAAGCTGGCGACAGTGGCTGTTAAGGAGGCTGCGGCCTACCAAATGCATCCTGTGAAAGAGTCCTGCCCCACATCCAAAACTAAGTGGAACTAGGTCTGGCCTTTCCTCAGTCTTGCCTAAGGCTGCATAATACACCGTGCATTTAAAGCACATTCCACCCCTTAATAATAAGAAGACCTGGGAGCTGTAGTTTAAGGGTGTTGGGAATTGTGGCTCTGTGAAGGGTAAACTACTGTTCCCAGGATTCTGGGGAGGAAGCTACGTGCTTTAAATGCATGCATGGTGTGTGTGCAACCTGTATCACTTTTGGGAACAACAGATGCGCCGGCTCTGCCTCCTTTCTCCTTGACTCCTTTAATCCCAGCGATTGTGCTCTTTTTCCTGAAGCTGAATTCTGAGGCCGCCTACTGCGAATGGGCCCTGGCCATGGTCCTCTTCCTTCTCTTTGGGCTCTTTGCAGTGGATTTCTGGAACATGGGGACCTGCTCAGTCCACGTCTATCACCAGCGGGCAGACCAAGCGGCTCAAGACACGCAGGCGTCAACGCAGACTCTCCCTCTCTGATACCTCCTATGGAAATGGGGGGGGGGGGAGAGAGAGAGAGAGAATGGGTCTCTGTGAAGCTTTCCACACAGAGTTGGAATCCTTTTCCAGTGGGCCGGATCATGCCCCGCCATGTCCTCTGATGATAGCGAGTGAAGTAGTTCCCAGCTTTTCTGCTGGGGGAGGGGCCGTGTGGGACTCCCTACAGTCTGGGGTTTTTGGCCATTTTTGGAGAGTCTCCCTGACTCGTCACTCCTCATCTCAGCCAAATCTCCTCCTCGGTGCTCTTCATAACATTTAGCCACCGCCTTCTGCTGACTGAGTAGGGGCAGCTCTTCGCCTCCCCTCGCAAAAGGACCCACCAAAATCTCCTCTGCAAACCAGCATTTTAAAAGTGTCTTGTTTTATTTTCTGTTAGCGTCCTCCCGCTGGTGGCTGCAAAATCCCTGCCACCGCCAGTTCTTCATCTTACCCATCTCCACACCGCTGTGTATGAAAACCATAGTGAGGTAGAAGAGTCCTAGGCCCATCTTTGTGTGACGCACACATCAGCACCCGCCATTGGCTGATATGTCTGGGCCTTGCTTCCTCTGTTGCGTGGATGGGCCTAGTAACTCTTTGCAGCACAGATGGCTGTGAGGAGCCGTTCTCTCCTATGCTTCCCTCCACAGTAATATATGGGAGGGGAAGACAGCGAGACCAAAAAAAAAACACACCCCAACCACCTCCTCCACAGCCTGCTTTGGTGCAACGAATCTTGCTGCCACAGTCAACAGCCTGGTCAAACTGCGCGAGTTGCTTAGGCAGATTCTTACACCAGTTTAAACAGTATCCCGACATGGCGGTTGTGTCTTTCAACCACAGCCTCTACACACAGATGAATTGTTCGTTTCTGAAGCTGCTGGGTGGGTGGATAAGATGATATTGTGCCAGAAAGAATAGGTCCAGCTCCTTAAAGCTCTCACATACCTCTCCAGTCACTCATGTCCAGGCATCCCCAAACTGCGGCCCTCCAGATGTTTTGGCCTACAACTCCCATGATCCCTAGCTAACAGGACCAGTGGTTGGGGAAGATGGGAATTGTAGTCCAAAACATCTGGAGGGCTGAAGTTTGGGGGTGCCTGCTCATGTCCATGGATCCAGGTTCTTTTTCATCATGCTCTGGCAGAATCAACAACTATGTGTGTCCTTCCTCTTATGGAAAGGTAGGCACCTTTGCTCTCCTGTTAGGAAAGGTGTTGTATTATCCTATTATACAGATGAATAATGAAGTCTTGCCTTCCTTTTTTATGTTCCCAATGGGGGTTTGCTCAATCCATTCTTCCACGACTGGAAAAGTAGGTTCCTCTAACCTTAATGTGAGAAACTCTTTTTAAAAGCAAAAAAACCCAACCCTTCTTCTTTATCCCTTGCGAGGCTTTATTCTGGTATAGGAGCGCCCGAGACTCCTGCCTTGAGATTAAACGTTATTCCTAAATTATAGCTACGAACTGAACCTCCAGTCTAATTGCTTTCCTTTCCTGAGAAAGGACAGTTAATAAAGTGGAAGTACTGGGTAGCTAGTCGTAGAAGCACTTATTTCGTTGCCCTAAAATCAGGGCTGGCGTGGCAGGCTTGATACAATTCCAGTCAATTTACGTGCGGTGTTTAAATGAGCTGAAGACCACTGGCAAGTTCTCTGAGAAGATTCCTCAGAAGGCTTAGGGGACTTGGGGCTGAAAGGGTAAGAATTCTAGATTTGATCTAAAGACACAAAGCAAATACTTGTACTCAAGATGTGCCACAGAGGAAGAGAAGACATGTTTCATTGGGAAGCAGCTTAAATTCCCAGGGGAGTTGGAAAAGTGCAAAATTGCCATTTTTCTCGTACATTTGCCCCTACATCCCCATTTTCTCTCACGCAACATGGTCCACCTGCATGGGCAGCACCCAGTCTGCTGGCCCGTCCTATTGGCTTCAGTCAGCATGGCCCAATGGACAGAGAGAAGTCATTCAACAATCCCACCCCTGCTATACCCACACATGGGATACACAAAGCCCGTTTGCTCTGGGAACTCTTTCTGGCGTTTTCTTTCCATGTTGCTTCCTGTGCTAGCATTGCCCTTCCCTGAGAAGCAAGAGGGCTCCTTTACTTGCATGTTACCAGAGCCACATGGAAGCACCACCTGCAACTTTGCAGTAACACATGAACCAGGCGCTCCCCTCTCTCCCCCGCCCCTCCTTGCACCCAGGTTCATACACACTGACCACCGTCCAGCCACTTTTTGGCATACTGTGCACTAAACATCCCTTCTCTGCCATATGGACAGCACCTATCCTCGTATTCCCCACCGGCCACGCTTCTGTCTGCATTTATTCACACAACCGGCATGCTCTCATTTATGCAGAGCTCTCATCCCAGACTCGCATACCCACAGAGTCCTAAGCCCACTCACAAAACACGCTGCAGGCATAATTTCCAGGAGCCACAGTCGCTCTTTACACAACCAGCATCTCCATGCCAATATGGAAACTCACCTGATTTGAATAGGTCCCCACCTGCTGATGGCCTCAGGGAAGGCTTTGGCTGTTTACGCATCATTCGTTTAAAGCACATGACTTCCCCCAAAGAATCCTGGGAACTGTAGTTATGGGTGCTGGGAACAGCAGCTGAGGGGGGGGCAAACTATAGCCTCCAGGATTCTTCAAAGGGAAGCCGTGTGATGTAAATGTTTGGTGTTTCGTCAACTCTTAATCTCCCTTTTGGAGAATATGTGTGTGTAAAGGCCACCTTACCCTTGCACCATCCAGTATCATTGCACATGCTGGATCTATTCCAAGAAAGCCCTGTGAAGATGCACCCTTGACGTAACCAGAGCCATCACCCCCCAAAAAACAACAATGGATCCCTTTCTCTTCCCTCTCACAACCCCACCTCATCACCTTCCAGTTAGAAGGCAAAAGGGCCGTAATCCCCCAGAAGCTTGGGCAGAAATAACACGTGGTAAGTCTCAGCAGCAAGGGAAACATTTGAGTGACTGTTTGTATTTTTCTTCTTCTGAGCAATAATTAGACCCCGGAGATGAAAGGCTTGGGTGGGGTGGGGTGTTGAACAGTCAGAGAGAAGGGTGGGGAGAAGATGGGCTGTGGGGTTGTTGTGTGTGCAAGAGATGAGGTTGGATTCACAAAAGGAGAGGATGGGCAGACACAGGGAGGAGGGTGGCAGGGGGAGGTTACATAGTTGTCTCCTGCCCATTTGCACGCCCGCATGCGCCATCACCAACATTCCCCCCTCCCCAGCTGAGAGGAGAGAGCCACCCAGAGCAGGATGGGGGGGGTGGAGGAGGAATGGTAGGAGCAGGACTGCTTTTTTCAAAATCCACCATCACCACCCTATTGCACTGCCACCCAACCTGGACTCCCTCCCCCATATCGATGGATGCCCATTGATCCTGCCGTTGGCTCCCAATTCTGCAGCTCCCACCCTCTGCACTCTTGTGAATGCCATTCATGGTCCAGAAACGAATCCTGCCTCACAATTTGTGTCTCTTGATGCCACTCCAGTTGACGCCTGTATGCCTCCATTAAGGTCCTCGGCCAGGTGACTCTGGGGTCCCTCTGCCTTCTGTCAAGACCGCCGCATCATGTTCTGAAAGCCCCTCCCCCTCCGTCCGTTCCCCTCCTCATAGTGCCTTGTGCATATGGGTGCCCAGCTTTAGGGAAAAGGAGCGGGGACACTGAAGGGGAGTCATGTACCCACCTGGAGTTCTGGCGGGGTTGCTAAAATTACACGAGACAGAAGCTAGGCCTCAATTATATCCTTCGAAATTTTGCAGGCCAATGGATTAGCTTTTGAAAATACTGAAAAGGGAGGGGGGGCTAATGTAGGGGTGGTAAGGGAAGCAGGAAGAGATAGTAGAGGGTATTCGTTACTCATCTGTGCCCCCTCTTTTTTTTCCTTTTAAGAAACACAGGAGTAGCCCAAATGGCTTTGATAAAATTTCCTGCATAAAATTAAGAACATGTATTTGAAAGGAGCGAGAGACATCTATTCTAGACACCTTTTTCTATTTGGAGCCACAATATTCCTAGCGTTGGAAACTGAAGGCTTTCTGGTAGTGTTTGTTTTTTAAGCTAACAAAGTCAGTGCAGTTGCCTATCCCATTTTCTCCTCTGCAGCTGTTGCTGAATCCTGCTCTCATACTGCGCTGTCTATGAAGGAATCATGAAGATCCTTCCAGCAGTGACTGTAATGAGTGGCTGCATAAGTCTGATACTTTTGTCATTTCGTCGGAATAAAAAGTTAGGGAGGGGAATGGAAAATGCAAGCAGTCACATTGCGCTGTAAACCGTGCTTTTTCTTCTTCAGGGGGTACCCAGGGGTATGCAGTACCAGTGCCTCTTATGGTTAAAAAGTGTGGCACTTACTATAACAACCCATGGTGAATACTGGCACCTATTTTTCTAGAAACAAAGCACTGGCTGCATTTTAAAAAACCCAAAGAATGGTAATTTGGGAATGTTGTTGACTATTCCTGGGTGAGCAAACACACACTTTCTTTTTTTTAAGTAGCAATCTGTTAAAAATGGATTGCTGACATTGTCAGAGCTTTTTAAGTTATTTTTGGCTTTAAATGCATTTTTCAAATTGCTCGCTTGTGTAAATTTGCAAAGTTCTCAGTAAACTGCTTTAATATTACAACCACACCCACCCACCCCAAAATCACATATATTTACGTGAGTTTTCATTTTGGTTCCACTTCTGAAATTCAGGTTTTTTTGGGGGGGGAGGGGTTTTTCAAACTTTGGCTTTTGAACATTGTTCCAATGAATATTTAAGCTTTACGCCAACTGGCGATAATGCTTTCCTTTCTTTAGCCTAATTAAGTTTCTGAGGGCAGGAAAACTAAAAGAGAAGTTGGAACAGAAGGGAAACATTTTTGACTTTCTCTCCTGCAACAACCAATTTTATTTATCCATTTCATAAAATTTATATTCCGCTTGATTGTTAAAAAACAAACAAACCAACAACCCAAATTCTGCTCCTAGTTCTGTCTCCTGATTTTAGCCACTGTCGCCATGAACCTGTGAATAAGGGGGGGGGGGGTAGGTACTACTTTTGAGGCCACAGAAGGAAAAGCAGGAGAAAGAGAATGTCTTGTGGAAAGAACCAAAACAGAAATCAGGAGGGAGTCTGTGAAAAGGGCTCAAGTAAATAAAGACACCCACTTTCCCTCCCACTCCCACCCCCAACCAAAAGGATAGGATTAAACCCCCACCCCAAACCCTACCGGCTCCTGCCCGGTTTTCTCCTCCTCTTCCTTCCCCCCCTCTGTTTGTTTTCTTTTCTTTTTTTCCAGTCCACCATCCTTTCTCTTTGTCTCCATAATTTGTTCTTTTCTTCCCCTTCGGTTCTTTTGTAGATTTGTTTTCTGTTGTTGTTGTTGTTGTTAACTATATACAAGTTCACAGTATGGGCCGCTCCCAAGATGGTGACTTTCCACCCCAGGGGGTGGGGTGAGACGGGGTTGTTAAAACTTGGACCAAACCCCCACCCCGCTCTGCCCTGCCCCGCCCCTGCCTGCGTCTCTGGTGCGGGGCCTTTTACCCATCCGTCCAGGTTTGTTGGCTCCTCCTGTCCATCTGGAGCGGCTGCCAGCTATTTCCAGGGGCGCGGAGTGGGCTTCCTTCGGCTGCTCTTCCCCCTAGCCGCCCTCAGGCTGCCCCCCTGCCCCAGACGTCACGGCTGCTGTGGAGACGGGGGTGGTGGTTGCTGGACTTGAGTCCCGTTGGACGAGACGAGCTTCTTGTCCTTGGAGCCGCGTCGATGGTGTTCGGACGAGACGTCGGATTCGGAGCGCCGAGACGGTTGGCAGCTGCGGGTTGGAGTGCCTGGCAAACGGGACTGCTGCCCGTTCTTCTCATCTGGAAGCGGAGAGAAGCAAAATCAGGGGAGTTTCACAAGCATTCACACCCACACCCCTTTGGTACTGCTCTGAACAATCAAGACCTGACAGCACCTTTTCTTCTGCTTTCTGTCTCATAGTAACTATGGGCCCCTCCAGATTGGTGCTTAAATATGGGTGTGTTCTACAACAGGTTCTTCACATAATAATAGTGCATCAGAGGCGGCTTTCGTCTGCTCTAATTTGTTCTACAAAGCTGAAGAATATAGGAAGCAGCTTTAAATCAAGTCACACCACTGCTCAGATCTCCAAGATTTCAGTCGACAAGGGAGATGCACTATGGCTGAGCTATGGCCTTCCCTAATGCTACCATGTCATTGCTGTCTGGGGGGGCACAAAAATAAACCAGAACGTTTGTGGTATAAAGTGTTATGGGCTTCCAGCAGGAAGTTACCAGAGGTGCACTGACTGGAAATGAAGCAGTGTGACCGCACCAAAAGTTTTGCAGATGCAACCAGGGGCCCTAAATTTCAAGATACCCCATTCCAAAGAAGTAGCCTTGTTAATGTGCTGCAGCAAACGGTCTAGAGCAGGCACCCCCAAACTTCGGCCCTCCAGATGTTTTGGACTACAATTCCCATCTTCCCCAACCACTGGTACTGTTAGCTAGGGATCATGGGAGTTGTAGGCCAAAACATCTGGAGGGCCGCAGTTTGGGGATGCCTGGTCTAGAGATAAAGAGCACAAGATGGGATGCCATGCAGCAGCTGCACCACCAGGACAGGTAATATTTGCACAGGTACAGAAAATGCCTCTTGGCAAAAACCAGCATGGGCAGGAGCAGTGGCTAGCACGCTGCTCATTGCTAGACTGCATCCATTTAAGACTGAGCAAACCCATTTGAACACCTACCAGCGAGGGCTTGCACAGAAGGCTGGTCGTGTGTGCTGAGCAGTTGCGCCTGGATTGTTTCCACAACTCGCTTAAACCGGCGGCTAGGACCTAAGAATGAAACATGGGCACTCAGGGTCAGGAAGGAACAGGGTCTCCTGGAGATCCTCCGAAAGACAAGATTCCAGGAGCAGGACACTGCTAGGGCTGCATGCTGGGAAGATGCACTCATAAGCAGTGCAGATCCTAAAACCAAGCTCATGCTGAACTCTGTATGGGTGGGTTTAAGACTGTATTAATATTAGAGATATTAAGGCTTTAATGTCTCTGTTTTGTTAGACACCGTACTCAATATATGGTTTTCGAACAAACTGCTTATTTCTGGGATCCAGAACAAACTTGTCTGAAGTGCTACATGCTGTTTTTTAAAAAAATTCTCTCACACACCATCACACACCCGTCTATAAATAAATTAAACACACACACTCATAGTCTACTCACTTCAGCACTGCACTATGCCAGTAACAACTGTGAATTGAATGAATTTGGATTCCCAAGTCAGACGCTGGTGCCTTTTAAAACTCTGGGGTAGGTGCTATGTTGCCTCTGCAGAGGTTGGTGTTTGAAGTTCCTGTAAATGAACTCTGATCTTCCCTCCAAGGGAACTGGGATCCCCTTTCCCACCCTGGGCGTATCTGCATTACAGACTCTAAGCTAGTGTAAAAGGTAGCTGTTCATGCAAGGCACTAGTGATCTCTATACAGGGCCCTTAGCCCTCTCGTGAAACTATGAATTCTGCAGGACTCTTTGGGAGAAACCACACAACTGGTGAAAGCTGATGTAAAATAGTAAGATACATATGCCCCATGTGAGAATCTCCCATGCACCCACTACCAAACATTTAAAACTAAACAAAACGAAATCCCACTAGCTTTGTGGGACATCCCTGGAATTCAGCAGCACCATGTATTGTCAACCCCCAGAAACTGCAAATAAGCAACTGGGAATCAGCTTTAGCAGAATCTTGAAGGCAGAGTTGGCAGCCTCAAAGAAGGGAGATATCATGTGGAAAGGCAAGTTACAGGGCCCAATATGATAGCCATTCAGGAGACTTTCCTCATACATTTCCAACCATGTGTTTGCAATGATGATGGATGGAAGCTGCTCTTCTTAAAACAGTCCTTTCCTGGGGGTCCCAGGGAATCCCGGGAAATGTAAGCTTGTGAGGGGTATGGCCTATCTCTTCTACTAAAACAGCTGGAAACACCATTTTTCTTTCAATGAAGCTAGTGGCCACTATTAAACTTACTCCTAAGTAAATAGAAAAAGTGTACACATCTCCAAGAGACTGAAAGGTGATTAGTTTTTTGTATCAGAGAGGGACAGAGGAGGTATGCAATCAACTCTCCGTTGCCCCACAAATATCTATTTTTATTAATACTTGTCCAAAGATATACAGAAGCTCATACCCAGTACAAAGTATCTTTTTATAATACACCAGAATAAAAGAAATGCTTTTGAAATCTAATCTAAAAAAGCAACGGAAGCAAAAAGAAGAAGGAAAAGGAAAAGAAAGTGATAGGGAAGAGAGACAGAGAGTAGAGAGAAAAGAGAGAGAAAATGAAGATAAAAAAAATACTTCTGGTTCTCTATCCTGCAGTTAAATATAGCATTCACTCAAAAACTTGCAACTATTCTATTTTCTATAATCAACTTTCCCCCAGTCTTCATATCTAGATATTACAAGTTCATTTTCTCTTTCACACAAAAAGCAAGTAAGAAGTTTTCAATCCTTAATAATGCCAATAGTGATTTCTCTCTCATTAAAGGTGTCCAGTAAACACAGCGAATCCCCAAGGCCACTCAAAGGAGGATCCTAGCGCACTCACCTGAGATGAGGGTGAAGGTGACCGAGTAGATCCCGCTGTCCTTGTGCGCCTCCCCACCCTCGGAGTAGCTGATGTCGACTTGGAACTTGGCGGGTTTCTGGAAGACAGAGGGGCCACCCGACGACTTATATTCGGCCCGGAAGCTTGTTTGGGATACAACGCTGTGACTCAGGCTGGGGATCTGTGAATGTGATGGAACGCAGGAGATGTTAGCTCACAAGCAGCATTGGGTGAAACCAATTTCCATTTCTACCAATTTCTCATTTTTCTGGTCTTCACATTTCCACATCAGCTTGTGATTTTTTAAAAAGAAATTTAAAAGTCCTTACGAAAATTCACCAGCATTTTAGTCCGAATTCCTTCTAATATACAGTACACCTGCTCATTTCGAATTTTAGCCTAGCATGCACAGTTCTGCAGAGCAACTTCCCCTATTTCCCCCCTGTTCTTTTCAATAATGCCTGCATTTCCTCCTGAACACTGTAACCTAAGGTATGTGCATTTTTGTACACCTTACTTGGTTGGAGAATGGCATTTCAAAATTTGGAAAAGTGTGAATTTCGAAAGTTGACTGTGATTTGGTTCACATATCGATTTGGAAAGTGTGGATTTTGTAAGTCTGCCTTTAAAGGCGAACAGAATCTCTAATTTCTCCCCCATCTTTACCCACAAACCATGGATGGAACTCATCCCTTCCCAGGGTCCTGCTAATTCCACTGCGGTCGTCAGCACCCAGTAGGCCTTTCTTACTGGCATCCATATCCTGTTCTTCATAATATCCCCAAACACACACATTCTTCCCCTCCTGGGCCCTCAGCACTCACCGAGAGGAAGGCATGTACGATATCCGCCTTGATGGAGCTCAGGGGTTTGTCTTTGATGACCACGAAAATTTGTTCCTCTTTGTCTAGGTTGATAAAATTCCCAAACCAGGATTTCTTGGCTAGTCTGAAAGGGGCAAAAGCAGTACAGGAAGGCTGTGACAGCCTGCAAATCAGCATGGCAAAGAAGGAGAGGTGGGAGAGGTGCCCGCTTGTTGCCAGTGAAGCCTGAGCCTGTGGCAATTGCACTACCATGGAAGCACATGTCAGGGACTGGCTGGACGAAGAGGAGAGGTGGGAGGCACCAGCTGGGGAACCCCAAGGGAAACTCCAGAAGAGGAAAGCTCACAGCCCGGGGATTGGCAGTGGGGCACTGAGGAGAGGCCAGAGGAACAGGATTGGGAGTAGGTGCCGGATGCTGATGGGGCAGCAGGGTGTAGTGAGCAGGAAGAGCCTGTGACAGAGAGCAGTTCAGACTCTGAGGCCAAAGTAGAGGAGGGGAGGGGGCAAGAGGCTGATGAAGAACCCAGGGAGTCTCCCTCTCCTGCTACAAAAAAACATGCAGAATAATGAGGAGAGCAGAACAGAGGCCAGACGTGTACAGTACAGACGCAGTTTGAGACTGCTTGGGAAACATCCGGGAGAGGAGGAGCCTTAGAAAGGGTGGAAGGCAGGGAGCTTCAGTTCTGGCAACTGCTCCAAAGGGATAAGACTTACTGGGAAGTGTGGCTGTGTTCTATGCTGTTTCCTTGAACCAAGACTTAACTTCACTGACAACGGAGACCTGCATTCTCCATGCTGACCTGTGTCTGGCTCGGATGAGTCTACTTGGTGCAGGTGGAGGGTGGGGAGATTTGGATCCCCCCCATGCCAACAACCACACATTTACTGCCATCCAGTCAGAAGCTCCCTTGTGCCCTGGCAAGGAGATGTAACGATGCCCCTGTCCCTTGTGCCTTTGCCAGGGGAACCTGCATGCCTTGCCTGGCTGCCCAGAGCATAGCTGCCAAGTTTTCCCTTTTCTCGCGAGGAAGCCTATTCAGCATAAGGGAAAATCCCTTTAAAAAAGGGATAACTTGGCAGCCATGGCCCAGAGCAGTGGAGGAGTGGCCCAGGGAGCATGCACGCTCCTAGCCACTCTAAGCCAGAGTACAGAAGCACTATTTTTGCACACACACCCTGGATCTGGGCCCTTGGCAGAGGCCAAGCTTGCCAACTCCGAAGTACAACCCTGCATTCAGTATGGAACAAAGCTAAAGAACGAGGAGGGAAGGGAAAGGAAAGGAATTTTCGTCTCCTTCCTTATTGCCACTGCCTTCTGATACTCACTCAGGGGATGATTCTGGAGTAAGACTGGACATTTCTTCTGGTGTTGGAACTGCAGGGCGAGGAGGAGAAACATGAAATGTAAAACAGGAGAGAGCGTGACCTCCTTCCCACCCACTCCAGTGCTTCAGAGCAAAGCTGCACTTGCTGCTAGATGTTGAGGACAAAAGCAGGGATGGCTATCAATCAGGTGACATCATCCCAATAGGCAGATGACATCAGCTGATGGTTGGGGGCTCCATCCTGCCTGGTTCTGCCACACAAGCTAGCTTCCCCTGGAATCATAGATCCCCGACTTCGTTATGACACCTGTGGTCCTGCCTGCCTGTCAAAGTTGGCCTACTGGGTGGAGAGATAAAGATCTGGTTTGCTGGACTGCAGAGGTTCGGCTTCATGTAAACAATTTGTTGCGCAACGGCATTATGCAAACTCCTGTTTCATTCATACGTGCGCGCCTTTTTGAACGCTCTCTGTGCTCTTTCCCTTTGGTTCTCAATCGTCCCCAGTCACAGGCACACATCGGTCCTGACGCAGCTGTATCCCTCTGAATGTTCCTCCGCCTGCCAGAATTCACTGCTCTTGCACATGCGCAGGAAAGTGCTTTAGATGCTCACTCAGAACATCTCACACACCGCCTTACAGGGGGCAAAGTTGCCAAGTATTAAGGATGGATCACTCACAATCCCTCTTTCAACCCTGCTTTTATACCATGGATGCCTTGATTTGCCTTTGGCACACACAACCGCTACACCCGCCTGCGCCTGTGCACACACCCTTCCCAGCAGGGGGTGGAACCGCCCACTCACCTTGTAGTTTCCGGCGGTGAAAGCGTGGGGAGCCCAGGAAGCTGTTCTTGATGGAGTTCAGGCGGGTCTTCCAGGCCACGCCCGCCACGCCTGGGCTGCTGGGCGGCGTCCCTCCGGGGGTGCCGCTGGGGCTCTCTTTGGGCGTGTGCACAGGGGTGCCGAGCGGAGTGGGGAGGGGGCTTCCCCGAGGGGAGGGGTGGGGGGTGACCTGCAGCACAGATTTGGGTGGGGGTTTAGTAGAAGGGAAAAAGCAGCGGGGAGAGGAGGGCGGGTGAGGGGGCGGAGAGTTGGGGGGCAAGGGGAAAGGGGCGGAGCGCCGGCTCTGCAGGGCCCGCTCCCCTGCCGGGCTGCCCTTGGCCGGAAGCGTCTGAGTCTTCGCAGGGGCCGGGGGAGGCGATGGGAGGGAGAAGCTGAAGATGGGGCTCTGGGTGTGGGGAGAAGTGGGGGGGAGGAAGAAAGGTGAGGAGGGGAGAGCCGTGAGATGGGGGGTGAGTAATGGCAGGTGACAGCCCCACAAGCCTGCTCCCAAGAGAGTCTTGCTCTGTGGCCCAGACAGAACTCGGTGGCGTGACAAATGGCCTGCTTTTGCAAGGATCTGCCTGCTCCACGGCAAGCCTATCCTGCATTCTTTGGGGTGGGGGGTGGACACCTGTGGCGCCCAAAGACTATGACTCTCCCTCCAGCCAGCCAGTGCTGCAGCAAACCTGACATCCACTACTCCACCTCCCCTCCATCACTTGGATCTACTTCTCCATGGGGCTTTGTCGATGTTATGTCCTCTCTGCCTGTCTGCCTCCCGGGGAGACCAGCCCTCCGCTTCCTCCTCCCGCAACCAGCCACCCTTTCCTACAGAGCAGCTGCTCCAAGCCCCAAAGTGGCCTTCCACAACCTGGTGCCCTCCAGGTGTTGTTGAACTCCAGCTTCCATCATCCCTGACCACTGGCCAAGCTGGCTGGGACTGATGAGAGAGCCAGAGCTGGCCTGCATCATCATCAATCATCATCTTCATTTATTTATTTATATGCTGCTTAAGACTCAGGTGGCTCCTAGGCAGCTTACAAAACATGTATAACCCCATTTGCACAACAGTTAGAACGCAGCATAATTTTTAAAACACACAAGTAAAATACAGCATAGAACAATCCCATTAAAACATTAAAAAAATATAAATGTGCATGATTGTTTTGACAGAGAGGAATCCCTTTAAAACAGCCCAGCAGTTGAAACAGGAGGCCCAAGAGATCAATGGAATGTCTGCATCAGCTGGAAGGCACCAGAGGAAGGCTGCCCAGCCCTGCCCCTTTCTCTCACAGGGAACCTGCCCTTCACCCTAGAGCCAGCCAAACCCTAAACAGCCAGGCTACTGCAAAGACAAGCTTCCTCTTCTAAGGGTTTCTTCCCCCATTTGCTTCTGTGCACCTTTACTAACTTTGTGGCAGGCTGCAGTTCAAGAGCTGAGGTCTTCTCTGGCATGGTGTCGTGCTGATCAAAGCTGCACCAGCTCAATTTCTGCCTTCTGTGCAGCTAGTAGCAACAAAGAACCTGCCTCCAAACAATAAAGGGCTTTGCCTACTTCCACAACAGCCAACATGCTGCACTGCCAAATGCTACCTAGCCTACAGCTTGTTGCTACTTTTAGCCAAACCAAACATGGCATGAAGCACACACTTATGCATGCCTTCGTTTACTAAATTCCAGGCACATAGTGCATGGGTGAGGGGTGGAGTTCTGTGGTCTGGATCAGCACTGTGATCTGGGACAGGGAGGGAATTTGACCCCATGTCCCCACCATCTTCCTAATCCAGAGCTCCCTGCCCTGCTCTTCTGGGGCTGCTGTTTGTTACCCCAGGAGAAAAACCGCAATTAGCAGCAAAGGCAAATAATAGCCGCATGCAGGGGAGCGGGGAGATTTAGATCAGGGCTGTGGGGGGAGCAAAGAGTTAAATCCCTTCTTTCCCATACCATGATCCCAATCTCGATTCCCCCCCCTCCCCCACCAGCTGCTATTTAGAAACCAAGCACACACACACAGGCTGATCATGTGCTTAATGGCATGCCTAGTTTGGCTCTTTGCCTTCCCTTTGATCACTTCAAACTTGCCTCCAACTTTCCAGATCTAGCTGTGGACCTGGCCACTTTTTCAAGGCACCCCGCCTCAAACTCTTGTTCCCACAGAACCTTGAGCCCTGTCCCTTTCACTGAACCCTACCTGCATATACACCATACTTTTAAAGCAGATAGCTCCCCCCCCCCAATCCTGGGAACTGTAACTTACTCCTTGCAGAGCTATGATTCCCAGCACCCTTAATGGACTGCAGTTTCCAAGATTCTGCAGGGTGTGGGTGCTTTAAATGTGTGGTGTGTACACAGCCTCAGACCTCTCTGGCATCCCTCATCAAAGTCTACACATGTCTTCTCTCCATACCTGCCAAATCTCCCGTTTTTCGCGGGAAACCCCCGTTTTAAAAGCCGTTTCCCGCTGTTGTCCCGAATGGCGAAATATCCCGTAATTCCCCCGGATTTTCAAAAATCGGGCAGAGCAGCACCGGAAGTCGCTTCTACTTCCAGTGCCGCTCTGCCCATGTCTGGGCACCGGAAGTCGCTTCTACGCATGTCTGGACATGCGTAGAAGCGACTTCCGGTGCCGCGCCGCTGCTGATCCCGGATTTTTCAGTCCGGGAGTTGACGGGTATGCTTCTCTCCTTTTCTCTTTAAGGTCATTACTATATTTCACTGACAGAGGCCAGGCATGTTTGAAAGCTAGGTACCAGGTGGCAATTCAACAGGTCCAGCTTTCTCCTGGCATAGGGGTGCAATAAGGGGGGAGAGGGGTGCATGGGGGAGTGATATGCACTTGGCTAATTTTCTGCCTGCCGTGTATGCAAGCCCCACTGTTAGGAGAACCAGTGACTGACTGAGCACCTCTTCCCTCCCCTCACCAGCTTGAACTGAGTGTAAGATGAGATGTGAATGAGGCTGCTGGATCTGCAGATCTGTTTCCAAATCCCAGTCCCCCCCCAAAAAAAACCCTCCCCTCCCTATGCCCCACAACAACTTTGCCCACCACCCGATCTTCTGCCCCTAATGTTTGTTTCCCTTCCCCAACTCTGTAATTTCTCTAATATTTCAGGTACTCACCCTGGGGCTACTGAGGGGACTGGAGGATAAGCCAGTGGAGGCACCACTTACAGATCGAGACCTATTGGTTGGGGAGAAAGCCATATTGAAGGTTAGTACCGTCTTGGGGGTCAGATGAGACATACAGGAAAAAAGCAGGAGGAGATACACAAAAATGTTTTTACAGAAACAGCAGTAAGGGGAGCAATGCACTGCCTTTCTGTGCAGTTTTCAACACAACCAGCAGGGGCAGCAAAGATCAGCAACGCACAAGGCCAATTCTAACAACTGAAGATCGGGACATGAAAGTGTTAAACAAACTGTGTTTGCCTCCTTGGCAGAAACTAAGTATTAAAATTGAAATGTTAACACAAAGAGCCAGAGGCGGCTAAATAACTGCTCTACATGCAACTACCAGCAAGAGACAGCAAAGTTTTGTTAGTCCAGTAAACATACATGGAATTCCTCGTGCAGCCACTGGATGGCAACCAAACGTTAAAATATTTGCACTTCCCAGTTCCAGGAGCAGAGGAAGCGCACACCAAAAAAAGGCAATGGCGCCTCCTAATGCCAGGCTGCGGAAGCGTTGCTGCTAAACACATCCTCACCGCTGGCTATGTTGTGCCATCTCTATGGCCCGTCGGGCCGGAACGGGAGAACCGCCATCGGTGACACTCAGAACTTCCATGGACTTCCGCTCAGGTCGGCGCTTCCCGTGTCGGTTCAGCATGGGTGAGTCGACTCGCTTCCGAGGAGGGTCTACAATAAATGGGGGGGCAGTACTTCAGTACTCAGAGGAAGAGAGCCACATTTCCAAATACTGTACTCTGATGCCACCTCTCTCCCTCTCCCCCCTCTCTAAGAATCATACAACTGTAGAGTTGGAAGGGACCCCGAGGGTCATCCAGTCCAACCCCCTGCAATGCAGGAATCTCAACTAAAGCACCCATGGCAGGTGGCCATCCAACCTCTGCTTTCTCAAACACACACTGCTTTCACTGGGCCAGGGACAGTAATTTATTGGGCGAGGAGGTAATGCTGATGAGAAATGCATTTCTCAGGGCACCAACAGAAGTCTGCAATGCATTCAATGACGGGATGCACAAAAATCCAGCTCTCGCTTAGATGTGGTGGCAACAGTGGGATACTTGGGGGAGAATGTCTTCAAGGACTATACCCTAGAGTAGTTTAGAGCAGGTGTTGGGAACCTTTGGCCAACCAGATGTTGCTGGACTACAGCTCCCATCAGCCCGAGCAAGCAGGGCCAATGGGTAGGGGGGTGGGAGTTGTAGGTCAGCACCATCCGGAGGGCCAAAGGTTCCTCACACCCAGTTGCATAGGTGAAAACACCTGTTCATTGCCTTTCAGATCTTTCCAGGTTCCCCAAGACAGACAAAATCCCCAAATGAGACATGGAAAGAGGGAGGGAGTCCTTGGAGGTTGCTTATCAACCCAGCAGCATTTTCTCAAGGGCCGTTGTTAAGAAGGGGGCTCCAGGGTGTTCCGAAAATGTCTGTGTCCGTTGGCATCTCCCTGGGATTCCTGGGAACAAGCCTCCCACTCCCACACCCTGACGTGTGTCGGGAAAGGGCTCCCTGACATCTCACCAACATCGTTGCGCGGAGGCAGATCCTCATCCTCGCAGCTGGGGTATCTCTCTTTGCGGTCAAGGAGCAGATAGTAGATCATTTTCTCCTGGTTCTCCCTGAAGTGGAGAGGGGAACAAATTGAGGGAACAGGGTCAGGATGCAGGCAGCAACTTCCTCCCTACAAAGCCAAATATTTATGCTTAACACTCCCCCCCCCCCCCCCGCTGCTTCCTGATTCTTCTGTTTTTCATCTTTTGCTAAGAACCAAACCTCAGACCTCCTTCACCTCTTGTAGAACACACCCATGCCACAAACCTATGGGTAGTTTGACCCAGTGTGCAAAAGCTGTTGCAACTTTTCTCAAATAACTATGGGGACTGTAGTTTTGCAGGAGTGCTGAGACTTCTCTGTGAGAACAATCCTAGCTTCAGGAACTTCCAGAAAACCTATTCATTCTGATTTGTTTGCAGGGAGGTTAGATAATGTTGCATCAAAGCAAGTGGTGATCCACCTTTATTGTTTATGTTTGATAAAAAAAGTTGTAAAGCACCAGTAAACTATGCGTTAGAAAAGCAAGTGTTACTCCACATTGTCTAATGCCTTTTCCTGTTACTTTCCTTCTTGCAGAAAGTCCGATCTCAGTGGAAAGTGGGTTTGTTGCTCAGAACGTCCCAATCAACTATAATTATGCAAACCTGAATTTGCCTGCAAATGATGGAATCTCACCCCCAAACAGCAGCTGCCTGGAAGCCCGCTTCCTCCTATAGCTCCCAATTCCTAGCGGGGAACCTAAGCTGCCTATAAACCATTTTACACACCAGTCATAAGCTCTGAAGCACATGAGACCACCACCTTGCTGAGGCAAAGCAGGCCTGGCTTTTGGTCAGTGCCTGGATGGCTGACTTCCTGGGAAACGCACATATCTCACCTTGGGTTCCAAGGAGGAAGGAAAGGTGAGATACAGTAAAATAAATATAAAACCTCCCCCAAAGCATTCCTCCACTAGTTCAGGGCATGCCCACAGCGCAGTGTGCAAAACATTAGACAGGCTTTCCTTCCCCATTCTAGCCACATGCCCCAATCTCTCACCCCTCGGTCTGCAGCTCCTGCTTCAACTTATTCTTGTCGCGGAAACAGCCAAGGGAGTGCATGCTCTCCAGCACGTCGGGATCCAGCTCGCTGACTGACTGAATCCGTCGGATGGCCACCTTCCTAGGAATCGGCTGCTCTGGCTCTGGTTCATTCTTACCTCCCCTGGGAGTAAATAAGCACAGACCATGTAAGAGGAAAGTAAGGTTTGGCCAAAGGCAACTATCAACCTCAGGTTGGCAAATGTCTTTTGGATAAAGCCAACCCGGCTTTATATTTTCACAGCGGAGGGGCTTCCGGTTCAGCGCCAGCGCCGATCGGCGGGGTTTCGTCTCGTCTCCGAGGCGACCCGTCTCTGCTAGGAGTGGGGAGGGCAGCGAGAGCGACGCCGCGCCCCTTAGAACCCCGGGAAGAGCGTCCCGGGGGCGAATTTTGTTCAGCGGAGCCCCAATCCGGACTCCCCAACTCTCTGGCAAGCTCTAATAAGAGCCCCGGAGCGAGGAGGGTAGAAGTCGCGGTGGCCATTTTGAACAACAGCGTTAACCTAGCGGAGAGAAGCTCCAAGCTGAAGGCGGAGAGCGCTGGATTCTTTTGAAAAAACGATTTGGAAATAAGACTGTAAGTAACCTCAAAAGATTGGATTATAAATTAATTTGGATTTGGGAGAGAGGGGAAAAAAACGGAAGCCACCCCCCCCCACCGGCAATTTAAGAAACAGTAAACAAAAACCCGAAGCCGCAAACAGAAGATTTTAATTTAAAAGGTTCCCTTAAAGACATTGAAAAGGATCTCCCCTAGATGCAGGGTAAAAGGGGAGAAGGACTGTGGATATAAACGCCCTGCAGAAAGAGGGAAAGACTCAGAAAGACCTTCCCTTCCCCCGGGAGCCAGCAGCCCAGACAACCCAGTGAGCTGATTAGGATTTATAAGCGAAATTTTATTTTATTTTTGGGACTTTTTAGAATCTCTGGTCTAAATGTCTTTGAAATATGAGTTTGGATTTTTATGTATTAAGAATTGAAGAATGCAGCCAGTTCGTTAAAATGGGGTCGAGAAAACAAACTGCGACCATTTTCCACCCCATGTGACAAGTTTTGACCTTGACAGGATTGAACTATGTCAACAAAAAGGTATTCGCCTGAGTTCCAGCGGACTGTTTTGACAATCATGTGGGAAGTAAGAATAGGACTATGTCGAGATGAGACACAACAGCAAGAGTTAAGGCAACAATTCCAGATGGTGATTGCGGAATATGATCTCTTAGAGGATGAAGCTACTGAAATTGAGGAGGACGAGTGTGAGAATGATAGTGACAGTGATCTGGAGGATTTTGACAATGATGGTGACTGTGATTTGGAACGTAAAGATGATGATGACGACTGTGACAATATAATACAAAATGAAGCTCACCACGAAGGAAAAGATGACTTTATTCTACAAAAAGACATGTGGAGTGCCCCTCTTTTGAGGAGGGTACGACTGGATTTACTGGGACTTCAGAATGCCCACAGGGAAGAAGAAAAAAACAACCAAAGAAGGGAAGAAACTCAGGGGGGATGTATGGAGGCCTGGACGGCAAAACACTGGAAAAAGGGGGTGGGATGAAGGGAGAGTGGGGTTGTGATTAATAGGATGGATAATCAGGATTAAAACTGGACTGCTGACCACGGAACTTGCTGGATTGGAGGGTTGTAGCCGGAAACTGGGGAAGAAAGGTTAGATTGGGAATAGTTATAGTTTAAATGAGAATTGATTTTGGAAAAAGTTGAAATTAAGGAGGTTTATAGAGGGAAAAAAATTAGGCACGGGAAGAAAAATTGGAGTTCGATTTTTAGTGATTAAGATATTTGGCAAAAATGATAATAGTTAAGTTGTAAAATTGTATGAGGTATAAAGGTAATTATTTTATAGATTAAGAAACTGTTGAAGAGGATAAAAAAGGGATGAAAACCGGGGAAGGGGGGAGGTTGGGGAAGCCCACAAAATATGGTTCATTAATGTTGAGTGGAAAAAGATTGTTTTTGTTTTGTTTTTTTCCTTTTTTCTTTTTTCTGTTCTTTTCTTGTTTTTTTTTTCTTTTCTTGGTGTAGAATTTTTCTTTTTGGTATGAGAATGGATGGTTGGATGGATGCCTTCCTGCGCCCTGACCTGACCTCCTGGAGCTCTCTGGTGGCAGGGGGGGGGCTCTGGGGCAGGGGAGGGGGAGGAGGACAGAAACCCAATTATAAAATGGACCATCTCTGACTGTTCACCTGCATGGGATACTCCGGTGGCAGGGGAGGACCCATGGAGGGGGGTGGGAAGAGGGTGGAAAATGTGTTTATGTATGTACCACTTTTTGTAATTTGTAAAATTAATAAAAATTATGTTAAAAAAATATATATTTTCACAGCGGAGTGTGTATGTTTTGAGGTTGGGTTTAGGGTTGTCGCTTTTCTTCCCCCCATGCAATTTTTTTTCACAATTAATTGTATGTATAACAATTAATACTGTATGTATAACAAAGCACGGCTTTTGTCATGATCTAGGGTCCAGAAAAGAACCTACAGTATATATTACGTGCCTACGGAAATACTGTTTCAGGATTCTATTTTGCACCAGCATTTTAGTATTGTTGTAACAGCTTATAGCCAAAAATAAATAAAACAAACCCACTATCATGAATATGACTTTCACTTTTCTGGCGCTCATGGATACAAAGCTATGTTTGGACACATTTAGATAAGCTGGAAGCTCAGACATCAATGAGATGGATCTAGGGCAGGGTTCCCCAAACTTGGGTCTCCAGTTGTTTCTGGATTAAAATCCCCATCATCCCTGACTAGCTAGGGATGGTGGGAGTTGTAGTCTGAAAACAGCTGCAGACCCAAGTTTGGAAATCCCTGATCTAGAGGAAGGGTCACAGTGGCCAGGGATGTACTTGACTGAGAAACTATTTATACTCTGCCCATCTCCTGGGTTCAGTTTCTCCATGTGCCCCCCACCTCATACACACATATCTCCACCCAGTGAAGCCAGAAAATATTGGGACTTGGTGGGAATCAAAAAGAAGGATCTGGAGGTACTCACAAGAACCATGGGTGTTTCTGGATCTGTTCCAGCTAAAGTTGCCACATGGGGGGGGGGGGAAACAACAACATTAGAAACTTTTTCTCCATACACCATCTATAAATGCAATCCTCTACAAGTCTACTCAAAAGAAAGCCTCGCTGAGGTTGGTGAGGCTTAGTCCCATGAAAGTGGATGTCGGATCTAAAGAGCTCCCCATCCAAAACTATGGTATTGCTTCGCTTCCAACTAAAGGTAAAGGTAAAGGGACCCCTGACCATTAGGTCCAGTCGTGACCGACTCTGGGGTTGCCTGCTCATCTCGCATTATTGGCCGAGGGAGACGGCATATAGCTTCCAGGTCATGTGGCCAGCATGACAAAGCCGCTTCTGGCAAACCAGAGCAGCACATGGAAACGCCGTTTACCTTTCCGCTGTAGCAGTTCCTATTGATCTACTTGCATTTTGACGTGCTTTTGAACTGCTAGGTTGGCAGGAGCTGGGACCAAGCAACGGGAGCTCACCCCGTCACAGGGATTCGAACCACCGACCTTCTGATCAGCAAGCCCTAGGCTCAGTGGTTTAACTACAGCGCCACCTAATCTACCAGTTTTAGTTTCTGATTTGTCCGGTCTTAAGTTCAGCTCCTGACATTTCTGCATCATTTTGCAGGGAGGGGGCATTTTAAAAACCCTCATGAAAACTCATCAGTATGTTAATGGTTGGACGGCAGGCTGCCTGCTCTTGGAGTCGCACTCCCTCTGAAGGAGCAGATATGCAGCCTGGGGGTACTTCTGGATCCTTTGCTGTTGCTCGAGACTCAGGTGGCCTCAGTAGCACAGGCTGCCTTCCATCGGCTTCAGCTGGTGGCCTAGCTGTGTCCCTATCTGGACAGGGATAACCTAACCTCTGTCACCTATGCTCTCGTAACCTCCAGGTTAGATTACTGCAGGGTGTTATCTGTAGGGCTGCCTCTGAAGACGGTTTGGAAACTTCAGCTGGTGCACAATTCGGCCACCAGGTTGCTCACCGTGGCAATATAGTTTAAGCATATACAGTACTGTAGTACCAATCCTAGCCCAACTGCACTGGCTGCCAATTAGTTTCCAGTTCTTGTTTTTATTATGTATTTTGTTTTCTCATGTTGTGAACCGCCCTATGATCTTCAGATGAAGTGGGTATACAATTTTGATTAATAATAACAATAATTTATCCTAATATCTATATTTTTGCAAAGCATATTTTCTCTAGTACTTATATTTTCCCTAATATAATGCAATTTGTATGTCATACATACACACACACACACACACACACACACACACACACACACACACGTGTGTGTGTGTGTGTGTGTGTGTGTGTGGTTATACTTCTATATATCTACTTCTTTTTGTTTTGTTTTTTCTCCATTGTTTTCTATGTAATTTGTTTGCACAAATGTGTAATTCTGTGTAATTTGTTTGGAAAAACTGAAGTAATGTGTACAAGAATACATAGAAAGCGTGCCTTAGAAAAGCATTTTTTGGTAAATATTTTTTCAACTACAATTCTGTAAATTTTAAATATATTGTAAATATTAAAATATATTTTAAGTATTATTGTAAATATATACAATAAATTGTATGTAAACAGACACACACACACACCTTACATTAGTATATGCATTTTCCAAATACTGTACATTACTCCGCTGCAGGAGCGCACTGCAAAATTCAGAGAATTGTTAATTTCAAAAAGATGGCTGTCTCTTGGTTCATACATTGTTTTGGAAAATGCAGATCAGGTGAATTCGCCTTTAAATCAAAAAAGAATTGAATGTCTTCCCCTAACCCAGGCATCCCCAAACTTCGGCCCCCCAGATGTTTTGGACTACAATTCCCACCACTCCTGACCACTGGTCCTGTTAGCTAGGGATCATGGAAGTTGTAGGCCAAAACATCTGGAGGGCCGCAGGTTGGGGATGACTGCCTAACCCTACTTTAGCAGCATTTGCACCGCCAGGATTACTCACACTGAGTCTTTTCTCGGGCTCCACCTCAATCATGCCCCGCAGGAGGTTCTGGCAGTCGGGCGGGATGAAGTGGGGCATATGGAAGATCCCCCGCTTCACCTTCTCAAGCAGCTGGCGTAGGTTGTCGTCGTCAAAGGGTAGCGCTCCCTGCAGGATAAAGGGTGAGAGAACCGACCCCAAAATGAAAGCTCACACAGATTTTTCAATACTGAGATTTCAAATGCAGAATGGGGTTTTTTTTGCATTTAAATTCAAGTGCTAGATGTTGAGTACTTAGTGCCTCCTGTCCCTTCCAGGAGAGGTTCATCAGGCACCCTTGCTTTTGACTTGTAGATCTTGAAGATCTTTTTACACTGGCAAGCCTTTGTAACCATTTCATTTTTAATTTTTGGATTAGCTAATGGTCACCTCTATTGTTTTCAATGGTTCTTTTATGTTTCAGTGTTGTGCTCCATTCCGATACTTTGTGATGGGGCAGCACAGAAATGTGTTTGCAAATAAATAAAGCACACACAACTTAGAGATGGCGGGGACCTGTGGCTTTCCGGACGTTGTTGGACTACAACTCCCATCATCCCTGACCATCGGCCGTGCCAGCTGGGGCTGATGGGAGATGAAGTCCAACAATACCTGGAGGTATTCACATCAGTGAACTTCAGTCCATCATGTCCATTAGTTTCAACAGGTCTGCTCTGAGTAGGACCAGCACTGGACATAGGTTGCTCCGAGCAACCTTGGAACACCTTTGCCACAGGGAGGACAACGTGGTGGGTGTGGGGTGTTGAATAGCCCGGCAATTTACTAGAGAGCAGCCTTACCACCAGCAGGGCAAAAAGGATGACTCCACAACTCCACATGTCAGCGCGACGTCCATCGTACTTCTCCCCCTAAGGAGCGAAGAGCAGAGAGATTTGGTGGGGTTGGCAACTCGGGAGGGCAGGGGCAGGAGAGGGAAAGCTTGGCTGGGAATGAATGACAGACAATGAAGAAATCAGAATGGAGAGTGGAAGGCTCGCCCAAGTGTTCAGAACAGGCGGGAAGGGGATATATCTCTACAAGGATGAGAGAACCTTGTCTCTCGCCACCTGCCCCAACTCCTCCTGCCCTCGCTTGGTCCATTACTCAGCAAGCTCTATTGTCTCCCGGCTCCAGTCCATGGCCATCAAGAAGGGATCAAAATTTCCCCATCTTCCAGGACTGGTTGATGTTCCCCTTCCCCAGGCATCCCCAAACTTCGGCCCTCCAGATGTTTTGGACTACAATTCCCATCTTCCCCGACCATTGGTCCTGTTAGCTAGGGATCATGGGAGTTGTAGGCCAAAACATCTGAAGGGCCACAGTTTGGGGGTGCCTGCCCTTCCCCAATACCCTCCACAAGCAGTAGTGGCTGATGCAGTGGAGCAGAGCCACCCTCTCAGCATTGGCTTTGCTGCAGCTTATGCAGACAGGGCTGGCATGAGCTGGCGGCACAGCTGGGCTGTGTGAATGACAGGCCCACAGAGCCAATCGGGCACTCCCACCAGTGTCTCCCTGCAGCCCTGACCTTGCAGCCGCCCTCACCCAGCCTTGTCCAGGTGAGCTGCACCAGGAGGGCGGCTCTTCCCCCCTCCCAAGCCATCTGCCACTGTTCACAAGTGGGTGGTGCTTCTTCCCAGCATCAGAAATGTCTTATTTCTGGGGGAAGGAATTCAGTAGATATCCTCCAGATCACTGAATTTAAATTTCAGATCTAGCGGCTCTGGAATGAGGATTATGGTACTTTAAAAGAGTTGAAGTTTTTCTGAAGAAGCTACCCTATTGTACAGAGCAAGGCCTTACTAAAGCAGGGATGGAGAACCTATGGACCTCTAGATATCGTGGGACTACAACTCCCATCAGCCCTAGTCAGCTAGACAGGGCTGATGGGAGTTGGAGTCCAACCATGTCTGGAGGCGGGTCGCAGGTTCCCCTTCCCAGTCATAAAGGGTGTGAGGGATGAGAGACAAGCAACTACCAGTCTCCTCCAATACCTTTGCCTGCCCAACCCCACATATAATTAGAGCAGTCGCCAAGTTAAAAAAGGAAAGGTAAATTTATCATATGGATTGTAGTTGATTAATCAATTAATTAATCACTTAAATCTACACAAATGTGAATATAAGTGGGGGGAATCGTTCTACAAAATGGCATACTTTACTCCGTTATTAAATTACGCAAGCCTGCATTGCGCCATGCACCATCCTGGATACATGACCTCTCACACATAGGAAGGGGTGTATCTTTTAAAATGCTGCTTGCTATCTGCAGTTTGTTAAGTCCTTATAGGAAGAAAAATTGAACTGGGTCCAGGCAAAGGCTGCAATCCTATATACCGTATTTCCAACCCGAGGATCGCCTTTCCTTCTTGGCAAGCTTCTGGGCTGGGCAGGGCAGAGGCAAAAGTGGGCAGACCGAGATATGTGAAATTTGCCTTTCTGCAGAAGGCTATTTTCCACACCCACCTCCCTACCCTCCATCCAGACAAACAGGAAGCATGACCAGAGCCCAAGGACAAATTCCAGCCAGGCAAAAACACTGGAGGAGGTTGTAGATCATGTCTGGTGAAGGCTGTGGCTCTGGATGGACTGTGGCCTGGGGAGAGCCCTGAGGGCCAGGCAGAGAGGCCTGGAGGGCCACATTTGACCCCCGTCCCTGCTATAACCTGTGAATAACTCCCATTCAACTTGATGGGACTTAACCTCTGAGTTGACAAACATAGGATTGTACTGTGAGTTAGTTGCCCATAAGTCCCACTGGAATCAATGGGTGTTAACTCAATCACTGATACCTTTTCACATTTATTTACATGGGATGTAAGCGCAACTAGTTTGGTTTGAATTTGACCCAACTCCTGAAAGCCATTGACTGACTCAACAGAGTCTCCTTTTAAGTCAACCAAAACTGCTCTCCACTTTCTTGTTTTAAAGAATTAAGCAACCAACCGTTCAATCCTATACATGCCTACTCAGAAATCAGCCCCACCCAGATCCATGGGGCTTATTCCATGGCAAATGGGTAGAAGATGATGACATACGTCTGGGAAGCCGTTACCCCGACCCAAGTGAAGCCTGATGCCAGGCTTGACGGACCCCCTGGTTTGATCCGCGAGCAAGAGGGAAGGGAAGGAGATGCCAGCAAGGTGGGGGAGGGGTGTGGGCACTAGGCCTGAGTCCTTACCTTGATCACCTCAGGACATGCATAGTGAGGAGAACTGCAGCCCAGCATTGGGGGCAGAAAAGAGAAAGACAGAGAGACAGAGGAAGAGTGAAACGCAGGAGAAAGCAGACCCCCCCCAAAGGGCCTTGGGTTCAAACAAGCATGTGAAGAGGAGCCTGCAGGACTTCTTTCCCCCACCCCCACAAGCACACCATCTCCAAAACCTAAGATGTATTTGTGGAGGGAAAATGCCCCGCCTGCATTCTTGTCCCACAAGTGCTGGGAGGTTTCAGCTGCCAGGTCCAGGAAGCTGGCCATGAGGAGGCAAGAAGGGAGACTGAGGCAGTGAAGGAGCCTGCACATACATTTAAAGCGCATTTTGCACACATTTGGTAAGGTAAAGGTAAAGGTAAAGGACCCCTGGACGGTTAAGTCCAGTCAAAGGCAACTGTGGAGTTGTGGTGCTCATCTCACTTTCAGGCCGAGGGAGCCGGCGTTTCTCCACAGACAGCTTTCCGGGTCATGGACTAAACCGCTTCTGGAGCAATAGAAGCCAGAGCGCACAGAAATGTCGTTTACCTTCCCGCTGCAGCGGTACCTATTTATCTACTTGCACTAATGTGCTTTCAAACTGCTAGGTTGACAGAGCAACAGCAGCTCACCCCGTCACGGGGATTCAAATCACCAACCTTCTGATCGGCAAGCCCAAGAGGCTCAGTGGTTTAGACCACAGTGCCACCTGCATCCCCCTAGTACACATTTAAAGCATGTGAACTAGCACACATGAAGCACATGGAACATCTCCTCAGCCTTCCTTGGACTGCCCTCCGTTTTTTTCTGGGGAGTGTCAGGAATTAAGAGTTAAGAGTGCTAGGAATTGTAGCTCTGTGAAGGGTAAGGAACAGTTCCCAGGATTCTCTGGAGAAAGTCATGTGCTTTAAAATTATGGCAGGTATGTAGCCATAGGTGTGCTTTAAATGTGTGCTAAACGTGCTTTAAATGTATGGTGCCGATGCTGTGATGGTGGAAGTGCTTTGGGTGCTCATTATTTATCTATTTTAAATATATGGGGGTGGTTTTGGGGGGAGAGGGGTTACACTGCCTAGACATCACACTGGCATTTACAGCAGCTTACAAAAAAGGAAAAAGCAATACCAAACTTTTTTTATATAAAAAAAATTCAAATAAAATACAGATTATAAATATTCAAAAAACAACCGCAAATTTCATAAAGGATGTGCAGTCATGTGGCTGCAACTAGGCAATCTCAAAGCATTTCCTTCACTTCCTCCCAGAACGAAATATGTCCCAGTTTTGAGGCTAAAGAGCTGGCAAGCAAAGTTCACTTTCAGGCCAAAAAACCAATCGTGGTATTATTCATGCTATCAGTAGTTACGTGATTTTTAAAAACAGCAAAACAAAGCATATTTCAGCTGGGGGAAGTAAATTCAGATTTAGACCGTGACATGAAGACAGTGGGGCCTTAACCACAGTCCCCATCTGGATCAGGCTTTCCCGCAGCTGCTATTTGTCCCAAAAGAGATGTTGCCATTGTCACCAAATAGAAGCCAGAGAGGTGCAAGGGCTGATCAGAACTGGAACAGGGTCAGGGCACAGAGTTAAAGCCCCGCTCCCCTGACAGAACAGTCCCGACCTGGATCGGGGTGGGGGGTGGGGGTGGGGAGGCAAGCGCACAGCAGCTGCTATTTCCTTTTGTAAAAAAACAATTCACAAAATTACTAATTGTGCACATTCAGTTTGGGCAGTGCTGAACTTGAGAAGCTACAGTGTGAAAAACCAGAGCCCACATCTGTCTTCTTTTTGCTAGCATATTTTTTTCTTTCTTTTCCAGATTGGTGGCCTTAATGGGAGAGTGACTGGTAGGGCTACCAATCGGGTTTGGGAATCCCAGAGCACGGGGTGGAGCGAGTGAGAGCCATGGTGGTGTGGGCCAGACAAAGTGGTGAATTACTGTACCTCCGTTCCCTGGGAAGGGTATAAGAGCACAGCATAGGGATAGGTAGGAGGGTCGACCTGTGGCAACACAGCCAAGGCGGCATAGCTCATGTCATTCCTTGGATGAGATCCTTATGCCACTCTATTACAGGGCTGGCAAATCCCCCCAAAATCCACCCCTCTGCTGCAAACGTAGGAGTGATTCACATACTATACAGCAGATGTTTCTGATTTATGGACACTCCAGTGAACCCCATCATGTGTGAAAAGGAAGCACATTTCTTTAAAAGACATGCACCAGCTTCTCTGGGTTTGCAGACATGCGCTTCCTTCCCACTTCACGTTTTATGGTATTCCCTGCAGGAAACACCTTTTGTGCTTTTGGTATTCCTGCCAAACAAGGATCAACGGATGCCCCACTCCTCATCCTCATCTCTTTCGTGGTGTTGTGTGCAACCCTCCAATCAGCCCTCCACATGTAGAGGTTGGCTCACCCACAACTTGTTTCCAGCAGGCTATCTCCGACCTGCAGGGAGGCCATGCCGAAATCTGCAATCCGGATATTGTTCTTCTCATCCAGCAACAGGTTCTCCGGCTTCAAGTCTCGGTGGCTGGGGAGGTCCAAACAAAACGAACGGAGACTGGTCAGTGGGAGACACAAAAGGCACATGCATGCGAAACATTCGCAGCTCTGCCTCCGAATCCCTTGCAGTCAAGTAGCCGCATCTGGGATTATCCCCGTGAAGGAAATGCGATCAGAATGGACTTGCTTTTCCCTGCCCCTTGAGCAGATTTTTTAAACACAGGTGCTGAATCGGACTTGTGGCCCAGTGGCCAGGGAATGTGCTGGATTTCAGAGAACCCAAGCTTTCTTTTTGAAACAGGAACAAGTTTCTAGTTGCCATGGCTATGGAAATAGCACTGGGGCTTGCTTGATCAGAGTAAGAAGTACCTATCCCAGAGTTGCTAACCTGAGAAATCATCCAAAACACACAATGAACAGCAGGGTGTTTCAGCTAGCCTTCCTTGCTGACTCTCCTGGGTTACTCACAATTCACCATGTTACCCAACTACAGAAATTGTCCTGCGTACCAAGATCAGGGCAAAGTAAGTCAAGCGTTCCTGAGGTTGCCAGAGGTTTTGTTTTTTACATTAGTCACTTCAGTCTCTCCTTCCTCCTCAGTGAATCTGAAACTAGAGCTGCAAATTTCAATCAACTTAAACCTATGATTGTTGCAACGAGAGTTGCCAACTTATCTACTGTCTCTTCAGCCCTGAACAGCAGCTCAACATGCAGAACAGAGTAAAGGTAAAGGTAAAGGGACCCCTGACCATTAGGTCCAGTCGTGACCGACTCTGGGGTTGCACGCTCATCTCGCATTATTGGCCGAGGGAGCCGGCGTATAGCTTCCAGGTCATGTGGCCAGCATGACAAAGCCGCTTCTGGCAAACCAGAGCAGCACATGGAAATGCTGTTTACCTTCCCGCTGTAGCGGTTCCTATTTATCTACTTGCATTTTGACGTGCTTTCAAACTGCTAGGTTGGCAGGAGCTGGGACCAAGCAACAGGAGCTCACCCCGTCACAGGGATTCGAACCGCCGACCTTCTGATCAGCAAGCCCTAGGCTCAGTGATTTAACCCACAGCGCCACCTGGGTCCCAGAACAGAACAGAGTAGGTAATGGCTTTTTCTTGGTCTGGTTGGACTGTGCAGAAGGGAAGAGAAACCTAAGGCCCTCCAGGCCCTCCAGGCCTCACTATCTGACCCCTAGGACTCACATCCTTTTCCAGGCTATACCCATCACTGGTCTCTGCTTCATGCCTTTCTCACGAGCGCCTTGAACTTTGCTAATTTCTCTTGTTTGCCTTGGAGGAAAGATGGAGAGAGAAGTGTAGGCAGAGAGAAAAACCTCTGGCTTTTGAACAGCTGGGACATAACCTACTGGACAAAGGCTAAGACTGGAGTCACAGGCAATGCTCCACCCACTTTTGCCTTTGGCCACACCCACAACCGGCAAAGGGCCCCCAGAAAAGTTGCCCACAAGGCAATGTGGTCCTTGGACTGAAAGAGGTTCCTCACTCTGGTTGTACAGCCACAGAGCACATTTCAGTGGTCCATAAGGCAGTGGAAGATCCAAACACAGTCTCAGCGACTCAGGGATGAGACAGCATGATGGCTTTGATGATGATTAAATACAGTGGTACCTCTACTTACAAATTTAATGCGTTCCGAACGCACATTCGTAAGTCAAAAAAAATTGTAAGTTGAATCCCATAGGAATGCATTGGGAGAAAAAATTCGTAAGTAGAAGCAACCCTATCTAAAAATTCATAAGTAGAAAAAATCCTATCTAAACCACATTCAAGATGGCGAACGGAGCTCCATTCGTAAGTAGAAACATTTGTAAGTAGAGTTATTCATAAGTAGAGGTGCCACTGTAAATAGACAGGTGAGCTATTATTTTGATAGCTCAAAGTGGCTTACAAAATGAACACTTGAAAAAAAGCACCATAGACAGAATACAACACAATCAATACTTACACAATACCAAGGGAACAAAATGCAAGGCAGCAGAAGAAAAATAAACCATAAGAAAAATCATTTTTCCCCTTTCCTCCTGGGGAAAAAAGAGCTACTTAGCAATATGTGATAACAGCAACAGGCAATGAGCAGCCGAGGAGAGGAGGAAAGATACTCACCATATAGAATAGCTATGGCAGAAATCCAAAGCTGAGACAATTTGTCGGAAAAACTTCCTGGCTTCCTTGGGTGTGAGGCGTCCCTTCTTCACCAAGTAGTCAAAGAGTTCCCCTCCTGAGACATGTTCCAAGACAAGGTATCTGACGCGGAAGGAGGCAGAGCGACCGAGAAGCAGGGAAAATCGGGAAAGAGGTCATGAGAATCCACCAGGCCCCCTGTGGAGAACAACCTCGCAGAATTCCTTCTAAGCTGGAGCAATTGCAAAGCAGGCTGGGAGAAAAGAAAGCTAAATGCTTTGCCACAGAAGGTGGAGGGGAAACCTGGCGCCTTGCAGGTGTTGTTGGACTACAACTCACATCACCCCAGACCTTTGTCAACGGTGACTGCGACTGATGGGAGTTGGAGTACCAACATCAAGATTTGTTGCCCATCCCTGCCATAGAAAGAACAAGGATGAGCAGTTCCATGTATCTTCATGCCACTTTTGGGTAAGATGAATTACCGGCTGTTATGCAATCCCAAAACACTGTGCAGACACCAGCTGTTGTAGCTGCAGAACCCAAAAGAGAGAAGCCACAGCTGTTGCAAACATGACAAAATTGCCTCATGGAAAGCACTTCTCTGAAATAAAAACTGGGCAATGTACAAGTCATGGGTGGTAGCAGCAGCTTCACACTTTGCTTAGTCGCATCTGCACTGAGGGAAGTGTAACCAGCCCCAGGTTCCCAGCTGGCATACTGTCTATAACACCACATGCAACTAAATACACATGTGTGCAATCTCACACAGGACTGCTGACATTACATTAAGCATGCCATATATTAAACATACGAGCGTCGTTCAGTCCGGACACTGAGGTCCAGCTCCGAGGGCCTTCTGGAGGTTGCCTCACTGTGAGAAGTGAGGTTACAGGGAACCAGGCAGAGGGCCTTCTCGGTAGTGGCGCCCGCCCTGTGGAACGCCCTCCGATCAGATGACAAGGAAATAAACAACTATCTGACTTTTAGAAGACATCTGCAGGCAGACCTGTTTAGGGAAGTTTTAAATGTTTGATGTTTTATTGTGTTTTTAATATTCTGTTGGGAGCAGCCAGACGGGTGGAGTATAAATAATAAATTGTTATTATTGTTATTATTATAAGTGCTTTCCACGCCATGTCTAAAGTGGTCTTTGGCTCTCAGGACATTACAGCAGTTGGCAACAGCAGGAACCTAGGCATTTCTGCTTGGAAGTAAGTCCCCGCAGTGTCCAATGGTTCTCACTCCCAAGTTTACATCATATGGCACTCCTAGGCATAATTATTCAGCAATAAAGTCCCATCAATTCAATGACCAGGTTTGCACAGTATGCCAAACCATGGATTCCTAACTAACGTTTCTCAACCTGGCACAACAGACTAACCACGTGAAACCATAGTTTATGGTTGACTTTTGGAATCGTGGCTTTTTAAAACTATGGTTTGCTGTTATGTCCAGCCTTCTTAATTGTGCTTTGTTTGGCCACCCCATCCCAGACCCTCACCAAGCTCCAAAGGCACAGATTGGCAAGAAGCAGCTGGAAAACAAACCAAGCTCTGGAGTAACAATTTATGGTTTGTTTGGCCGTCTGTGAGGCAACTTACAGTTTGTTGAACATGATTAAAACAAACCACGGTTTAGCATTATGTTGGAACTCAGTCCTGAGTAGATGCATTCAAGATTGCCCTGCACCACCACCACCACCACTACTAATACTACTTATTATTATTGCTGTTGTTATTAATATTTCTATAACACCGTTCACCTGAGGATCACAAGGCAGTTTACAATATAAAAACACAAAAATTAATAACAAAAACAATACCCTCCACAATTTAAAAGGCCACAGATTTATTATTATACCTCCCGTCTCCCTACCAATTAAATTACAGTACATTTCAAGTCCACGTCGACCTAATTCTCAAAGGTAGTGGGGAAGCCTAAGGGTACACTGGACAGAAGTGATTTTTTTAAAAAAAACAACAACCAAAAATCTATCTCGGGAGAGCTTGGAAGTTTCTTTGCTTTTTCCCCACTTCACACACACAAAATAGTTTTTGCCTATACTGTACTGTAAAGGAGACCTCTTATTCAAGCACAGATTAAAGTAGTTGCAGGCCCCAAGCACTCTCATAATTGTAGCCCTCCGACATTGATCAAGTGATAAATATTTATGTTATATAGGTCCCATAATCTCTATAAACAAGAGAAAACTGCAAGGCTCTCATTGCTCGCACTGCTCTCGATTGAGAATGAGCTTTTGCAGAAAATTAAAAATTAAAAAATTAAAGTCACTTGTGATTTTGCCAGCGAAAGCAGCCTCAAAGTTAATGTTTAATTTACATTTACTTAAGATGTATTATACCTGCATGTTGGGGAATGATTTCATAAACCGCTAAACCAAACAACCTGCTTTAATTGGGTTTTTTGTAGGCCTCAAACTTTTCCATAGGCCCTTGGGAGTTTCGTAGGCGGCAGGCACTGAGGTCTATTTTCCCTAACAGAAAATACCCTACCTATAGGTAAGACACAAAGGGGTTGGAGGAGGAAGCTGCCTGGAGGAAACATTTTGAATTTCATTTCATTGGTTTTACAATGCAAAATTATTTCCTCAAGGCAGCAGCCTCTTCCTCCAACCTCTCTCTCTCTCTCTCTCTCTCTCTCTCTCTCTCTCTCTCTCTCTCTCTCTCTCTCTCTCACACACACACACACACACACACACACACACACACCTCCTCCCATTGTGTCAGCAGGAGGAGGATGACAAAGAGAGCTTATGTGTGGGGATTGCCAGTTGTCTGGCACCGCCTGGTATTCTGGACGGCCCTCTTGCACACAACACACACACACACACACACACACACAGACATGTTCACAGAGGCTCTGCCGCTCTGCCGCTCTTCACAGGCACACAGAAACACAGCTATCTCCTACCTAGGAAACCACCGCACGGCGCCAAGAATTTCAGAAGCAGATGGCATCACCAAACACTTTTCTTTTTAATTTTTGTTTTAAAAAGTGTTATTTGACGGGTCCCCGTCCCTCTGCCTTTAACAGCAGACATGACACGCAGAAACCAGGCATTTACTCTCCCCTGACCTCCGCGAATAAATGTTTCGGCAGCTAATATTTCTGTTGTGCTAATGTTAAACGCACACACAAAAATAGTCGGTTTGCTCAGCCTGTGGCTCCCGCCGTGTGTACACACAACATGAAACGCAAACCCACGCCTAGCCAGCATCGGCCTTGTCGTTTCTTAGCAAATGATGTTGCTGTGATGTGGCTCCCCCCCCCCCCACGAACCGGCTTCAAATCCGAATGGAGAAAAAGAAGCACCTAGAGAAAGGAGGAGACCAGCTTTGAGCACTACAGAGGCATGAGCCGGCTCCGCAACCGCACAGGCCCCAGCTATTATTTATCACATATTGGCATCCTGGCTTCCAGAGGCCATATGTATGGCCTGGCGAGCACACCAAAGTAGGCCCAAAGCCAGAAACGCAGTTGCAACAAGGGAGGGGAAATCATTGCAGAAGAGCCAGAAACGTAGACGCCAGTCGCCTGACCATGTTTAAAATTACTTAACTTGGATGGCTTCTCGGGGTCAAACTTTGCATTATTAAGCACGCTCCTTTAAGAAGTGATTAAGGCCCACCAGCCCCCTTTCTTAACAACGAAAAAAGCTGCTATTTGGCCCTGAAGATGCTATTACGGAGGGGATTTTTTGGCAAGGAAGCAGCACAAGGTCAAAGAATTAAGATCCCTTCCCTGCACCAATGCCCCGATCCCGCTCAGGACCTCGTGGCTGCTTTTTTTTATTGAGAGAGAGTCGTGGAAGGTCATAACTGTTTGTTTTCTAAGTTGTTCAACGTTAACATGGCCTTTAGGGAGCAATTCAGTATAACCCTGCCAGCATGCTTTTTCCTCATCTCTCCACAGGTAAAAGCGAAATGTTTGCATGCCAGAAATGCAGTTGCAACAAGGGAGGGGAAATCATTGCAGAAGAGCCTAAGCATGCAAACACACCACACATTTAAAACATGAGACTTCTCCCAAAGATTCCTGGGAACCCTAGTTTGATGAGGGTGCTGGGAATTGTAGTTCTGTGAGGGGGTAAACTACAGTTCCCAGGATTATTTGGGGGGAAACCAGTGCTTTTTTCTTTTAAAAAATGTTTAGGGGTACAGTGGGACCTCGACGTACGAATTTAATCCGTTCCGAATGCACACTCGTAGGACGAAAACTTTGTAAGTCGAGTTTCCCATAGGAAAAGCGGTTTCCCATAGCAATGCATTGGAAATGGAAAAATTCCTAAGTTGAGGAAACCACATCTAAAAACTCGTAAGTCGAGGAAACCGCATCTAGCCGCGAACGGGTTTTCCGTTCGGATATCGGAAAAATCGTAAGTGCGCGGCCACTTTTCCCGCTCGTAAGTCGAAAACGTCAGATGTCGAGGAGCTCGTAAGTCGAGGTCCCACTGTACTCTCATTTTCCTACTCATATTGAAATACTGCCTCTCAATGAGGCCAAACTTAGATTCATAAAATGTTTAGGGCACGGGTCAGCAAACTTTTTCAGCAGGGGGCTGGTCCACTGTCCCTTAGACCTTATGGGGGGCCAGACTCTAATTTGAAAAAATAATAATGAACAAATTCCTATGCCCCACAAATAACCCAGAGGTGCATTTTAAATAAAAGCACACATTCTACTTATGTAAAAACACGCCGATTCCTGGACCGTCCGCAGGCCAGATTTAGAAGGTGATTGGGCCGGATCTGGCCCCCCGGGCCTTAGTTTGCCTACCCATGGTTTAGGGTTATGCATCCCCCTGCGTCCTCCCGGAAAAAAATCACTGGGGAAAATAATAGCAACAGCAGCAACCACCACCAACACCCCACTTACCTAAGAGTAAGGCCCATCTAAATCAACCAGGCTTACTCCCAGATTAGGTGTGGTTAGGATTGCAGATTTAGCATGTTTTGTTTTGCTTTTAAGGAAGCAGAATGTTCAGGGAAGAAGTTTAGAATATCCCTGAGGTGGACCAGGATCCCCTGTGGCTACAACCCTGACTGGAAGGGATCCCCAGAATTTGTCCTGGAAAGAGGATCCTCAGCAGATAAATCAACAAAGAAAGTACACTACTCCCACCCCCCATTCAAGCTATGAAGTGACTTGCTCATAGGAAGCTCTGCTCCACTCTGATGGGGACATGTGAACAAGGGGAGGCGGGGTGGGTGGGGGGCGGGTAGAGAGGGAGGCCATCTGCAAATAAATACCTACAAATATTTTTTGTTCTCGTAGACATCATGGAGTTTCAGCACATGGGGGTGTTCAATCAGCTTCAGAATGGCAATTTCCCGCTCCACCTAGAAGGGAAGAGGGAGAGAATACATGTGTGGTTATATACAGGGGGTAAAGAACAAACACTTTTGAGCACTGCCTGTGTCCTAGGACAGAGGTCGGCAACCTAAGGCCCACGGGCTGGAAGTGGCCCATGAGGGTCGCTTAACCGGCCTATGAGCCACCCCTGAACCGAGCCACCCGCTTTTGAGTCCCCGCGTGCTGCGCTAAACCGGCACAGCGCAGGGCAGGGACTCTCTCCCATGGCTCCGGAAATCGCTTCTGCGCATGCCCAAACGCCAGAAATCGCGTCTGCGCATGTCCGCTGTGCCAGAAATCACTTTTGTGCATGCCCAGATGCTGAAAAACGCTTCTGCGCAGGTGCGATTTTCGGCATCTGGGCATGCGCAGAAACTATTTCCGGCACCGCGGACATGCGCAGACGCAATTTCCGGCATTGTGCTGCACTGGCCCGGCCCATGGAGGATCTCCATGGGAGTGATCCGGCCCATGCCCGGTAAGCCTTGCCAACCCCTGTGCTAGGATCTACAGAAGAGAAGCTTCCTCCTGGGTTCTCCATGAAAGAAGAGAGTTTGAAATAATTTATGAGGTATTATTTGTGCAAGATGCCTGATGGAGCCAGGTGGAGGAGGTCTCAATAAAACAAAATAAAAAATGGACAGTGGTGGGTGTGAGTCAATAGCAAGTAGAAAGACAAGCCAGGTTGGCTATGTCTAAAGCTTTGTCAGGAACTGTGTGTTATATCCACGTCATATCCACATTTAAAGCACATAGACGGAATTGATATGTGGGGGGGGGGGGATTTCCAGAATACGGAGCTTTGTCCTGGATCTTAGGCAAGTCAATTAAACAATAGTGTTTTTAGGCATTTTGGGGGGGGAAGCTCCACAACTTTGGGGTTTGTCTGCTTTTTGAAATATAGCAACAATAGGGGTGCTGAGAGTTGTAACTCTGTGAGGGGTAAACTACAGTTCCCAGTATTTCTTTTTTTAGGGGGGGGGGAGCAATTTGTCTTAAATTTATGGCAACTTTTGATGTTCAGCACCACAAATATTGACCCAGGAGTCCTTTAAACCAGGCAGTGGCTCACACGGCCACCAAGGCTGCTAGTCTAAGAGAACACCACCCCAAGATCTTTTTATAAAGGGTGGTATATTAAATTGAATAAATAATTAAGTACAGGCCCCTCCAGCCAGGAGTTTGACATGACAGGCCATGATCCTTCAAGCCTAGGAAGTCAGATGCTGATGCTATTGAGGGATATTTAAGATGCTATTGAGGGATATTTAAGGTGTCAGTATTTGCAGGAGGGAATCAAACATTCTGGGAAATTTGTTGTTGTTTAGTCATTTAGTCGTGTCCGACTCTTCGTGACCCCAAATCTAAATTGCACAATGAAAGAGCTCAGTCACCCTAGCCTAGTGCAAGAAATCCACTTAAAAAATAGTCAGCCTCTTTGCAATTAGCGAAATGATGCAGAAAGGTGTTTATAAGTGTAGAATGAACAAATTATTCATGGGAAGTATAAACGCCCCACAAGCAAGTCAGAATGAATGCTCATTGTCATGTAACCTCTCCACAACCAAATCAGAATAAATGCTAGATTATAATCTAAACTCCACATAAACTTTGTGCAAGCAAATCAAGGCAAATGCTCCACAAATAGGTCAACTGAAGCAGCCCAAAGGCTTGCAGACCTGCTGATTTCTTTCAGCCTGGCAATGTCTTGCAGGGGGAGGCCACCTGGTCCCCCCATTTTGCCTCCAGATTTCAGCTCCTAGCCTGTCTGTCTCCAGCTTGCCAGCCTGCCTCTGCTGGGGCACCACCTGGTGTTGCCAAACGCAGCGCTTCCAATCTTGCATATGCCTCCCAAGTGTGCACAGCCTCCCCACCCCACCTGGTATATCAGAAGGGGACACAGGATTGTGTCAGCTGCTGATCGTTTCGCTCTGGCCTTGGCAAGTGAGGGCATACTGAGAAACATCTTCACCGTTCCGTTTCAAAGCTTCAAGCTCCTTTTCTCCCATGGTCTGACCAATGGACAGGGGTTTTGGTGTGCGCTCTTTACATATTACAGCCTCCACAGAAAAACTGCTCAAAACTGCTCCATAACATAGCTAATATCACATGGCATGTGGAGCAGCTCATTATTCAGGGATTTTCCCCATGTCAGCACAAACTTCAGGAAAGGGGGGGGGGTCACACCAGCGGAGGGGGAAATGCTCCAACAAAGCTGATCCGCACCATGTGATTAAACTGCTGCCATGTGGACTAAGTCAAAGTCCTGGATTGAGGCCTAGTATACTGATGAAGGCTGGCGATCATGTCATCAGCTCATTCTAAACCTTGCAAAGGACGCTGGTCCAAAAACAAGGCAGGCCTTCTGTATCATGTGACATCTGGCAAAGTAAGTCTGGAATACGGGAGCTCGCCCATTTTTAATCTTGCTTTATTTTCTGAGCTTTCTCAGCTCTCATTTTCAGCCAAGGAATTTAGAGGGTCAATCCTTCAACAGGAGGTACAATCGTACCGCTCTTATGACATCCAAATCAAACAAACAACAAAGAAGCCTGGCATTTTTTACTAGTTTCTGCATCTTCTTCCTGCTTTCTAACACACCAATGTCTGCATTTGGCGAGAGTCTGATAGTGTTTTGCACTTCTCTCTGCAGTGAGGTAAAGGGTAAAGCAGTGTTTCTCAACCAGTGTGCCTCCAGATGTTTTGGGACTACAACTCCCATCATCCCTAGCTAGCAAGACCAGTGGTCAGGAATGATGGGAGTTGTAGTCCCAAAACATCTGGAGGCACACTGGTTGAGAAACACTGGGGTAAAGGGCCCCCTGACCATTAGGTCCAGTCGTGACTGACTCTGGGGTTGTGGCGCTCATCTCGCTTTATTGGCCGAGGGAGCCGGCGTACAGCTTCCAGGTCATGTGGGCAGCACGACAAAGCCGCTTCTGGAGAACCAGAGCAGCACACGGAAACGCCGTTTACCTTCCCGCTGTAGCGGTATCTATTTATCTACTTGCACTTTGACGTGCTTTCGAACTGCTAGAATGGCAGGAGCTGGGACCGAACAACAGGAGCTCACCCCGTTGTGGGGATTCGAACTGCCGACCTTCTGATCGGCAAGCCCTCTGCTCTGTGGTTTAACCCACAGCGCCACCCTTGTCCCCCTGCAGTGAAGTACCTGCTAGTTAATTCATACCAAGCAATGCTGTGTAGGCTGTGAATGTGTCTGAGCACATCTGGCAAGGCAATCTGGGTTGAAATTTCTGTAAAGATGAAGTGGAGGGCCAGAGATTGAGACTCAGCAGGTACTCTCTCTCTCTCTGGTTTGCACATTCATCTCCACCTGCTTCCATTTCCATTTTTCGCTGCCCTTACACCATTCCCAACAAACAAACCCACATGCTCACCTTCATCAGTACTGACTCCGAAAGCTTTTCCCGGTTCACAATCTTAATCGCCACTTTCTGCCCTGTGATGCAGTGTATGCCCAGCTTCACCAGACCTACGGAAATGAAAAGAAGCGCCAGAGAATATCTGTAACAATGCGAAGCAGGTTAATGATGATATACAGCAAGTCAAATTTCCTTCCCACCACAGAGCAGCATAGCTGCCAAGTTATCCCTTTTTTTAAGGGATTTCCCCTTATGCTGAATAGGCTTCCTCGCGAGAAAAGGGAAAACTTGGCAGCTATGCAGAGCGGGGGGGGGGGGGACCTGTAGCCCTCAAGGTGTTGCTGGACTACAGTTTCCATCATCCCTGCCCACTGGGCATGTTTGCTGAGGCTGATGGGAGTTGTAGTTCAGCAACAACTGGAGGGTCACATGTTCCCCACCTGCCACCTCTTGTATCGGGTTATTTTGATCATACACCGCAGGCAGCTTAAGGGCTGCAACGGGATGAGCTCCCATTGTTCGGTCCCAGTTCCTGCCCACCTAGCAGTTCGAAAGCACATCAAAGTGCAAGTAGATAAATAGGTACCACTCCAGTGGGAAGGTAAACGGCGTTTCCGTGCGCTGCTGTAGTTCACCAGAAGCGGCTTAGTAATGCTGGCCACATGACCCGGAAGCTGTCTGCAGACAAACTCTGGCTCCCTCGGCCTATAGAGAGGGTATGAGCGCCACAACCCCAGAGTCATTCGCAACTTAACTATCAAGGGTCCTTTACCTTTTTCTTTTTTAGTACCTTGGAGTGATCAATGCCATGACCGGAGGCTTGCACATATGGACGTAACAGAGGGACCTAAGGCACACTTTCTGTGCACACTTACTGAACGCAGTGAGCTTTGTTTACACATCTGATCTCTCAGCACACTTGCAAACAATGTAAATATTAGAAAGATACCTTTATGCCACAATCCTAGGTCTGTCTGCCTGAAAGTAAGCCTCACTGTGTTCAACGGGGCTTGAAAGGTAAAAGTAAAGGGGAGGTGCTGGGATGAGGGATGGGGGGGGGCTTCAATGAGAAAAAGGACTGCCTCCTCCTCCTCTGTCCTACTACACCTGAGGATTCCTTGGTGGCAGGGGGATCTTTGGGAAGCAGGTGGGGGAGGGGGGCAGTAAAATATATGTAAGAAAAACTGAGATAACGATTGGAAAATTATGATAAAGGATATTGCTAAAGAAGGTTATAAATTGAAGATCAGAAAGGGGGTGAAAGGGGAAGTCTATAAGATAATGATTTGAAGAATGGATGGTTTAAAGTTTGTTTTTTCTTTTTTATCTTCTTTACCCCCCCTTTTTTCTATGTATGTGTTTGTTGGTGTATTTGTTATATTGCTTGTTTATTTGCTTAATTATGTTTAAAAAATCCAATAAAAATTAGCATTAAATAAATAAATAAATAAAAAGGTAAAGGTAAAGGACCCCTGACAGTTAAGTCCAGTCGCGACTCTGGGATTGCGGCACTCATCTCGCTTTACTGGCAGAGGGAGCCGGCATTTGTTCGCAGACAGCTTTTCCGGGTCATGTGGCCAGCATGACTAAGCCGCTTCTAGCGAACCAGAGCAGCGCACGGAAACGCCGTTTACCTTCCTGCCGGAACGGTACCTATTTATCTACTTGCACTTTGACATGCTTTCGAACTGCTAGGTTGGCAGGAGCTGGGATCGAGCAACGGGAGCTCACCCCGTCGCGGGGATTTGAACCGCCGACCTTCTGATCGGCAAGCCCTAGGCTCTGCGGTTTACACCACAACGCCACCCACGCTTACTTCCAGGCAAACGCCATGTAGGATTACAGCCAAACTCTTCTGCGATCTTATCCAAAGGAAATCAAGGGGTAGTAGCGGTTCCAGCAGATGCTCATACAGTGTCAGTTTGCCCTTGCAGGAAACAGAGCTGGACATTTCTCTGCCCATCAGGCACCCTGATTGTGAGTACATTCTAAGGATGGGGAGCGGGGATAATGAATCCACCTGGATCATGGAGAGAGGGGCCATAGCTCAGGGGCAGAGCCATGGTTCACGTACAGGACATCCCAGGTTCAATTCCTGGTATCACCTGTTAAAAAGACCCAGTAGCATTTGCATCATCATCATCTCTCTCTCTCTCTCTCTCTCTCTCTCTCTCTCTCTCTCTCTTTTGTACAGTATAATAATATTTTTTTCCCAGAGTGAAAGTTACATTTGTTACACAATGGTTATATTTCAGCTCAACATTCAACAGACAGCATAAACCAGGCGCCCCCAAACTTCGGCCTTCCAGATGCTTTGGACTACAATTCCCATCATCCCTGACCACTGGTCCTCTTAGCTAGGGATCATGGGAGTTGCAGGCCAAAACATCTGGAGGGCCGCAGTTTGGGGATGCCTGTTATAAACATTCAAAAAGCAACCGCAAATTTTATAAAGGATGTGCAGTCCTTTTATAAATTTTATAAAGGATGTGAGATTGCAACTAGGCAATCTCAAAGCTATGCTGCTAAATACTTATTTTGCAGGGGTTGGGGATATTTCTGTTTCTCTCATTTTTATTTAAATATGCCTGGCAGCGCACCCTGTGCATGGTGACAACTATAGAACGGTACCTTTCACCATGGAAAAGAGAGACTGAATACCGTCACTATTTATCAGGTTCCCAGACGTAATGAATGGATCCCCAATTAATTCAGATTCCCTGCCTATTCCCTGCCCTTGCAAAGGATGAATCACTGTAAAGACTTCTAAAGAGTGGGGTTCTCAAAGAAATCCTATGAATTAGCAACAGCTGCCCCAAAATTAGCCCAGATCAGTGCCTGTCCTACAGCTCCAAAATACACCTTATGTCTGAAAGTGGCATTGAATGTAATGAGATTACTAAAACTGCTAAAAGATTATTTCACAGACTGGAATCAGTCGACAAGCTGTTGGATAACAGGCTCTGATCTACCCCATCATTGTGCCCTAACAAAGGATACTCTATACCAGCCTTCCAAATTAGCTCATCAAAATTATTAGCTCACAATAATTTGTCCTAATCCATAAGGTTAGTACAACTTTTTCCAACCTGACTCCCCTCAGATGATTTATTTATTGAGCATTCACCCTGATTTGCTTGAACAAAGTTTATGTGGAGATTAGATTATAATCCAGTCTTTACTAAGCATTTGTCCCAATCTACTGGGGACATTGTTACACAACAATGAGCATTCATCCTGATTTGCTTGTGTGGAGTTTATATGTTTTCCCAATTAGTCATTTGTTCATTCTGCATTTCACTGTCACTTTCCTAACTGCAAAAAGTTGGCTACTTTTTAAAAGTGGACTTGTGCTAGGGCAACAGAGTGCTTTAATCCACTTTAATTATGCAAAGCCAACAATTTCCTGGTAGGCGCTTGAATCCCTTCTGAAAAATATTAACAGTCTGGAGACATCCTACGACTGCTATCAACCCCAGTCAGCATAGCTGAAGAAGGTTGGGTTAGGACAATTTGTTCCCCTTCTAAACAAGACAAATCCCTTTTCAAAGTCAAGTGTCAAAGTAGTCCCTTTTGATTAAATGGATGGCATATATGAGATAAACAAGTGATCGTTACAGGGGATTCAATTTAAAAATGTTGCCATCATCCTGCTCCACTTTTGCCCATACTGTACTGCCCTGTCCCGCAGGAGGAGGAATATGGTGAATTTGAGGAGGGGGGATTTATCCTGGACGACCCATGTCCCTTGCTCAAGGAGTACCTCCAGTTTAGCTTGAGCCTGGCATCAGCAACAAGTTCAGTCAATAATGGGCCTTGAAGGGACTTTTTAGACACCTCACCTGGGATCAGCGGATCCCTGAGATAAAGGCCAATGATCACATGGGTAATTCTGGAGAAAGCAAAATTTTAACTGCCAGCCAAGAGGACTGGTGGTGAGTTTCAAATGGCCCCTGCCCCAGAAGGCCACTTAGATCCCCCCCCTCTCCCACCTAGCAAATAGGGCTGGATAGAAACACAGGCTGTGTGCACATTACCTAGAATCATAGAGTTGGAAGAGACCACAAGGGCCATCCAGTCCAACCCCCTGCCAAGCAGGAAACACCATCAAAGCATTCCTGGCATATGGCTGTCAAGCCTCTGCTTAAAGACCTCCAAAGAAGGAGACTCCACCACACTCCTTGGCAGCAAATTCCACTGTCGAACAGCTCTTGCTGTCAGGAAGTTCTTCCTAATGTTTAGGTGGAATCTTCTTTCTTGTAACTTGAATCCATTGTTCCGTGTCCGCTTCTCTGGAGCAGCAGAAAACAACCTTTCACCCTCCTCTATATGACATCCTTTTATATATTTGAACATGGCTATCATATCACCCCTTACACTTCTCTTCTCCAGGCTAAACATACCCAGCTCCCTAAGCTGTTCCTCATAAGGCATTGTTTCCAGGCCTTTGGCCATTCTGGTTGCCCTCCTCTGGACACGTTCCAGCTTGTCAGTATCCTTCTTGAACTGTGGTGCCTAGAACTGGACACAGTATTCCAGGTGAGGTTTGACCAGAGCGGAATACAGTGGTACTATTACTTCCCTTGATCTAGATGTTATACTCCATTTGATGCAGTCCAGAATTGCATTGGCTTTTTTAGCTGCTGCATCACACTGTTGACTCATGTCAAGTTTGTGGTCTACCAAGACTCCTAGATCCTTTTCACATGTACTGCTCTCAAGCCAGGTGTCTCCCATCCTGTATTTGTGCCTTTCTTTTTTCTTTCTTTTTTGGCCAAGTGTAGTACTTTACATTTCTCCCTGTTAAAATTCATCTTGTTTGGGAGGTCTTGTGCCAACTTGTTTGGGAGGTCTTGTGCCAACTAACCTGCTTGAAATGCAGCTTAGTTTGGACTGAAGATGGTTTTGGGGGAGGATGCATCATATACAATATTTCAGAAGAAATGACAGGATAGATTTGCATTGTGGCTAACACTGTGTGTACACCACTTCGCAAACCAGCACTGGGAGTGGACTGCATGCAGAATAAACAGGAGCGTGCACAAAACATTGTAGGGCAAGACTCTTCCTCCATTCCCTGCTCCTCTCAGCCCAGGGTCTTACATCTTGGGGCCAAACTTTGTGTGCCGGGCAAACGCATACATGTGAAATACATGCTTGCCCTCTTCATAAAGCAAGCAGGAATTGAGGAGGGAGGGAGGCTGCATGCCTTACACAAAAAGAAAGAAGGGAGCAAAAATTTCATCATGCTTCCCTGCCTTACCTTGACACACTCTGCTGCTTTTAAGCATAAGGACATAGAAAGCTGCCTTATACCAAGGGCACTTCTAGACTGTCACTCTTCCTGGGTGGAATTCAATTACCTACCAGCCAATTCAGGCTGCACAATTCAGAGTTGACTGGGAGGTCTTGTGCCAACTAACCCACTTTCTCACAAAAGGACCAGACTTTCTGCCATAAGGAGAGTGACTGGAAAGCATGGGGCGTCATCTAACCACTCCGCAAACAAATAAAAATACCCATCGGATTGTCAGCAACATCTGATCTCCCTGCAAACACATCAGGCTGAGTGAAAGGATTTGAGTCGGACCCTTGGTCCACCTCCTGTAGCTCAGTATTGTCTATGTTCACTAGACAAGGCTCTCCCGAGTTTGAAGCAGGGGACATTCCTAGCGCTTCCCCGGAGATGCTACTGGCATAAATTCCATATACATAAATATTTGGGGGCCCTTCTGCATGCAAAGTGGATGGTCTAACATCCACTGAACAGCAGCCGCCGTCCCCTCCTGCCAGCCCCAATACCAGAAGTGAGCCAAGCAAGTGAGGCAAGGCTGGAGAGGAAATGGGTTTCTCTGCTCCCTCAGATTCTCCTCTATGGCATAAAATGTAGATCTCGCTCCCACCTTATATGTGAACAAGGCAAAATGCGGTTGACATACATACGATTGCCCAGCAAATCTAACTGGGCTCTGGGAGCCAATGGTACCCGTTGTTAGGCCCATACTGCATCACCTCTTGAGCTCTTTCTTTATTCGCACCCAAACATGTAGCCATACATTTGCTCTCTGGTATCAAGAAGTTCAGAGGCCTGGGCAGCATCCTCTATGAATGCTGAATATATGTAGCAGGCAAAGCTCAGAGGCAGAGAATCGGCTTCCCGTGCTTAATGTGGAATCCCTGGCATCTCCAGCTAGGGTTGCAAATGTCCCCTGCCTGAAACCTTCGAGAGGTGCTGCCAGTCAGTGTAGACAGCACTGAGCTAGATGGCCTGACTTGGTAAAGGCTCCTATGTTAACACCTCTAGAATCCAGGGATTGTGGGCCCCTATGGCAGGAATGAGGACCCTCGGGCCCAGGTGCCAAATGCAGCTCCATTGGCCTGCCAAGCTCTCCCCAGGTCACATACCCGCAATTCTACTTTGCCTCCTCCTCCAGTGTTTTTGCCTGGCTGGAATGTGTCTGTGAAGTCTTTGACGATGCCTCTTGCTTTCCTGGATGGAGGTGATGGGGGTCAGGTGTGTCTCTGTGTGTGGAAACGTAGCTTACTGAGCAAAGGTGAGAAAAGTCACCATCGATTGCTCCACCCACTTTGCCTATGGCCCCGCCCACCACTGGCCCTCAGCTCTCTCATGGTGGCCCAGAACATGTGCTAGGAGAGGTTCCCCTCCTCTGCCATAAGGGCCTTCTCTAGGTGCTGCCCTGCCATGGGGCAGTGTGTGCATATCAGGGAATATACGGATCAGGCACCTCAGGGGCCAGAGAGCAGGACAGCATGATAAGCCGCCCAGGAATGTGTGGTTTAGGCTTCAGTGCCCTCTTCAGGCCTGACCAGCAAAAAAGTATACAAATAATAGCCTCCATTTGGCAGGCCACCATAGCCTCAACTACCTCAAAGTGTTGATGCTGACCTTTAAAGCCCTAAACGGCCTCAGCCCAGTATACCTGAAGGAGCGTCTCCACCCCTATCGTTCTGCCTGGACACTGAGGTCCAGCGCTGAAGGCCTTCTGGCGGTTCCCTCATGGTGAGAAGTGAGGTCACAAGGAACCAGGCATAGGGCCTTCTTGGTAGTGGCGCCCGCCCTGTGGAACGCCCTCCCATCAGATGTCAATGAAATACAGTAAACAACTATCTTTTAGAAGACATCTGAAGGCAGCCCTGTTTAGGCAAGTTTTTAATGTTTGATGTTTTATTGTGTTTTTAATATTCTTTTGGAAGTCGCCCAGAGTGGCTGGGGAGTCCCGGCCAGATGGGCAGGGTATAAGTAATAAATTATTATTATTATTATTATTATTATTATTATTATTATTATTATTACTACTACTACTACTACCAGGGTTGCACGTCTGTGGCAGCTTCCGGCAAGTTCTCGTGAGATCTTGCAGAGCTCTTGCGAGTTCTGAGAGATCTTGGTAAAAGCCGCCACTGCCCACAAGGAGGACACCCTGCAGGATTCCTCCATCTGAGGCAGCTGCTTCAGTCGGCCTCATGGGCGGGGCTGGCCCTGCAGCAGTAGAATCATAGAGCTGGAAGGGACCACGGGGGCCATTTCCCTGCAATACAGAAATCTTTTTGTCCAACGTGGGGCTCGATCCCACAACCCCAAGATTCAGAGTCTCATGCTCTACTGCCTGAGGAGCCATCGCAGACAGGGCTGTCTCGAGCAGGTCGCGCACCCTGGTGCTGAGGGGCGGAGATCGCTTTGGCGCCCCCGCCCTCGCAGGGCGCAGCATGGTTTCCGCACGGCTTTGCCGCGCGGCGCCCTGCCTACCGGCCCGGCGCCCTAGCACACCACACCACCGGGGGTCTACCTAGAGCCGGCCCTGATCGCAGAAGTAAAATATCACCCCCTGCTAATTGCTGTGGATTATGTCACTTAAAGCAACAGCATGTGGCAACGTGAGAGCCAGTGTGGTGCAATGGGCAGTGTGCTGGATTTAGAACTCAGAAATCCCATGTTCCATGTTCAGCCATGATGAAATTTCCTGGGTGATCCTGGGTCTCTCTCCCCGCCTCCCCCAACCTACCTCGCAGGGTGGTTGTGCGGATAAGACAGGTGCGTGAGTGAAGTAGAACTTTGCAGACCACCCTGAGATCCTTCAAAGTAGGGTGGGATGAAAATATAATAAATATAATACCCTGCCAAACCCACAGCTGCAGAGCCAGCTGGAAAAGTTGGCAACCTGAGCTGAACGCTGCTCATTGACTCTGCAACAGCTTGCCATCCATTGGTTCTTTGAGTGTATTAGTAAAAGGGACATAACTGCTTCCTGTTTTTTTAAGTCCCACTTACTACTAACAAGGCTGAAATAAAGCAAAGGCATCCTAAAATAAACCACCACCATCATCATCATCACTGTACCCCCTTCAAAGGCAAAATAGGGACAGTGGTTTACCAGGAGCAAATGTCAGAAAACACACACTATTTTTGGTAAATAAGCTATGGGAGCCTCACAACAATGGCAGGGGTGTGTGTGTTTAAAATGCAAACTTCCAAAAGGTGCTCTCTCTCTCTCTCTCTGACCTTGAAACTCAGCTTCACATTGTGAGAATACAAACCGAGTCATGGAAAAAAAGAAAGAGAAACCCTCTCACACCCATATACATCTTTTCAGCCTGTCAGAAAATTAAAAAATGAATAAAAAAAGACACGCACTCTATCTAAGTCGCTGGATCTGGTGTCATAGTGGTGTGGCGCGGTTGTCAAAATAAGCAGACCAGACAAATCACATGCAAGAAGGCTGAAGGAAGAGATTGTCTTTAGCCTAGAGCAGGTCTGCGTAATTTGCAGCCCACCAAGCAAAACGCAGCCCACCAGCCACTGACGGTGGCCTTCTAGGACCTTGGTGTCTGCACGCCCCCCCCCAATAAAACCATAGCCAGAAGCACTGTGGGTGGCTGCTTAAAGAGGTGGCGAATCCTTGCAGATTATCCAGAGTACAGATATGGGTGGCCTGATATGCTCTTAAGTTATTTGATTATATTGAACATTATTTACATTTAATTAAAAAACAACAAGTGCAACGGGCTTGTCCCTTTTACCCCGCTTGCCTTTGCGCTCTTTGGCCCTGACACTGGAAGGCAGGAGCAAGTTTACTTCTTTCTGGGTAAAAACTGGGTAGAATTCTGCTTGCCTGCTTTTCCTTACACCTTTGTAAGTAAAAGGTCTAACTTAAAAAAAGGAAAGAAACACTAAAATTCAGGGAGGGAGCTTGGAATATCCCACTGGAGTCAGGCAACCAGGGTTTCACACCTAGGGTTGCCAGACTCAATAGAGGACAGGACTTCTGTGCCTTTAATTGCCCTGCTCTCTTTTGAGTCTGGAAACCCTAAAGAGAAACCAGCAGACCCTTTGTTTAATTTCCAAGCAAAGGGTCTGCTGGTTTCTCTTTAAGGTTTCCAGGCTCAAAAGAGAGCAGGGCAATTAAAGGCACAGAAGTCCTGTCCTCTATTGAGTCTGGCAACCCTATCAGGGCCGGCCCTACGGCCAGGCTGGGTGGCGCAGGGCACCACGGCGCCGGCTCGCCAGGAGGGCGCCGCGAGCTGCGTCCGCCCGCTGGCCGGCCGGTTCGCCGCACAGCTGCGCCCACGGCAACCGTGCTGTGCCTGCCCGCCCGCCACGCAGCTGCGCCCGCCCGCCGCGCTGGGATACAGGGTGGGGGGGCACCGGAGGGATCCGTTGCTCCACGGCGCCAGGGGCGCTTAAGACGGCCCTGAACCCTATTCACACCACAGTGGTCAGAGTGTTTGACTAGGATTTGGGAGACCAGGGTTCAAATCCTTAGTCAGCTTGCTATGAAGTTCACTGGGTGAACTTGGACCGGTCACTGCCTCTCAGCCTAGCCTACCTCACAGGGTTGTTGTGGGGATCAGGAGAGGGAGAACCATACATGCCACCTTGGGCGCTTTGGAGAAGAAAGGTGTGGTTTGAATGCAATAAGTACATAATAAATAAATAAAATTCTGAGAGCCAAAAACCAGGGCATCCTTGCAACGCTCCTGTTTTCTGTTGGTGTGGTACTACTCTGTTCTGTTGCGGTAAGGTTGGCATTTAAGCATTGCCAAAAAAAAAAAAAAGCGGAAAAGCTTGTTATATTATGATCCACAATGGCGGGGGGGAGGGAAGTCAAAGGGGATTATATGTTTATGTTTTTATTTCACTTGTATATGTAAAATAGAAAATGCAAAAATAAATGGTTTTTTAAAAAGGAATGGAAAGGAAATGCATTCTCCAGGAAAAATAGGTCGCAAGAGGACATCAATTTGCATATCAAATTTGAAAAACAATACCTCAATAACACAACATTAAAAAACGGGCAGGGATGGATGAGCCTCAGTAGCGGGAAGAGAGAAAAACCTCCTTGTCTCTGTGAAGAGTTGTGGGTCACATGCACACGATACGTAACTTCTTCCAAAGAATCCTGAGAATTGTAGGGTGCAGGGAATTGCAGTTCTGGAAGGGGGAAAACGGCAGTTTCCAGGATTCCTGCAATACTGTACTGTGTGCCTGCCTAGTCGGCTGAACAGATAGCAACGGTTGCTGGAGAAACCTGGTGGCCTGGCCTGCTCTCCCTTCTTATGGTTCTCTCTCTTTAAACCAGCCTTGGACCAGTCAGGCCTTCAAATAGAGGCCTGTCCTTTGACAGTTCTTCAAACAAAGGACACACGGCCACCCCACGCTTTGGGCAGACCTCAGTCCCCACTGCGTGGTGTACATTTCTGGGCACCACAGTCTAAGGAAGATATGAACAAATTGTAGTGTGTCCAGACACGAGGCCTGGAGATCAAGTCCTATAAGGAACAGGCAATGTAGCCGGGTCTGTTTAGCCTGGAGAAGGGACAACACAGATAGGACAGCCATCTTCAAAGATGTGAAGGACTGTGTGGTATAGTGGTTAGAGTGTCGAACTAAGACCAGGGAGACCAGGGTTCAAATCCCCACTCAGCCATGAAGATAACTGGGTGACCTCGGATCAGCTACTCCCTCTCAGCCTAACCTACCTCACAGGATTGTTGTGAAAATAAAACGGGGTGGAAGAGCCAACTTGGAGAAAAGGCAGAATATGAATGTAATAATTTTTTTAAAAACGAGGCGATAGAACACAGGGCAGGACCCAGATTCAAATTACAAGGAGGGGAGGTTTAATCTATACATTGAAGATGAAAGTATGCACATTAAGGCTGAATACCGTAGATACCTTTCTTAGAATGGTTTTTAGGCAGAGACAGGGTGGTCACCTTACAGAGATGCTGAAGCAGCAGGTTTCTACATTGTCAGGGGTTGGACTAGATGGCCTCTGGGATACCTCCTGGCTCTATGATCCTACCAAAGCTCACTTCGGAAGCCCCAGTCCATCCACTATTACATAGTGCTGAGATCTTTTCATCGCCAGTGGCATGATGTGCCTATTTATTCTGAAATAGCCTGTCCCTCACTGATTTCAAAGCCAAGGAGTACGGTGGTTCTTTTGGGTTTAAACTCGACACACAAGGGGGAAAAACCCTACTTCACTATGCAATCAATACTTTGAAATACCTTAGAACTGCAGTGTGAGAAATGGCAATACTGTATGTGTGCTCTCTGCGTGAGCCTTTACTGTTCATGTGCCTGCATTTTTATGCATGCACACTAGAATCACCCACTCCAGAGATTTAATATCTAGGGACTCAATCGTGACAATTCCTGAAATATGCTAGCAAAATCTGAAAAAGGCACTCACAAAAAGGCAAAAATGTGGACATTAATTTACCGGGGGGTGGGGGGGAGAGAGGTGAGGGGAATACACAAAAATAAGGACAGCCCCTTGTGGATAGGAATATATGCCGCAAGCTAACCTGTCCCTACATTATCTGATTCTCCCCTCTACACACCCTGGCCATGCCTTGCTTTGCAGCCCAGCAGAAAAGCCAGAAGATGGATCAAGTCCCACCTCGCTTCCCCCAAATGGTGGGCTATGTTTCTTTTACTGGAACACAAGTTGGACAGGCTGAGAAAAGTCAATTGGGCAGGAACAGGTGTGGATATGTGGACCGTTTCCAAATACCTGAGGATGTAAATAGGAGCAGGAGGGGGAAACAATCACCATGTTCACATGATACAACCAAGGTCCCCGATGTGGTGCCCGTGGGCCCATAGACAACTCCTCTCGGCACCCACTGACCCTCACAATTTTATATTTTGAAAATTGTTGGGTGGTGGGATGGAGTTTTTATTTGGTTGGAGGTCTTCTCTCTTTGGAAGGATGGCCTGCCCCCATTTGTTCTTTATCTGGGAGGAAGGGACTTTTAGCATACCCGCCAACATTTCCCAGATGAAAATAGGGACACCTCAAAGCTAATCCTGTTCTGGCCGCCCCAAACACACGCATGCTATGACACATTGCTGAAGGCTCCACTCACCCTGCTACATGCTGTGCCTGTGTGTTTTGTGGGAGACGCTTATTTAAAAGCCAAAAAAAGGTGTTGTTCTTTTGGCTGGAAGTATGTTTGACAAACACGATCGCCTGCAATATGTCATAACAGTTCCAAACATACTTCGGAGGCAGTGAAATGTCACTGGATAGTGCCACCGTGTTCGTGTGCGTGCATATACACACACCTGTGCGCACTAAAGACAAGATGCATCCATAATCAGAACACAAGAAGGGCCTGCTGGATCAGGCCAATGGCCCATCGAGTCCAGCATCCTGTTCTCACAGTGGCCAACCGGATGCCACAGTGGGAAAGCGGGACCTGAGCACAAGGACCACTCTTCCTTCCTGTGCTTTCCAGCAACTGGTACCCAAAATCCTGACTGCCTCCAAACCATGGGGACAAAGTGTAGCCATCATCGCTGGTGACCAATGATAGCCTTGTCTTCTACCATAAGGAAGAAATCCATTCATTCACCGTTAACTTCTAGGTCTAACTCGGCAGCTCAAATCTGAAAAATGAACAATAAACTCAAGCAACACGCACTAACAAAATTTCAACACACTGCCTCCGAAAAAAGCAAAGGATTGACCAAGGGCTCATACCAGAAAATATGTGTTGTCTCTAGTAATTAGAGAGAGTTTGATTGTATGGGTTAGTACGACGTTTTGCGAGCTTAGCAACGCTGGCGGGAGCATTCGCAAACCTGGCACAGAGCATCATGGTTTAGGACAGAACAGTAGACTGGTCAACTGGGAATCCATAGTGTGGATCCGGCAATTTTATCTGACCTCCGGTGACCCTGTTAAATTGAATCAGAGCTTGGGGGGGGATTCCCCATGTTTCAATCCTAAATTATGGATATCCCACACATTAAGAGTTTACATCTCTCTTTGGGTTTGGGTTTGTATCTATAAACTCCAATTCTACGAACAAAAAGGTATATAAATAGCATCCTTAACCTCTTCTGTGGTACTGTAAGTGTACCTAGACCTGACAACATACATGGGAGGTGAGTCCCACAGCCTTTTAAAAGCTGGGAATCGTAAGGAAAGCAAAAGAGTGAGTAAAGTGATGAGGTTTCCCTCCACCCCATGTCTGCTCATATGTACTGTATATGTTTTCATATATTTTTCAATGCTACTCCTTAAAAATAGTAAGTAAGCCATAATCGACATACTTGCCCAAGGCACTCCAGGGCAATGGATCTAGGCAGCTTCAGCCCCACTGAAATCAATAGGACAAGTTAATCTTGGCTAACTTAAGTCCCATTCATTTAGTCAATGAGACTAAAGTTTAACAACCTGGATCCAACCCACTGGTATCTCAGATCGTTGAGACTATGGACCAGGCATCCCCAAACTGTGGCCCTCCAGATGTTTTGGCCTACAACTCCCATGATCCCTAGCTAACAGGACCAGTGGTCGGGGAAGATGGGAATTGTAGTCCAAAACATCTGGAGGGCCGAAGTTTGGGGATGCCTGCTATGGACTGATGTGTGGGGAGACAAGCCTACTCTAATTACTGTATTCCAGTTGCACAATTTCAGGTCTCTGATCACTGCTAGTGCAGAATTCTTATGTGACCTGTCATGTGGGAGAACACTGTTAAGTTGGCCATGGTTATTATCATTTCGCTACTCAGCATCTTCAGGTCTAGGAAACCAACACTGAACAGGATAGCCAAGGAGGAACAGGGATATGCACAGTTTTTGATTTCTATCTCTGCCACCAACATCCCTTAGATGACCTTGGGCATGTCACTGCTGGTCCATGGACTTCCGCTGTTTCCTGCCAACTGAGGATTCACATAACCATAATAACACTCCTTCAGAGAAGAGGAAAGGAGATTGCTAGAAATACGGCGGCAAGATCACCCAAGCAAAATTAAAAGAGCAACCAAACTCTTGTCCGCCGTAGGAGGCGTCCATTTGTCCTATTGCTCCTGGTCTCCCCTCCTTCTGGGGTAAGGGATGCAGCCAGGCCTTGTCCCATCCACCCCCAGCAAGACTCCATCCACCTACCCATTCAGCCTGCGATTCCTGAAATGTCTTTGCGTGAACTGCCTGCCGCCACGGTGCAGAAATGATTATTCAGCAAAATCCCGCCCTCCCTTATCCCCTGCCGCCTCTTCTGTCTCTTTCACCCACCTGCTCAAGATATTTATTATTGTTATGATTCCTTAAAACAAAACAAAAAAACCCTCCCAAACATGCACACACACACACACACACACACACACACATAGCCCAGCTCCTTCTTCCCCCTTTCACGGTGTCTTTTTCTGCCACTGCAGTAATCTTCCCCCTTTCCAAGCCACAATACTCATTCTACACACAGACACACACAAATTGAGAGGGAGAGAGGAGAGAGAGGGCCTTGTGGTTTGGGTTTTCCTGCATCATTGCAGAGAGATGGATGGTCGTCCCCCCCCCCTCCTGCACTCCCCGCTTCCCATCCTCAACCTTCCATCCAGCAACTGACTGTCCCCGAAAAAGAGGAGAAGGGAGCCGAAGGAGACGGTTTTTCATATTACCCAGGCTTTAGGCATTTATTCAAGCAATCTCTCTCATAACCAAGCCCCATAATCTAAACCGCACAATCAAATCGGCATCCCTGCAGAGAGTAAAAAAAACACAAAACACCCAGCACTCTTCCATTCATCCAGAGTGCTGCAGCAGGAGAAGATTGGTGTATGGGGTGGGGGGGGGAGAGAAAAATCTATAGGCCTCTCCTATAGATTGCCCCCTCATAAATACAGAGTCTTGGCAAAATAGAGATGGGGGGGGGAAGGAGACAGAGATGGGTGTATGTCCGGTCTCCCCACCGAGCAGACTGGTTTTTTGGGGGAGGGGGGGTTGGAGGTAGGGAATCTGTATTATGGAATAAATCCGGAGCAGTTCGTTCTTCTTGCTTTCCTCCCTCCCCAACCAACCTTGGTCATTGCAGCATTATGTTTTTTTAAGCTACTGCTTCATCCCAAACAGAACTGCTTCAGGCCCCAACCACCAGGGCACAGGCACCTGGGCAAGAGGTATTGAAAGTAACCCATCCAGAAAATATGGTCAATCCATCGCTGCCCTCGCTGTGTTTCCCTTTCCAAGCTCCATCTGGGCATTTCATGTGCGTTAAAACACACAAACACACCTACCTATCAAGTACCACAAAAGCACTGTGATCCTAAGAACCCAACTATCCCCCAACAGCACTTGCTGCTAAGTACAAGAATGGTCACAACCCCTTTCAAAACCTGCCCCTATTTGTTGTTGTGTTTTTTTTTTAATTTTCGCTTCCTTTTTCTTCTTCTATCTGCTACCTCTGTAAAGCAAACTATTTACCTGCCATGCACAGGGAACCCAAACAAAGTCCAGCAGGGTAAACATTAATGTACTCCTCTGAACTAGAACAGATACCATCTTCTTGACACCTTTTCCCCTTCTGGTAGTCTCCAACATTTACTCTCCACTCCCAAATAAAACAGTGTGTAAGAGAGAGAGAGAGAGAGAGAGAGATGCCCCAACACCCAAAGTGTTGCTGCCCCCTTCTCCTGACAACCTACTAAACCTAGATGCCATTGGCCCCAAACAAGACTCCCACTTTGCTCTCCTCAAATAAACTCCAGGACAGAAAAGAATTCAGCTTTCGCCAACCACAACCACCACCACTGCGGCCAATTTATTTTCCCCAACAGGAAATGCATCTGCCTTCTCTTTTTCGGATCTCTTCCCCCACCCTCATTCTGCAATGGGACAAACACTTCTGGTCCACATGCAAAGCTTTGGGCTCTCCCATTTCTGTGGCATGGGGGTTGCCCCTCCTACCCCACCCCACCTCCAGGAGCAGCAGGCTGCCAAGTACTCACCAGTCTGCCCTTTCCCCAGTGTCTTCTCCAGCCGGTAGGGCCCCACATACTGAGCATGTTGCTGGCTCTGTTGTGGCTGGTAGGGGTGGACCCCACCTGCCTCTTTGCCACCGGACATGGCTTTTGTCTGCCACCCTTCTGAGCAACAATAAGAGATGGGGGATTTGGGGTGGGGTGGGGAGGGGAGGGGAGGGGAGAGGCACGGCAAGGCAAGGCCCCCCTGATATCCCCCTATAGGGACAATACCGGGGCCGGCATCCTGAAGGATTTAGGGGGAGGGGGATGCTCTCGGCATCAGGGAGGGAAAGGGAGGCGAGAGAAGGATGAAGGATGCTACAGTCCGGGTACCAGCATCATCCAGCTGGTCCAGCCAAGGATGCTGCTGCTGGTGCTGCTGTTGCCGTGGATGAAAGATGCTGGTGGAGAGCCTCTTCTGCTCTGGTCCTTCGCCTCCTCTCACTGCAATCTGAAGGGATCTCTCGAGCTCTCCCCTTACATCAGCATCCGGGCAACTGGGTGACAGACACAATCCGGGTTAACCCTTGGCGGAACAAAGGCAGCGCCTCCTCCCCAGGCAGGAGAAAGGGGTGGGGATTTGGGGGCGGGGGGCGGTGGGGGGGAGAAGGGGTCAGCGGGGAGGGGTGCAGCAGCTGGGTGGGAGGGGTTAACCAGGGATAGGACCTCTGTGGCAAGAGGGAAATTGTGTCATTTATCTGCGAGGTTTAGAGGAGGTAGTTTTTCATTTGCTGATGGTGTGTGGCTGTGGTGGGGATATATTATCTGTGCAAGGTTTTTACACGGTGTGTGTGTGCGGGAGAGGATGCAACTGCGGTTTTGCAGGAGAGAGATGTATGCAATTGAGAGATTATGTGATTTTGGGAGGAAGGTGTGTAAATGCATGCATGTTTGTGTGCGTGAGCAAAGAGGCTTGCACTGAATTAAAAAGGGATCAGGTGTGGCCACACAGGAGAGAGGGAGAGAGAGATTTTCCTACTGCCTCCAAACAATGAGTATGAGCTCTGACAGCCTGAAAATGCATACCTGTAACTCTGCTCTTGCGAGAGAGCGGTGTAGTTCTAAGCGTGCAGGACACAGAACCTTAGTTTTACCAAAATAATAATAATTGTGTTTTGTAGCCTCACTTCTCTGGATGGGCATCTGTCTATACCTGTCTGAACAGGCCATGCAATCTCAGGTGTGCAAGGGAGGTAGGCCTCTGCTGAGACCTGGTTGTGAGTAATGTCTCCAGGTTTGTGTCTAGAGAGTCCAGAAGCTTTAATATGATGGGAACGCGCACACACACACAAACATACTGTAACAGAACACTTAACGAGAGGGCTCATTGTTCCAGAGATGGAAAAGATCTCGAGACAGGAGGTGGAACTTTCCTCCCTTTCATGGCAAAGACACAGGTCACGTGCACAGCATACATTGAAGGCACATGGCTCCCCACAAGGAATCCTGGGAACTGTAGTTTGCTAAGGGTGCTGGGAATTGTAGGTCCATGACAATTCCGAGGATCCTTTAGGGGAGTCATATGCTTTAAATGTACGGCAGCTATGTAGCCATAGGTGGTTTAAATGGTCTCTAAAAGAGGAAACCTCCCCCCCCCATGGAATCTGTAGTGGTGACTGCCTCACTCAAACTTTGCCATTGGTGGGCTAATGTGGTGTAATGATTGGGGCATTGGACTAGGACCTGGGAAACCTATGAAGCTATGAAGCTCCCTGGAGTCCCAGTCACTGTGTCTCTGCCTATCCTACCTCACAGGATTGCTGTGAGAATAAAATGGGGAGAGGAGAATCATGTATGCCACCTCAAGTTCTTCAAATCCAAATCACTTTATTTCAGCTTTAAGCTCATAGACCTCGAGTTCTTCAGATAAACAGATGGTATATAAATATAACAAATAAAAGTTTAAAATAAAATAAACCCTGATCTGAGCAGAGCTACTGTGTTGATCTAAATCTGCCTGCAATTGGTTTTGGGTGAAGTTTCAGGTGTCTTGTTTTGTCCCTCTTTCTAATGACCGGTCTGGATTAGCACTTCCATCGACAGATCTTTACACACATCAAAGGATTTCTTCTTGCTCAAGAAATGCTTGATACAGGGATGCAGAGAGTAGATTCAGTAAAGTCTTCGAAGAGTAGAATAAGGCTGTAATCCTACACATCAATCCACGAGAGTAAGCTCCATTGAAAAGCTTACTTCGGAGCGAACAGTGCACAGCATCACACTGTTTGCTTGTTTATTCTTCTTTGGTTTCAGTGTATCTGAAGAAGTGTGCATGCACATGAAAGCTCATACCTATGACAAACTTAGTTGGTCTCTAAGGTGCTACTTGAAGGAATTCCCCCCCTGCCCGACTATGTCAGACCAACACGGCTACCTACCTGTAACTCATAGCCAAGTAAGATTGTCTGTCATAAACAGGGTTTTAACAATGAGTCCATAAGTGACTGTGGAGGCCAATTCTGGATCCACATGTCCTTCCACAGTGGGGACATTGGTTTCCAGGCGGGAGTTGATCACGGTGTGGGTTTGCCAAGCTTGCCTTCCTCTTAGCATGTTTCTCCCTTGCGTCCTGAGATTGAGTGTCTTCAAAACCTATGACACCTTTGGTAAAGGCTGTTCTCTAATTGGAGTGCTCGCAGGAAAGTGTTTCCCAATTTTTGGTGTTTGTGCTACATTTTTTAAAATTTGCCCTGAGACAGTCTTTAAACATCTTTTGTTGACCACCAGCATTACACTTTCCCTTTTTAAGTTTGGAATACAGTCATTGCTTTGGAAGATGATAATCAGGCATCTGCACAACATGACCAGTCCAACGAAGTTGATGTTAAAGAATCATTGCTTCAACACTGGTGATCTTTGCTTCTTCCAGTACACTGGTATTAGTTCGCCTGTCTTCGCAAGTGATGTGTACAAATTTTCGGAGACACCGTTGATGGAATCTTTCAAGGTGTTGGAGATGGCGTTTATAAGTGGTCCATGTTTCACAAGCATACAGTAAGGTTGGTAGTACAATAGCTTTGTAAACAAGCATTTTGGTTTCCCTGCGAATGTCCCGGACTCCCGGTCCTCAAACACTCTGCACTTCAATCGGGAGAAAGACGCAGTCGCAGAGCTCACGAGATGCTGGATTTGGGCATAAATGTTGGCCCTTGTGGAAAGGTAACTGCCCAGGTAGAAGTGATTGACATTTTCCAATGTTACACTACTGAGTTGGATTTGTGGCACTGCAGAGGGGTTATTTTGTACTTGTTGGTGCAGCACTTTGGTTTTTTTGGATGTTGAGTGATAGGCCAAGCTTTTCATAAGCTACTGCGAAAATACGTAAGCTTCTCCACTGAAAAGCTTACTTCAGAGTGAACAGGGCCCAGCATCCCACTGTTTGCTTGTTTTAAAGGTAAAGGGGCCCCTGACCATCAGGTCCAGTCATGTCCGACTCTGGGGTTGCGGCGCTCATCTCGCTCTATAGGCAAAGGGAGCCGGCGTTTGTCCGCAGACAGCTTCCGGGTCATGTGGCCAGCATGACAAAGCTGCTTCTTGGCAAACCAGAGCAGCGCACGGAAACGCCGTTTACTTGCCCGCCGGAGCGGTCCCTATTTATCTACTTGCAGTTTGATGTGCTTTCGAACCGCTAGGTGGGCAGAATCTGGGACTGAGCAACAGGAGCTCACCCTGTTGCAGGGATTTGAACCGCCAACCTTCTGATCAGCAAGCCCTAGACTCTGTGGTTTAACCCACAGCGCCACCTGTTTATATGTGCTTGTTTATAGGGCATCATTAATATGCATGGCCCTTTGCAGCAAGGGTGGGGAGCCTTTTGCAGTCTGAGGGCCACATTCCCTTCTTGACAACTTTCCAGGGGCCACATGGCAGTGGTGGGTGGGGACAGGGGCAAAAGCTGGCAGGGCAATGGATGTGAATTTTTCCTTGGTGCAGTAAGCTAGTTTCTACACACAATCCTCTCTGTCTCTGTGCCCAATCACACAAGAGGCGTTATCAGAGTTCAAGAAACAAGACAATAGATGGGTGGCTGTCCCTATTAGGGAGACTGAGGCTACCTTCCTCCAGCAGCTAATTTTAGATGTTGCAAAAAGGCTGCAAATAGTCATTAAATTTATTGTATTGCCACTTGGGTGGGGCCAAAATGAACTCGGCCAGCCTCAGTTAAGATGCACCTCTTGACTTGCAGGGGATGGGGCAGCGGAGAGGAAATTGCTGACACCCACCCCCCAAGAAGCAACATTTATTCCGCTGGCTTTGGGTCACAGGTCTCTGCCTTGAGGAGCTTACAATCAATAGTTTGGCACAGCAGAGGAGGAGGTGAGGATAAACAGGGCAAGGATATGCATTCGGTCAAGGCCAGGGTCAGACTGGAAGTGACCCTCAAGGAATCCTGATAAACCATACCTGCGTGCGTTTAATTACAAGTAGGCACAGGGAGGGGTGAATGTAGGAACACAGGACACTTACAAATGAGTTCACTGATGCATCTTGGACTTCTGCAGGCCTTGGGGTTCCCCCAGACCTGCTGATCCCATCTTCTTGTGTGTGTGCATGCTGCCATTTTGGCTTCATCAGGATCTACCTTTGGAGAATTGATGTTTTAGAATCACTTTATATATATTGTTAAGCACCAGGAAAAATATTTCTTTTCTACCAGGCCTTGGGCTTTTAATTAACTGTGCCCTCCTTCAGTGGGTGGGATGTTTCAGTCCTGCCCTTTAAAAATATGAATGAGTTTTAGATTTAGATCTGCTGGTTTAAATGTATGCTATTTATTTATTACTGTACGTCGCTGTGAGTTACTTTTGTTCTACTGCATCTTTGAATAAAAAAAGTACACAGTGGTATGTACATACATTAAAACAGAATGACACAAAACAATGTATGGCATTCGGGGGGGGGACACACTATCTTAACCCCCCCCCCCAAATAACATGGGTAATCTGTGCATATTTTACTGAGTCTTACTCGCAAGTAAATGTGCATAGAATTGCACTAAAATATGTAGCACCAAATAGCAATTTAGCATCAGAGTAAAGAGCAAAATAAAGCCCCTCAAAAGCCCCCTTTAAACAAAGGTGTGGGAGGGAGGAAACAAAACGGGGGGAACGATTTATGCTTTTTCAGCAGGCATAAATTTATGTTATGCATTTGTGGGTATCAGGCGCTTATAATCCTAGCAAGTGTTAAAAGCTAATCAAACCAGGCCAGCTTCCTGATGAGGTAACTGTCTGGGTGATGGGCCATTAAGAGAACAAAGGAAAGGGGCTCTATGCCAGATAAAAAATGGGTGTGGCCCCTCCTTCAGCTCTTAGTTAGAGGGACCAATCTGAAGTTTAAGGGCAGAGTTTACTGTGATGTGACCTAGACGCGGGTAGCGCTGTGGGTTAAACCACAGAGCCTAGGGCTTGCCGATCAGAGGGTTGGCGGTTCAAATCCCCCTGACAGGGTGAGCTCCTGTTGCTCGGTCCCAGCTCCTGCCAACCTAGCAGTTCGAAAGCACGTCAAAGTGCAAGTAGATAAATAGGTACCGCTCTGGTGGGAAGGTAAACGGTGTTTCCGTGTGCTGCTCTGGTTTGCCAGAAGCGGCTTTGTCATGCTGGCCACATGACCCGGAAGCTGTACGCCGGCTCCCTCGGCCAATAACGAGAGATGAGCGCCACAACCCCAGTCGGTCACGACTGGACCTAATGGTCAGGGGTCCTTTTACCTTTACCTAGAGGAAAATGGTCAGGGGTCCTTTTACCTTTACCTGATGTGACCTAGAGGAAAAAGCTGCTAGCTGGAAAGTCAGAGAGAGAGGAAGCCATGCCTGATTTCCACTAGAATCCAAGGCTGTGGCTATGGGAGAAGCAAGAGCGTCTCAGCTAAATGCTGTGAACCCCTCCATTGCAGGCTCAGGTTGTAAATATGTGTAAATAAACCATGCATCATGAAGACACCACAGTTTGCTGCGCCTCATTTCCAAAAGGAAACACAGACCTTGGGTCAATGCCTGGACCCCCTGGAATCTCACAGTGCTCAGAGACTGGGTTGGCCTGCAACCTTGAGTTTCTATTTCTGCACCAATGACACTTTCGTCCCTTTGTTGTTGCTGTTGCTGCTGTGCTGTGGCCCAGTTTGCAGTGTATTTCTTTTACTGGGATATTCACCCACCTTTGTTTTCTTTTTATTTGTCCCCGAAGGTCTCCAGACCAAGAGGCAGGGCAAAAATGAGTGCAAGGAGGATCAGGATAGAGGGGAAAGCGCTGTGGGTGGGGTGGGGATACACCCCCCACCGCTTCTGCATCTCACCTGACCATTGCAATGCTACCATTTCAAGCTCGGAACAAATGTGGGTGAGGGACAGAAAGATATCGCCAGCAGGACAGGAAGGCAGCGGCTGACATTTCGAAAGAAGATATGATGAACTTTCAAGTTGTCTGCGAGGCAGAAATAATCCCAGCGCTCCCTCCCTCTCTCTCTCTGCCTCTTTCCTTAGTTGTTCAGTTTGTTTGATTAAATCCAAGTCAGAAATCTAGGCCAGTTTATTTTTATTGGGCGATGTAGGAAGAAGGAACCCCGTCTTGTCGACATCCTCTCCCTTGCGTGCAGAAGTGGGCATTCCCCACACATGTTTTCCACAAAACCCAAAAACAAGGTTGTTGTTGCCGCCGGTCCTTGGAATATTTTGGGACCCAAGAAGTAGGGCAGTGCCCAATGATTGCTGGTGAATGTGGGCAGGGGTAGGGAGGCAGGGTCCTCAGACAAAAGCTCCCTTCCAGCACAGCGATTGTGTGTTGTCAGTCAGCCAGTCTTGATTATTACAGCTGATGATGACCATGATCACAGATCAGCAACACGTGTGCTGTTTTAAGTCGGCTGCCTCCAAGCTATGCTATCCACATGCTATCCCAGGGTCCCACAAGTCAACCTAACACAACCCTGCAGTCAGAAAGCGCAACCTAGAAAACACTGGTTCCATTTCACAGCCGGGGGACATCAAGGCCAGCAGATGATATTTGTTTTCTGTGGTTTAATGACAATCATTTTATTTATGGTTATTTTTTAAAAATAATTTTGTGGATTTTGTTGTGTTTTACCTACAATTTTATTACATGCACCTCTTAGAAAGCTCTTTGATTTTTCTCTTCATCTCAAAACCCTGCAAAGAAAAGCCCTGTGAAGAAATTCTAAAGGAGAAAGGAAGTGTAAAGATTATCGGGAAGTATAATTACTGAGCTGTCTTAAGCCTCTTATGTTAATACTCACCCTCTCTGCATCTGTTTCGTTATGTTTTATCATTAATTTGTGTTTTCAAAAAAGTTAAATAAAGCAATATATGGAAGGAAGCTCCTTGGTTAAGCAGTCCGTATATCTTTCTAAATAATTGTAATTATAGTTATTACTATTCAATCAGGAGATCCTCAGGGTAGGGGGGCAGGCCCAGCAGCAGATTTTGGAGGGCCCTGTGTAGGCTGTCTTTGGTTATCCCTCATTCCCCTACCCCTGACTAATGCCTGCCTCCCCATTTGTAGCAATGGCACTACAACATGTCACGGTCCGGTTGGCGGGCGTCAGGACCAGAGGCAAGATGGTGGTGAAGAAGCAGGAACAGGTGCAGGGCTGAGTGTCCAGCAGCAGGCAGTTGCAGGGTCAAGGAGCAAGGCAGAGACGAAGGTCCACGGGGCAAGAAGCAAGGCGAAGGCTCAAGGAACAAGAAGCAAGGCGAAGGTCCAAGGAACAAGAAGCAAGGCGAAGGCAAAGCAAGGGTCCCAGGAGCAAGGAGCAAGGCGAAGGATCAAGGGACAAGAAGCAAGGCGAAGGTCCAAGGAACAAGAAGCAAGGCGAAGGCTCAAGGAACAAGAAGCAAGGCGAAGGTCCAAGGAACAAGAAGCAAGGCGAAGGTCCAAGGGTCGAGGAGCAAGGCGTCGACAAGTCGAGGGTCCAAGGAGCAAGGCGAAGGATCAAGGAACAAGAAGCAAGGCGAAGGTCCAAGGAACAAGAAGCAAGGCGAAGGTCCAGGGGTCGAGGAGCAAGGCGTCGACAAGGCGAGGGTCCAAGGAGCAGGAGGCCAGATGCAACCAGGCAAGGATAGCGTTGCTGTGGCCAAGAGCTGAAGGGAAATGCTGGGCTTTTATCCCTCCCAGCGCCTGCCACCAGGTGCAGTGAGATCTCAAGTGGCCTCACCTGGGTGACTACTCCTTGCCTCTCCAGCACAAGCTGAGGTCTTCACCTGTGTGGCCACGCCTTGCTTCCCCAGCACAAGCTGAGGCAGGCCCCAGTCCTGCAAGGCACTACAGGCCCCAGAGCCTGACTCCTGCCCATACTCCTGACACAACAGCTCCACAGCTTACCTGGCGGCAGCAGCAACAAGATGGCCACTTTATGCACATGAAGGAGGAAATCTATTATCACCAAGAGAAAAGGACCAACTAGGATAAATATTTGCACAAAAAAATGTACAGGTTGACTTATATGCATAGATGCAAATTTAGAATTTTATATATACCGTATATACTCGAGTATAAGCCGACCCAAATATAAGCCGAGGCACCTAATTTTACCTTAAAAAAAAAACCTGGGAAAACTTATTGACTCGAGTATAAGCCGAGGGTGGGAAATGCAGCAGCTACTGGTAAATTTCAAAAATAAAAATAAATACCATCCTATGCCTTTCCCAGCTGTCGGCAGCAGGGTGGGGGGGAGAAGCGGCGAGGAAGGATCACTTCCTCGCCACTTCTTCCTCCCTGCCGCCTCACACAGAGCAGGCAAAGGACGGGGGTTCGGAGAGTTGCAGTGCAGCGTTTCTCCGAACCCCCGGTCCTGTGCCTTTCTCTGCTGCTGCCCGCCTCACTCAAATATAAGCCGAGGGCAACTTTTTCAGCACATTTTTGGTGCTGAAAAAGTAGGCTTATACTTGATTATATATGGTATAAATAACTAGCTGTACCCAGCCATGCTGTGGCTCATCCCTGTGATTCCCCCCACCCCGTCCCGACCCATGACCCGTCCTGCCCCCATCCCCAACCCAGGCGAGCCCCCACCTCCATTCAGCCCAGTCTGCTGTTTCGTTCTTCCCTGCAAACCCTAGCTGAGCTGTTTTGGAAAGGGAAGCTTTTCTAACTGCAGTACCAGTGGAGTCGCTGCTAGAGGGCGATGTTTTGCAATCTCTCATGTTCCTGTTTTTCTGCTTTTTCCCAAAAAAACATGTTTTTACCTGTGTTAGGTGTGACATCTTTATAATCTAAGTTTATACAAACACTCGCCTAGTCACATGTGACGTTGTGTCCAAATTTCAACGCAATTGGTCAAGCGGTTTCGGAGAAAAGTGGAATATAACAAACATGGACAGCTTACATTTATATACAGTATATATAGATTTAAATAGAAATACATCTCACCATAATGGGGAAGGCTGACCCCATGACCTGTGTTCTGGCTCAGTCTTCTCGGGGTGATGGTCAACTTCAAGGCTGCTCCTCTCTGTTCATATGCTTCTTCCTCTTCAAACCAGATTTGGGATTGCATGGCCCTTCAAGCAGAGCACTCTCTGCTGACTGCCCTTCAAATACAGAACTGCACTCTGAAAAGTAGGACACATGGTCACCCTAAGAACATGAGATGAGCTTTGCTGGATCAGTCTCAAGGCCCGTCTAGTCCAGAATTCTGTCCTCAATTCACGGTGGGATCTATGAGAGGCCCACAAGCGGCGCATAAAGACCTCTCCCACTCTCTCTCTAGGCAGTAAGCACCACAGTAGACTGGAAGCTAAACGCCTGCTTAGTTCTGACTGGAGCCTGGTGACCACGAAATCTTATCTCCTATAAAATCGTGCAAAATGAAATATGGTAGCCGCCATTGCGAGCTCACCATGAGCTCACTGACTGGCGCACTGCCAGGACCAGCAGCATCCACACCACTGAGGGTCTTGAGTAGTGCCTGAGGATGATGGTGAGGACCCAAGCAAGGCATCAGCCCTGGTGGGCTCTGACAGGGTAAGTGGCCCCCACTGATGCTGCAGTATGCTGGGCTTCTGGATGAGGCCCTTTTCCAAATGCTCCTCTGAGAGGTTTGGAGGGTAATGAGAAGAGCCTTTGTGGTCGGGACGTGACCCCTCCATTTTTTTAAAATGCTCTCCCTAGTGAGGCCCACCTGGTGCCCATTTTACTATGTTTATAGCTCCAGGTAAGGCTTTATTCTACTCCCAGACAATATCATTATCATTTTTTTAGAATCAGGATTGGTTTAAATGGCCACTGCAATGCGTTCTGGTTTTCATGGGTTTTATTACTGTAAGCTTCACTGGCTGTTACGGTTATGTTTAAAATTGTATACAGTGGTGCCTTGGTTTACGAACTTAATCCGTTCCGAAGTCCGTTCTTAAACCAAAGCGTTCTTAAACCAAGGCATGCTTTCCCATAGCAGCGTGGGACTCAATTTACAAATGGAACACACCCAACAGGAAGATGAACATATTCTGCTTCCAAGGCAAAGTTCACAAACCAAAACACCTACTTCTGGGTTTGCAGCGTTCTTAATCCAAGTTGTTCATATACTAAGCTGTTCTTAAACCAAGGTACCACCGTATGTTCCCTACTGCTTGTAAGTCACCTAGATTTATTTATTTCTTTTCTAGAAGGTGTCTAAGAAATTGAGATGATGATGAAGATCTGAATTTTAACTTGGAGATCTCAGTTGGATAGGATAAGATATCTCTATTCTTAGTGTGCCTATGGGTAACTTACCTCAGTTTCAGGTAAAATAACCTGAAAACCCAGCTAGTTTCTATGGAAGGCTTTGCTGTTACAGAGTAATGTATGTCTGCCTTGAGAAACAAAAGGAAAGCAATTTACATCACATCCTTTACTACAGGATCAGAGGTGCCATATGAGGCAGGATGAGGAGGAGGGTAACACAGCAAAGCTGTTTTACAGTATTTTGAAGGAAGCTGAGTCATACACACGGCCTATTGGAAGTAGTACTGTACTACTTTCCCACACAATGCAGTTAAAACTATGGAACTCACTCCCACAAGATGTAGTGACGGCCAGCAACTGTGTACAGTTTATAGCAGAATTGCCTTTACAGTGGTACCTTGGTTCTCAAGCTTAATCTGTTCCGGAAACCCATTCCAAAACCAAAGCGTTCCAGAACCAAGGCACGCTTTCCCATAGAAAGTAATGCAGAACAGATTAATCCGTTCCAGATTTTTAAAAACCACCCCTAAAACAGCAATTTAACATGAATTTTACTATCTAACAAGACCATTAATCCATAAAATGAAAGCAATAATCAATGTACTGTACTATAAAATAAATAAGACAGTATTGTAGATGATAAAAATTAAAATTAAATGATAGTCATTGTTTGGGCGGGGGGGGGCTTTTATCCATTTCCGCAGTCACACAATCAATCAGTAGCTGAACCGGGTTCCACACAGTCACAAAAACAAAAACGCAAAAGAAATAGCAAAAGAAAAAACGCCAAACTTAATCCGTTTGTCTTCCGAAATATTCAAAAACCAAGGCGCAGCTTCTGATAGGTGCAGGTGCTCCAGAAACAATAGCCAACAGCCGCATCGGATGTTCAGCTTCTGAAAAACATTCGGAAACCAGAACGCTTACTTCTGGGTTTTTGGCGTTTGAGAACCAAGGTACCACTGTATAGCAAAATTGAAGTGTGTTCTTTCCCTCAAAGAATTATGGGTCCTGTAGTTGACCACCCACAGAATTACAATTCCCAGCCGCCCTTAAAAAAAAACACTACAGCGCCCAGAATTATTTGAGGTGGGGAAATGTGCTTTGAATGTGCTTTAAAGGTATCGTGTGTAAGCGTCCTTGGGATGGCTTGAAAGGATTACGCAAATTCACAGAGAATAAATTTACTAATGGCTTCTAACCATGATTGGCTACGTTCCATCTCTACTGTCAGAGGTAGTAAGCCTCTAAATCCCAGATGGTGGGAATCGCAAGTAGGGAAAACACACTTTTGCACTCATGTGGGCTTGGCAACTGTGAGAAGCGGATGCTGCTGGACTAAATGGGCCTTTGACCCGAGCAAGCAGGGGTCTCCGTTTGTCCTATTAATTTTTTTGGGGGGGCTTGTAAGACCATTAAGTCAGCGCCAGATTTAGGGTGGTGCAGGCAGTTCTGCCACGCAGGGTGTCAAGGCTGCAAAATCGAGATCCACAATTGAGAAGATCCACGCTGGAACTCACCACAAACGGCTGCCATGTTCCCTTCGGATGGAAGTGGGGTCCAGAATCACTTCACAGAATGGGCGTAGCCAATATTTTTGTTAGGTGAGCAGGCCTTTTATTTGGGGGCCAGAACCTCAGTTTGCTATGTATCTTTATTGACCCGGGGGGGGGGCAGCTGCCCCTCCCTTCAAAACTTCTGGCTTTCCTGAGCTGATGCTGTATCCTAAATCACACGATTGGTCCTCATCACCCTCCCATTCCTTAATAATTGGTGGGAGGCCAAGTTAGCTGGGGGCGTGACTAAAAAAAAACCCGGGGCAAAACAAAAAAAACCCAAAACCTGGCTAGCTCCCGCGTTTTTGAACAGGCGCGTGCACATTTGGGGACCCGCTCTCAGAAAGCATCCTTTCTTGTTTTTAGGGCGCATAAATCCCTCCGCAGTCGCTTTATGTGGCGGGGGCAACAATGCACAGACGGGGGAAGGGGGGGGGACAAAAAGCAACAACCCGCCAACTGAATGACGCTTCGCATCACCGGTGAAAAAGCGCTTCGAGCATTTGGGAGCAGGTTCTGGGATCTCCTCCTCCTCCTCGTGCGATCCCCTCGATCTGCCGCCAGGGGCCGCCTCGCTCCCCCGGTTCAGAGGACGCTCCTCTCCTCCCTTTCCTCTCCACGTGGTCGCAGATGGCCGCTTCCAGAAGCTGAGCCTGGAGCTCGGAGACGGGCCGCTGCCGCTGCCGCTGCCGCTGCCTGTGGGGTGAGTGGGGTGGCGGGGGAAGGGACGCCTCGGGGGAAGCGCCAGGGGGCGAGGGGGGAGCTGGGGGCGGGAGGGCGTAGTTTTGGCTAGAGGAGGGAATGGGCCGCCCACCCTTTGCGGTGGGTGAGGCTTGGAGGAGGGGAGGCAAAAGAGAGGGCGAGGGAGAAGTTGACCGGGAAATGGGGAGATTCTCCCACCCGCCCCGGCCAGACAGCTGATTCCCCCCCCCCCCAGGAAAATGAAAAGCAGCTTGGTTACCGTACGTGTGGGGAGAAGGTGAAACAAGGACAATAGAGACTTTTAAAAAGACTGGGAACCATTTGTGCTGTATTTACAGAAACACTGTAAAGACGTAGTCGAAACAAAATTTTAAAAAATGCCTTCCAGCAGCACCTTAAAGACCAACTAAGTTTTTTATTTTGGTAAAATAAACTGTAAAGACGTGTTTCACTAGCGGGGGTTTGAGTAAACACAATCGGCAACATAGAAATTAAGATGTTATTAACAAAGTGTAAGAGGAAATATGAAAACAAGTACAGTGTGGTATAAAAATGTTAAGAATATAATAATATTCAAGTTAAAGATTGCAATATTAAGGTAGAACAAAACAAGCAGGGGAAGCAAACACTCAATAGAACCAGAAAAGGAAGTTGAGGGAAGTCACGGGCGGGTGGGGGGGATTTATATTCTGTTTCGTTTTTGAGATAATGTTGATTGTGATGGTGATAAAATTGTAAAACTTAATTAAAAACTTTTTTTAAAAAAGTGCGGGGAGAAGGTAGGGCAGAAACTCTGGAATTGGGCTAGCGGCTTTTGAGCCTTGGCGAGTGGGCTTGCTGGAAGGGGAAGAAGGGTCTGCCAAGGTTCAATCCCTGGCCTCTCCTGGCAGGGTTGGGAGAAAGACCCGTGTCTGAAATCCTGGAGATCTGCTGCCAGTCAGTGTAGACATTGCTGAGTTAGATGGACCGGTGGTTTGACCACCCATATTATAGTTTCCTGTGTCTCTATGGAAGCATCTGGCTGGTGGAGTAGCGTAACCAACCTTAAGGAAGAGTCCTGTTGGGTCAGGCCAAGGCCCCAACTACACGATACATTTATAGAAGTGTCACATCGCTTTAAAGGTAAAGGTACCCCCTGACCATTAGGTCCAGTTGCGGACGACTCTGGGATTGCGGCGCTCATCTCGCTCTATAGGCCAAGGGAGCCGGCGTTTGTCCGCAGACAGCTTCTGGGTCATGTGGCCAGCGTGACTAAGCTGCTTCTGGCAAAACCAGAGCAGTGTGCGGAAATGCCGTTTACCTTCCCGCAGTAGCGGTACCTATTTATCTACTTGCACTTTGACGTGCTTTCGAACTGCTAGGTTGGCAGGAGCTGGGACCGAGCAACGGGAGCTCACCCCGTTGCAAGGATTCGAACCGCCAACCTTCTGATCAGCAAGCCCTAGGCTCTGTGGTTTAGACTTTAAAGAGGCCTTGTTTTCTCCCAAAGAATCCTGGGAACTGTACTTTGTTAAGGATGCCGTGAGTTGTTAGGAGATTCCCCAAGCACCTCACAGAGCCAACAAATCCTAAAGTGGTCTATCAATAGATTCTTCTTCTATTCTTCTGAGATTCATTGCTCTGTGAGGGGACTCTGGGTGCTAGATACATTCTGTTTGTGGCCTCTCCCAGACCATCTCCCAAGTGATGCAATGAGCTAGCATCCAGTGGGAGAAAGGTGGCTTACTCTTGTTGAGCACCATAAACAGTAGGAAATGGAAAGATGGAGTTATTCCCCTGTGGTATCTTGGTGTGGCGTTTACCCTTGCCTCCATCTTACTCTCTCTGTATTGACTTTTAGACTGTGCTTTGAAGGTGTTCTGTAAATAAATTCAGAGCTGTGTGGTTTTTGGCGTGGTCTCGATACCCAAGCCAAAAGTTGTGGCTACCTCTGCCCTCGTTGTGAAGCCACCCTTTCATTCGGGAAAGGATGGCGGGTACCTGACAGTTTATTGCTGCATGGCCAAATTGCTCCAGGTTCCTTGGCAGACCAGTTTCCAGGCAAGCCCCAGTCTTCTTCAATCTTGGAGCTGGGGAAGGAGAGCCCTACGAGACCTCCAGGGCATTATCCAGCCACTTCTGCATTTTCAGGTTTTACTGGAAACCTGGGACTTGTCAGAGGGTAGCAGCAGAATTCCCAATGTGAGTCTGGAAATGTGGAAGCCTGAATCCTGTATGTACTGACAGCATACTCATTCTCCAAGTCTGGACCTTTAGGTGGCCAAAATGATCCTCACGGAGGAAGGGCAGGATAGAAAATTAAACAATAATAGACATTAACAGATTTGGAGAAACCCCAAACAAATCTGGGGGGGAGGGGGAGGAACCCTAAGTGTGGGGAAACCTCAAAAGCAGCCCATTGAGGACTGAACATGCTTAGTGCCAAGAACTGCTGGCTGATTGTTGGGTGCGTAGGGACTGAATGGCGTACCCTGGCTGGAACCCTGAACGGGAGCACTCCACGCTGCAACACTTTGTTGCAGGTCCCACTTATCAGTATAGTCATGGTGTTTGCACAAAAGAAGAGCTGGAGCCAAGACACACCTGGTAAGTGTCTTGGCAGGTAGGCTGACCCCCTGCTTTCTCAGTCATGCTCGTTTCTCATTTTCTCTGCTTTTTCTTTAAAGCTTTGTGAGTTGCCTACTGACTGGAACGGCATTCCCCAACCATGGCTGAAGGAGGTGCCGGTGGGAACCAGCCACCTCGCGAACCACCCCGCAACCTCCAGGGCTTGCTGCAGATGGCCGTCACTGCAGGGAACGCTGAACCTGCCCCGATGGAGCCCATGTCTGATGAGGTGCGTGGCTTGGCTTTTATAGGAGGGGTGGTGGTGAGGTCAAATGGTTGTTAGATCTGGGGAATGAGTTTGAGGAAGGTGCTGTCCTGCGATCCTGGTGCGCTAAAGCTAGTGTTGATTGCTGAAGCTAAATACCAAGATTATCTAGCGAGGTGCAGAGCAGGTTGGATCAGAAGCAGCCTAGGAGGTATTATCCAAATGTTTTCCCTGCGTTGCTATTACATTACTAATACTAAGCTCATCCAACTAATGCTGTGAAGCTAGAAATAAAAATCATACAAATCTCAAATATATTAAGATATATCTAATACTGTATATCCAATTTGTAAAAAGTGTTTGTGTATTCATACATATACACACTGTCCATTCCTGCCTTAACCATTGCACCATGCAACATGGAATTAGCTTGGGGCTAGGAGAAAAAGATCACAAGCTGGCCTGCTCCTGTGCCTTTAACAGCAGCGCTTAGCATTCACAAATTAGCCGCTGACGTTTGGAGGGGCATGGAGATAAGGCAGCATTGCCTGCCTGTCAAACTGCTGTTGAAACCAGTTTGAGGAACCAGGAGCCCTCTCAGCTATTGCTGTATGACAGCTTCCAACATCTGTGCCCATTGGCTATCAGCTGGGGCTGATGGGAATTGGAGTCCATCAATGGAGGGTCACAGGTTTGCTACCCCTGCACTAGAGATACAGTTTGGCTCCTGTCTAAAGTTGGCAGCTCCAAGAGGAGTTGATGGCAGCGGCGAAGACCCCAAAGCCAATTTTCTAAGCACAACTTTCCCTAACTCCGTGGTGTATGCAAGGAACTAGACTGGCAGGTGCTGAAAAGCAAGACTCTTCTAGGAGAGAGGTTGTGTCTGATATGGGGGCTAGGAGATAAAAGTTAGGTTATTTCTGGGGGAAGGAGTGAGCTTTTGGCAGGAAGAGGAAGGACACGTGTGTATGAAATTCCCAATATGTTTCCTTTTCATTCACCTCTGTTCCCTATCCCACTCTGCAGCGGAGACAGTGGTTGCAGGAGGCGATGGTCGAGGCCTTCCGGGGGCAAGTGGACGAGGTGGAACAGATGAAGGAATGTCTGAGGCTGCTGGAGCCATCAACCCCCGGAGCAGAACGTGGAGGGGAAAGTTCAGAGGAAGCGCATTCTGACCTTGAGAACAAAGAAGGTGCCTTGGACCTTCTGGCAGAGCTGTGTGAAAACTTGGACAATGCTGCAGGTATAGAAATGGCCCCATTCCTCTATATGTGTGCGTGCGTGTGTGCAAGGGAGAAAGAGAGTGTGCAAGAGAGTGGGGAAGAGGAGTAATTTGGTGTGGAAACACTAGGAAATAGAGATTCAGCTAAGATCTAAGAAGTGAGAAATGTAGAGGTGGCAAGATTATTCTCTTAATTTCCAAGGCTCTTAACAACTTGGGTCCAGGATACCTTAAGGATCTGATTCACTGAGGGCTTCAGGAGGGTCACTGTTTGAGGGTCCCTCATGGCTGGGGTGCCAGAAGCCATGCATTACTATTGCAGGCCCCATTCTGTGGAGAGTCAGCTGAGATCAGACAGGCCTCTCTCCTTCCTTGACTACCCAGCACCCAGCAAATATATTTTTATTTCAGCAGGGCTTTTAAGTAAACATTCCAATTCTTAAATATAGTTTAAACTGATTTTATCTTTACTGTATCTTTCTAAACTCTTACTGTACACTGCCTAGAGATTAATAATATTTATACCCTGTCCATCTGGCTGGGCTTCCCCAGCCACCCTCGGTGGCTTCCAGCAAAATATAGAAGCGTAATAAAACGTCAAACATGAAAAATTCCTGATACAGGGCTGCCTTCAGATGTCTTCTAAAAGTTGTATAGTTCTTTATCTCCTTGTCACCTGATGGGAGGGTGTCCCACAGGGAGGGGGCCACCATTTATGATTATGGTGTTAAGTGGTGTATATATAAATGGTTGAAAGAAATACAATTAAGAGTAAATTGCACCCTACGGTTCCTAATGTGGTGGGTGTCCTACACAGGAAACCCAAGATTATATGGTGGAAAGTAGTCACCCTTTGTAACCCCACTGAGCCACAGCTAAGTCATAGTCCTGGGGTGGGTTTGCAGGATATCCTACCAGTTTTGTTGGGCTGCCTGATTTCTTTCCATTGACCCCTTTGCTGTCCTTCCAGACTTCTGCAAACTGGAGGGCATGCGGCTGTTAGCACACCGGTACCTGGAGCATGAGGAGCAGGAGCTGCGTTGGCGGGCTGCTCACCTGGTGGGCACCTGTGCCCAGAACGTGCCCAAGGTGCAGGAGCAGGCCCTGGCGCTGGGCTGCATGAGGAAGCTGCTGAAGCTGCTGGACCACGACCCCAGCGAGGCCGTCCGGATCAAGGCACTGTTTGCCATCTCCTGTAAGTGTGGGGATGTTCTGACCTGTTGGGAAGGGTGAATTGGATTAGTCCTGCAGCAATACAACTGCCTGCATTTTCCGTTCCGCAGAGTAAACTGTGGTTTGAATTTTCCTTTCAGGGTAAACCGTGGTTTGAGTGACCAAGCATTGAAGTGGGAGGATTAAATGCACACTCCCCCTCAAACGGTTCATCTGGTCAGATACAGGACCCTCCCACCCCATACGATGGCTTTCCCCATGGCGTTTGTCCATCTCATGTCTGATCCAGCCCTCTGAGATAGCAAAGCCCTTACATTAGGAAAGAGCTCAGCGTTTTATTACATTACCAGATACCAGGGGGACAAGGAGGCAGCTTCCTCACCCCTGAGTCAAGCCACCATTTCAGGCTCGGGAGCTTAATGAGCCGAGGGTTTCCCCCACGTGTGATTGAAAATCATATTAATCGGGCCTCACCTACTTTTGTGAACTGCATTTGCTAATGAACCCAATCTGTCCCCCCCCCTCTCTCTCCCCAACCCCACTTTCTCTCTGCCCCTTGTTGCATTGCCAGGTTTGGTAAGAGCCCAGGAAGCTGGCCTTCAGCAGTTCCTACGCCTTGATGGCTTCTCAGTCCTTATGAGGGCCATGCAAAGCAATGTGCAGAAGCTGAAGGTGAAATCTGCCTTTCTCCTACAGAACCTCCTTATAAACCACCCAGAGCAGAAAGGTAATAATATAATAATCATAATCATAATTCATTATTTATACCCCACCCATCTGGCTGGGTTTCCCTAGCCACTCTGAGCGGCTTACAGCATTTATAAAAACATAATAAAAACAACAAGCATTTAAAACCTCCCAATACAGGACTGCCTTCAGATGTCTTCTAAAAGTCAGATAGTTGTTTATTTCCTTGACATCTGATAGGAGGGGGTTCCACAGGCCAGGCGTCACTACTGAGAAGGCCCTCTGCCTGGTTCCCTGTAGCCTCACTTCTCGCAGTGGGAACTGCCAGAAGGCCCTCAGGGCTTGACCTCAGTGTCTGGGCAGAATGATGGCGGTGGAGACGCTCCTTCAGGTATACTGGGCCGAGGCCGTTTAGGGCTTTAAAGGTCAGCACCAACACTTGGAATTGTGCTCGGAAACGTCGTGAGGAGAACTTTAGAAGGATGCCTTGAAGAGCTGTTCCTTGGTTTGTGAAATCGTTGTGGCCGCACGCAGTGGACGTGGGCCATCTCCCACCAATCTTGGGCTGTCCCCAAAGTAGGCCTTCCCGTAAGTGGAAGTGTCTCTCCTCAGCTTTTTCCACCCCTTTCTCCACAGAGGCTCTCTGTTCCATGGGGATGGTGCAGCAGCTGGTGGCCCTGATCCGGTCTGAACACAGCACTTTCCATGAACACGTCTTGGGAGCCTTGTGCAGGTATCGAGGGGACTGGGCTGCCGAGAATGAGAGCCAGGATCTTGGGGGGGGGTTTCCTCTGACTGATCTGTTGAGGGCTACTGGCATGCTTGGCACTGGTGCCGTTGAGTTATTTGGGGAGGAGAGCTTTGTTTCTTGTTGTAGGCCAGCTACAACCCTACCGAGGGTGGAGACATGAGCTTGGGCTGAACTGCTTCAGACTACAGCACTTCCCCTGTCACTCCTTCTGTTGGCGGACTCAAACAGTGCATGCCTGCAGCGGCACAGCCAAAAATTGGGTCTACTAAGAAACAAGCATGCTGGGGGGAAGCACATGAGATTTGCAGCAATTAAAAGAGGGGGAAAACCTTTGAAGAAATGAAACTTAATAGGGCAAAGAAACGGCAACAAAACAGTCCAATCAGGACTGAGCATGCTCAATAGCTATGCGATGTTGGGTGTCGCTTGGAAAGGAAAAGTGTGGGGGATGAAATGGAGTAGCCTGGTGGAGGGGCTGGCAGGCAGGAATCGTGAAGAGGAATCCACAGTATTCACAAGTCTCACTTGCTCATCTCTAATCTCCCATTCCTTCCCCCTCCTTGCCCCCCCCAAGCCTGGTAACAGATTTTCCTCAGGGTGTGCGGGAGTGTCAAGAACCGGATTTGGCCCTCGAGGCGCTCTTAAAGGAGCGGTGCCAGCTACTGAAGGATCAGGAGGAGTTCCAGGTAGGCAGAAATAAATGTGTTCCTTTCCCACCAAGCTGTGGCATGAACTTGGTGTGAATGTCTGGACTGCCACTGGGTTTTTCCAATGGGGAAACTCAAATTCCCTGTTTAAAATAAATTATTCTGCTGCCAGAGTTTTCCAGCTTCCTGAATATGTTTTGTGGAGTGAAGAAGGGCAGGGTAGAGCATGACAACCGTTTCAAGCTTTATTCTTCCAACGCTGGTTAGGAACCTCCAGCCAAAGGCTCTGATCAGGCCCGGCAGGAGTCCTAATTTGGCCCACAAGGCTGTTCCTCCAGAAACAACCATCAGATGTGGGTCAGGTAAGGACACTGCTGCAGAAACGGGAGCTTAAAATCGTACTCCTGATTATTTCTTGGCAAACGGACCTTGCTGATCGGCACTGACAGACTGCCACTTTTGACTTTTATCCATACACAGGTGTGGCCACGATTCAAAAAGTGCCTGCAGTACAAACCGAAATTTTCCCTCTGCAAACAGCCTTCCTGGTCTGCATAAGAAAAACTTCGCTTTGTAGGCATCCAAACCACACCTGCAAATAGGTGGGAGGTGGGAGCCAGCGGCCATTGAAGTTGTCACCTGCCGTAATAACGGTGACAGGTGGGAGCAGTCGCCCGTGATGGGTGAGGATTTGGCCCGCCAGCCAGATCCAGGCCCCTCTTCCTGGCTCTGCAGCAATGGAGGCCGGAGCATTTACTTTAAAGCAGGTTCTGCAGCAATGGAGGCCGGAGCATTTACTTTAAAGCAGGTGGGGAAGGAAGGCTGAGAAAGGAAAAGCCCAGGGTTTTGCAAAGTGAAATTCTACAACAGCTTGGAATTATGAAACCCCATGCATTTCCGCCGCCTCCTTGCCTAGGTGGGAGCGTGTCACTTGCTTCGCTCTACTTTGCTGGGCACTAGAGGGCACCAGGCACCTTTTTTAAAACGCCAACTTTCTGAAGCTTGCAGTGCGGCTATTCCTATTTAAGTGCATTGCTGGAGACTGTTTGCAGTACGGAGAGCTAATAATAATAATAATAATAATAATAATAATAATAATAATAATAATAATTTATTATTTATACCCTGCCCATCTGGGTGGGATTCCCCCAGCTTCACCCATCTAATAATAGCACAATGCAGAAACAGCTTAAGAAGGAAGTTTGGGGTTCTCCGCCGCTCAGGGCCCCAGAATCCAGCCATCAACCATCTGCGAGAGAGCAAGTCAACTGAGGCTGGCCCTGTGATATATAGGAGGCATGTTTGCTCCCAGCCCCCCAGTGGTGAGAGGAAGAAGCAGTCTCCTATTGCTGGAGAGGCAGATTCTCCCCTTTCTGTTCTTTCTGGTTACTAAATCAGCCTCGTGTTTAATAACCCAGCCAGGTGGGTGGGGTATAAATAATAAAATTATTGTTTTTATTAATATTAGCACTAGCACTGTAGCCAGAAGAATTTACTTACTTATTTTATTTATTTTTATCAGCTTGCCCAGTGCCCAAGAAGCAGTTTACAACACATCCATAAAGCAGCATTAAAGCGCTTGACATCTGACAGCGACACACAGAAATGGGTGCTTGAGCTACGCGTCAGAAAAGGCCTCTGTAAGGAGGTTCTTAAGGAAGTGTGGTTGCACAGTAGTAAAAAGCAAGGCATTCCGCAACTGACACACACTCTTTTCCTTTTAAAAAGTGTTTTTATTTTCAAAGTTTCAAAAAGAAAAAACAGTTTTTTACATACGCGCGCGCACACACACACACACTTTCACAAAACCATAGTCCATGTCAGTACCTTCATGGGGTTCCCTCCACCCCCTCCCTTGGCTTCCAAAATTCATCTTCTTTTTTTATCTGCATCTAATTACATTCATCCAAATTATTATACTTCATTTTTATCCTTTCTTATTTTAAATTACAAGTGCTATGTCAATCCTGCTAACGTTTTTAGATTTTTACACTGTTCTTTAATATATTCTATGAAGTTATGCCATTCTCTATTAAATTTGTTATCTTCTTGGTGCCTGATCTTCCCTGTCAGCCTTGCCATCTCTGCATAGTCCATCATCTTCATTATCCATTCTTCTTTTGGTGGGGCTCTTTCTTCTTTCCATCCCTGGGCATATAATATTCCTGCTGCTGTTATCGCATACATAAACAGTACTTTCCTATCCTTCGGTAATTCTTCTCCTATTATACCTAATAAAAAGGCCTATGGTTTTTTGTTTTTTAAAAAATAAAAGTTATTTTAAACATTTTTTCAGTTCATTATAAATCATTTCCCAGAAGGCCTTAGCTGTTTTTACAAGTCCACCACATTCGGCGAAATGGACCTTCTTTAACTTTACACTTCCAACATACGTTGGTTGTGTTCTTGTACATTTTCGCTAGTCTTGTACGAGTCAAATACCATCTATACCTCGTTTTCATATAATTCTCTTTTAACGTACAGCAAGCTGTAACCACAGAGACTAGGGCTTGCTGATCAGGAAGTTGGCAGTTCAAATCCCCGCGACGGGGTGAGCTCCCGTTGCTCGGTCCCAGCTCCTGCCAACCTAGCAGTTTGAAAGCACGCCAAAGTGCAAGTAGATAAATAGGGACCGCTACAGCGGGAAGGTAAACGGGGTTTCCGTGTGCTGCTCTGGTTCATCAGAAGCGGCTTTGTCATGCTGGCCACATGACCTGGAAGCTGTACGCCGGCTCCCTCGGCCAATAACGCGAGATGAGCACCACAACCCCAGAGTCGGTCACGACTGGACCTAATGGTCAGGGGTCCCTTTACCTAAGCTGTAACACATGCTCTTTTCCAATGCAAGCCGTATGGAACTTTTACCATAGAGATACCAAGGATAGAGTGACGTCACTTGGCTCCCATTGAGAATCACGGACGGATGGTGACTTTCTGTTTGAATACAGGCTGCACATGGAAGACTCTAGGCTGTCTCTGAGGTTTTCTGTCTGCTGCTCAAGGAAGTGGGGAGGGGAAAAAAACTTGAGTTGGCTTCCTTGCCACGGATCCTGGAACTGTGCCATTCATTTCCGAGTGTGGTTGTGTCACAACGCCACCATCTCTCTCTCTCTCCCCTCCCCCTGGCCAAGTACTCTTCTTTTACTTGTTTTGAGGGTGGGGGTCGGATGGACATGTTGTTTCTGTTTCATGTCATCTTGTGTTTATTCTCAACAGACATGTTCCCACCCCTGCTGTTAGCCAGCGACAGTTTTCCCTGAACGTAGCAATTAGGCTGTGCCGAGCTTGATAATTAAACAATTGGCATAATGGAGTAAGTGTGGGGGATGGGGAACAACCTCACTGTGGCATTAAATTCTTTTTAAAAAAATAAAAATAAATCCTAACACCTCCCTCCCCTTTTCCCTGTTCAGCTCCAAAAAAATCTCCATGTTGAGGTGAGACTGAGAACACATTCCTACCCATAGGAAGCTGTGTGGGCTGTAGTCTAAAGCCAAGGAAGGTGGTTTTGGTAGCCCACAGCTGGTATAAGCAAGGCTGAGCAGATGCATGAGCCGCAATAAGCCCTGTTAATTGTAGGCAGAACGGCCAACATGCAGGCATATGTCATTTTATTTGCATGCCGCCTTTCAGTAGTTAAGGCCTTACTCAAGGGGGCTTACGTTGTGAACAAATTGTCTAAAATAGCAATAAACAATAAAACCCATCAAAAAGTACACAAGCAAATTGAACAACTTCCCCGTTAAATCATGATAAGATCTAAAAAAATAAAGATACAAAAACATTCAGTAACAATTCAGTAACAGCAACAAAGGACCCCAATGGAAAAAACAACAACCCTAAACAGTACCCCAACCAAAGAGTTTGTTCTGCAGCCTCAGCTTTTGCAGCTGGAGTCAGTCCAGGTCCTGCCTTCCCAGGCCAGGTGGTAAGTGACCTGCAAGGCAAAGGATCAGATCTTCCAGGACTCACAGCCAAGATGGTCCAGCTCCTATTTAGCCGTACCATTTCAGACTGGGGGTAGGGCTGTGTGTTGTCGCCTATTGGAACATTCACTTATGAAATAAGATGGGGGGGGGAGTAAAAGGTTCACCCTGCACTTGGCATTTATTTACTTATTTATATGTTGGCTGTGTTTATTTCCTGCCTTTCTTCTCCAAGGAGTTCAAGATGTGGTTCTACTGCCTTCCATTTCATCTTCTCAACAGCCCTGTGGTGTAGGTTAGGCTGAGAAAAATTGACTAGCCGAGGTCACCCAGGGAGCTTCATGGCTGAGTGGGCATTTGGACCCCCTGGTCTCTAGGTCCTCGTCCGAAACTCTAACCCAGCAGTAGGCAACCTAAGGCCCATGGGCCACAAGCGGCCCGTGGGGGTTGTTTAACCGGCTCACGAGCCGCCCCCGAACCGAGCCACCCACTCGGGGAGTCCCCACGCACTGTGCTAAACCGGTGTGGTGCGGGGAGTCGCTTCCGCGGCACCGGAAATTGTATCTGTGGATGTGCGGATGCAGGCACCGGAAATCGCCGGTGCGCATGCTCAAGCTCAATCTGGCCCACGGAAGGATCTCTGCTGGAGTGAGACAGCCCAGGCGAGGTAAACCTTGCCGACCCCTGCAGTCTAACCACTACACCACACTGTCCAGGAGAATGCCAGCTGTGTCATGATTTCATTGCCACCACACGCTTTATTTGCAGTTGGTGAGGCTTTCCACTGCCTGCCCAAGTTCAAGGCAAACGCTTAAGAACGGAAAGCCCATTAAAGAAGGAGCAGAACTTGCCTCTCTTCCCTTACTTTTATTTTTATTTCGTTTTGTTCTTAAAGGAGGAGCTGGATTTCTGTGAGGCCCTGCTGCGCCTTTGCTTCCATGGTCAGCCTGATGATAACAGCATGGACCGGTAACTTGGCTTCCCAGAAGAACCCTTGACACTGTTGGATGTCCATGCTTGCACTTGGAAGCTGTGTCAGTTGGAGAGGCTTGATGGAAACGCCCGTGTTTATCTTCCCATTCACTGATCCGGCGACAGGCTGCAGTAACAGAAGATCTCTCTGAAACGAGATACATGGCTTGTTAGCCTAATGATCAGCAGGAAGACACTTTCATAAGCCGTTGCTGCGTAACTTCCTCTCGGTGGTTCTGCAGAAGCATTCATCTGCTAATCTACCTTCCCAGCCACACCCAGGCAGTTCTACCTTCATTAGCCATAGTTTTGAGATGGCTCTTGAGATCTCCATTTTAATTGAGGGAAAACTAATCCTATTTCCTGTTCTCCGCTGCTTGTTATTAGGGAAAAGATGCTTAGTCAGGTGAGAAGGCCTGAGTGCCGTTTAGAATGTAGATGATCAAGAATTGCCTTCTTACTTCCGCAGCATAGGGGAACTGGCTATTCTACAAACCTACTCTGGGTTGTATATTTGGGGAGCATTCGTTCAAAAGGGGGTGTGGTTTTGGTGTATCTGCCTGCAAAGGACAGGACCTGTAACTACCTTTTTTTAAAGTTACTGATAGAGATGGGAAAAGCTTGTCCCAGCTGAAGAATTTCTCGGGGGTGATTGTGTGTGTGTGGGGAGCTTAAAAAATGCATGCGACAACTCGAAATGTATTGCAAACAGCTTGAATCTCCCACAACTCTGCTTTGCTGTTGCTGTGTTCACTATTCAGCATTTTTTTTTAAAAAAACAAAACAAAAAAACAAGTTTCTGTTTCGGGTGCTAAGACTGTCATGTTTTTGTTTTTCCTACTAGCAAATGCCTTAAAAAACATTGAAAATAATGTTTCCATTTCAAAGAAGAAGAAAAGATGGCAGATCTTTCAGTTTAGGGGTTAACAACAAGAAGCCCCTTACTCAAAAGTGGCCTTTTGAATATCACCAGCTGGTTCCCCACCTCCAGCTGTAATCACAGGAGCAGAAAGATATTGTATTGGCCTCAATACGAGCCACCCCAAATACTGGCTGCACCCCTAAAATGTGATATATTAAGTCACAGCTTCTCATAAGAGAATAATATTCTAGGCTGCACTCTGATTTTTAATACCAGCAGGTGGGGGGAAGCATAGCCTAAATAAATACACCGCTAGTACAGCATGTACGTAGATGGGATACAGGAGTGGGGAGGGACATGGTAATGGGACTTGCTTAGCAGTCTTACTTTATAAATGGGGAAGGAACTAACCTACCATTCTCCTTAAAGCTGCCTTCCCACAAAGCTAGGTACCAACTAGGTTCTTGCGAGTGACAGGATGATAAAGAGCTGCAAAACCGTGGCCAGGATCCAAAGGGTGTTCTCAGCGTCTTTCCCCCCATTATTATTTGCAATGCTAGTTGGTTGTGCCATGTCACAAATAGCTTACAAGACTCTCCTTGTCTCCTCAGTTGTCAGGCAACTGTGATAGCTCGTCAGTAGAGCACGAGACATTTAATCTCAGGGTCGCGGGTTCAAGTCCCATGTTGGGCAAAAGATCCCTGTACCAAGCGGGTTTGACTAGGTGACTCTTATGGTCCCTTCCAACTCTACAATTCTATGATTCTAAGATTACATGGGAGGGGGCTGTAACCCACGTAACTAGTCCCCGGCATATCCAGGCAGGGCTGAGAAAGACCCCTGCCTGAAATCTATGGGTCAAATGGTCTGACTTGATATAAGGCAGCTTCCTACTTCTTTTAACAGAGCAAAGGTATTTCCACACCAGTCCTCTGAAAAAGTACATGGTTAGCATTTTACAAAGGGCAGACTGAGAATGGGGGCAAGTATAAGCCTAGCCACAGTTATCAAATCTATGGCTAAAATGGCACTTGAGATCTGGGCTGAGTTTGAAACTGGATTGATATAAGATGAATGGGATGTATTAATTTATTTGAACACATCTTTACTTGGAAATCAGTCCCATGGATTTGCACTTCAGAGTGGTATATACGCAATGTCCACATGCTGTTATTATTTAGTTAGCTTGTTAGTGGTTTAACACAAAATAAAAAAAAGTTTACAAGCGACTTAAGAGGCGTAGCATTATAAACAGGTGATGATACATTAAGATAAATCCTTGTAAAACTCATTAAAGAGATCCAGCTGTGATCCTATGTACTGAGAGCTAACTCCATTCTCTTCAGAGTGAATCCTTAGGTAGCCAAAATGCAATTGTCTATGCACAAGTGGGGGAGGAGTATTAGCAGGCTTGGAGGAACCACAAGTTTTGCAGAAGTACAGCAAATACTTTAAAAGGGGAAACCCCTAGGCTAGGGGTGTGGGAGCCCCAAAGCCACTCTATCAGGACTATGCCGGGAATGTTGGCTGATGGAGCAGATGGAAAACCATGTGGGGGAGGGAATGGAATGAAGTATCCTGTTAGAAGATCTGTTTGGCTGGCACCCTGAGCAGCAGTTCTTCACATTGAAAAATCCTTACAGGTGGAACAGCTGGTTTGTAAAAAATAATTTATGCCCTGCTTCAAAAGGACTCCCAAAGGTGGCTTGCAGTCATCGAAATAATACCTTAAAAACAGATAAAAACAAACGAGACTCAGACCAAATGCTTAGAAAATTTTAAAAGTTATTTCACTTTAAAAGTACTGTATAGCGGAGGGAGCCAACTGGGCCTTTTTAGTTGAGTGCTTCCACTGAAGATGCCTTGCCCTGTGTTTCACTTCCAAAGACAACAAGACACAGTGAAGAATTGGATAATGAACACAGCCTTAGAACGATAGAATTCACTTCCCACAGGATGTGGTTATGGCCACCAATTTGAAAGGCTTTAAATGATGATTAGACAAATAGATGGAGGATAAGGCTTGCAGTGGCTACTAGCCCCTGTGGCCACGTCCTACCTCTGCTGTCAGAGACAGGATGCTACTGAATGCCGGCTGCTGGCCATCGGAAGTGGGGGAAATTGCTGTTGCGCTCTGGTCCTTTTTGTAAAAGTCTTTCCACAGGCATCCGGTTGGCCACCGTGAGAACAGAGTGCTGGACTAGATGCCCCTTTGGTCTGATCCAGCAGAACTCCAATGTTTGCTTATGTTCCCAGCTGAAATCGCCCAAATGTCTCAACAGCAAATTCTGAAGAATGACACCCTGACCTCGACAGTTCACAACACCCAGCCAGCAAAAGACCCCCATGCAATTTAGGATAATACTTTGCAGCATAAAACAATAGAAATACTTAACTAACTGACCAATCAGGCGGTTCTCCCGCCCCCCCCCCAATAAAAGTCCTGCGCCCTTCTAACAAAATTCTTGGCTATGCCCGCGTAGTCATGCGAACTGTAATCCAGAGAAGTGTCTGCCATAATAAATGTGAGGGTCTTCAAGGTGCCAGAAGCCTGCTGATTTGTCTGCAAGAATCTGAAAGTGTACCTACAAAAGGTTTCAACGAAACTTCCAGTACAAAATCGTTGAGAAGAAACAAAATGAACCGGGGGGGGGGAGAGAATACACAAGGGTGCAGTAGGAAGTAAAGCAGAAGCCAACAAGAGTAAGGTTGCAATATGGTGGCAATTTCACTTGGGGAGCAGAAGTATCGAAAGGAGCAGGACAACTCTCTTAAGTAAATGATGCTCAGAAGGAGGCGAGGGAGCCTAACGCAGGCGCAGGTGCGCCTCTCTCTTCCCTCAATTGACAAACGGGAAAGGCGGGGGAGCCAGGAGGAGGAGCTTAAGTTGGAGGACAGAGGCGGGGCTACGCGAGCGGGCAGGCGGGGGTACAGAGCGCGCGGAGGAGGAGGAGCATCGGCAAGAGAACGCCGAGTTAAGGGGAGGGGAGGGGCCAAGCGGAAGGAGGAGGAGGAGGAAACAGCAGGTCGGCCGCTGGAGACGCGCGCGGGGGATTGTGGGATTGCGGCGGTGAAGGCCAAAAAAAAAAAAAAAAAACACAGAAAGAAAAAAAAAGAAAAGAAAGAAAGTGAAGAGCGGCTGAAGCGAGCGAAAGAAGCTCCTCTCCCGCGAGCGAAAAAGGAGCAGGAAGGAGGGGGCTCGAGCCCGGTGAGAGCGGTTGGCGGAGGGGGCGGGGGGAGGAAAACGGGGGGCGGGGGCGGAGATAGAAGGCGGGGGCGGGAGTGTGCTATATATATATAGGTATGTATATACATATACATAAATATATATATGTATGTACTGTCTGTATGTGAGGGAGTAGGGAGCGGTGTGGGAAGGAAGCTGCCGCCATTTTAGAGCTCCCTAAGGGAGACCCTCCCCCTGTTATACTTCACACCCACTCCGTGTTCCCCCTCGCACGCCCATATTTGATTTTTTAATCCTTTCCTCTGCCCCTCGTAATTCCTCCCGAGGCCCACCTCTTTCTCCGTGTCAGGTAACGAGCCTCCTTCCTTCCTTCCCACCCTGCCTCCGACTCGGCGGCTTCACCTCTGTCTCCCCCCCGGTAGCCTCTTCTTCTCTACACTCCCATCCTCTTAAAAGTGTCTTTACTGTCTTTGGAAACAGCAGCAGCGACACAGTTTCTCTGCTATAGTTGCTATTCAAGAGGAGAGAGGGCCCGCTCTCAACTGCCCCCTAAAAAGCATAACAAACACGTTTTGTTGCAACCTGCAAAAGTTCAGGGAAGCCGACCTTTCAAAACCCGTTTGAAGGGAACTGGAAACCCAGAAAACTGAAGTGGAAGTGCTCTCCTTTTGTAAAAACTTGAGTCATGTTTGCTAGCTGGTCAGACTGATAAACAGGTGTTTTATCTCCTTTTTGAAAGGTGCAGGCCCTGGTTTTTCTTGCCTTTCTTGAGTACAGAGAATTGTATGTGGGTGGGTTAGTGATTTTTTTAAGGCGTGTTAGTGATGGTGCACAAATGCACACACAGTTTTCTTTATTTTTACTTGCTATTCTTTCTTGCTATTCAGGGTTTGATTAGCTGGGAGGGAAAGAATTCAGGGCCCTACTACGTATTCAGTCCTCACCCCAGGTGTGCTTTTCTCACAATACCTAACTCCTTCCAGATTTTTTCTATCCTCTTCTCCCTCCTCACCCTACTAGCTGTAAACCATGTATTTTATTTAATACTGAAACGCCCACAGGTACCATGTCTGTTTATTTCTTCTAATGCTATACAAAATAATTGCTGCTCTGTACTTCACTCCACATGATTGCTGACATGAATTAGAAATGCTACATGTTCTTAAATTGCAAACAGAAGCTTCACCCTTGTTATATAACACTCCGTAACCTTTCTGCTGTGTACAGAAGGGTGGTTAAAGTGTGTTAATGGATAAACTTAGTTCTGATAACTGAGTACACATGGACCACTAACACCTCCCTGCTGACATTGAATGACCCTAAGGGCTATGGCCCTAGGTTCCCTTTTACAGAGATGTCCTGGAAAAGCTTGATCTCTCAACCTCTTTCCATCCACAATTGTGTGACTGTTTTGTACTGTTCACTGAGGGCTCCTGGTTGTTTCTCCACACTCTATTCCCTTCTTTCCACAAGCTTTAATTTTCCTGGTAAGCTGTAAAAACATGGCTTGTCATTTTTGCTGTATTTGGTGAGTCAGAGGAATAATGGTTCCACATCTCTCTTGAAGGCAGGAGCTGACCTCTCTGATGGTCTTGGGATTCTATGACTCCCTTCACAGTAACTTTCATTTTGTGCAGGATAGGGAACTGGCTGTCTTTGAATATGTTTGCTACCTTAGGTGGGAGTTGCCTCATGTTTTTCAGGTCTGTGGAGAAAATGCATTGCTGGTTTAATTTACTGCATTAACCTTTAGATGGCTTCACCTGGAGATGTGGGGCATGTTAACAAGTTGAAAAAGCAGATGAACTTTGTTTTATGTTAAAATACTGGCTGAGTGGCATTTGGGGGATCAAGAAATTGGATTCTGGCTTTCCTTTCACATAGCTGTTTTCCTTGTTGAGCCTTCTGGATACGTGAATTTTGGGTCCCCTATTTATTTGGAGGAGAATCCATATATTTTTGGTTACTTTTAATGTGGGCAGGTGCCTACTTCTTGGGACCTTTCTAAACAGGAAACTGGAATGTGCTCCACTTTCTCTTCTGACTTATTTGTGTCTTTTAATTCATGGTCCTTGTCACAGTTTCTGTGGACCTGATGTTCCCTTGGTCTCTGTTCATTCTGTCAATAAAATAAATGAAACTATAAAGTGCTGATTCATGAAAGTGAGCTTGCAAGACTGCTGGTGTATTGACCAAGGAAAGACTGCTAGGTGAATTACAGTCATTGCAGCATCATGTGTGTGCGTCTGTTCATATCTTAAAGTAAATGAAAGACACTCAGCTTGGTTCCGGAATGAGGGGCTTGCTCTCTGGGAAATGATGCGAAGTTAGAATTGTGGAGAGAGGAGGAGTTCTACTTGGGTAACTGTAGAAAAGGCCTTATAGTTTGTGAATAGTGAAAATTGGTTTGAATTGTTGGAGATGCAGCTTAGGCAAGTAAGGACTGGGGCAGAATGCTTCAGAACCTACAGTCATTTCCTCTGCTACTGTGGCATAACAGGATTAAATAGCAAGGAAATGTGATGGCATTGTTATGTGCTTATCTTACCTTGACTTTTGAGTAGTGGTGGAGAAAAAGGGTTCTGATCAAATGGCGTTTTTGCCATAACCCCACTAGTGGTGGCCCCATCAGTTTCTTAGTCAAGCAAATGAACCAGCTGTCAGAAACTCTGTTACTGAGAACCAATGTGGTGTAGTGGTTAAAGTGTTGGACTAAGACCTGGGAGAGCACTCAGCCATGAAGCTTACTGGGTGGCGAGTCACTGTCTCTCAGCCTAACGCAGGCATAGGCAAACTCGGCCCTCCAGAGGTTTTGGGACTACAATTCCCATCAACTCTGACCACTGGTCCTGTTAGCTAGGGATGATGGGAGTTGTAGTCCCAAAACCTCTGGAGGGCCGAGTTTGCCTATGCCTGGCCTCACCTATCTCACAAGGTTGTTATGAGGATAAACTGAGAAGAGGGTGAGCTATGTATGCCACCATGAGCTGGGGGGAGGTGGTATATAAATGTAGTTATAATAGTTATTATTATAATAAAAATTGCTATTGTAATAAGTCATTGCAGCAGCCCATAATCTGAAAAGTAGAGGTGCTAGTTTAATCTAGTGGCAATATAGAGCTGAAATGGTAAGCATTGGGGAGACGTGTGACTTTTGCCTACTGTGTTATGTGATGTGCATGCATTGTTGAATCTAGTCTTACAGTACAACCCTGCACATGTTTACTCAGAAGTGAATCTAATTGTGTTCAGTGGTGTTTACCTGCAAGTGGTGTTTATCTGAATATAGGATTTCAGCATAAATTAGTTGAACTTAGTTGTCCTTGAAATCAATGGGCAAGTCAGTAATAATTTAAGTTCCACAAAAATAAAAAAAATGGAACTGAAGTATTGTTAAATTAGCCGGGATGCCACCCATCAGATATAGAGTATAACCTTTCACATGAATTTGCACATTGTCATTATGTTGGATTTTCTGTTTTGTGAAAATACATATGTTTAACTGATTTAACGATTGCACCTGTTTTGGGATACTCCTGAACTGAAAGTTTGCATTTCTAATGCACAGAACAGGAGCACTTAATTGGGAAGTGCATCCAAGGAATCTGGAGGGGGGGAGTTGTGAAGCAAGGGGAACCTTTATAGCTTGTATAATGTTTGGATCTGACTTCAAACAAAAATTACACTAAGACGTGTTGGGTGATTAATATTATTTTGCTTTCCCCTTGTACCCTGCTATCATCCTCGGTCCGTTTCCCTACTTTAGGGCAGAGTCTGGGAGGATTGGTCAGGTGTGTGTATATATGTGTGTTTTGTTTCATTTCTCTGTTTATATTTGGCTGCTGTCCATTCGTGAGATCAAAATATGCAGAAGGTCTATGGCAGTGGTGTCCCCTTTCCATTTATCTGTCTGCTATTAAAGGCAAAAGGGGATTCTACCCATCAGTCTCTGTGCCTTGGTTAAACTTGGGACCACTTCAACCTTTTTCTTTCTTTACCTGGGGGAGTTCAATATCTCAGAGCTGCTGGTGGTTGTTTTTTTAAGCCTACCACAAGAGATCAAGATCCACAGCTAGGCATGGTTAAATGTAGGAGATGTACAGCTGCTGCTTGCCTTGACAGCTTTGGCAGAAGAGACATAAAGCTAATCCTGCTGCTACTATCAGCACATAAGGAAGTAATTGAAATAAGAGACTTCAATTTCCAACAAAGCGTTTCTTTTAGTACCTTTTGACAGACAGCCTGGGATTTGAAATCCTTATTTATTTTCCACAGCAGGACTGATCTGGGGCAGGAGTAATGTATACTTCTATGCTCAGTCAGCAGTAGGGACAAGGGCTTGTTGCACACAGGCCAGATATGAGAGATTGTGCCACAGTAAATTAGCTGTTGTTTTGACAAATGCCACCTTTTGCTTAGCTTTGATGGAGCTGTAGTGTAAGGAAGTGCCCATCCAATATACAAACCACCCCCATCATTGCCAGAAGAGTTCTGTGGAGTGGGTTGACCTACGTCTTGTTTATACAATCAATATACCATAGATGTTTTCCTAGAGTGGTTCTCCTGAGATATACCCTGTCTACACAAGAAAGGGATCTTGGGTCTTTCAGGAACATACCTTCACTAAATATTTTGGACCACCCATGGTGCACTGTGGTCCTCTTTGACATTTTTTTATGGTCACCTTAAAAAGTGATGGATAACTGTGACAAATGTGTGTCATACAGGAGCACTCAATGAGAAGCCACAGTTGTTTTGCTTGGTGGAAAAGCAGGGTTTGCTCTGCTTAATTTTGGTATCTTCCCACAGTGAAACAACAGTGTAGTTCACTTGTACAACGATGATTAATTACCCGCCCTTCACCCTAAGGTCCCAGAGTGGATTACAACATTTAAAAAATTAAGAACAACTTAACAACCACAAAAATAGGGTGAGTCCTGAAAATATACACCTCAAGTGTCAAAAGCCAGGGTATAGAGGTGCATCTTCAGCTGTCACTGGAAACTCTGTAATGAAGGTGCCAACTCTGTGGGAAGGGAGTTCTACAACTTAGAGGCTGCCACAGATGATGCAATTACCGGTAGCTCTTCCCTGCCAAAGAACCACTGTGCTGTGGCAGCTAGAATTCTTGCTTCTCTGTCTGACTTCTGGCAGCAGTAGCACTACACTTCGTTTCATTGGTGGTGGGAATGTAGTACAGATGGCTCCAGGCTCTGGCTATAAAGCATGGGTTGCTGTGCCTGCGGCCCTCCAGACATTGCTGAAAACAAATACCCATCAGCCCCAGCCAACAAGGCCCAATGGTCAAGAACGACAGGAGTTGTAGTCCAACAACATCTGAATTGCCACAGGTTCCCCAGCCCTGCTGTAAAGGATAGGATTGTAGCAGGAGGGAAGGGAAGGCAGGGATTGAGAGGTGGGCCATTCCATTTTGCGTCTCATCTAGTTGCCCAAGGTAAAATGGTCAACAGTTTTACTACTATCACTGCTGCCGATACTACTACTACAAATATAATCATGGTATTTATCAGACTGGTCAGTTGCTTGTTACTCCAGTGTCTCCAGCTGATGTACAACGCATTAAAAACCTAAATAGAAATGAATAGAGAAATGCATAATGCCATAAAAAACAAAGCAAACAAATACAGTACTTAAGAGGTGATCCCATTAAATGAGAAACCTCTCTTCAGGTTGCATAAGAATTGGGAATTTGGAAAGAAGTTGGAGGATGAATCCAAAATGGGCAATGAAAGTATCTGCATAATTTTTAAATGATCAGAAGGCCTTGATGTGTTGAGAATGAGTGTTTGTGCATGTACAGTGGTACCTCGGTTTATGAACACAATTGGTTCTGGAAGTCTGTTCATAAACTGAAGCGAACTTTCCCATTGAAAGTAATGGAAAGTGGATTAATCCGTTCCAGACGGGTCCGCGGAGTACTTAAACTGAAGCGTTCATAAACTGAAGCATGGGTGTAATTGGTTCCGGAAGTCTGTTCATAAACTGAAGCGTTCATAAACTGAAGCAAACTTTCCCATTGAAAGTAATGGAAAATGAATTAATCCGTTCCAGATGGGTCCGCAGCGTTCATAAACCGAAAATTCATAAACCGAGGTGTTCATAAACCGAGGTTCCACTGTATATGTACAGCCTGTAATTGAACAGATGTCAAAACTTGCATTTTACCAGAAATATACTGTGCTAAAATGTAATAGTAACTGGAGAGTTAATACTCCAGTTGCAAATAATCACAGCAACCAGGGGGAAGCTTAAGAACTGCCTCCATACAACTAGGGAGGGGAATATTTTTAAAATTGGTGTAGAACCAGTTCTCATATTTTGAGGCCACCCACATCCACAAAAGGTTAATATAGGCATGAGTATGCAGTATACATTTGTGGGCTAGACACCTTAACCATGTTTCAGAGGCTATCTTGCTTCCTCCTGAGCTGTAGTTTACAGGTTTCTCGGTTGCTAGTTAGGGGGCAAGTAATGGTTGATAAATTTCTGTAGTTGGCTTTCTCAGTGCTATTGGTCTTTCTTGACAGCATGCAGTGCATAGAATGTGTTGCGTATTCTTGGTTAATTCAGAGGTGACTCCCATCAAGTATGCATCTTAGAACAGATCCTACCGTAGAGTGCTCCGCAGCAGGTCGATGTTAAAACATCTACAGGTGATATCCACCATGGAGTCTTTCCTTTCCAAAAGCATTTTATTTCTTTCCCAAACCTCATACAATGATCTAATCACATGATTTGTAAAACCTTTATGTACTTTTGTCTTCTCATACCAGCCTAAAAATGTAAGAGGTAGGTCTACCAAAAGACTTGGAAAACAGAAAAAAATAATTTGGGTTTGCTTACTTTTGTCCAGGAGGTAGGGCATGTCTCTGTAACCTTAATTGCTTTCTTCCCCCTGCCCCACATACAGAAATTGCGCTTCTCTTTTCACTGTTGCTGTGAGACACTCCAATTATTGCCAAACCCAGTACAGTACAGTACTTGACAATCTGAATCAGAAAATCTAACTTGGATCTCTCCCCTACTCACCTAGTCATAAATTTAGAATGTGGAATTCAGGTTTTCTGATTATAGAATTTGGCAAGCGTGTTGAGTTTTTGTGGGTTTTTAAAGGCAGTTTGTGGTCTTGGGCCTAGTGCTGTGTACATATTTCAACATGCTTGTGCGTGCATGCAGTTTTGAGTAAGAGTGTGTGGCATAGCTGGACTGAAACGGATAGGGTGTGCTGGAGAGGACACACTGTAAAAAAAAAAAAGCACAGCAGCATTTCAGAGTTCCTGGCTGACAATGGCTATACAGTTGTACCTTGGAAGTCAAATGGAATCCATTCCGGAAGTCCGTTCGACTTCCAAAACATTTGGAAACCAAAGCGCAGCTTCAGATTGGCTGCAGGAAGCTCCTGCAGCCAATCGGAATCAGCGCTGGGTGTTCGGCTTCCAAAAATTGTTTAAAAACCGAAACACTCACTTCAGGGAGTCGATTTGTTCAGGAGCCAAGGTGTTTGAGATCCAAGGTACGACTGTAGTGGCATGATAAAGCTGGGCATATCTGTCTTGGGTCTCCTGCGTGGGTGTTCAATGCATTCTTTCAAAAACACACTCATTCTGTCTCTCAGCAAGTTTCCCATTGGCTCTGGGTGTCCTCCCCTTTAGGAAAGCTTTAACTATAACTGCTGTGGGGCAAGAGTTCCTGCTGGGGGGCTATACCTACCACACTCCAAAGTGTAGGTTCTCTGGAGTTGACAGGCATTTGTTCATACTGAAGTTCATAAATCAAGACTAGGTAATAGAGTGGGTTTAGGAAAGGTAATGTAAGAACGGGCGGGTGGGTGGGGTTCAACCAGGGATTGAAGGTAATCTCTCAGCTAGTGAACGATGACGAGCAAAATAGCCTCCATGACTGTGGAAATGATCTGAGGTATATGTGAGGTGACTGTGCTAATAGAGAGCAAGAGCTCTTGATCCTAGCCAAGGAAGCACATGGCCTTAAACTCTTTGCCAATAGTGAAACTGGAGGCTTGTAAAAGAGACCACCTTCTGCTATACTGTGACAAGGGTCATGTGCGTCGAAAAATGTTGCCCTACATATATTTAACAGAGAGTCCTGGCAAACATTAGTTTTGTTTTGTTTTTAGTATTTAGATAAATTCTGCCTTGTTTGCAAATGCCTCAGTAAGGCTAACAAAATAAAGATAAAACATAATAACAGAAGTGGAAGATCAGAGAAAGATAATAATAAAAGCAATAATTCATTTAAAACAGTCAAGAAACCAAAGGAGGCTCAATTATCTTAAACTCCAATCAAATACAATTAAAAGCCTGGGAAAATAGGGTGGACGTCACTTGGCCCCTACAAGGTATTAAAGAAGGTGCTAGGTGAAAATGCTTAGGGAGGGAGTTCCATAATTTGCTACTGAGAAGGCCTTCTTTCAGTCGCCACATTGTGTGGCATGATTGGGCCAGCCTACTCTTTCATAACAAGTGGAGATCTGCCTATTTGAAATATTCTCGGTTCTCGGAAGTTTTTACTTCCCTCTCAATCCATTAGTAGAGAGTAGTCTATGCATGCACAGGTTATCCCTTTTGGCTCCTTTAGGCTGAATACTTTCTTTAATATTTGCCCTTCTTCCCATTTTCCCGGAAGTTCTGGTCAGCATCTCCTGTGTCTTTTAAATCCCAGGACCAAGCTGTAATCCAGGGCTGTGGGATCTCTGGCCAACCAAATGTTGTTGGACAACAACAACAACAACAACAACAACAACAACAACACACACACACACCCTGTCCGCCCCATCAGCTCCAGGCAGCATGACCAATGATCAGAGATGATGGGAGTGATCTGGAGAACCATGTATTCCCCACTTGTGCTCTAGCCCTGCTATCCATGGTTAGGCATTAGACACTGGCTAAGCCTTGCAATTTGCCCAATTTTGTGTTGTCTTTTTCAATTTCCTAGCACACCTATCTACTGTCCCTATTCATTCTGCGCAGGCCCTAATTCTTGGCATGCTTTAGGAATGATCATCAACTGCTTGTGACACTGTGGCTGGTGCTTGCTTGGGTTTCGGGTGAATTTGAGACAACACAAGCCTCTCTTCCACCTCAGCTGAACCCTGATGACTCTGCTTCTGTGTCCATTCAAGCTGGCTTTTTAGCCTGCCACTTACAAAGGTTTACAAAGGGCTCATTAAGGAATTGTGACCAGTTGGCCAAGCGTTAGTGGAGTTGTGCAAGTGACCTTGGCTGATCCCGCTAACTGAGGGTGGGGCCAGAAAATCATCTAGGCTGCACTCTGGCGCAATGAGCAAGTTTGAGAATGAGAAAGTAAATAATTGTCCTGGAAATATTAGTGTCATTTTTGTATGCATCATAGGGCATGTGCCAGTGCACAAATGAGAAATGCAAGAAATGGTTTTGGATTATGATGGAAGAAAAAAAATTAAGAAATTTGAATCACTGAGCTGTGGATGTGCATATGTGTAGTGTGAGTGTGCTAAATTAAAACCTGTACTCTATAACAAATAGTTTCTTGCTGAAAGCCATAATCTTCTTGTTTCCCATAAGTAAAATAGGGCTCTTTGCCTTCTCGTATTCATATAACCTGATTTTGGTAGCGATTCCTGGCAATTTCAGCCTTTTTATTTTAATAAAGAGGTTTCTAGAGCTAATGGTCAGGGAAGACTTTTGACAACAAGCAGGGGATGTGATCCTGTTGTTTGGCAGATATTTTATTCCTGTGTGGCTGTGTCCCCTCCCATGGCCTCCAGTCAGATTCCCCCACCCATGCCACTCCTCATGCCACTTACTACTGCTCTTCATTTAAAAACAAAATATTGGGTTCAGAATAAAGCATACAAATGGAACACTGTGAGCTAACTTGGCAAAGAAGTTTTTTTTTATAAAAAAAGTGTGTGTAATTTACTTTTGATTCAAGTAAGTAAATTTTAATTTATATCCCGCCCTCCCCGGCCAAGACTGGGCTCAGGGTGGCTAACATCAGATATCAAATACATTAAAACAATAATAATAATAACTTTATTATTTGTACCCCACCCATCCAGCTGGGTTTCCCTAGCCACTCTGGGCAGCTTCCAGCAAAGATTAAAATGTCACACATTAAAAACTTCCCTAAACAGGGCTGCCTTCAGATGTTTTTCTAAATGTCAGGTAGTTGTTTACCTCTTTGACATCTGATGGGATTAAAGACACCTTAAAAATTAGAATGAGGATAAAATTTAAATATTGCCCATGAATTACAACCATAGGGTTCGAGAACCTCAAGTATTCATCAGGGCCAGCTATCCATGTTGGTCCCACATGAGCAGATAAAAGGGCCAAAGAGGTAACTTACAGGGTCCCATAGAGGGGGGTCAAACTGGGCCCGGACCGAAGGCCAGACAGAACAACTCTGTCTTGCAGGCCCTGCAGAAAGATGTCAAGTCCCGCAGGGCCCTGGTCTCCTGCGATAGAGTGCTCCACCAGGCTGGGGCCCAAGCCGAAAAAGCATTGGCCCTGGTTGAGGCCAGTTTAACCTGCTTGAGACCCAGGACCTCCAATATGTATTATTATTTGCGGGCCATACTACTAGTTGGGTTAGTTGTGTACCTGGTATGAGCAGTCCTAACAGCAGCAATCACACTCTTCAGGTGGTTGTACTGATGAGAAGAGAACTATAAGGAATGCCCTTGCCCTGCCTTTTAATGATATAGCCTACTAGCTAAATCTAAACACATGCTGTAATGTGGTGGTTTTGTTTTAAAAATGGGAAGTTAGAATGTTGGTTTGACAAATCTCATCACTTGACCCAGGAACCTGTCAGATGGGGTTAGAATCTCTTTTGATCAAACCGTGAGTTTGCTCCCCGATAAGTTGCCTGGAAAATTAGCAGTAAGGTTGTTCTTGGCAACCAAATCTTTGGCCAAGTGTCTTTGTTTTGTCTAAAACCTTTGTTTGCAGTATTGCTACCAAATACCACAAAGACCTGTTTGTTAACCGTAATCTACTTATATCAGTACCATATGGGCCTTCTGCCAAACTTGGTGTCAAGAGGCAAGGGGATTTTGTGGAATCGCAGCAACCTTCTGGAGAAGATAAGATGCCACCTTCATTTTTATTAATGGTTTTGTGGTGATTGTAACACGTTTGCAAGTCATCTTGGAAATTATGCATTGCAAGGTGAAATGTAAAATATTTTAAATAGCCAGTTTTCTCTTACCTTGAAATTGGTAAGATGAATAAGGACAGGGATGAATTATGGACATATAAACATCTTTAAGCAAGTGCCATTATCTGTTTAATTATCATCAGAAGCTTAAAAAAAGCAGGGCTATGAAAATGTCTGTCAAGAATAGTTCCTCCTATTGAAATCTAGTCCTTAATATTTATCTTTACGAACTCTCTAGCCTGTTGCCCTGCAAAAAAAAAAGTAGCACTTGGAACAGAGGCATGAATGTGGAGTGACTGAGCCTTTATTTAGAATCATACAGAGCACAGCTTAGGTATTACTTAACTGAAAAATGCCAGTAGAACAAACAGTGCTTCTGTGCCACTATGGGAGAAGACTTTGTGTCATAGTTCACCGCATTTTTCTTTGTTGTCAGAACCAAAGGGGCAAAAATCACTTTTAACCTGTTCCGAGGCACGTCCAATTCCAAGGATCAAGTCAAAATCGTATTTCTGTTCAACCAAGCTGAAGTTCTGACAGAGCTGCACATATTTGCAGTGGCCACTCAGAACTTGGGGGGGGGGGCTGCTGCTGTGGTTTTAATTTGGTAAACTACAGTACGATATACAAATAATAGTTTATAATGTTCTTATAAATTTGAAAGGGAAGGCTTATTGGTTCAGTAGTCTGAATTCTGCAGCTCAGGGGCGGGGAAACTCTGGCCCTGAGCCACATGCAACTTGCTCATATACCCCACAACAGTTAGTCTCTCCCACCAGTTCCAATGGAAAGCTGTTTTCAAGCCTAATTGCAATATATGTGGGAGTTACAACTAGGGAGGGAAGGAACAACCCTTCCTGTCCCATTAGCTCCAGTAGGAGGCTGTTTTCAGTCCTAAGTACCACATCAGGAAGTGATCTTCAAACCCTTTTTTCTGGGGGGGTTTGAGAATGTCAGGGTGCCCCCTCCCTGAGTATTTTGCGTTGACCCTGCCCATCACTGGCCCCTGGAAGGCTAGCCATGAGGGCGATAGTTCCCCACCCCTGTTGTAAAAGGTACACATACTGTTCCTTATCTACTGCTGCTGATTTGTTTTATTATACTGATAACCATGATGACTGCAAAATATTGTTTAACTTAAGAGATTTTTATTTAAAAGACCACCATTACTAAAATAAAATAAAACGTCCAGGGTTGTATAAAAAAGCTTACATAGACATTAAAAGATAAGGATCAGGTTTTGAAATACAGTAAAGCTTTAATAGTCAGCCAAAACCAAAAAAAACACAAAAACCATCCCCCCAAATTCTCTTTGGCTACAGCCCATTGGTTACAGCCTTGGAATCGACTTGTTCCAGTCCACAAAGAAGATGGCCGTTAGCTTGTTTTAATTTGAAATCTGGCAAAGTTACTGGGATGGCTGTCTCAAGAGTTCCATTCCTCTTTTATTGGTCTCTCACAAAAAGGTGCAGTTGCTGAATCTAACCTTACATGCCTGACCTGATTTGGTTTCTCAAGGTTTGGCACAGCTACTAAAGGTATAGAGCCAGTTATTCCTTAATCCTGCAGCACTGTCTGGTTCTTGCTACTCTATTCCTGAATATGACAAGCTGAAGTGTGTTTTCATAACCTGAGGGTGGAATTGTTTTTCCATTTTTCAGCACGGGCGAATGCAGGATTAAATGGACTGCTTCAGGGAGATTTTAAAACCAGAAAACAAATGCAGAAAAGGACTGAATTGCTTCCCTGTATTGGTTATGAACTTTCAATTTTTTTTGGGGGGGGGGGGTAAGCCCTTCCTGCCATCACTTCCCATTACAGTACGTATGTCATAATCTAAACAAGGTAGATAGTGGGTTGGATCCAGACTGCTAGTTGCAGCTGAGTCCCATTGAGGTCAGTAGGAACCCAGTTACACATGGCTAATTTTTTCACATCAATTCAAACGGGACCTAAGTATGACTTGCTTTAGTTGGGATACAGCCCCATGATAAAGCAGTAGTCAAAGTAAGAGCACAGGTTTACAAGTCCATAGTAATGTTGGCCAATACACCGTCTCACAGGCTACTGTGAGGCTACTGATTTGCCATGAACTATAAAAAGAATGTTGGTTGCAAGGAAAAAGTATAGGTTTATAAGGAGAATTCCTGGACGTGAAGATCCAGCTTTGGAGTAGGTACTTTTTGGTGAAAGAACCCCAGCTGAGATTTAAAATCACAAAATATGCAGCAGCAAAGTAAAGCATGGAAATATAGCCTGTTAGACCTTTAAAATATGATCTTGTGAGTTCCAAAACTTCTCTCTTCCCCAGCATAGAAAAAGACCACACATTTGGTAAATTAAAAATTGTTTACTTACAAATTCTTTAAAGGACAGATTAATGTGCTTTTCCATACAGCATTCAGAAAAAATTACACTGACAGTAAAGCTTGATTTCATTCCAAAGTGGTTAAAGTTCCTTAATTATTGGTATAGTAACTCAAGAGTGGTTTAAAAAAATTCCTTCAGTAGCACCTTAAAGACCAACTAAGTTTATATTTTGGTATGAGCTTTCGTGTGCATGCACACTTCTTCAGATACACCAGGACTTCCATTTCATGCGGCTCAATGTGGTGCCTTCCATAGTTCTAGTTACAGGTAGGTAGCCGTGTTGGTCTGAGTCGAAGCAAAATAAAAAAATTCCTTCAGTAGCACCTTAAAGACCAACTAAGTTTATATTTTGGTATGAGCTTTCGTGTGCATGCTTCACATGTATCTGAAGAAGTGTGCATGCACACGAAAGCTCATACCAAAATATAAACTTAGTTGGTCTTTAAGGTGCTACTGAAGGAATTTTTTTATTTTGCTTCGACTCAGACCAACACGGCTACCTACCTGTATCAAGAGTGGTTTGTGAGAGCCATGCGGTCTGAACTGGAACAACCAGCTCAGACCTCATATGCTGAGTTTATCAGTTGGACTGAAGGGGAGCAAGGACTTGATTACCTAGTTGAGCTAAGCCTGAAAGGCCAGCTTACTCTATGGTCAATCCCTTCATGCATGAATTAGAATTAAGCATGTTGGTTATATGGGGCTGTGCTATCTCTGGTACTGGAAGACATTTCTCTGCTGCCAGTCTTACCAGTAGTAGATAGTAGTGGGCTGGATGGACCAGTGGTCTAACTCAGACTAAGGCATTGCCATATATCCATATATATTCCAGCATGGTTCTGAATTGCTTATTGAATTGCTTATTGGCTTTGGCTTTGTCCTCTCAGCATTCAGCCATGGTTCATATTCCTTAACTATGGTTTGTCAAGAAGTCTGAATTCAGTAAGAAGCATGGATCATGCACACCTAATTCCTATTTTTAATAGCTGGCTTCTGATATTGGGATTTCTCAAGTGTAATGACTGAATGGCCAAATCATTCCATATGAGCTTTGGATTTACATGGTTCCCTTTTCCCTTCACTGCCACGCACCACATGTGTGAGTTCTTTCCCTGACTTGGTTCATGCAAACTGTAGCTTGCAAAACATTTCTGCTGAATGGGCAAACTATGGTTCACTTTTCCCCTTCAAAGCACAAATATGAACCAGAATTTTGTGGGGAGAATCTGAGTTTGTGAGGAGGACAGGATAAAGGAGGCACCTGGCCCCAAGGCTGAGAACTGGTAGCTAAACTGGCTTTGTTTCTACATCTGAACCATCCCAGTGCGAGAAACCAGCTGGTAGGAACACAGTTTAAGCATGTCTTCTCCTTGCTTCTGGCTCAATTCAGACATGGTGCCAAATCAGAGTGCATAAGGGGAGGAAGCAATTTACAATCCTAAGGATGGCCAAGCCGTGGCTTGATGTTACATGAGAACTGGCTCATTGTTGTCTTAAAAACACACACACACAACCCTGACTTTCGTACCTGATCAAGTTCTCCTGCAAATAATCCCAACTGTGTCCTCTCCTGCTGGGAATTTTCTGGACAGACCATCCCTTTATTTTCAGAGGTCCATCTAAGTAATATATTTTGTCAGTAAAGACAAATACGCAAGTCTAAGATAACCCAGAAAAGTGCAGGTTTTTTCCTTAAAGCAAAATCTTTCCTCTGGCCGATTTCTTTCCTCTATTCATGCTGCTGCAGAGGTCTTCCTTGCTACACGTGTGTGTGTTTAAGAATAGTGGAATAAAACTGCCCCCAGTCTTCCAGATTTTTGTTCTCTTTCCCTCGTTTGCCATGGCTGAGAGGAAGATGCGAGAACCTTCCCACCAACCTGAACTTCTAAACGCAGGACCTTAAAGGCTGCTCACAAGTAGCAAAGTCTTTTTCATGCCTTGTTAAACAGGTACTGTGTTAATTGGATTACAAATTGACTGACCTTATTGGAGGAATAGGCTTATAAATGTGCAAGCAGCCAAAGTAAGAGGGGGAAATAATTAAGATGTAAGAATATTTTCAGCCTGGAGATATAAAGGAAGGTAGATTGGATGGAGACATGCCATCTTCAATAACATCATCATAGAACCTATTAGAGGAGGCAGTGCAACATTAGCAGAGCTTGGGGATACCTACGGTAGCAAGTTTTCAAAGTCAATTTGGTGGTTCCGTGGGTAGACCCAATTATGCTACCCTAGTACCCTAGTAAAGTAGCAAAAGTGATTCTGCAACAGGTGTCCGGGGGTGGGGAAGTTTTCTCTATCATAATCGCTTGAGACCTGAATTGCATAAAATGTAGCTTAATCTTTCGCTCTTCTGTTAAGCACATGCTTTTAATCTTCTCTCTTGGCTTGGCTCAGAGGAGATTTCTCTTGCAAATCACTAGGATTTTCCAAAATAGTTAAATCTTTTTTCTTTCTTTCTTTTGCACAAAGATGTGGGGGTGTTTTTTTGTTTTTTTTTAACTTTTTCTTCAGTTTTCAAGCAAGTCTGATGAAGAGAGGAATTAAGAGGGCAAATCTCCTGTTTGTTAAATTACAACAAGGCTGACGTACAAGCTGCTTTCCCCTTGTGTTTAGGGGAGCCTCTTTGCCATTTCCCTGAGCGAGTGGAGTCAGGCTGCGCCTTCTGGAGCTATTGCATGACAGATAGTGGGAGATTCCCTTTCATTCAAGGCCCTGAGCAATTGCCTTAAAGGCGCTTCTCAAACTGCCTGATTAGGCACTGCTGGAGCAAAGAGCGGCTTGGCAACATAAAGAGCACTGTTGAATCAGACCAAAGGCCTAACTTGTTCCAGCCTCCTGGGTGTCATGGTTTATGTATGTGCATCTCCCCCGCCTTTGATAATAATAAGAAAGAAAATAGCTAATGTATAGAAGCCTGGGGTCCTAAAAACTTGATGCTGGTGCCTAGTTATTGAAAATAACTTGCATGTATCTGAAGAAGTGTGCATGCATACGAAAGCTCATACCTATGACAAACTTAATTGGTCTCTAAGGTGCTACTGGAAGGATTTTTTTTGATTTTTTTTTTTGACTGCGTCAGACCAACACGGCTACCTACCTGTAACATGTGAATGTGTGTGTGTGAACCTCAGCCACTGTTGAAATGTGGCCTCCTTCAGCTTTCCACCACATAAAGTGGTTCTCAGTCTAAACAAGTTTTGCCATTCTTCGTTGTGTCTACAGTGGTCCCTGTAACTTGCATGTGGTGTGTGCTTCCCACCCCAAGAAAAGACTTGAGACAGGGCTAGCTTCTTCAAATTCAGTGCTGAATGCCAAGAACATGAAATGATTCCCCCCCCCTCCATTCTTGCCTTCCACTCTAAACAGGATTGGGAAAATTCCAGGTGCTTACATGTTGGGACAGATGCATAAAGTATGTAGCAGGGCTTCCCCACCCATGCCCTCCACAGCCAGCCTTGCTATGTGGACAAAAGGCATATAGTTAAGCAGATAATTTGAGGGCTACGCTTCACAGCTGGGTATGGCAGTTATGAGGGGGATGCGCCTGCATTGGTTGCTGCATTCCCCTTAAAATGTTTGAAATCAGTGGCGTCATCCAGGGGTCGGCAAGGTTTACCTCGCCTGGGCCGTTTCACTCCAGTGGAGATTCTTCTGTGGGCCGGATCATGCATGCCCACAATTTCTGGCGTCTGTGCATGCACAGTGTGATTTCCATCACCACGGAAGCGAGTCCCCATGCCACGCTGCACCGGTTTAGCGCAGCGCACGGGGACTTGCCAAATGGGCAGCTCGGTTGAGGGGCGGCTCGTGGGGTGGTTAAACGACCTCTGTGGGCTGCTTGTTGCAGGTTGCCGACCCCTGGCCTAATCCTTTCCTGGGCTGAATGTGGCATTTGTCAAAGAAGGGCTGGCTGAATGTGGCATTTGTCAAAGAAGGGCTGGGATCTGATAGGTTTGAATAAGAAGTGCTAAAGTTCTGTCAGATCTAGCACTCTCTTAGCTGGTAAGCTCACAAGCAAGGCAAGGTGGTAACAGTGATATCCCTTGTGGGGGGTTTGTCCTCCTCAGACACAGTGAGAGCTAGGAATTTGCTTTTTTGAAGAAGAGAGCTGGAACCAGAGACTGGGTCTTGTTTGAAATGCCACATGCTGTACAGCACTGTGATTTGAATGCAACTGATAACACAAATGGTGTGGAGCGAATAATGGGGACTGAACTCTGGTTTAGTGGTTGGTGGGTTGCTTTGGGTAACTTAATTGTGTCTTATTTATTAAAAAAACATCTAAACTCTCCCAAGTGTTTTCATATTCTGTTGGAGATTGCGCACATATATGCAAGCAATCTGCCTTGGAATTCTAATACAAGGGGTTACATAAATCTGTTAAACAAATAACCAGCCTACCTCACATGGTTGTTGCAAAGTTAAATGAGTTGTGGGTATTGCAGACTTTTTTTGTGACCACCTCCTGACCCTAGGTATTGTAAAATAAAGGGCTGAACTTCACAAACCCTGCCTCCACCTTTGCCCCCTCCCTCCCCGCCCATGTGTGTTGGCAGCTTCTGCTGAACACCAGTCTCTCTGAGTTGATCTGAAGACTGCGGTCAGAGCCAGGCTGCCTGTGCTGCTATATTGCAAAAGCCTTGTGTTCAAGGTTGCTTGGAAACCGACTGAAAACTTTTGGCCTTTGCAGTTGTGGTGGCAACAGGGTTGAAAAGGGAAGCGGGGCGTCTCCAAGTTACTATTTGTTTCTCTCTGGTTTTCCCCCTCCCTCGCTGATGATACAGAGAATCTTTTTGCCGCTTTGGATTGCAGCTGTAGTTAGGGAAACCTGCAAAACATGCATGAGAAACGATGGCACGGAAGATAGTGTCATTTGTGCACTCATGAGATCATTACTGCTGTTCTTGTATGTTAGTTACTTCACAATATGACTACTACTACCCTTTTGGCTTTTGCTTGTGGTTAGTAATCCACATTTGTCCTAAAGCATGCATTGAAAAGGGGTGGTGAAACCAGCCCATCTGCTTCTCTTCAGTCACTCAGTCATCATGGGTTCAAAGCAGCAGTTCTCCAACTACTGGACAGGTTGAAGTTCCAGTCAGAGCTAGGATGCTGAGGAAGGTGGTGCCTTCCTCCTTATCAGTCAGGACCTTGATAGATTTGTGGCGCGGTTCCGGTTTCCGCCGGCAGGAATGGCGGACCTGTTTTCCATCCCTCTGACCTTCGTAAGGAATTTGGCGGTTGCTAGGGGAGTAAATGGCAACCCCCTACCCTCTCCGGGGGTTACGGAGAGGGGCCGCTGGCCCGCGATGCCCCCAGACCCACTCCGACTGTTTATGGAGTGGGGGGAGCTTGGGCTGAAAAGCACTTACGAGGGCCAGGACTCCCGGACGCTAATCTGCATGGCGGGGATTTCCATGGTTAAAGAAGATAATTAGGCTTAAATCTATGGACATACTTCAGAAGGAGGGGAAGAAGCGCTGTTTACTGCTGAGAAATTTATGCTGCTGAGGGAGAGGAGTCAAAGGCTGTATATCATCTGGAAGAAGGATTGATGGGGACGGAGCGATAAGGGAATTGAGGTTTTTTTTATTTTTCTTCATATGAGTTACTTCGTACCTTCCCAGACGCGATGTCCTGGCTTGTTTGGAGTGAAAGAGAAGCAAAAGACTGTGTGAGTTGAACTTTATAAACTGTTGTTACTGAGCATATTTTTTAAAGATGTGGAGTTGCCGATGAGAAAAGCCCCCCCCCCCTTAGTCGGACGGAAGGAGTCCTGGACGCGTTCGGAGGATTTATGAGCTGTGACGCACTTTGAATTGGAGCAGCGACATGAAGCTAAGTTCAGCTATAGGGCAAGGAGATCCATTAATTTACCAAGAGTTTATGGTTTGATGTTTGGGTCTTCTGCCTGGAAAAGCTGTAAATTTTATAAAGATCGTTAATCTTCATGGCTATGAGAGAAAACGAAAGTGATTTGAGCTTTTTAAGATGGCGCTGCTTCGACGCAACAGGGAGCTCCAGACTAAGAAGATTTATGGGGAGGCTGGACTGACTAACCCACACAGGAGAAAGAACATTTGTGAAACCTTGTTTGATATTTATCTCAGCAGCTGGGAAACAATCGGTTGAAAGTGGAAAACATCTATGTGACTGTAAGGGGAAGATCTGGATTATTATGAACTTGGAGGACGATTTGAACTTTAGAAAAAAGACGGCAGTGGACGGTTGCGAGGAATCCCCAATTTCTTGAAGCATGGGAACCCAAATAAAAAATTCTTTAGATGATTTGGCATAACATTCGGTTTGATTGATATATATATGTGTATAATTTGAAATAATGAATGTGATATAATTGGTTTTAATTGGAAAATTAATAAAAATATATTTTTAAAAAAAAGATAGATTTGTGGCACCTGTAAAATCCCATAATCCCATGATGGCTGGTTAAGAATGGGTTTCAGAAAGAGTTTCTGCTTCCTTCATAAGACTCCAGAAGGACTCTGAGAGAGCCTGTTACATTTTTCTTCCACTGCCAGCAAGGAGCTACGGTAGCTACCCCAATCTACTGATTTCTGCATTTTCACTTGTAGAGCATACCCAAAGCAAAAACAATAAGGAATGCAACAGATGCAAGAGACCAGTTTGTTAGTCCTAGTATAAATTCTGACACAATTAGTCTTCAATGGGAGATTGAAAAAATAAAAGGAATACCTCTTATTTCTTGGAGCTTCTGAGGTGTCAGGCTCTCAGGAGCCACCAACTGGTCAGCTGTAGTTGGACTCAGAAGATCAGTGGTTCTTTTTAAAGCTGGTCCTCTAAGAAATGGCAATAGGCATGGGTTATTTCTTTTTCTTTGGGTCTCTTGGTGAACAGTGAATTGCCTGACATACTGTATTTATTATGCTACTTGTATGAATATGTTTGTCACATTCACCTATAGAAGAGATGATTTCCTGGGGGAGGGAAGTTTGCATAAATTTAGAAGGGGTGTCCAGAAAGCTCATAGTTAAGGAATAGTTAATCTGCTCTGAATGACCAACACCAGACACACTCAAGTTCTTCCCCCTTGTTTTGTTATTTTGCTAATTGTTTTCCAGATCTTTCCCATCACCACCCTTCCCAACAGACTTGGCCTTACTGGACACTTAGCAGGGAAATGCTCATGTTACAACTCCCTCTGCATCTGCTATTCCTTTTTTGCTTCTCGCTGGCACACACACTGAAACTTAATTTGTGGCCCCAATGGAGTCCTCTACATTCCTCCATTCCTGCTCAGCTTGCCTTTAATGAATTCTGTTGGATGACTTATCAACTCTTTGATCTTGGCCGTTTTGCTTTACCTTCCTCTGAACTCATTTCTATTAGTACTTATTTCAACACCTGGTTTTCCTTTTGTTGTGTGGTGTGCTATTTTGATCCACCTGTTGTCACCCCTAATGCTCCCACTATCCCTGGCAATTGGCCATGCTGACTTGAGCTGCTAGGAGTTGGACTCCCAAAAGGCTCCACCCCAGTCCACCTTCCTCCTTGTTTCTCTTAAATCTACCACAAGTCAAGTCCACAGTCTTTATCACTGAGCCACCCAGACTACCTTGTTCTGTTTATACCTGTCCCATTGATTTTCCCATGTCCTTATCCTCTCAGTTATTGCTGTTCCCTTCCTGTGAATAATGGCGGTCTCTGTGCCATTGAGTTTTCAATTGGGAACAGTTTTATGCTAGGCTCTGCCCCCCACCTTTTGTGCAAGGATTGTTTCGAATTAAGAAGGGGTAGTTGCAAGACTTCTTTTTTCAGCAGGAACTTGCCGGAACTCAGGTGGGCAACATTGTCATTATAAGAGAACAAGGGAGTTGTTCATGGTGAGTTCCGGCACCTCTTTTCCTAGAAAAATAGTACTGGACAGTTGTATGCATGATTACTTTAGGAGACTTGCACTTGCTAGCTTGTGATGCCTGTGCTTATCTCCCATCCCATTGTTGGTTGGTTGGTTTTCAATTGGCCCCTCTGTTCATTTTCCATCCTCCGCAGCAAGCCATGTTCTGGAAGTTTGACCTCCACACGACCTCTCATATTGACACCCTCTTGGAGCGTGGCAACGTGACCCTTTTTGAACTTCTGGATGAAGAGGATGTGCTACAGGAATGCAAGGTGGTCAACCGCAAGCTGGTGGACTTCCTGGTTCAGCCTGAGCACATGGAAGCACTGGTCACCTGCGTGACAGAGGAGCCCCCTGGGGACGTGGATGAGAGAGTACGCTACAAGTAAGTTGCTCTGGAAAGGGGGGGGGGCTGGATGAAAATGGAGCTTCTCTTGTTTGTTTGTTTGATATGTCCAGAACAAAGAAGAAATGTGCCACGTTCATTTTCCTTTCTTGGTTCTTCAGCTGCCTGTGGGCGCGGGGTGGTAGAAAACTGCATGGTTGCTGCTTTTTTAAAAAAATTTTAATGGGAGAAGTCAAGACATCAGCTTTATTGAGACACCATGCTAAACTATATATCCTAGTGATATCTGAATTGACAAACCATGATTTGCAGCAAGTTGGGAAACAATGATTGGAAACCATAGTTCAGGGGTCAGCAACCTTTTTCAGCCATGGGCTGGTCCACCGTCCCTCAGACCATGCGGTGGGCCGGACTATATTTTGAAGAAAACAAACAAACAAATTCCTGTGCCCCACAAATAACCCAGAGATGCATTTTAAATAAAAGTACACATTCTACTCATGTAAAAACATGCTGATTCCCGGACCGTCTGCGTGCCAGATTGAGAAGGCGATTGTGCCGCATCCGGCCCACGGGCCTGAGGTTACTTACCCCTGCCATAGTTTCTGTTAACTGTGGTTTGGTGTGATTTATCAAACTGTAGTTACAAGCCGCTGCTCCATCCCCAAAGGCCACAACATGTTGAGTTGAGTTCTGAGCATATGAGAAATTGGAGCAGAGCAGCAGCTCTGAATCATGGATTGCCTGTACATTCTGAAGCACAAACTGTGGTTTGGCATTGGGTGGGCATATAATTCCAGGTTTCATAAACCATGGTTTCTCATGCCAGAAGCAAGCATTGGGCCTGGGCACTAGCTCTGGCTTGGAATTCCTGCTTAGCATTGAGCCACAGTTCCTGTTTTGGACATAAGGGAGAATTCTGTTTTAAAACAAATTGGGCTCTCAGCACTGAAGCTGACCTTCAAGGAGACTGGCAAGCGAGGAGTGTGCAGACTTTATGCTTGTTCCTAGATTAATAAACCGTTGCTTATAAAGCCTGGAATGTTGCATCCAAGCTGGCCCAGTACCTTCACTAATAGCAATATAGTTGTTCTATATTTAGACCATTTTGGGAATGAATGAATCCTGGTTGCTGTCAGAAGAAAGCTATGCATCAACTGAAAGGAAACTTAATAACTTAAACTTGAAAAGTTATCTAGTGTATTTGTGCATTAAGCCCTAGATGTCACTGCATCATAAATCTTCTTGGGTTGTAGCCAACTAAGTCTTAGAGTAGGAGTTAGAGAGGAAGGGTAGGTAGGCCTGTTGATCTGATAACAAAGCTCTGCATATATTCCATGATTGCTGTACAAGCTCTGAATTTTGATGATGTGTGCAGAATTTGTCAGTTTGAAAACCTGCTTCTATTAAAACAAACATGGAGTAGAATGAAAATAATATTGAAAGTACATGGTCAGTGCCTGCTATAATTTCAGTAACCAAAGAAGGGAATTGACACATTTTCAGTGATTGATGGGCCAAAACGCTGTATTTACCCTGGTCCTCTCTCTGACTTGAAGAAATAGAATAAAGTATGTGCTGTAAGGAAATCTTCCTGACCATCTGACATATTTCATACAGATTGTATGTAAGAATTAGCTTTTCATGGGGCTGAATTTGGGATTATCTTGCTGCAGAATATTTACCCTACACTAAAACTCAAATATTGTAGGTATCTCTTGTTTTGGAGATACTGATAGATCTTGCCAGGCAGGTGGGCCACACAACATTCACTCAAAAGGAAGAGGCTGGTGGAGATGATCACGCATCAGGTCTGGTTGTGTATTTGCTTTTTAAAAAGCCTCTCTCCTATAGGTATCCAAGTGTGTCGTGTGAGATCCTGACATCAGACGTTACCCAGATAAACGACGCATTGGGAGAGGACGAGTCTCTCTTGCGGCGCCTCTACGGCTTCCTGCAGACTGGAGGTATCCTCAACCCGCTGCTGGCTAGTTTCTTCAGCAAGGTCATGGGGATTCTTATCAACCGCAAGACTGATCAGGTATATTTGCACGTGCTCATCTCAGTTGGGCGCTATGCCAGTTTTAACTGTTCCATGTTTTTAAAAGCTTGCTAATACTACTGCCTTAAATTTGTAGTGTGGTTTTTTTTAATGATGCTCTAGCAAAAGGCAGCCTTTAAATATTTTGATTAAATGTCCCTGTCCTCTAAATGGCTTTATGTGGCTCAGGGGACTTACTCCTGAGAATGCTCATTAGGTCCTCCCGAACAACTTACAGAAGCCCTAGCAAGTGAGCTCATTAGGAAATACGTGATGAATATTTTCTAACTGCTACATCCTCATGTGGCAACACTTGATGTAGTCCACATGGGGGAGTCCATTGACTCTCAAACATTTATTCGGAATCCCTGGTGTGCTAAATACTAGCTGTCACCATACAAAGATGCACCCGGAATTAGTATTGATCATGTGAAAATGATGCCGCAAAATAATCTCATGGTGACTTGAACCATGTCAGAAATAAGTATCAATGTTGGGCTTTTCAAGCTAGTGAATTTCGAGGTGCATCTGGTTGATCAGCTTGTGAAATAGGATCCTGGACTGCATGGGCCTTCTGTCTGATTCAGCAGGGCTGCTCCTCTGTTCTTCATAGTTCTGGTAAACATTCATTAAAAACCATTTATGTACTCTATGCTGCCTTCCTCAGAGAATCTCCGGGCAGCATACATGGTGTGTGTTCCTTTCTATCTTCATGGCCTTCTCATGATTTATGTTGGGTGAGTTACTATCCCATGGTCACCCACCAAGTTCTGTAGCCAAGCAAGGGTTTTTTTTTTAATCCTTATGATGCCAAAGGTATCTGCTCAGATTATTTTATTTTTAAAAAATAAACAGACTTGACCTTTCTCTTTCTGAAAAAACTTAAATTGGCTAACAGTATTTCTGTATTTATTGTTTTTGTATCTTGCTCTTCTTACAAGGAGTTTAAGATTGCACATGTACTCCCCCCCCCCTTTGGCCTCAGTACAACCCTGTAAGTTAAGTCAGGCTGACAGTGAGTGACCCAAGATCCTCTAGTGAGATTTACTGCTGAGTGGGAACTTAAACTCCCTCCCCAGTCCTGGTCAGAGCTTTAACCCAGGAATGGCCTAACTCAGGGATAGCTAATAATCATGCCATCCAGCAACACCTGGACTACAACTCCCATCATCTTTGACTTCTGGCTTTCTTGACCTGGGCTGATAGGAGTTGTAGTGTAACAAAATCTGGAAGGCACCACGTTGCCTACCCCTAGTCTAACCGTTGCACCATGACAATCTTGCAAAAATTAAAAAAAAATTCTTCAGTAGCACCTTAAAGACCAACGAAGTTTTTATTTTGGTATGAGCTTTCGTGTGCATGCACACTTCTTCAGAACTGCATGCACACGAAAGCTCATACCAAAATAAAAACTTAGTTGGTCTTTAAGGTGCTACTGAAGGAATTTTTTTTATTTTGCTTCGACTCAGACCAACACGGCTACCTACCTGTAACTAGTTGCAAAAATTTGACAGCCTAATGATGAGACAGGTGTCCAGTACAGCCTTTACCTATTTAAGGAACTTAAACCCAATTGTAGACTGGCTCATAAGAAATGTATATCATATCTCCTTTCTGTTCCAAGGTTTTATTCCAGTGTCACCACAACACTGTGCAAGCTTACTTGAGATGACTTTCCTCCCCTCCCCTCCCCTCCTTCCTTCCTTCCCTCACATCTCGTCCCTTCTACACCCACTCACTTGCTCTGCTGTCTTCCAGATAGTTGCCTTCCTGCGCAAGAAGGACGATTTTGTCAACCTGCTGCTATGCCACATCGGTACCTCGGCCATCATGGACCTCCTGTTGCGGCTCCTCACCTGTGTGGAGCAGCCACAGCTCAGACAAGATGTGTTCAATGTAAGGGTCCTCCTGCAGGCACTCCTAACTGTCTCACCTTCCTTCCTCTTTCTTGAAATGGCACGCAGCACAATTTCACATCCAGTCTTCAATCATTGTGTTTGAAATTTTCATCATTCACAGAATGAAAGGTTTTAGAAACATATTTGCCCTATTCACTGGAACAATTAGAAGGGAAAGATTTGCAGTTCAGCAGGCTTTGCTGGAGAATATCTTCATTATTTCCCCCAAGTGCCCCTGATGTGAATCTTAGAAATGCTGGTGTTTGGGGTGGATTCAGTTTCTTGTTCTTGTGGGTTCCAGTTTGCTTATCTGGAGAAGCAGTGTAAGAGAAACAGCAGAATCCACTACCCAAATAGAGGTTTGCCTTTTTTTTGGTTGAAAGGTGATAAAGCAAATTTAGCCCATGTTTCCTTATTGAACAACCAGCCATCTGTTCTGGAATTCGAGGTGCCACCCTTCAAAATGAATCCCTGCTCTATACCTCTGCACTGACCTCTGGTGTTCTCATAGGAGCTACCATGTGGATACATACCTGATTTCAGAATACTCCTGTTCTATAGAATAGCCAACCGTAGTTTGGGAAGCTTGTCTCTCACAACATCCTCCTTTGAAGGTCTCGTGTTTTGAGGGCTTCCAAAGCCCAAAACTGCATGGCATTTACCAATAATATTCCAAGGATATTGGTAGAACCTTTGGAGAAACAATGGGGCCCAGAGGTCAGCACTGTAAGATAAAATTGAATGCATTTGAGTGCAGTCTTCTGTCCCTGGGAGGTTTGGGTTGGTAACTGGAACATGGGTGAAATATACTTGCTTAACCTTTCCATTCATGTTCATTTCAAACACCCCCCCCCTTATCAAAAGTGGCTTAATGAGGAGAAGATTGTGCAGAGGCTCATTGGGATGATCGACCCTTCAAAAGATGACAATGTAAGTATTAAATGTGTCCTGGGGCTCTTCTGGCCCTCCATTGGAAAGGATGTATGCTTTTGTGTGGGTTAGGTGGGTGCTCAGGGCTTTCAACTTCTTTCTGTTAGCTGATCTCAGTAGGAGCCAAACATGCTAGACTGCTTGTGGTGGAATTAAACAGGTGTATTTCATGCAGCCTAATCCCGTGCATATTTCCTCCCTTTGCATTCAATGGGATTTTTCTCCCAAACAAATGTGTCTAAGATTGCAGCCTTAGTGTCTTGCGCTGTGATGATGATCATTTCGAAGTCGAGGTTAGTGAAACCAACCCCGGTTGGTATTCAAAATCAAGCAGGCCACTTATGCATGCCTTGGTCGTATTGTGTTCTAAACATGGTATCTGGAGATTTTATAGCATTTAAGCTCATTCTGGCAAGAAGGAGCATGATGCCATCCTCTGTGAGGATTCAGGAGCAGTCTATCCAGTTGTGCAGAAAAGTGAAGTATCCCTTCTGTAGGTGGGAGAAGGATGGTCTACAATCATGCTATAAAACTTTAAATGTCCTTCTGCTATGGAAATAAACTGCTCAGAAACATAAGCTGGTCCATAATACAGTAGCAAGGTGACTAACATGAGCCATCCACAGTTTTTTTTTAAAAAAATGTGCTTAATTCTATTTGGAAGCACACTGGGAAATAAGGTACAAGCTTTGGCCTATAATGTCATAAACAGCTTAGCACCAGATTATCTGTAGAATGTGCTCATTAGATTTAGCTTACAGTGGAAAGGCCCCTCCACCAGAGCTTAGGCAGGTATCAACAAAGATGCAGAGTCTTTTCCGTGCTGGCACCCGATCTTTGGAGTGCTCTTCCCAGAAAGGTTCATTTGGCTCCTATACGCTTTGCTTTTTTTGTGCCAGGCAAGAACTATTTTATTCTCTCAAGACCTTCCTGCTGATGACAGTTCCTTGCTAGGCTTGCTCTTTGTTTTGAGGTGTTTGATGTTGATGAGGTTTCTGTTGTTTGCTGTCCTTAATACATTTGTCTTTTGGTTTATACTGTATTGTGAGCTGTATTGGATCTTTAAGGCAGGATAGGAAATGTTTTCAGCAAATAAAATTACTGAAGTTTCAGCACCTTCCAATGATTATCTCTGGGGGCCCCCCACCTTCTCAGATTGCAAGTAAGACAAGGTGGCATGTAACCCTGGGCTTTTAAGGCGACGGAGGGCAGTTAAATAGACTGCATACCTGTCTTTAGTTTCAAGGGTAATCCTGCAGGAGGGCAGCATCCAAAGGGAAAGTGTGATCGGTTAAATATGGGGTTGTATCCAATTACCGTGTACTCAGTGTAAGCCCACTGAAGTTAATGAACCTTAGTCAGGTTTAATGGGTCTACTCTGAGTAGGGCTAGCATTTGATACAACCCATAGTCTCCAAGTGTGTCAAAGTATTGCTTCCTCTAGAGCAGGTCTTAATTAATTTTCCCTCCTTATCCCTTCTACACAGCAGCATTCCAATGCTTCACAGTCCTTGTGTGACATTATCCGGCTGAGCCGTGAGCAGATGATCCCAATCCAGGACAGTCCTGAGCCCGACCAGCTACTGGCTACACTGGAGAAGTGAGTACCAAGCCAGTAGCAGCACTGGCAGTAGGGAATACGAGAGACCCTTAGACCAGGCATAAGGGTTGTCGCAACTAACGCCGATAAAAATATAGAAAAGGGGGGGGGAATGTAACTCTCATCTATCTGCTTGTCAAGATTCTTCTGATATTGAATTCCTGGCTGCATTTTCAGTTATAAATGTTTTTTTATATTTATTTTGGTTGGGGTGTGGACTGAAACTAACCCACATGGAGTAAAACCTTTGTATTTCGGAGATTTTTAATTTTTGAGGTCCGTTTTATTATTTCGATTTTGTATAATGTGTATTTTTATCATTTGGAAACCACTTTGAGGCCTAGATGGTAAAAGTGGGGTGTAGTTTTAAAATAAAAATAAAATAAAAAATTTAATTAATGGAATGTTGCTTAAATTTATTCAGCAAGACCAATTGCAGCCAGCATTCGGTAACTTACCTCTTTAAACCAGCCCAGCCTTGCTTCTAGACGCTGCTTGCTGTACAGCAATGCCTCACCTGGCGCTGAGGTGCAGCAATCTGCTTATCCCAAACTGAGGGGCCCCTGCCTCTGACAAGGATGTGGCTGTGAATATCAGATGGGTCTCAACTGCTTCCAAATTGTTGTGGGTTGCTATTACATTTTTCTTTTTTATCCTATACTTGTGCCATTGCTAAGTTAAAGAAAAAAGAAAAAAAAGGGCAGAAGCAGCATCTGACAGTGTTAGGCCATTTTAATAACCAGTTTCAATTCTTGCTCGTGTCAAGGCAGGAGACGATTGAGCAGCTGCTAAGCAATATGCTGGATGGAGAACGGAGCGAGTCTGTCATTGTCAATGGGATCCAGGTCTTGCTGACCCTGTTGGAGCCGCGCAGACCCAGGTGTGTGGGGTGGGTCTTGTACACGCACAGACAGAGGTTGTAATGCAACAGGTGCATCCTGTTTACAGTACAGTAATGTTGCATCCTGATATCCACTTTTCCCCTTTAAAAACAAAATCACCTAGCCCCTGATGGTTGTGGTCAAAGCAGATACGCCAGGTCTTTTTAAAAAATCTCCAGTAAATCTGGATGCAGCTGTTTGGGAGGTCAGGGCTTCAGGATCTTTTGCCTAGCTCTTGGCTTTGGAAATGATTTCCTGATCCTGTTGGCCATTGGGCTCCAGCATCCATATATTTCACTACACGCATTTTCCCTTTTGCCACTCCCAAGTCTTAAAATAAACGCAACCTTTTCCCCTCAAGTAGTCCCAGCCCCCTCCAACAACACGAATCCAGGAAGCAAAATGGATTGCGTCAAAGGAGGAGAAAGGGATTCAAAGTGTAATGCACGGCACCTGACTTGATTGGCATAATTAATTCAAACAATTTGAATTTCCTTGGCGCAGAATTGAGGTAGCTGAGGTTTGTCCTTTGCGGAAGCCCTTAGATCTGGATGTTGAGACATGCTGGTTGCTCTTGTTCTTCTTTGCAGGACAGAGCTGGGCGGCATGGGGGGCTTTTACTGCAACCTGGAGGGGCAGATGGAGATGACCGGGCCCAACTGTGAAGTGGCTTCAAGCCAAGCCAGTCTGGGCACTCTGCTTGCCATCAAACAGCGTCTCAGGGAGCTTCACCAGCTGCTGCTCGACCCACCAAAGGTTGGTTTGTGTGTGCACTTGCTTCGATGGCATGGAAAGGCTGGGGGGGATTCTAGCAGCATGCTTGGCCTTGGGGCCACTTCAAGAGTTAATAGTATTCTGTGGGTGCAAAGGGTTCAAGCCCCTCTGTCTGGTGTGGGATCTTCAAGACAGTGCCCTCAAACAGCCCCCCCCAACCTGATGCACCCCAGATGGTTATGTACTAAAACTCCCATCTGCTCCAGCCAGCACAGCTGGGGGGTTTGTAACCCATGACCATCTGAAGGGCACCAGGTTGGGCTCATTATAGGCAAAGGGGTAGAATCTAAAAATTCCATGATTATAGTTTATCCTGAATTTTTCCTCTCTCGGCGGCATAGCTGCCAAGTTATCCCTTTTTTACAGGGATTTTCCCTTACGCTGAATAGGCTTCCTCGCGAGAATAGGGAAAACTTGGCAGCTATGCTCGGCGGTTGGAGTCCCTTCTGTGGCACAGCCCAGCAGTGAGGTGGGAAGGGAGTGTTGAGGTGTCATAGGGGCTTGTGATGGGCCTGGAATGCTCTCTCATCTTGCCCCCTCCCTCTGGCAGAAAGAGTCCCTGCAGACGACGTGGGGGACCTTGGACCCTCCGTTGGGCAACACGCGCCTGCATGTGGTGAAGCTGCTGGCCAGCTCCTTGGGTACCAACAATGCAACACTGCAGGATGAGATTATAGAGCTCGGGGCCCTCGACACAATGTTGGTGAGTAGCAGCACGACACCTGTTGGCTGTTGCCTCAAACACTGCTCTCCAAGGGTAAAATATGCATATATTTCTATTGAGCTTGAAAAGTTTGTTAGGCTCTTTTGTTTTTCAGGGGTGGGGAGGAAGAACAATACTTCTGGAAAGCATGTCGTATTTGCAATATTTGCTCAATAAACAATACCAAGCCCTAGCATTGAAAAAAAAGACTTGCCCTGAAATGATCGTGTAAATAACAACAAAGTTGTATTATAGAAAGAAGCTATTTCAAAAAAATCCTAGGGAGATTGCCTAATTTAAGTATTCTTAGTTGACAGATTCAAAGTCATAGTACAAGAAATAAAAACAAATCTGCCCAGTTAATTGTGGGAGGGGGTTTCTTTTCTTACTGATGAAAATATTTTTAACTGATTCAATGTTGCTGGTGGTTTTAACATTTTCAAGTTTACAACACTGGTTTTTTGTGTGACATTGGTATTTCAAAGAGTGGCCAATTCTTAATTTGGGTGAATGTAATCAGTTGTACGATTTAGACAATATAAAGTGCTGATTGACTTTATTTATTTAATCATTCATTCATTCTCCTCTCTTTCTGCCAGGACCTCTACTTCAAGTACACATACAACAACTTCTTGCACGCTCAGGTGGAGGCCTGCCTTAGCAATGTTTTCAGTTCCCATGCTGGGGATGAGACCATTGAGAACCACTCGGAGCCCCTCCCAGAGAACCCCGTCATCCAACATGTAGGTTTTGGTTGTGGGGTACCTGTGGCTTCAAGCTCTTTGTATGGGTTGGGGGATGAATTGTTGAAGAAAGGAGCAGAAGGTTGTGATCCCATGTGAAAAGTGGGAGATAAGAACTGAGGATCAAGCCAGTGTTCAGGGCTAAGAAAACTACAGTGAGTAGAATAGGGTTGAAAGTGGTTGCCTGGGCTTAGTTGACAAGTCACTGGATTGTAGCCCACCTTGGGAATTGACTAGCTGGCAAAGGCTCCCACTGTTTGACATCCAGAATCTTCTATCTGCAGTTTTCTGCAGTCTTAGCAGAAGCCACCAACACTTGTCTAGATTTTACTGTACACCAGTGAGGACCAGAAATCTTTTAAACTGCAAGCTTGAAACCTTTAGGGTTCTTGTTAAGAAAGTAGAATGCTTCTTGGTGAAATGTGGTGTTGATGTTCCGGCAATCCTTATGTGATGAGCCCCTTTGTGCTCCTTTCTGCAGTTGCTGCAGAAGTGTCGCTTAATCCAAAGAATCTTGTCTGCCTGGGAAGAAAATGAGCTATCGCAGTGAGTACTGGGGTGTCTTGGTTGGATTTTCCTCTCCCCATCTTCCCTGGTCTTGAATCCTCTGCCCTGAAACTGCCCTGGACAGACCCGGACGTCAATGGCAATCTACGATTCCAGAATACAGAATCTCCAAACCATGGCATTCAGCAATTTTAGGAGTGCATTATAATGCCACATAACACTGGGGGGCGGACCTGCTCTTTCTGTGCCCCTTTTTTCCTGGAGTTCTTTCTGCTCATTCCCTAATGCAGCCTTCCTCAGCCTCGTACCCTCCAACCCCACTCCCTATCAGCCCCAGCCAGCATGGCCAGCGGTAAGGGGTGATGGGAATTGTAGTTCAAAATATCTGGTTCGGGTAGTCTGTCCTTCAAGGCTCCTTTTGCTCATAGTATTTCATGGGGTGCTTGCTAGCTTCTTCCATTCCTTGAGGTCCTGACCTCCTGCTCAGGATCCTTATACTCCTCCATGCACCTGGAATATTCCTGCTACTGCTTATTAAAAAGTGTGTGTGCGTGCGCGCACGCATGCTGCAGTAACTCCTTCCAACAACCTCTAGTCTTCTGTGGGAGTGTGCTGAGATCAGTCCATTCTACAGTTCAGGGCAACAGTCTGGCTGTTCTTTCTGGTCATCCCTTATGCATAATCAAGCCAGTTTGTCTGGCTTCAACCAACGAAGGCCATACAGATTCTAAAGCCTTCCACTCCTCTTGTCATTCCACCCGTGCCTTTCATTTCCTAAGGGACATGGTCTGCAGGAACCATGAGTCTCCATCCTCTCCCATCTTCTGTTGCAGGTCTGTTGGGGGAAGACGCAAGGGCTACATGGGGCACCTTACCCGCATTGCCAATGCCTTAGCTCAAGCCTCAGAGAAGTGGCCCCACTCCACCCTTATCAAGCAGCTCTTGAAAGGTAATGGGTTTGGCCGCTCCAGGGGGGTCAGGGTCATGTGCCTTGCATAGGGTCTGCTCAAATGTTTCTTGAAGGGCTTTGTTCCTGAAGCGTAAGCTCTTTGGCTCATGGAAGCATTCTGGGAATTCCAATGCTCACCTTTTCCGGTGGGAGAAATAGGGGGCTCATCTCTGTGCTGGAATGCCGCTGAGTCTGGGCTAGGATGTGCTGTTTATATAGGGGGTTTCCATCTGAGCAGGAGCTGGAGATCGCTGCCTTTCTAGGTCTTTTCTTTAGCTTTAAGAACCCAAGTTAAAGAAAACTGGATTTATATAATTCTGCAAATGTGCATACCATGGGTGTGTATTTGTTTAGGTTTGGAAATCTGCATTCATATTCATTGGAGACTGGGAAATTAGGGGTTTTTTTGGGAGAGGCAGGGAGAAAGTCAGGGATATCACGTCAATTGTGTGCCAGTTCTGCTAAATGAACCTTGTGGGGCAGCTTATTTGTTCATATGGCTGGAAACCCAAGTTGGAAATGGTTGCTACATTTTTATCCAAGGAGTTGAAGGCAGTGTATGTGGTGCCTGCCCCCAGCCCCATGTTATTCTTACAGCTTCCCTGTGCGGTAGGTTAGACTGAGAGTGTCTGGTCTAAGTTCAGCCAACAAGCTTCATGGCTGAAAGGGAACTTGAACCTGAATCTCTGCAGAATTAAGAGTCCAGTTCTCAACACACTACCTGATCCTGTCTTCATGGCTCAGTAGTTGTAACAAAGTACTTTTATCGTTTGGGCCCATAAGAGGCATTCATGTCAAAATCATGAAAAACCGATGGACTGACACCACTCGATTGTGTCTGTATTGGGAAGATGGGGAGGGCAGATAGAAGGCCTGGTGACTTGCTGTTATTTTTATCTCATGGAAGAATGTAAAATCCCCCCCATAGTTCCTAGTAGGCAATTGCTGATCTCATACCACCCATACTTGTAAAAGAGGCTTGTGGCATTTTGAAGACTAAACAAACTTATCATGCCATAAGCTTTTCTGCATCAGATTCCACTTCATCCGTTGCAATATACATTGCAAGCATTTCTCCTAGACTTGGTCTGATCCTAGATGACTTTAAAAGGGAATTGTCAGACTGATCCATGAAGTAGAGCTTTGTCAATGGCTGCTAGCCATGGTAGCTTATATATAGAAACTTTATGTTCAAAGGCAGCAGCAGTTTGGGGGAGCCAAACATCTCATAAACCATTTCATAAACTGTTGTAGCCTTCTTCAATCTGATGCCCCCAACAGCCCTGGCCAGCACAACCTGACCCTATTATTTCAGGAGTGGGGTTGAGCTTCCATTTCAAAGACATGAAATCCTGTTCCTCTCCCCTTATACCTTCTCTTGGAACAGGGAGTAATGTTAAACAAAATTTCATGTGCTTGGAATGGATTCGGGCAGCTCCCACATGGTGAATGAGCTTGACCTCACTCAGTGACAGCTGCTGCTTTGCACACATTTGGAAGAGGTCAAGCCAACCTGTGGTGGAACATTCAAATGAGCATCCTGAATAGAATTTGTCAAATGAAGCAAATGTAATTGGCTAAAGTAATGTTTAACTTCTCGCATAATTCCACTTGCTGTGAGCTTTCATAATGATTTATTAACTTATTGGATCTAGAGGGCGGTTTATTTTTATACTGCTTTTCATCCCAAAGTCCCCCAAACTAGGGTAGCTAAGGTCCTCTGCTGATCTTGGTCTTGGTAAGAAGAGAAAAAGGGAACTGGTGGGTGACAGCTGGGGAAAGGGAATGCAGATTTCTTCTGGTTGACGGGAGGTATTCCTTGACTCGAAGCTATCATTCGTGTGTGACCACTCCCTCTTGCTACCACAATGTGCATCATAAAGTAAGGTCCTTCTCCCATCTCACCCACCTGAGCTGACATGTTCCACTTTGCAGAGCTGCCTGAGGAGGAACAGGAGCAGTGGGAGAAGTTTGTCTCAGGGCCCTTGTCGGAGACTAACAAGAAGAACACTGTGGATCTTGTGAGTCTCCTCTCTTCTCTGTGTCTTACGCTCCAGCCACTCCTGATTATAAAATGATTGGCAGGGTTCTGGAAAAGGTACTACAAGAAAATGGAAAAACTGTCCCCCCTTCCCCCCCCCTGAATCCATTGGAGCGCTCTCTGTTACTGTCACATGCCACATGTCTTACCACTGCCATTGGAAAAATGAGCTATGTGGCTCCAGAGTTAAGCACTTGGTTCTTGGTTAAAGGGCTGCTTTTCCAGCTGGCCAGAGTCTGCCAAAATGCTTAGCTTGGCTGACAGCGGTGGAATTGATAGAACAACTACAACTCCCATCAGCCCTATGGCTGATGGTCAGGAATGATGGGAGTTGGTCACAGGTTCCCCACCATTTCTGCGGGGAATAGTAGGTTCTATTAGCTGATTCTCTGATGCTTGGCCACTCAAACTTTGCCTGGTGTTTTATTTTGTTCTATTCCCATTGGAAGACTCACCTAATGGCCTCCTTCATTTCCTTTTCCTTCAGGTTAACATGCACAATCTCCACTCGTCAAGTGATGATGATGAGAACGACCTCAAGGAGTTCAGCTTCCCTCAGGAGGCTGTCCTGCAGCAGGCAAGTTCGGCACCTTCCTTAAAAAAAAAATTATTGGTTTTATATAATAACACAAAAAACAAAAGCATACAGAACATATCCATCCACATTCTCTCCCTCCCTCCACAAGTCCCCTTCTGCCACAAGAGAATCCCATGGCCGATGAGAGTCGAATGTAGTCCATTTTATAGATGGGTTTGTCCTTTCCCCCAGAGCCTCCCCCTCCCGCCAAGAAGCCCTAGGATGACAAGGAGAGATACGGGTTGGTGTCCCCCCAGCTATTTATATAAAAAAAGAAGAAAAAGAAAAAGAAAAAAGAAAGACATAGAACACAAAAAGGAAAAACAGACAAGCAATTAAAATATCTCATTTTTCAATCTCTTACATTGTTAAACATTATTTTAGTGACTTCCTCAAATCCCTTCTTCCTGGTTTTTATAATTTCCTAATATTAATCCTAGCGGGTTTCTTACTCTTAAATTCAAATCTTATTCTTTAATCAGATTATCCAACAATTTCCACCTTCTTCGTGCCCCCTCCCCACAGGCCCCCTCCTGCCACTAGGGATACCCATGAGAGGTGACCATCCAAAGGTGATCCATTTTGTTTGTTGAGTTTCCCTCCGCCTCCCCCCAGGGCCCCCCCTGCCACAAGAGGCTGCAGGATGGCTGGGAGCGAGAGAGGCAGACATTCCCCCCCCCCCAACTACCTATCTAAACATACAATTTCTATTATGCTAACCTAAGATTTTTTTCCCAAGCCATTGCTTCACCTCCACAAGAAATATCAAATGACTATTCAAATCTCTACTCAAATCTCTTAACCTTATTATTCTAAATACCTCCTCCTCTCCCCTGGACTCTTTCCCCCATTCGGTTCAGCATTTCCATTATCAAGCCAAGATTTCAAAACCGTTTTTCAACCAGCCTAAATACAATTTTACCACATTTTTCAACCCACACCAAGTCTATCCCATTTTAGATCCCAAGTCTTTGTCCTCCCCTCCCTCTGCTTTTCCCACCCCTCAATCTCACTCCCTTGCCCAGTTGCATTTTCCCAATCCTCCCCATTTCCTTCAAAAATCAGTTCCCATTCTTGGCGCTGCATTCCCACAGTAGTTGATTTCTCTGTTGATTTTTGGAAGTTCTTCTCTTCATGTTGGACACTTTCTTCTTCCTTTCCCTTGTTTTGTTGTGCATCATCCGAAGCTTGTTTTTTAAGATCCCTTTCATTTGCAAGGGTGACATTTAAGCACCTTCCAATTGTGCACCTTACCTCTCCACCCTTGTCTTGCCAGGGCTGGAACCATTCCCACCTGTGTACTTGGTTAGGAACCTAGAACAATTTCCCCATCCCTAAGTAGGCCCAGGGTCTAAAATTCTTGTGCCTGCTTTGGTCGCTTCCCCTGCTTTTCTTCTTTCTTCTCCACAAACTTTAATTTGTATCCTGCCATCCCCATTCCTCACCCCCTTCACTGCCACTATATGTGGAATCCTGGCATTCTGTTCTCTTAGTTGCCACTTTTGGTACTTTTTTGTTGTCTGCATGAGTTGCTTTGTACACAGCTTTATATCTCTTACCCAGAAAAGTGGGTTACAAAGCGATACAGTATGAAACAACTAAACGAAATGCTGGGCAGGTGCCACTTGTCATCAAGCAAATGATATTTGGGGTGAGCTCCTTCCTGTAAGCTGAGTTCAAACAGGGTTCACTTGGCAGATTTGGATTAGGAGCTGTTCTGGGAGGAAATGACTATTGTATTCATGTGTTCTCATATGGCATTTAGGTAGATCCATTGGGCCTAGTAAGTTTCTCCTCCTCCTCTCATCATATACCCTCCCCCCCCCCATATTTCCATTTGAACTGTAATTCAAATTTACCCTCATTTCCTTTTCCTCCTCCTCTTTATAGGCCTTTGTAGATTACCAGCTGCAACAGATGACTTCGGCGTTCATCGACCACTTTGGCTTTAACGATGAGGAATTTGGCGAGCAAGAAGAGAACGTCAAGTTAGTGACATGGTTCATGGCCTCCCCTTTCCTCCCCCCTTTGCCGTGCTTGTGTGTCATCGTCTTGTTTTTTTACTTGCTCTGTGCTCTTTTGGCTGAGAATAAGCATAGCCTCCAGTGGGAACAATAGCATGCAGCATCAGGGGGGTTTCTGCGTAGTTCCAGGAATGAAGCATGCTTGTCCTGAGGGGGCTCACAGTCAGAACTCTGGATGGGGCAAAGGGTCCATAACCCCACATGGGATTGCACCTGCCTGGGCTGGCAGTGCGTGGAGACACCTGGCCTCATTTGTACTTGCCAGCAAGAAGGAGATTATTCATTGGCCTGCCGCAAAATCTGGGGCGCGTGTAATTTGCATGCACTTGCACACAGCACTTGGTGCTGGGCATTTTGTCCTGGAGTAAGAAAGATGCACAACATAGACCTGGGAAGGGAAGGGGCATGTGGTCTGTGGCCTCTTGTCCTGAAGTCCTGCCTGTAGGAGATGCTAGAGGCTCATCCTGAGTAAGGGGCTGAGATCTGTAAGCCAGTGTTGCTTGTCTTCTCTTGAGAAGGCAGGTGGAGGGCCCAGGAAGCGAGGGGAGACATTTCCAGCCTCGTTCTTTGGATCATTGGAAAAAAAATGGATCATGAAAAGAGTCCTAGTGGGTCAGACTAAAGGTTGTTCTTGTCCAGCATCCTGCATCCCTTTCTAGCCATTGGGATGCTTCCGAGAAGCCCACAAGCAGGGCAGGATAGCTTCCGTCAGCCATTTGGAATAGAAGGGTGACTAGGTTCTTGGGGAGGAAGAATGAGATTTCTTCCAGACCCAGCTCCCACCCGAGTCTCTGACTTCAAACGTGCTTTGCTCAATTCGCTAACTAGATCATCTTGCCTGGTAAGGAGGAAGGTGCCTTGGATTGCTGGGTCCTGTTACCATCTAAATATTGAATGCTCTCAGCAAAGATTGCCCAAGAGTTTGTCCTCTGCCCCCCCCTTTGGCAGCAGTTTCAGCATGAATCCCATCTTTCCAAAGGGCTGAAATAGCACAATAGAGGGAGTCTAGGGTGACATGGACAATTCGCTCACCCCACCCCAGGGCAGTCTTTCTTTTCCCAGCCCCCCTGATTTCATGTGTCTGCCTCTCTCTCTCTTTCTCTCTCCCTCTCTCTCTCTGCCTATCTGCCCTGCAGTGCTCACTTCCGACAGCTGAAAAGGTAATGCCTAACACGCTGCTATGCTCCTCTCCAGCCACAGGCGGGGGTGTTGGGCTACATCCGTCCCCTGCATCTCTGCAGTTCCACCTAACACTTTCCCAGTTAAGGGTACACCACCCAAGCAGATCAGACTAGAAGTGAAAGCCCAGATGGATTCTGCATGTGCACATATTGAGCTTCCCTCTTGTATGTGTGTTTTATAGCTTTGTGCCCTGAACCCTTTGGAAATAAGATGGACAAAACAACAAGGGCATGGAAAAAAAACACTGATAGCTCGGTTGGTAGAGCATGAGACTCCTAATCTCTAGGTCATGGGTTTGATCCCCATATTGTGCAAAAGGTTCCTAGATTCTACAATTCAATGGCTGGTAGATGGCCTGGGTGGCTTCTCCTCTCTATATGAACTAAGATGTCCTTAGGCAATCTGCTGTCTCTGTCTCATGCCACCTGCGCCCCAAATCTCCAATCGCTTGAGGTAAGAGGAACTTAATTTGCATGGCCCCGCCTAGTGGAGCAAGTGGGAGGGGCAAGCCCTTCTCCTGCCAGAAAACAAAGCTTTGCGGTAGGTTCAGCGCTATGTTCTTTCCCAAACTAGGCCTTGGTGTTTTCGCATGTCTACGTGCAGTCACGTTCCGACCTTCATCTTGGGTCTTCTTGCTTTCTTCCAGCGCTCCCTTTGACAAGACGGCCAACATCACCTTCTCCTTGAATGCTGACGACGACAGCGTAAGAGCCGCTCCCCTAGAGCTTTACTCCTCTTTGCCTCCCCTCTGCCACCTGGCCTGGGCTCTGATCCATCTCTCTCCTCCACCCCTATCTCACAGCCTAATTCCAACCTCTTCGACATCTGCTACAAAGAGCGCATCCAGCAGTTTGACGATGACGACGAGGCTGACGGTTCCGACGGGGAGGACATCTGGCAGGAGAAGGAGGCTGCTGTCTCTTCTAGTATGGCACAGCCTGACACAGTCAGGTAGGAGACGATCCCCTGCCCAAAGACTTCCTGGCACCTCTGGGGTGTGACAAATGGGCTTTGGACTAAGGGTGCTGATTGGTTCCTTTCGCTCTTACTTTCCTCCCTTCACACAGAAGAATTTTCCTTTGTCTTCATTGCGCACACTTTGATTTTCATAAACTTCTTCCAAGCACACTTTATGCATTTAATATTTGTAAAAAAATATTTATCTGCCTTAAGGTGGTGAACATGGATATAAAGTGTGTTAAAACAATCAGAACAGTGAATAAGATGCAGCTGGTAAAGTGCAACATTGACTGACTCCCCAGCAGTAAATACCAGAGTACAGGCCTTTTTCTTTCCCCTAATTTTATTTATTTGTTTATTGAATTTATATACCGCCCTATACCCGGGGGGTCTCAGGGCAGTTCACAGAATAAAATCAAGATATAAAACCACAAAATACATAATAAAAATAAAAACAACAACCCAATACCTCCCCCCAAACCCCACATTTTAAAAGGGCATAGGATGTCAATCAGATCAACCAAAGGCATGGTTAAAAAGGAACGTTTTTGCCTGGCCCTAAAGGTGTATAATGAGGGCGCCAGGCAAACTTCCCTGGGGAGAGCATTCCACAGACGGGGAGCCACTGCAGAGAAGGCCCGTCCTCGTCAATGAACTAATGTCAATGAGCTCATATTTCTCCTGCTTTGACTCCTATAAAATTAGCTTTCATTGTCTTGTTATGTCCTATGTAAAGTGCACTTTTCTCAGTTGTTGTCATCCTGTTCTTTCCCCTCCCTTTTTGTGTCCTGTCTCTTTAAATCAGCCTTCGGCCATGCTGGCTGGGACTGATGGGAGTTGTAGTCCCCAAACATCTAGAGGGCACCAGGTTGGTGAAGACTGCTTTAGTTAGACTCTTTAGACTTGCTGTGATGGGGCTTTCTGCTCATAGGGAAGAGGGCATCCTCAAATGGGGGAACAGCTCTCTCCCACCCACTTCCTAGGCAGAACTTCTAGAAGCTGCTTTCTCTTTCTTTCGCAGGTCTGCTTTATTACCTAGTTTTAAGTCGTTCTGTCAATGAATAAGGTGACTGCTTTGTGGCTTTCCTAAGCCCACAAGGGCTTCATTTCTACGAAGCCTTTTTTTCCTTCTGCCAGGGCCTGGCTGCTTTCTAATTTGTACAGTACTCGGGACAGCCTAAATTGCTTAATAATTTATAGCACTATTATTAGTAGTAATGAAATCCCGTACTGTGATGAATTGGTGTACAGTATCTGCCTCTCTCTTCTAAACATACATGGCCAGTCTTTTAAGTCTGCTGTTCCCCACTCCTATTTCCCAGCCGTTATTTGTCCCCCTGAAGATGGTCTCTGTTTTATGCCAATTATATGTTCCTTTGGGGGATCTGTTTTTCCCCCCTTTTTGCTTACCTAGTCTAATAACTAATACTGAAGGCTGGGTTTTACAGTCTCTGCTCTTTTGGTTTCGTTCTTTTTCTCTCTTTTTTGCAACAAGTGGGAATTTTGTCACTGAATGAGAGATCCTGTTTTGTTGCCTACGTCTTATAAAAGCCCTGTGGAGCTCCTGCTTTCTGCCTCTCTCTCTGTACTTTAGCTTGTTGGGAATCTATTGGAGGGGTAAAAGGTAAAGGGACCCCTGACCATTAGGTCCAGTCGTGACCAACTCTAGGGTTGCGGCACTCATCTCGCGTTATTGGCCGAGGGAGCCAGCATACAGCTTCCAGCATACAGCTAACATGATAAAGCCACTTCTGGCGAACCAGAGCAGCACACGGAAACACTGTTTACCTTTCCACTGTAGTGGTCCCTATTTATCTACTTGCACTTTGACGTGCTTTCGAACTGCTAGGTTGGAGGAGCTGGGACCGAGCAACGGGAGCTCACCCCATCGCGGGGATTCGAACTGCTGACCTTCTGATCAGCAAGCCCTAGGCTCTGTGGTTTAACCCACCCGCGTCCCATATTGGAGGGGTAGGCAATGGCTTTTCCTTCGGATGTGGTAAACTATAACTGCCATCAGCCCCAGCTAGCATGGCCAATGGTATAACAGATGATGGGAGCTGCTATCCAAAACAGCTGGACCAGCCACTGCTTTACGCCCCTTCTCCATTAGCATTTCCAAATGCAATGGCCTTTTTGCTAGCTAGATCTAAGAATTTTTTCTTTTCATCAGCTAGCCCACCCCACAAATTACTTTATCCTATTGGATTGTTTTCTTTCCATTCATTCACTTGTGTTCTCCTTCACAGCCCTGGTCTCTTTCCTTCCTCTCTCCTCCTGGCATTTCAGTTAGTGCTTGAAGGGTGTCTGGCAGCATACGGGTTGCATAGCGAAGGACCCAGGCAGAATCCTCAGAACCTCCAGGGGAAAGTACCTTGTGTAGCAGGGGTAGGAGCCCAAGAGCTAGGGAGAGCTGCTGCCAGTCAGAGTAGGTGAATACTGGGTTAGAGGGACTCAGTGGTCCTTCTTAGTATGTGGCAGCTTCATGTGTTTCTGGTGTGGAGAGAGTTGGTAGTATCTCCCATTTGTCCAACAGGGTTGGGATGGAGAAACTTGACGGCTGTGTGCATGATCTAAAATACCTCTCTTCCTTTCTTCCCCATCTCCTCTTTTCATTTTAAGCAGGAGCCTTGGCAGCACAGATAGTGAGGACAGTGAAGACTCAGAAGAGGGAGAAGGAGGCGAGGAGGAAGATCCTGGTGGGGGCGATGGAGATGCCACACATGTCAGCAACGGTTGCGGTGAACAGACGGAGGGGGAGAGAACGTTAGGAGGTCAGGGTTCCAGAGAGACCCATGGGGTCCAAACTGGGGGATTTGGTAGTGGGTGAAAGGGAGGCGTGTCGCATCTGCTTATTGACTTGGGGAAGCTCTGCTACAAATAAGGAACAGCAGAATCCAACACAGACAAGCTTTGGGAGTGGGAGGGAGGAAGCATCATACCAATTCTTGGCCACATGGGAAAATAATTTATCTGAAACTGGAGGATTTGGTAATTCAAGCAGGAGAGGGATAGGTTTTGCCTTCATCTTCCTGCCATTTTCCTTGTGTGATCCCACTCTCACCCACTCACCCACCCACACTCTCATACACACACTCTCCACATTTATGTGATCATCAGTATCTGGGAAAGGTAGAGATTTCAAGGCCTGGGTTGTATCACTGGTTAGACCTGACCTCCTTTTCTAATCTGTTCTTCCCAGATCCTGACTGGGCAGATAGCCCCTCTGATCCTTCCTCGGAATCTATGGTGTCCTCGCAGCCTGCGGCAGCTGACACAGGAGCAGCGGTGTGGGATCGGCCCAACTCAGATGCCTCCTGCCCAACCACAGATAAGAATTGGGCCTCATTTGCAGAACCCCATATACAGCAAGAGAGGTGAGGCCTTGGAAGGCTTAACCTGTTTTAAGACCAGCTGGATGTTCAGAGCAGGAGACTATTTGGGTGTCAGAGGGAGATAATGAATCGACTGAGCTGTTGGAAGTCACTGGGGAGGCTGGTACTGAGGTAGATGGGTCTAAAAGGCATCAACACCTGAACATCTCTAGCTAAAGCATCTCTGACTGCCTTATAGGCCAGCTTGTTCACCAAGATCATCTGAAGGAGCACTGTTAGTTGACCCTGCATTACAGAGGCCTAATTGGCTGCAATTGGAATTTGGGTTCCCAAACTGTGCTCCATGGTCCGTTAGCGTCCTGCGTGCCTCATTCGGATGGTCCTGCAGCTTGGCTGTGAATTTGTGGTTGAAGACAGGAGATGGCACATTCATTGCATTACATATATTGATTTTTCGTTGTATTTTTTTTTGCTTTTTTTTTAGTTCTTACATTGTGTCACAATTTGAATTCTGTGGAATTTAAATCATTAATACAATAAAATATAATCTGTAAGAAATAAAAAAAACTACGAAAATACAGTGAAAAATCAGCCGACATCTAGCACAGCACATTACAATTGCTACAACAGGAAGAAAAATCATTAAGTGTCACACCACGGCACTCAGCAATTTTCAAATGGTCTGTGGGAGAAAAAAAATGGGAACCAGGAATCAGTTCATTAATGTTTCCAAACCCATGCTGTGGCGCCCTCTTCCAGCAGAGATTAGGTAGTCATTCACCTTGTTGAATTTTCAGGTATGCAACTGTTTCAGCTTCCTTGGTTAGACAGCCATTTAGTGATTATATTGCATTTTTTCTATGTTACTTTGTTTTCTTGTACAGTACTTGCGTATATTGTGCACAGCCTTGATATTTTACAAGTTGGAGGCATACAACTAAACTGAAATTAAAGAAGGATCTTTATTCTCTCCCCGACCCCACCTTATGATTTTATCCTTTTGGCCTCCAGGCCCCCCAAAGCACTTGTGGACCCTGCTTCCCCTGCAGCCCCCCCTCAGGAAGTGACGCAAAGCAATGTATCCACAGCAGGAGGTGAGTGGCGACCTACATCTTCTGACACAGGATGGCATCCAGAATATGAGGTGTTGCTTCTTCTCTTCCCTCCCACACAGCTATTCTCCACACTCCTTGGCACCTGCTGGTTTGCGCACTGTGAAATGGTTTACCTTACTGTTGCAAACATGTGAGCGATCGAGCAACACATTTTCTAGGTTGCTCGCCCGAATGTTTCTGCAGACTCAGTCCCTCACCTATGCCAAGTGATCTGTCCCTTTTGGAGGGAAAATACATTTGGATTGTGTGTGCTTTAGGCAAACAGTTGGCCAGCCGGTCCTTTCCGTAGGATGGTAGCACTGGGACCTGGCTGCTGGCAGTTTGACTTCTGTGACCTAAATAAAATCTGTAGTTGGCTGCTCTGCCTTAATAGAAGTGGCTGCTCTAACCTAGGGCATGGCCCAGATGATGCCATTAACATAAAATAGATTTCCTTCCTACCTACCTCCAAATGAAAAAAATAAAGTTCTAGTGACCACAGCGGTCACCTCATGCCTGGTTAGTGCTAAAGGCCCCCAATTGGCTGGAAAACCTCAGGGGTCCTGGAGGAGGCATAGCTCCCATGGTCCTTGTTAGGCAAACAACCACCCATTTCTTCAAGTTTCTCCTTTCTCTCTTTTCCCCTCCCCTTTGTCAACAAGGGACTTCTGTCCTCCACAAACGACTATAAGGCAACAGTAGCAATATAAACATAGAATAGCCCAGCGGTAGAGAGGGGGCAGTTTGGCGTAATGGACCATTCCCTTAGCATCTCAGCAGTTGGTTAGGATGAGAGAGCAACTTGCCCGTGTCTTTCCAGTGAGCTTCATACCTTGAGCAGGGAGGGTTTTGGACCTGGACTTCCCACATCAGAGCCCATCTTTCTAATGTTTGCGCCACTCCCTCTCCACCCTAAGCCACTTCCCCTGATGAGTCCAGGAGTTTCTTCAGCACATTCTTTTGTGCAGCTGTGGGAGTTTGCTGCCACCTAGTCGTGTGTAATGGTGTTGTTGCGTCTACTCTCGGGTAAAGACGCCCAAGTCCGTGCTTGTCTTTAACGGTTTTATTGTGCATAATATTTACAGTGCAGAGATAGCAGAAAACATGACCTCCTAGTCACTTGCAGAATCCAGGAGTGATCGTTTCCTGTTGCGCGACCAGCATAAGAGCTTGGGCACCCCGAAACGCCTCCTCCCGACCTTACGTTTAGTGGCGCGCCTTAATTCGGGTGCCGGAAGGGGCTGCCTGTTCCCCTCCACCTCTTGGTCAAGGCGGTGCGAGGGCTCTCCAACATCACTGAGCCTTGCTTCCTCCAACCCTCTAACTTCCTCATTCCTCCCACCTGACCCACTGCTGCTGCTCTCACTGGGCGAAGTGCTGGTCAGCAGGATGGCGGGAGGTTCCCTGTAGGAAGGTCCCCTGACATCGTGAGCTTCCTTAAACACCCAACGACTATGGTGCCTTCTGCTTCACTACTGTGTGTCTCTAGTACATATGAATGCAAGACCCCTGAGGGGGAGAAATGCAGGCGGTTTCTTCCTGGAAGCTCAGAAATAGCAGCTCCGTAGAGGCGAGGTTTGCAGCAGTTGAGAGCAGCTTGGCTTTCATACGTAACCCTTTCTGAGCCTGTCTGCTGCCTCTGAACGTGATGCACCCATCCCCATTTATCCACTTAGTAATGAACTTCTTTCCCTCCTTTTCTCCCCAACCCCACCCCTGCAGAAACCTCTAGTGTTCAACAGGAACCTCCCACTCCAGACACAGGCCCCCCAGAAGGGGGTGACCCACCAAATCCCGTCGCCATGACAACAGTAGCCAGGTAAGATGGTTAGGTGTGATCCGTGACACAGGTGGCTCTTGGCTCCCATGAAAGGTTGCTAAAGGATAGGCACCTGATTTTTAAGATGAATAAGTACACTAATATCAACAAAATGCCCCAAAAGTCGTCAGGTATATTGGAAGTGTATTAAAATATATATCTGTGTGTGTAGACACGTGTTGTAAACACACACACACACACACACACATACACACACAGTGTCTAGTTGGTGGAGTTAAAACATTTTTTTAAAAATAACCAGCCTTTGACATTGATGGTTGCCGTGGTAAATGTTATTCTGCCCCCTAGCAAGCAAGGCACATGGATCTAGTAATGATCCTACTTCTGAAAAACAAAAGAGAAAGGAACCACAACCCCAGGCTTGGGTGGCACAGCAGGCCAGGCCAGGCCACTGCTTGTTTTCCCAGCAGCATGGCAGGGGCAGAGGATTTCAGCAACAGGTACCAGCACACGGCTCATTCACATTGAACCATAGATTAGTATGCGGGTGGCGCTGTGGGTTCAAACACAGAGACTAGGTTTAATTTTAAAAATAATAATAATCAAAAACATCGAAAAATCATGGATTTTTATCCATCCTGCTGGGGACCATTAATTTCTGCAGGAGAAACACAGCCTGTTGAGGCAACGAAACAGATATAGAGGCCATATTCCTTGTGTGGTTTTATATATATATATCTCTCACACACATACCACATTTATGTGATCACCTGTATCTGGGAAAGGTAGAGATTTCAAGGCCTGGATTGTATCACTGGTTAGATCTGACCTCCTTTTCTAATCTGATTGTGAGAACAGTGTGTGTCATGTGAAATTTGACACTCGTTTCCAACGTTTGTGTGGTGTGACCAGGCCACAGCTGGGGGGGGGTGCTTCACTTGTGCTCGGCCACCAGTTCCCTCTCCTCTTTCCTCAGCAGCACAGTAGAGCCTCCCCCAACTACCTCTGATTCCGCCCAGCCGCTCCAGGGGACAACAGAGACTCCGCAACCCCAGCACAGCAGCTCCCAACAGACAGAAGAGCAGCAGCAGCCGGCAGCCAGGTGAGGAACTGCATGTAGTTGAGAGGAGATGAGCCTGCGAACTGCTCATTGCTCTGCCCAGGATGTAGGAAGGATGGCATCTGGGTTGGGAGTCCTTGGGTCACGGAAGAGGGTGGGATCCCCCTGCAGAACCTCTCTTCTGCTTCGGACGTCATGAGAACGAGAAGCTCGCTCTTGCTTTTTAATACCAAAAGGAGATGCTGAATTCCGCACGTGATGTAAAACCCCTGGATTGCGCAGCTAGCTGCTCCTTCCCTCCTGCGGGAATACCCGCATTCCTCCTTAACATGACGTGTGTAAGCTGTAGATGAAATAGTTAATATGCACTCACACCCCGTCCTTATCTTTCCCCAGATAAAGCCTCTCCGTGGGTCTCGTCACTGGGGAAGGCCCACAGCTGCTTGCTCGAACAAGTCCATTTTGCCAGGGACTGTCCCCAGTCCTTCCGGTGCCTTCACCCCTGTGGGCAGGTGGGGGGGGGGCAGAAGAGAAAGCAGCAAGGGGCAGCGAAAGAGCCCAGCCTTTCCCCCTATCCCACCCCGAGCAATCACTGAAGAAACCAGGACCTGGTACCGACGAGCACCTGCGAGAGAAACGGATGTGCGTTCCAAGCGCAAAAGCATCTTCCTCCTCCTGGCCCGTTGGTTGGCACAGCCCAGCAAAAGAGTGCCTCTCCCCCAGGAATTCTGCAGGGCGGGGGGGGATCTGTCTCTCCTCCTTTGGCCTCTTTCCCCTACGCCCCCTCCCTCCCAGTATGCATACATACACACTGCTGCACTGAGCAAAACCTGTCTGTTTTGATGCAATTAAATTTTATGCTTATATCGTACCAGAGGTCTTCTGATGGGGGGGTAACACTGAATAGGGCGGGGAGGACAACAACCCCACCAAGCAACAGTCTTGCCACTGTTTTTGAGGGCTGCTCTTCCACCTGACAGCCACACCTGCAAGCACAAGTCTGCCACATCTCCTCTCTCCCCAGCCCCCCCCCCCCCCGGTCTCCAAATTTGCCTGCAGGGTGGCAGGTCGGATTAGCACGGCAGAATTATCTCACAGGGTAAAGAAGGATCAGGAGGTTGCCTAAAGCGGCTTCTCTGAAGGCCACTGCCTCAAGTGGGGAATGAAGGGGGTGTGGTCCTGTGAGAGGTGCTGGGTTTGTCCTTTCCACGCTGGGATGAAATCGTGATATTTCTGCCCTCGTGACGCTTGTTTGAAGCTAATATCCCAGAGGAAACAATGGGTGGCCGAGGGGAGGAAGGCAGAGCCAGCCTCCCTTGTCTCCTGGCTGAAAATAGTTGCTTCCGTCCCCCACCTGCCTCCCCAAACATCACCATCATTTGGGGTTCTTCAACCAGTGTACTCAGTAAAAAGAATTTTTAGGAGAGATGTGTGCATACAACCATGTGAAATCTGGATTGACCCTAAAGTTTCCATCATATTGATTCTCCCACTGTCGGCATACATCCACCAGCTCACTGAGATTTAAGCTGGACCTCCTCCCAGTGGATTTTTGGCTTTCCCCACTCACTTTCCTTCCAGTATTGGTTTGTTTCCTTATCACTATTAAAGAGCTTCACCGGAAGCCCACAGTCTCTCCCGCAGAGCCAAGCAGCAGCATGGTGGGGAGGGGAAGCGCGATACCCTGTCATAGCATCTTCCCTCCCATGGTAGTGGTTCTTGAAAAAAGACATTGGGGGGGGGGAATGATACCCATGCCAGCAGCACGTGTTCTATAGTTGGTTTTGGAAATGATCCTTAGCCCTGCTCCTAACTGCAGCAACTGCTGGATCAAAATATTGCAATCTTTTCCCTCGGGAGTCATCAGTAACAGGGAGGGTTTCTTTCTCTGGGGTTATGTGGTGGGATTCACCTTGCAGAACTACAGTAAGTACATTGTAGAAAAGTAACTTTAGGTCCCCAGTTTATTCCCCCTGCATCCCTGAATATGTTTGGGTTGCGTGGGTGGGGTTTTCTCCCCCCCCCTCCATCTACTTAAAACCAAATTCTCCTGCCTCTTTGAGAGTTCTGGCTCAGAGTCCTGCACTTAACAACACAAAAGACCAAAATGACCCCGGTAGAATGCCCTAGGGACCTATCTTGCAGCCTCCCCTTCTCCATAATCTTTGTTCCAAAGAGAAATGCCCCCCCCCCACTTCCCAGTTACACTCCCTTGAAGGCCAAGGAGCTCTTACTCTTACCCCAACCAGATCCTGCTCCTTTTCTCTTGGGGCTCCTAGAAACAGGACTTTCCACCAAAGGCCTCAGAATTACTGCTTTTTCTCTCTCTCCTGGCCTCCCATCGAGCTGTTGGCGTGCTTTGGACTTTTCTGTAGCTCCTTTTTATAGTGTTCAAAGGAAAAAGAACTCACTGCCTCACCCTTGCCTCTGACTACAGAATTGGGACAAGTGCATTGCAAAAAAAGTTCAGCCAAGAACACCTTGAGATTTGGATGGGGACGTAACACCCAGCGCCCCTGGGGGCTCGGTGTATGCGTGGGGGTGGCAAGAAGATCTAATACCAAGGTTTGTGGAGGTCTGATTCGGGACATTGAGCGTGGTAGGAAGCAAAGTCACGGTGGAGGAACCTTTCCCTTTGCGTAAGCACTAAGCACGCTTCACCCCACCTCTTTACTTCCAGGTGGTCAGTAAACTTGTATCCCTTTCCCCCATCTCTCCCTTTCCTCTTTCTCCCACCCCCATATAAGTGGCAATATTTCTTGAAGCTCTTAAACCACAAAGGACAGAAGTGGCCTTTCGCGTTGTCTGCGTCATGCCATGTCAGTAATTTCTTTTTTTTCTTTTTCCCTGTGTGTGTGTATGTGTGTGTTCAGTTTGAATAAAGAGATTCTATGGCCGTAATAGACTTGGCTGTGTTTTTCTCCGAAACAATAGTTCCTTAGCTGCCTCCTCCTGCTCCGTATGTCGCCCCTCCCCCCAAAAAAATCACACACACCAGTGGTAGAGTCCTGATGTTACAGAATGGACTGTACTATCAATATAGGAAGCCACCTTAGAAAGAGCTATTTTACTTATCACCACCTTCTTCTTCCAAGGTGCTCAAAGTGGTGTACGTGGTACTCCTCATTTCATTCTCACAACAATCTTGCGAGGTAGGTTAGGCTCAGAGATGGTGACTGGCCCAAGGTCACCCAGGGAGCTTCATGGCTGAGTGACGATTCGAACCCTGTTTGCCCAGGTCCTAGTCCAGCACACTGGACCACTGGTCATTAAAGCTTAGTATTGACTACACCAGCCTTTCCTAAACATCTGTAGTCCAAAACATCTGGAAGGCAGCAGGCTGAAGACACCTAGTCTGCACTGGCTGGCAGTGGTTTCCCATGGTTTCAGAAATGTACCCGCCACTTCAAAAGAGGCAGTGGTGTGTCCACTCCTTTTAAACACACACACACAGAGAAATACCCCTGGACCCTCTAGTCAGGCATAGGCAACCTTGGCTCTCCAGATATTTTGGAACTGCAACTCCCATGATCCCTGACCACTGGCCCTGTTAGCTAGGGATCATGGGAGTTGTAGTTCCAAAACATCTGGAGAGCCAAGGTTGCCTATGCCTGCTCTAGTCTATGTTGGTTATCAGCCAGTTACTAATAGACCTTCTGGGGGAAGGTGATGGAGACGATGGTGGCTGAGCAACTGCAGACATTCTTAGATGAAACTGTTTATTTAGATCCATTTCAGTCTGGGGACTGAATCAGCTTTGTTCACCCTGGCGAATGATCCCCATAGGGAGAAGGACAAGGGGAAAGCAACCTTGCTGCTCTCTCTGTCTGGCTTTTGACACTCAACCGTGGAATCCTAGACGGGCTCTGTGAGATGCATGTTGGGAGAGGCACTGTTTTAAGTGCTTCCAGTCCTACCTGCAAGGTTGGTTGCAAGGAATGGCACTGTGGGAACGCTCCTTGCCCCCTTAGCATTTCTGTTGCGGGCTGCCACAGGGCACACTGTTGTTGTCCCCAGTGCTATTTAACAACTATACGAGGGCATGTGGAGCAGTTATTAGAAGATAGGAAGCAAAGTTTTCCAGCTGAGTTCGTTTTACTGTTCTTGGAGCTTGCATTTGTGTGTTCTGTCCTGCTTTTGCCATGTACACTGCTTTGAAGGCTCTATGCTGTGAAGCAATCTCTGCATTTGTTTAATATAAACAGTAATAAATCCTACCTGGATATGCTGGGGATTAAACCAGAGACCTACTGCAAGCAGAGAAAATGCTCCACCACTGAGTTACGGCCTTTCTTCAGAGCCCAGGTGGAGGATTCCAGTTTTGAATGGTTTTATTATGCAAAGAACTCATTGCTGGTAGACATCAAGCAGAGCAAGGAGTAGGCTGGGGTAGGAACATCATCCCTAATGTGCTAGCTTTTTACCTGAGGCGTTTGTTTGTTTGTTTTGCAGCCAAGGAACATAAAAAAATAGCTCCCCCTTTTTTCAACCTGAAATGGTCAAGTCTACACTACGTATGGGATGCAGGTGGCGCTGTAGGTTAAACCACAGAGCCTAGGGCTTGCCGATCAGAAGGTCGGCGGTTTGAATCCCTGTGACGGGGTGAGCTCCCGTTGCTCGGTCCCAGCTCCTGCCAACCTAGCAGTTTGAAAGCACATCAAAGTGCAAGTAGATAAATAGGTACCGCTACAGCGGGAAGGTAAACGGTGTTTCCATGCACTGCTCTGGTTCGCCAGAAGCAGCTTAGTCATGCTGGCCACATGACCTGGAAGCTGTACGCCGGCTCCCTCGGCCAATAATGCAAGATGAGCATCGCAACTCCAGTCAGTCACAACTGGACCTAATGGTCAGGGGTCCCTTTACCTTTACCTTTTCACTACGTACACATAGCTGCAAATAAATTGTTCTCTGTTGCAAGAGCCCATGGTCTTAGAGGCAGGTGGCTTTGCCAGGAAGAAAAGGGGCCTGGATAGGAATTGTAGCTTGGATACTGGAGGCTTAAATCAAGAGTAGTGAAAGCCAAGAGCCTGCCACCTTTCCCAAAATCCCTTTGCTATTTCTTTGGATGGAGAGGACATCCCGTAGGAGGTGATGCCATCCGCTGGACTCGTAGCATAACAACCACAGAGCAATTGATTTGAGCAGACAAACTAAAACATAATTGAGTGTCCCAGTAGGCAAGCAGCCAGGTAGTCCTGAGGGGCATTCAGTAAAATGGGGTGCCACCCCAGGAAAGGCCTTGTTTCTGATCTGTACATTTCTGTGCTTTGAACAATAGATGCACACACACACACACACACACACACACACACACTGAAATTCCATCTATCCAGCAGAGAGCTCAAGGTGGCAAACATGATTGTCTTTCCCCTGCCCTCAGAACAACCTTGTGAGGTAAGTTAAACAGATCACCAGTGGTCCAAAGTTACCTGATGATCTTCACAGCTACATAGACTTTCCAAGTCTGAACTCCGCAGCCCTAAACTCAGTTCACACCAATAGGTATGCTGTGCGTACATGCCACATCACAAAAGGAGCAAGCAATGCCTTCTCCGAGGAACCAAAGTCAAAGAAACAACAATTCCATTGCTCTTTACCTCGACAGAGGATTGCGTGGAGCAGTCCTCTTAAACTGGAGCAAGTCTTTGGAGATCATCAAAAGAGATATAAAACTATCTTCGGATCACACAATTAGGCATTGGGTTTTGCTGCTATTTCTCTCCTAGTGGCACATCCTGGGTGCTGGATGGTAAGTGCTGCCTTTGAGCAGTAGGCTAGACTAGAGGGGACTTGCTCTCTGTTAGCTGCACGGGAGTCAGCTACATTTTTTCCCTTTTTTGTCTTCAAGATCATACATTTCACTAATTTTATACGTTTCACCAATTTTACAATCATTTTGACATTTCAAAAATTGTCTTCCTTCCCCCTCTCTGTGGTTCCTTCAATTTTTAAAATATCTTCTGCATATCCAAATTAACTTAATTCACTCCTTTATTCATCTTCTTTAAATATGTGCTCTTATAAAACTGCAGGCTATTACAATAACCCTGCCAATGGTTTTATCTGTTTATAATTTATCTTTATTCAGTAAACCATTTCCATTCTTTTATAAACAATTTTTTTATTTTATCTTGATTCTTATTCTTCCAGTAAGTTTCACCATTTCTGCATATTCCATAAGTTTTTGTTTCCATTCTTCCTTTGCTTGGACTTCTGCTTCTTTCCATTTTGGGGCAAGTAACATCCTTGCCACTGTAGTCACATACATGAATAAGTTTCCATACATTTGAAGACACTCAAACTCAGGACGGAAGGGAGAAACATGCTAAGAGGAAGGCACGCTTGGTGAACCCTCACCATGATCAACTCCCTCCCAGAAACTTACGCCCCCACTGTGGAAGGACGTGGGGATCCAGAATTGGCCTCCACAGTCACGGACCAAGATGTCGGCTACATCCCCATGAATAGTCTGTGGGAGGCTAATCTCAGCATTCCAGCTTGGCCTTAAACAGAGCTATGCTTACTATAAGAGGGTCCTGTTTGCCTACCCTCTTCCAATAAAATTGTGCATACTTTATGCCAGGCATCCCCAAATGGCAGCCCTCCAGATGTTTTGGCCTACAACTCCCATGATCCCTAGCTAACAGGACCAGTGGTCGGAGAAGATGGGAATTGTAGTCCAAAACATCTGGAGGGCCAAAGTTTGGGGATGCCTGCCTTATGCTTATGATCTGGAAAGCAGCTATGAAATGCTGCCCATCAAGATCCACAAGACCCTGTGTGTTATGTGCACACAGGACTGGCTTAAGCATATGTGATGCTGGGGTGCAAAGATCCACCCGGCGCCCCCCCCCAGGTTGCCCAGTCCCAGGCGCGCAGGAGGGTGGAGCATCTTGCTGGCTTGGTCACCCCCAAACTTGGGGCGCAGAGCTGCCCGCAGCAGAAGAGCCCCCTGCGGTGCTCTGACTGACGGGCGGGCTCTTCCCTGGACTCAATTCTCGGTCCCGGGACTCTCGGCCTGCCGCCCCTGAGAGCCCGGCGCCCGGGTGCCCTGCACCCCTAGTGCCTATGGGTAAGACGGCCCTGTGCGCACATGTGATTAGCCAGGATCTTTCATGACCCACCTCTGCAGCCCCTCACGCCAGCTATTTAATAAATGGCTGCAGCCCTTCAGAGCACTAAGTAATAATAATAATTTTTTATTTATACCCCGCCCTCCCCCAGTGAGAGCCAGGCTCAGGGCGGCTAATAAAGGAGAATAAAGATGTTGCCAATCCTCTTGTTCCTCCTGGCCTGCCTATGTGAGCATGACCATGTGGTGAGTATGGATCAGCTTGTGCTTGGCAATGGTTTCTTTTAAACAGAACTTGAGGGTTCTAGAGCAGGGGTGGGGCAAAGCCTATAATATCATTCTCTGGTTAGGGAAGTTTTTAATGTCTTGTTGTATTTTTAATATTTTGTTGTAAGCCGCCCAGAGTGGCTGGGGAAACCCAGCCAGATGGGCGGGGTATAAATAAATTATTATTGTTGTTGTTATAATTATTATTGCTATTATGATTACTCTGGTACCAAGCAGAGATGGTGTGACGGGTATCGATTGCCGTCTTATCAGTTGGCCCCTTGTACCCTGAGGGAGTTGAAAGTCCACTTTGCTGCAAGGTGCAGGCATAACTGGCACCCTCTTCAAGATCAGGCAACGCTAGGACTGGCCATGGATATCCTGGAGCTAGATGCCCACTACAGGAAAAAGGCAGCGGCCAACGTAAGAGTCCGTATATCTGCTACAAAGGGTGGATGGAAGGGGACAGGAGAGGCACTGGTGGGAGATGGGGCTCCCTAGGAGGTTTATCGACCTGCTAGAAAACTGGGGGGGGGGGCAGCCCAAAGCTCAGTGCTTTGCTTGTCAAAGAGCCAAGGTTCAATTCCTGGCATTGTCTGGTAGGGCTGGGGAACAACCTTGCCTGGAACGAGTTGCTGTCAGGGTGTATAATGGCTCCCTGGTGGGCAGTGGTATTTACGGGGGTAGGGGGGCTGGGGGTACTGGAGTTGTAAATGACTTTTTTCATATCCCTGGATCAAGTTCATCCTTTTGGTTGAAGTCAACTAGATAGCTTTTATTGGGTTTTAAATAAATGTGCAATTAATTGTTACTCTTTTGAATTTCATTGTGTGGTCATCTTCCTTAGGGGATCATGCGAACGTTCTGAATAGTGCTTTTTATATAGGTCAGGGGGCACTGGGGGTGAGTTTATGGAACCACGGGGGGGGGGGCTGGCCTCAAAAAGTTTGGGAACCGCTAAGCCCAACCCACTAGCTGTCGGAAGCAGGTTAAGGCAATGTCTTCCTCTGAGAAACTTGTTGATGCCTTAGATAAGATGGCTGGGTTTTTTATTTCTTTTGCTGCACGCCTCTCCTTCATGGAGAACTCGGGAATCCTGGCTCCCTTTGTGTTGCTTCCTATTAAAAGAAGCACTGCACAAAACTCCCTGGTGCACTAAAACCTTACCTTTGAACCCAGGTTTCCTCCAATGTCCAAGTCCTTAAGGAATCCAGGTATTCGAGTGAAGCCCCACCCAGCTCTGCTAGCCCCTCCAGGGCCAGAGGACCCAGGAGGCCCATCATTCATCTCCCCTTTGGGTCACTAAAATGATGGAGCGGGTGGTTGGGTGGAGCAAGCGGAGAGTTTCTTCCCAAGCCCTCCTGTGTGCAAAAGAAGCCAGGGGGCCATTCCACGAAACTGAACTGTGAACCTTCTACCATATGTGGTGGACATGTCCAGAGATCAGAAAGTTTTGGGACATGATCCACGGAGAAATAAAAAAGTTAATAAGAACTTCACATAGCAAAAGACCAGAAACATACCTTTTGGGAATATTGAATAGTGATATTTCTAGAGAAAACACTAAATTCTTTCTGTATGCAACATCAGCGGCGAGAACCCTGGTGGCTAAGTACTGGAAGGGTAACCAGGTACTGACCAAAGAAGAATGGTTATGTAAATTATGTGAATATTTGGAACTGGCCAAATTGACGGATATAATAAGACTAAAGCCAATGAATACAGTCAAGAAGGAATGGAATTGCTTGAATGATCATTTAGAAAGACAAGGTTCTAATGTAAAAATTTGGCTGTGTCTAGAATGACCTCATGAATGGAAAGGGGAAACATACATATATACATACATATCTGTAAGAGAGAGGGCTTGCAGAGAGCAGCCCACTCTGCTTACTTCCATCAGATGGGAGAGCAGCAGCAAGTCTGGGAGTTCAAATCAGGAACAGGAAGGGTTAAGACGGGTCCAGGGCTCTGCAGAGTCCTGGTGGCTCAGCTCCAGGTTGGTAGCAGGGAAGCAGGGGAGGAGCTAGCTTCAGCAGGGGCTGGAAAGGAGGGAGGAGAGGGAACGGCACCTCAGGAGCCTGGTTTGGGACCACGGAGGACCCATAGAGCAAGGAGGAGGGGCGTTTGGAGTCTTAAAAGGGGGGTCAGAGCCCACAAGACGCCATTGTGGGCTTCTGCCCCATGCAGAGCAGACATGATTTGAGACATCTCACCACTGTATATAGCATGCACAATAAAACTATGAAAATCCAGAGGATGTGTGGAGTGCTTACTCGGGAGTAGCCAACACCCCATCTGTGACAGCAAGCCCACAATCTTTTGATGGCTACCCCGAGGGAAGAGGGCTGCAAATGTAGCAGCCGGCATGAAGTTGGCAGCATCTAAAGCAGAAGAGAGAGATGCCAAGGGAGGATTGGCATGCGTGAGGGGTGTAGCAGAGAGCAAGCTGCAGCCAGCACCCTGCAACTATGGAACGGCTCAAGCACCAGGTAGGCACCCGGGCACAGGGGAAGCCAGGCTTAGTGAACCGAGCAGCTCTGAACACAGCCAAGCCGGAGTGGAGGCTGGACAAGCAGAGAGGACACTCGGGACGGGCCAGCACTTTGTAGGGCGACCCTCAGCACAAGCTGGCTCTAAGGCTGAGAGGCATGGTGGCGTGGAAGTGCAGGAGGCTGAGAGGCGAGTCCGGGCAGAGGGGACAGACGGAGGGGAAAGGCAGCGGCCACAAGCTCCCATACAGTCCCTGGAAGGCAGCTACAGCTCAGCACAGACCCCTCCAGCCAGATGTGATGCAGAGGGACAAAGCCCGCGCGCGGGTACTTTCAAACGCTGACGCGGGAAAACAGAGGGAAGAGAAAGGCGGGAGATGCCTTTACAATGCACCCAGCCACTGGGTGGAACACTGCCCCCAGAGGAAGGAATGGCGAGAGCAGGCAGGCACAGACACAAGCCTGGATGCCAGATCAGGAGGGGAGGGGCCAGGCAGAGCACCAACAACTGAGCCCTCCTGTAACACCCCACAGCACGACAAAGAGATGGAAGTAAGTCTGCAGCTGCCAAGAGGCCAGACCCAGGAGACAGTCGGGCTTCTCTGCAGGGGCAGCAGCAATGATTTCCTATCGGTGGACTTTGCTAGGCAGAATCAGATTCCCCTTTTCCCAAGGAAGCTTCCCATGAGCGTCTCGGCCATAGACGGCAGGGAATTGCAGGAGGGTGAGGTCACGCAACAGACCCCCTCTCGGAAGATGACAGTGAACAAGCACGCAGAAGTGCTAGCTTTGGACTTAATGGACAATGACCCTGTGGGCAGCCAGCGCCGGGGAGATCTCACCTTTGGAGATGCAGACGGCAAGGAGCACTGCAGGAAAGAAGGAGAATCCTCAGGATCGCACCACATCAGCTCCCCAGGCGGATGGAACGACGCCGAGGCGGGGATGCAGGAAGAGAAACTGAGCCAACTCACCAAAGAGGACACTTTTACCCAGAACATACGGAGGGACTTGAGGGAGGGAGAAGGGGCAGGGGAAGGGCTTGCAGAGAAAGAGGGGTTACTCTTTAGCAATGATGCCCGGTATATGCCCCAGGACTCCCTCAGAGGGAAGATTCTCAGGCAATATCATGACAACCCCACGGAGGGGCATGCAGTACATGTCTTCACGAGGCTCACACCCAGTAAGGCCAGTCTTGGGCGAAACCCCAGAGCCTTCCCAGAGCAGGGGGAGGGGGAGATTGGGGGACCACCTATTGAGGCATGGGGTGAGAGGAGGGAGACAGTACACCAACAACTGGATGGAGACGTGGCAAGGAGCAATGAGGCTTACAAGGAGGGGGCAGACCATCACGGGGGACTGGAGAAGGTCTTCCACGGAGGGGACAGGGTCTGGCTGTGGTCAGAAGGCCTTCCCATGGGGGGAAGGGGGAAGAAGCTGGCACCCAGAAGGCTGGGGCCCTTCAAGGTTCTGACACAGATCAACCCTGTCACCTTCAGGGGGGAAGTACCTACAGCGAGAAAGGTCCATCCCGTGGGTCACAGGTCTTTGCTCTCACACTTTAGGGAAAGCCCAAGGTTCAGAGGACGTGACACACATCCAACACAAGACGCTGACAGGAGGGAGGGGGAGGAAATCACACAAAAGACACTAGACAGAAGGGTGGAGGGAGAAGGCAGCCAAGAGGTTCCAGAAAGAAAGGAAGAGGAGGAGGTCTACAGTGCCACAGCGAGCCCGGGCTCCCGGTGGGGGGAGGGGGGGTTAAAATGTCTGATGGCCAGGCAGGGCACTCCTGCTTCCCAAAACGCGGAGGCAACCACGCACACCATGCAAGGGGAGGACCGCACACTGGAACTGCACGCTCCTTTCTCCCACAGACCCAAACCACCACACGTCAGTAGCACAGGGAACACAGAGGGGGAGGGCGATCCCAGGTGGGGAGCAGGGGAGACGCAGACCCAAGGAGCCCTCCGGGAATCGGAAGCAATTTTCCAGAGGGAGGAGGAGGATGACAACGGAAGGAACTACACGGACCAGCCACCCAGCACCGACTGGGAACAGGATTTTACACACACTACAGAGGAGGAAGACCTGTCAGGCTTCCAGCCCTCTTTACAGACATCAGACCAGGCAAACCAGGCCTCAGAAAGGGGGGGGGAGCCTGGAGGGGGGGTGGATGTAAGAGAGAGGGCTTGCAGAGAGCAGCCCACTCTGCTTACTTCCATCAGATGGGAGAGCAGCAGCAAGTCTGGGAGTTCAAATCAGGAACAGGAAGGGTTAAGACGGGTCCAGGGCTCTGCAGAGTCCTGGTGGCTCAGCTCCAGGTTGGTAGCAGGGAAGCAGGGGAGGAGCTAGCTTCAGCAGGGGCTGGAAAGGAGGGAGGAGAGGGAACGGCACCTCAGGAGCCTGGTTTGGGACCACGGAGGACCCATAGAGCAAGGAGGAGGGGCGTTTGGAGTCTTAAAAGGGGGGTCAGAGCCCACAAGACGCCATTGTGGGCTTCTGCCCCATGCAGAGCAGACATGATTTGAGACATCTCACCACTGTATATAGCATGCACAATAAAACTATGAAAATCCAGAGGATGTGTGGAGTGCTTACTCGGGAGTAGCCAACACCCCATCTGTGACAATATCTATATATTAAGATGAAAATAATACTGAAATACAGATAAAATGTGAAATGTGAAAGGAAGTGTTGTGAGAATGATGGAAGTCTATTACTATTATTATTTTGTAAAATAGTGTTTATTGTATTGAAATATTATACTTTTCTTGATTCTTTTACTGTGTACTTTTCCTTGCATTTTTCCTTTTCTTTTTCTTTATATTATTCTTTATGTATGCCTTGGTATTGATGTATTTACTTTACAATAAAAATTATAAAATTATTTTTAAAAAATTGGGGGGGGGAAGAGAAACTGAACTGTGGGAGATCTCGGGACAGTGCGTAAGTAAACTGTAGAATTCACTGCATAGGTAAACTATGGAGTTTGCTTCCACATGATGTAGTGATCACTGCCCATGTGCACAGCTTTAAAAGGCGATAAAGCAAATTCGTGGCAAATAAGGCTCAAGGGCTACTAATGTTATGAAGGTTGCCTGTTACCCCTCCAGTGTCAAGGCTTGTATGCCTGCAAATACAAGTTGCTGGGGATCGCGGGCCAAGGAGTGCTGTTGTGCTCATGTCCTGCTTGCGGACTTCTCAGATGCGTCCGGCTGACCACTGTGAACACAGGATGCTGGACTAGAGAAATCTGACCCATCAGGACCTCTCTTATGTTCTAAAGATGGCACCTTCGCTATCATGAGTGTTCAGAGTCCATGAAATTCTATCAGCAAGAGACAAGTGGAACACTCCCATTTAATAGCAGGGAGAAAACTGGAGTCTCATTTGGATTTTGGTCCTAGGATTTTTATTCCTAGTTTTGGTGTTTATACTAGCAGTTTCTTTTTGTTCTTTGACGCTTTTACACACACACACACACACACACACACACACACACACACACACACACTTTTTTTGGGGGGGGGCAATCTTTGCAAAGGATCCAGGATTTTTTTTGGGTCTGAATAACTATTATACTGGGAAACTGCAATCTATATTACTTGGCCAACCATCAAAATAATGAACAGCAAAACCTTTGGAGTTGGCAAAGGCTGCATCCACAATTTGTGTTCCCCACTGTACGATGAAAGAGTGAGAACAAGGAATTTGCATTCTCTGTCAAACTTTGGCTTTGGAATGTACAAGTTCTGTGTTTGCATATTAGAGTTCTTGGATATTTGACTAGGTGTTGAAGAAACCTGTTATAACCTGCTTGTCAGTTCAGCCGAAGCACAGCACACAATGCTGTTTGAAATCAAATGGCGAAACTGGAAGCAGCAGCATAGCGTGGATTGCCAGCACCCAGGGTAGGGCAAGCGTGTGCCCCCCCCCCCGGTGGGTTGGGCAGCTGGGGTGGGGGGGCACTCAAGGAGGGTGTTCTGTACTGAGCTGAATCCTAGAACAATAGGATCCAGAATGCAGCAGTCTGATTGGTCCACAGGAGCCACCCAATCCAGCTCCAGGTGGAAGTGAATCAGCAACCTGATTGGCCTGCAGGAGTGAAATTTACTCGGAGTCGAGAGTGAATTTCATACTCTTTATTCAGCTTCTAGTAGCAAAAGAAGAATAGCTTTCCCCCCAAAATGTCTGCTATATATACACATTATTTACACATTGGGCCTTGCGTGATTGGCTACTTCAGGACTGCTCCTGTAGGCCAATCAGGTTGCGGATTCACTTCCGCCAGAAGCCTGATTGGCTGCTCCTGCAGGCCAATCAGGTTGCTGATTCACTTCCACCTGGAGCTGGATTGGGTGGCTCCTGCAGACCAATCAGACTGCTGCATTCTGTATTCTATTGTTCTATGATTCAGCTCAGTACATAACAGAGGGTGAATAGAGCCCGCCTCCAACAGGCTCCTTGCCCGCTGCGTCCATTCACCAGCCCACTAGCAGAAGTAATTAAAAGACACAGAAAACAACAGTAGTCACTATTAAACAGACTAATCAGTGTTAACTGCTGCCGCTGCCCGGGCAAGCTAGCCTGGCATCCTTAAGAAATTATAATGGTGGGGGTGCCTGGCCAGATTGCCCGAGTGAGGAACCTACTGTTAAAAGCATAAAAACAACTTAAAACAGCCACCACCTAACGTAATACACAGGTAAAATGATAAAACGCCAACCCTATTCATCTGAAAGCAGATTGGAATAGTCAAGTCTGTAAGGAGCTTTGAAAAACAACCAATGGAAGAGCAAAACACACCCTGCAGAGGAGGCGGGATTCCACAAGGAAGGGGCCACCACAGAAAAAGCCCTGTGAGTTGGTGGGAAGAGGAGGCTAAAAGGAGGGGGGAATCACTGAAGAACTCTCTTTTCATGTCGCATCCTTAGAAAAGGAGTTTGCTGTATAAGCTACTGCCTTTCGCCATCTCCTGCGCGTCGTACTTCATCCTCTGGCTTCCTGACAACAGTGTGCAGAGTGCCATCGTCAAATGCCTCCCGGTCCTTTCCTTGGCGTTCTTCGTGGCTTCCCATGCCTACAGTGTGGCCGTTTTCACACCATATGCCCGCCACATTTTCCGAGGCCTGCTGTTCTCAGCAGTAGGGGACATCTGTTTGGTGTGGTCAGAACTTTTCCTTCCAGGTATGAGGTTTGAGGGACCCGTGGGGAGGAGCCCTGTTGTATTCTGTTAACCACCAGTTTGCATGTTACGATGTTTGTACTGTGGGGAATTCAGTAAGGAGGGGGAGAGCCATGTCCACTGCCTTGAGCTCCCTGCATACAAGATGGGATAGAAATGCAGTCATATATAAGTGCTGGTTTTGACCGATAAAACCTTAAACATCTCAAGACTGCAATACCTCAAGGACCGCCTCTTTCCATATGAAACTACCCGGACCCTGAGATCATCTTCTGAGGCCTTCCTTTGTGTGCCTCCTCCTCAAGAGGTCCGCAGGGTGGCAACACGAGAACGGGCCCTTCTCTGCAGTGGCTCCCCATCTGTGGAATGCTCTCCCCGGGGAAGTTCGTTTGGCGCCTTCATTATACACCTTTAGGTGCCAGGGGAAAATGTTCCTTTTTAATCAGGCCTTTGCTTTGATTGACATCCTATGCCCTTTGGGGGTTTTTTTTTTTTTGAGGGGGGAATTATTGGGTTGTTGTTTTTATTTTGATTATATATTTTGTGGTTTTTATATACCGCTCTGAGACCTCCAGGTATAGGACAGTATATCAATTCAATAAATAAATAAATAAGTAAATAAGTAAATAAATAAATACAGTAAATAGAAACAAATAAAACAGCTAAATGCAGCAAAAAGTGCCCAAAACAACACCAGCAGGTATCAAGACAACAGCAGGAATCTAGGCAACCTAGTAAAACAGGGCCCAAATAAGAAGGAAAAAATGAATATTTATCAGCACTTCAAAATATATGTTAGCCACCGCAGATGTGTGCAAATGCTTGATGTTTTTATTAGGTTTTTAGATATGCTGTACCCAGGTATTATTATTATTATTATTATTATTATTATTATTATTATTATTATTATTATTATTTATTATCTTGTCCAGTCTGCAAATCTGAATTCATCCATCCACAAATACTATCTCTCGCCACATGGGGGCACCAGCAACACACATATCTCGACAGACGGGATCATTTCCTTTTAGAAAGGCCAGGAATAACATCCCCATTGGAAAGATCTGGGGATATTTCTCTTCTGGGACCTGCGCTGGCTGATGGCAACATCCACCCAACGGGTGTTAAAATCTAATTCGCATCCTAGATAAACGGGTGCATCAGATCTTAGTAAAATCTAAGGATTAATGTGAAGGGCGGAATCAGTCGTGGGTGGCATGATAAGGCTGAGCCTCTTACTTGCCTCCCTCTGGCCAAAGGGCAGCCCCATACCAGGGCGAGGAGAGATGAGGTGGCAGCAAGACTGTGTATGCCACAGGTCCTGTGTTGGCCATTTAAAGCAGTCTCATGCCACTTCAGGTGGTCATGGCTTCCGTCTAGGAAGTACCATTTGTTAAGGGTCCTGAGAGTTGCTAGGAGACCCCTATTTCCCACCCCCCACCCCCGAGCTACAATCCCCAGAGTGGTTTAAATAACAATCCCTCTATTCAGGGAACTGCACCTCTGTCGTATAATGTAGGTAAGGCCTTCATTTCTCCTTTTCCAATCTTAAATCCAGTTCCCCATTTCTGTGTTGGTTTGCGATTATTTCTTTTTAAGTCCTCACAGAAACTCTCCAATCATTTTAGTGCAAATGTCTCCTAATACACAGTTCTGCCTTGTTTACAGGTTCTGCAAAATTGTTTTCCCCTAATCTAATACAGTCGTACCTTGGTTGTTGAACGCCCTGGAACTCGAACGTTTTGGCTCCCGAACGCCGCAAACCCGGAAGTGAGTGTTCCGGTTTGCGAACATTCTTTTGGAACCCGAATGTCCGATGGGGCTTCCGTGGCTTCCGATTGGCTGCAGGAGCTTCCTGCAGCCAATCAGAAGCCACGATTGGGTTTTTGAACATTTTGCAAGTCGAACGGACTTCCGGAATGGATTCTGTTAAACTTCCAAGGTACGACTGTACATTGTGTGTGTGTGTGTGTGTGTGTGTTTCCACCAATGTAGGCGTTTTTATGCACACTGAATTTACTGCAAAATTCTGTGAAGTGCAAATTTCGAAGGATGGCTGCATTTTGGTCTGTGTATTTGTTTCAGAAAATGAGAGCTAGGTAGATTAGCCTTTAAGTGCAAAGTGTTTCAAATTTCTCTCTGTGTGTGTGTTTTCTCCTTTTTCTCTCCTCGCAGGGACAGCTGCTTTTGCCGCCTGCCATGTCTCCTACATCTTAGCCTTTGGCCTGGGCCCCTTTCGGCCCCTCACCTTCCTGGTGGTTCTGGGGTTGGTGGCCACAGCATACGTCACCCTTGTCTTTCCCTGCCTTGAGGGTGTCTTTGCCTACGCAGGGCCAGCCTATGCGGCCGTCATCGGCACCATGTGCTGGCGTGCGCTGTCCCGCACAGAAGCCCAGCTGAGCACTTCGCTTGGCAGCGTGATCTTCATCGTGTCCGATCTGTTTGTCGTCCTCCATCACTTCTGCTCCTCCTCGCTGCCTCATGCCCGCTTCCTGATAATGAGCACCTACTTCACAGCCCAGGCATTGATTGCGGTGTCTGTGGCCTCTTCCCGGAAGCTCTCTCAGAAGGAGAACTGAGCTCAGGACCTGGACTGCTGTCGAGTTTTAACCATTTTGTGTGCAAGAGAGAGGACCACAGGAACCGGGCCTCCCGACTCCTCCCGAGTTCAGCTATAGCTTTCTAGGCTCTGTCCTTCCTTCCTCTCAGGAGCTCAAGTCTCCTCCCTTCCCCAAAATCAATTTTGCTTTCTCATCTCTTCCCTTCATGCGCTTTCCCCAAAGCAGTGGAAAGTAGTTTGTTTACGGTAAAGCAATAAGCTTTCACACTATAATGCACAGTGTTTGCAGATCTACACGTCTGTTCAATAGCGACAGCTTAGCATGAAAAGCAAAAGCAAGATTGTGGTGGGGGGAATAAAGGGAAATGAACCCAGATAATACCTGCTCTCTCCATCTCACAATCTGCTACTCTCGGGGCCAAAAATCATGTATGAGGGGCCGTGTCATCTGGCATGTCACAGACCCTTGGAAATCAATTAGGTCCGTTCATTTCAATGGGTCTGTACTGAGTAGAACTAACCCCAGATACAACCCTTGGCTTACACACAACAACCAAAAACCACACTAGGATAATACCTTTTAGTAACGACTGGAACAGGCACCCCCAAACTGCGGCCCTCCAGATGTTTTGGCCTACAGCTCCCATGATCCCTAGCTAACAGGACCAGTGGTTGGGGAAGATGGGAATTGTAGTCCAAAACATCTGGAGGGCCGAAGTTTGGGGATGCCTGGACTGGAATGTCACAAAACAGTGTGCAAGCTTCTCAGTTCTTCTGTCTCGTCTTCACTTTAGATGACAAGCAAAACAACAAGTTTTGGGGGAAGGTTAAGGAAGCTTGCCATGATTCTGAAAGCCATACTGAAGACTTCGCTGTCCAGCTTTGCTTCTCCACCAACACCCTGCAGCCTCATTTTAGTGTGAAGAAGAGTTATTGAAAACACAGAAGCTTGCTCACTCTTTCAGTCGATTCTAATAAAGGCATTGCCCTACTGACTGTGTCCTAATGTAGATCAGGGGTATGTTCACATTACCTTTTACTCTGCATCCGGTGAGTTCCTACTGCTAGATTTTGAAGTCATATTCACACGACATTAGCCATATTGATCCTAAATTCAACTACAAAATTGGATGCGGATTAAGCAGTGAATGTATCCTACCATGACAGCTTCATGAATACAAGTTCTGGGGGTTGTGCAGTTGCAGGGGCAGGGAAACCAAAAAGGTCACGTGCGGAGGATGAAGAAACCCCTGCCCCTTCTCTGATGTGATCAATACCATGCAAATGCGGCTTGAAATGCAGCAGGGGGGAATTGACCTTGCTGTGTTTTAGGCCTCTAATGCAAACAGACTCCACATCTGCCTAACCGGCGGCCACCCAGATGTTGTTGGACTACAACCCCCATCATCCCTGATGCTTGCCCATGCTGGCTAGGTCTGATGGAAGTTGCAGTCCACATCACTGTTTAGGGAAGCTTTTGATCTTTAAGAAATTAGTGTATTCTAATATTCTGGGGAAACCCAGCCAGATGGGTGGGGTATAAATAATAAATTATTATTATTATTATTATTATTATTATTATTATTATTATTATTATTATTATTCTTGGAGAGCCACAGGTCAGACCCCTACCCCCGCCCCGGTTTAGGTGTTGAAACAGCAACCTGGGCTACTCTTAAAACTAACATATTTACCCACATCATTTTAACACAGGGCTGGGGAGCCTGTGGTGCTCTCCAGATCATAGAATTGCAGACTTGGAAGGGACCACGGAGGTCATCTAGTCCAACCCCATGTAAGGAATCCTTTTGCCCAACGTGGGGCTCGAACCCACAACCTTGAGATGAAGAGTCTCGTGCTCTTACCAATTGAGCTATCCCATTCCATATATTGTTGAACTCCAGGGTTTCTGGCAAGGAGTCGGAAGATGTCAGGGATTTGAACTGGCAGCCTTCTCCGTGCAAACCAGAGACAGTACTCTGCCACTAAGCTACGAGAGAGAGAGAGAGAGAGAGACTTAAAAACAAACAAACAAATCAGCACTCTCCAAGTTTGGGCAAAATAATGGGGGAGTTGTTTGCCCAGTGGGTTGCTGCTGGTGGTTTTGCCGCTGGCTGATTCACTTCCTCCTGAGTTGTGGGTGTGGAAGGAGGAGGGGACAAAGCTTCTGCCCAGCCAAAAGGGAACAGGTGCGACAGCAGGTAGAAAGGAAGATCAGGAAGAGAGTGGCCAAAGGTGCATGGTGTCGGGATGGTAACTCCCTTCTGGGGGAGCTGGGGATTGTTTACAACCCTGGGGCCTGTTGGCTGATGGCATCTCGCATGCTACGCCCAAGAGGAGGTTGGCTGCCCTTGCTGCTGGTAAGTGGATTTAAAATACAAATAAAAACAAACCCAAACCCTAACCCACTCCCCCTACTGAGCTGTTTCATTGGCATAAAGAGCTGTTCCCTCATCTCTAGGGTTGGTTGCGCCTCCCCGGTAAAGGAAGAATCCCTGGATATAGAGCCACTGCATACCAGAAGTGGCTGCAGCAGTATGGTGTAGCGGTTAGAGCGAACGGCTAGCATCTGGGAGACCAGGTTCGAATTCCCACTCGGCAGTGAAGCTCACTGGGTGGCCCTGAGCCAGTCACTGCCTCTCAGCCTAACCTACCTCGCAGGGTTGTTGTGGAGACTAAATGAGGAGGGGGATAACCATATACGCCACCTTGAGCTCCTTGGAGGAAAAGGTGGGGTGTTAATGCAACAGACAAACAAACACAGGACTCTGGCTTATACTGAGTCAGACCATTGTTCATCTAAGTAGTGTCCACACCAGATAACAGCACCTTTCTAAGGTTTCAGACAGGGGTCTCTGGTGGCCTTACCAGTGCAGATGCTGAACCTGGGACCCTTTGCATGCAAAGCAGGTGCTGTACAGCTCTACCCCAATCTAAGGCTGGCGTAGGCATCATCTCGCCCACACCCAGCAAGACACAACACAAAAGGAAAACGCATTTGGGAGGGAGGAGGAAATACTCAGCCACTAGTTCTTAGTCTTGTTCTTGAATGTGGGGCCATTGAAGCAGCTAGTTTAAGAGCCAAACTAGGCATGGCATTTGATTGCGTAAATGCCGTTGATGCAGTTAACGTGGCTGGAGAACTGGATTGTAAAAATGGAGTGATGTGAATTTTGAAGGGTGGCTGCGTTTCAGTTCACGTATTGTTCTGGAAAGCACAAATTCAGTAGTTTGCCTTTAAATTGAATCTCATTTCTTCCCTATCCCTAGACTCTCAACATTTTAACTTCTGTTCTGTAGCTGAGAACAGACCTGGAATATTGGCAGGACAGGATCAGGAGGTAGTTGAGGATGGCACACAAAGAGGAGTGGGTATGTTAGAGGAAAATTAACATAATGGAAAAGTCATTATTTGCAATTCAAAAAATGACCGAAGGACAGAGTCCATTAGCACCGCAAAGTGATTGACTGATGCACATATACAAATATCCACATTTTTTCCAAAACCATTTTCAAAAATGCATTTTTGTATGTCATTTTCACAAATATATGCACAATAATATATATATGATTTTAAAATCTTGCAGCATTCCAGGTTCCAGTGTGTTTCAAAGGTATCTGTTCATCAGAAGGAATTTCAAATACAGTAATATCCTTAGACTCAATCCTTGCATAGAAAAATTAAGAGACAAGCATTTTCCACACAGTTGTTTATGTAAAACTGGCAAGATGTTTTAAAGGGCATGTTTCATTATTATTATTATTATTATTATTATTATTATTATTATTATTATTATTTAACCCAGCCATGGTTTTAATCTAAATCTGATGAATTATTACATAGACCACTATACTATTAGCTATATTTTAGATTGGCTTAGGGAATCAGTTGTGTTAGTTAATCCAAGACACAGATTATATTTCTGGTGAAATGTTTGACTTTACATTAACCTTCTATGGGCTAAAAGTAGTTGCGTGAGTTTGTTGGTGAAATAGACTGGGGGAGACTGAGGGACATTGAAGATTTCCGATTGTGTTGCACGTATGACTTTGTACTACAAACCTTCACACTGTCATTTGGGATTTAATTGTTTTTATTGCAAACACTACCTATTCACCAAACCACCAGATGCTCAAATACACCTGTACAGGTGGTTACAGGTGGGCATCTGTGTATTGGATGTGAGGTGTATGTTACATGACAGGAATAGCAGAAGGGGACTCTAAAGGAGTTGTTACGTTGCTCAGTCCTGAGGAGTACATTGTATTTATTAACATTGATCAATGAGGGCTAGAAACCTCTGTTTTGTTTTCAGCGGGCAAAGTGCATCTCTAAAAGCCACATTCAAGCTCTTTAGCCCTGCTGAGGTGTTACTTTTCTGCAGTTAGTGGAAACTGGAATGAAACTGGAAATTTTCCAGATAGCAGATCATGTACCGTGATATTATCCAGCAATGCTCTAGACCAAGACCTGTCTATAACATATTTTTTAAAAGAAAACATGTGCCATTCAGCAAAAGTCCCTGGGCAGCTTCAATTAGAGGTTTGCTGCAGGCTGAACAATTGCTAGAGACATGTATTTGGCATTCTTGGTACAAAACCTAAAGGCTGAAGGCAGCAAAGAAGTGATATAATCGGCTGCCTTGCAGATGATGATGCATCCAATTTATTTTCTCTTGTGCCACAACAGGGATGATGGGGAACCTCTGACCAGTGTGCCAGATCTGGTCTGCCAGGCCTCCCCAATGTCTCAGAAGGCTGCCACCCCAAATCACCTGCCTCACACCATTTGTGATGTCAGGTGTGGGGCAATTAGAGATGCAGTTGATCCTTGCAGAAGGCAGGATTGAACTCCCGCTGTACCAGTGAGCTACGCCCTTTCCCCTTACGCAGGAATGCCCCACAGTGTCAGCTCGCAGGCTGGAGTTTAGAAAGCAGCCATTGCTGGGCTGCTGATCCTGACCCAGACCACAAGATTTGGGTTTCATGAAAGGCACCCAGGTCACCACCAGCTGCTCATGCCCTCCAACTTGCACCACTTTGGGGATATATTCCAGCACAGGAGGAAACGGCGAGCTGCCTTTTTGCTCTCTCCTTTAAGCAGAAACCAGCTGAAACGCTGGTGGACGGTCTTTATTGCAGACTTAAAGCTGCACACCTAGGCACCATTACTTGGAAATAAGTTCCACTGAACCATTGAACTACCCCCCCTTTCCTCCAAGGAGCTCAAGGTGCTGTACATCTCCCCTCCTCGTTTTCTCCTCACAACAACCCTGCGAGGTAGACAATGACTGGCTCAAGGTCACCCAGCGAACTTCGTGTTTGGGTGGGGATTTGAATCTTGAGCTCCCAGGTCACATTCCAACACTCTAACCACCATAACACACTGGTTTTGACATCCCATCCCATTCAAAGTACACATGCGAGCTGCACATTGACTTTGCTTGGGAAAAGATAACATTTTTTAAAAAAAATGATGCAAGCTTTTGTGCTACACAGGACTCTTCCTCGGGGTGGATATTTAGGGTGGGGAAGAGTGAAAGGGGAAGAAAACAGTCCATAATGTTTACTCAGCTATAGAAATACAATCTTTACCCAGACTTCTCTGTCGCCATGTAGTGAGACAGGGCCCTTGGAAAAAGCAGTAAATGCAAATATTCCCCTTGGAAATGCAAAACAGTTTTTAAACAAACCCTAGTGCGCTTAGCACAACCTGGGCTTCACAGATCACTTGGAAGGTGCAGAGTGTGTCTATCAGTAGGATCAGGGAGTGACAAATATTTTAGGCATGTTTGGATTTTTGACTGAGTGCAGAAGGTGCCACTCTATCTGGGTAAATTTCCTCCCCTGGATCAGCGCCCCCCCCCCCCCCGGCGCTCTCTCTGAGAAACAGAAAGCCAGCACATCAAGGCTTCCCTTTTTCCCAATGGTTCTGGGTTCTGGGTAAAGGTTGGATCCTGCAGAATTGAATTGAGCCTTGAAAAGTACACAGAGCTGAAAGACGAAGTGGAAAAGAGCACAACTCTTCCAACTTCTTTCTCCTCCAGCTCTATGGGCTTTTCAAAAAAGAAGTAACCAAGCCTCGTCATGACCAAGGGGGCAGTGAGGCAGGGCCCCCAGAATACTTGTGGGTACCAGGGGAAGACCCCTCTCCTCCCCAGGGCACCATTGCACCCATGGGTGGCATGTTGGCAACTCCAACTATAGGAAAAACATTAGAATCCGAGGCTGTGTACACACCAAAGCACATTTAAAGCACATGGCCTCCCCCAGAGAATGCTGGGAAATGTAGTTTACTTCTCACAGAACTACAAACCCCAGCACCCTTAACAAACAACTGTTCTCAAGATTCCAGATTGGGGTGGCCACAGATGTGCTTTCAATATACGGCGCCTTAGAAAGCTGGAGATAATGTTGAAAACCCAGAAGGTGGAGACAGAGATGCAGGGGAGCCGAAGCCGCAACATAGCTCAGTCAGTAAAGCATGAGGCTCTGAATCTCAGAGTTGTGGGTTTGAGCCCCACGTTGGGCAAAAGATTCTTGCATCACAGTGGGTTGGACTAGATGACCCTCATGTTCCCTTCCAACTCTGATGATTCTATGAAAGTCCAGCCTGATGGGGTTTTTGATGACGCTGCCCTGAAAAGCATGAAGAATAACTCGTACAGGCATCCTACCTATAATGTGAGCAAGGTCAAACGGTGTTCGTGGGAATCACAGTGCCGACATCTGTGAGCAAGGCCTTCTGGGAATTAGAAAACCTTACAAATCTACCATCTTTCACATTATGCCTTTTTTCAATGCCAGGTGCTGCTGCTGCTGCTCCTTCAGCCAGGACAACACAGTGAGTTGCTTCTATGATGATAGCCAACTTGGTTTTGTGTGTGTCTTTAGCTTTGTAAGGAAATTCAGCAGGTGCAACTTTCTCCAACATGGAGATGCAGCAATGGGGAAGGGTGCACCTGTTGAAAGGCTGCCTGCCTTCAAAGCTGATGTAAAGGTACTGAAGCTTAGGCGATTACAGGAAAGCATTTTACTGCATGACTACATTTGATGTGTGCTAAAATCCTCTTCACTGCAAGGCAGGGCGATACGGAAGAGTAGCTACCTCTGAACTCGTCAGAGGTCAGTGTTCAACCCATAGCTGCCAAGTTATCCCTTTTTAAAAGGGATTTTCCCTTATGCTGAATAGGCTTTCTCGCGAGAAAAAGGAAAACTTGGCAGCTATGGTTCAACCAGCCCTAAATATATATTTTTGGACTACAACTCCCATCATCCCTGACTAAGCTGGCCAAGGATGGTGGGAGTTGTAGTCCAACAACACCTGTGGACTCAAGGTCAAAGAACACTGGTTTAGAGATGGACCCTGAAGGGCAAACAGTGCCTTACATAGAAGTTTATGTAAAGGTAGCTCAACAACCATTTTCCAGGTTGAGAACCCCGATTTGAGAGGGGGGCAATTTGAGAGGGCACTTAACCCTTTCACCGCCAGTTGTCCTCCAGCTCCAATATGCCCCTACCCCCACCCCCACCCCCACCCCCACCCCCGTGGTTTTCCACCATAGGGGTTCCAGACTGTTTGGAGGAATGAGAACCTAGTGTGAGAAGGGACAAGTGGGGAAACAAAAGAAGTTAGTCCCAGCATCCTAGTGACTAAACTACACGGTGGCCATTAGCAAAGATGGGTTTTTGGAAAGGATCAGATAAATTCACAAAGGAATATAGGAATTTTGCCTTATATTGAATCAGACCATGGGTCCATCTTGGTTAGAATTATCTTCAATGACCAGCAGTGACTCTCTAGGATTTCAGACTTTCGCAGGTGTAAGGGTGACTCCCTACAGGGAGCCAGCCCCTATCATCGCCAAGCACAGGGAGCAGCAGTGGGTCTGAAGCAGCCAGGAGGGAGGGGAGAGACCCGGAGGGAGAGAGAAGCCAGCTTGCAGAAAGATGGGAAAGCTCAGGGGAGGAGAGATGTAGGCAAGGGCTCCAGGATGTTGGAGAGCCATTCCACCGCCTTGAGCAGGAGGAGGCTGGGAGGGCATCGCTCCTTCTGGCACAAGAGTTAAGGAGAGCACCGCGGCGCAGGTCAAAGGGGAGGCGTTTTGGGGTGCCCCGACTCCTTTGCTGGCGTAGAAACAGACGTACGCCATTGCCGGATTCTGATTCGGACTGAGAGGTCATGTTTTAAGCTGTCTCTGCACTGTAAATACTTTGCACAATAAAAGTCTTTAAAGGCAAACTGGACTCAAGCGGAGTTACTCTAGAGTAGCCACGACGACCCTCTGACAGCAGGCTTACTTGGAGATGCCTGGAACTGAACCTTCTTGCTGAACTGCAGCCTCATTCGCAAGTGGATCAGTCTATCAATGCCCACCAGCCAGGACAGACAGAATAGAACCTCCATGTGCAAAGGCAGTGTGCTGTTGATTGATACCAGTTTCTGGGAACAAACATAAAGAAGGTTGCTGTTGCCTTCGTGCCTGGACGGTGTGGGTTTCCTTGAGGTTTCCAGATGGCCCCAGCTATAAATAGGATTCTGGGACTCTAATCCAAACCAGCAGGGCCCTTCTTGCTTTATTAAAAGTTTTTTGATTTTGAAGAAACGGCCTCCTTCCTTGGGTTTAAAGAGAGTCATTTTGACACAGCTTGCTACCAATTTGTTTCTATGCCTGCTTGTTTTTGCCTCTTGGACTTTCTGGAGAATCTGTGTCTTTGTGTGCATGGGGGTATTTTAGTTTCAGATGCAATTCTGTATATTTTATTCACAAACTGAATAATCCATAATGGAGATTCAACTTTCCGCATATTTGCCTCCTCCCCCCTCTGCCTCACCTCTCCAAAACAGGCAAAAATAAAGAATCCACAACTACTACAAAACCACCCACAACAACTGCAGGTAAGTAGAATAACAACCTTTCTCTGGGTTTCTGATGTTGCCTCTTCCTGGAGTGGATTAATCTGAGATTAACTCAATATCTTCTGAAGTAGGAAGATGAGGAGCTGGTTAATCCTGAATCAGATTATTGATCCATCTAGCTCATGGGTAGGCAAACTAAGACCCGGGGGCCGGATCCGGCCCAATCACCTTCTCGATCCGGCCCGCGGACGGTCCGGGAATCAGTGTGTTTTTACATGAGTAGAATGTGTCCCTTTTATTTTAAACGCATCTCTGGGTTATTTGTGGGGCATAGGAATTTGTTCATTATTATTTTTTCAAAATATAGTCCAGCCCCCCACAAGGTCTGAGGGACAGGAGACTGGCCCCCTGCTGAAAAAGTTTGCTGACTTCTGATCTATCCCATATGGAGATAATCCCAGAATTTTAGCAATTCTAGCTAAAAGCTGCTCCAACGAAGGAGGAAGTCAAAGAGAGAGAGTGTGCTGCGTGAGTTGCCCTTTTGTTACCTAGACAGGCAAGGTAACACCCAACCCTAGTCACATGCAACAGGAAGTATGTCCCAGCTAGGAAGAAACAGGAATTTTCAACTGGCTGGACCAAACATTCCCCTGCATGTCCACTCTAGGAAAACAAGGAATGTTGTACTTGACTGCTACTTATGTATCACATCCCACAAGAAGAAGAGCTGAATACAGTAGGACCAGGCGGGGCTAACACCCTAAACTATTTCCCCAACCCCCTTGGTATCCTCCAGATTCTGTTGTTGGACTCCAGTTCCCATCAGCCCCAGCCTGCACAGCTATTGGTCAGGGATGATGGGAGTTGCAGTCCAACAAATGTCTGGCAGACACCACACTGGGGAAAGGCTTCTCTAAACCCTGCCTTCATTTTGTTGCTGCCACAGATCCATGCAAAAACCCTGGGGAAGTCGGTGGACACTTTGTCATTGTGTACTGTCGCTTGGATAATGCAAATGTCGCAGAAATTTTCAGAAGACCAGAGGTGATGGACCAGGATCCAGGCTGCGTCAACAGCACCAGCCTTCCCCCTCAATGCCAACAGCTTGTGGATAAAAACTGTTCCTCACTCGCTGACTGCCTTGTGTGCGAAGGTAAGGGCAGAAATCCACACTCCACAGTCTGTGTCAAGAGGGAACCCAGGTTCTGCATGACGAAGGCGCTTTGCAAAGCAAAAGAGACTGAGGAAAGGACCCTCCTTAAAAATAAATTAAAAAGTACATTTAAACATATCAGTGTAGTATTTTCTTTCACTTGAAGAATATGTAGCAGCATTGTTTTATACTTTCTGGATGTCCTATGTTATAGAAGAGTTCTAGAATATATAGTAGAGTTATAGAATTGTAGGATCATCATTCTAGTCCAACCCCCGGCAATGCAGGAATGTTTTTGCCCAATGTGGGGCTTAAACCCATGACCCTGCGATTTAGAGTCTTGCTTTACTGACTGAGCTGTTCAATCTTAAGTCATAAATCAAGCACCGCTGCAAGTTGCTTCCTTTTGTTTTCCAGTGTATTTCTTGTCAACAAAAAATTCTGTATGGCACGAGCAAATTTATATTCTCAAAGTGTGGGGTGGGGTGGGGGGAAGAGTTTGAGAGCCACTGACTTGGGATCCTCTGGCCCCACCATTTCCTCTTTCTCCACATCCATCACTTTCCAAACTGCAGACATCCCACTTCTTCTTTCTTTCTTTTAAGTGGATTTGTTGTGCTAGGGCAACGGAGTGCTTCGATCTACTTTCTTTCCGCAAACCAAAAGTTTGAGACTGCGTTTGTGTCCCTCTTGGAAAATAGCAGCAGTCCAAAGGCCCCCCTAGAGCAGGCCCCAGTGTTAGGTGCAATGAATTTGCGCCTGGGTTTCCTATAAGGAGTGGTCTGTGGGAGTGAAGTGCTCATTGAAGAAGAGTTTGGGTTTGATATCCCGCTTCATCACTACCCGAAGGAGTCTCAAAGCAGCTAACATTCTCCTTTCCCTTCCTCCCCCACAACAAACACTCTGTGAGGTGAGTGGGGCTGAGAGACTTCAGAGAAGTGTGACTAGCCCAAGGTCACCCAGCAGCTGCATGTGGAGGAGTGGGGAAGCGAACCCGGTTCCCCAGATTACAAGTCTACTGCTCTTAACCACTACACCATGCTGGCTCTCATTGATTGCTCATTCTCTGCTTCTGGTTCTGAACAGAGCCATGCCCTGTGCAAAACCTCATCCAAGGGGACCAGACCAACCATTCTGTAACTCTTCACTGGCAATACTCCAACGACTGCTGCTACAAGGAGCATAGAGGCAGCGCTACAACAGTCCCGAAAGCCAGCCTCAGTTACTGCACAGCCAACATCCCAAAACTGTCGCCTGGGCAGAGCTACAACATGACAGTGTTCAGAAAACTGGATGGACAGTGCAGCAAGGAATCATCCATCACTGCCTTCACCTGTGAGTCTTGCCATGACCTTCTACTTGTGGGAAATTGCAGTCAAACATAGCAAGCAAGCTTAGGGCTAGTTAATGCACAAAGGGGTTAAAACCACAGAAATGTACTCCTAGACTCAGCCAGGTCACGCCCCCTCAGCTCTTAGAAGAAAGTTGGGTTTCCTCCTTTCTTCGGTCTTTTTCACCATGTGAGATAGGAGGTACCTGAGCTTGCTCGCTACAGGCTCAGACCACATGCTTAGAGCCATTTCGCTATATTTTGTATCCCAAGATTTCTGCCTGTGTTTACTTTTGCTGCTGCATGGATAAATGCATGAACCTTTGGATCTTTGTAAGCAAAGCATTATTAAACTTAATAAGGGGCGAGGTCTGTTCAGTGCTAAGAGGGGTAGAAATGGGAAGCTCTGGTAGTAGACTAAACAGGATATTAAAAGGTTTAACAGCCTAAATCCCCACGCTACACTGCTGCTTGTGATTTTTGTGACTTTTGAAAACACTGCTGGGGGCTCTCTCTTGCTGGAGAGTGTGTTTCACTCTACACTTTGGATCTAGGGATCCAGCCAATTCATTTATTAATTACCCCACACAGGTGATCTATATCTATTTCCCCCCACTCTGCAGGCAGAAGCTGAAACCAGGTCTTTGGACAGCAGGAAGGGCAACCCCTGGCCCTCCATCCATTCTTGGACTATAGATCCTATCATCTTTGCCTATTGGCCATGCTGGCTGGGGCTGATGGGTGTTGGAGTCTTGATGGGCTATGGGATTCCCCTCCCTTCTCTGCAAGGCACTGTATGTTAGCCGAGGTGTATGTGGCAATGTCTGGAGCAGGCACCCCCAAACTTCGGCCCTCCAAATGTTTTGGACTACAATTCCCATCATCCCCGACCACTGGTCCTGTTACCTAGGGATCATGGGAGTTGTAGGCCAAAACATATGGAGGGCCGCAGTTTGGGGATGCCTGGTCTGGAGCACTGAGGAATAGAGAAGAAGTTGTTATCTTGTGTTCTGATAGTGTAGCCTGCTTAAATTTTCTCCTAACTAGCTTGGTTGTGTGCATGCTCATATTGATCCATAAGTGTGTGTCTGTGTGTGTGTGTGTGTGTGTGTGTGTGTGTGTGTGGTTAGATATGCAGCGTATTTCGTTTTATTTAAGCTATGCCCTGCCTTCCCGTTCATCAGGATCCGCAGGGCAACTTAGCAGCGATATAAAAGCAAGCTTTTAAATGTAATTAAACGGCAGTCAGTATTTCAGCACAGCAGCAATAAACCAGCAGAGTTGGTTAATTGAAAGTACTGTAAGTAGTTGAGCTCTTATCCCAAGCTTTACTTGCTACCCGAACTCCAGCAGTGGAAAGAACTGTGAGCCTCCTTTGGAACAAAGTCCCACAAAGTGCCCCTGTTGTACGTAGCCAGCGTTGCATAACACAACAAATAGCAGAGGCTCTGCTTAGGTAGCCGTGGAATGATGCTACTACTGCCATTTCAGTAGCCAAGGGCAGATGATTGACAGGTGTGGAGGCAAGGAATTGGGCAACTGGAAGGCGCTGTGTGTGTGTGTGTGTGTGTGTGTGTGTGTGTGTGTGTGTGTGTAGTATCATGGAAAGGGTGTGGCATGTGGGAGCCCTGAACAGGAGCTCTCCACACTGTGTCATTTTCTTCCAGGACCCGCTTATGCCTGCTGCCTGTAAGTCTGTCCGTATCAAAGAGCCTAGCTAGAGGGACCTTCTGCTTCTCCTGTCACAGGCCCTTCACCTGTCCCATACATCAATATACAGAATCGCACAGTGGACGCATTGCAGGTTGAATGGGCGCCACCCGAGGACCCTCATGCCAGCCGCTATAGATACAAGGTCTGCTTGCCAGGGTGCCACAACGCCTCCGGAAACTTGCTTTGGGTGCGCAACCTGACACCAGGCGAGACGTACAGTGTTGAGGTCTTTGCCATTTCTGCCAACAACGTCTCCAGCGCCAGGAGCACCAAACAGGCCACCACAGGTAGGCTGAGGCCAGGGGAGAAAGGGAAGCAGCAGCCAGGACCCTGAGAACTTTCCCCTGTCCCTAGTAGATTGAGTCACATAGAAAACACTCCCAAGCTCCTGTTTGACATATCAGCACCACAGACCTCAGCTAGCATGCAGTGCCTTGTGGAGAAGGGAGGGGCACACCATCTCATTTCTCCAAAGAAAATAGGGACGGCCTATTCCGTTTCCATGTGCTGCTCTGGTTCGCCAGAAGTGGCTTAGTCATGACCTGGAAGCTGTACGCTGGCTCCCTCAGACAATAATGCAAGATGAGTGCCTCAACCCCAGAGTCGGTCACGACTGGACCTAATGGTCAGGGGTCCCTTTACCTTTACCTATTCCATTGTTGTTGTTGTTGTTGATACCACACTCATCTGACTGGGTTGCCTCAACCACTCTGGGTGGCTTCCAACTTATATAAAAGCATAATTAAACTTTTTTCAAATAAAAAAACTTCCCTATACAGGGGTGTCTTCAGGTGTCTTCTAAAGGTTGAATAGTTACTTATCTCATTGGCTTGGGGGGGGGGTCGCATAACTCCATAACCCTCCAACACGTCTCCAATGAAAAGAGGGACGTCCTAAGGAAATGCGGGACATTCTAGGACCAAATCAGAAACTGGGACAGGTTCTGTTAATCCTGGAAAATGGGGATACTTGGAGGGTCTGTCTTCAGGACCAGCTCCAGGCCTGAGAGGGATTTGTGGGCCCCCAACTCTCTAATTTCCCACAGCAATGCTATGTCAGAGTCACGTCGGGAAATTAAAATGGCCGCCGTTCAAATTTCCCACCACAGCAATAGGATGTTGCGGGAACTCGAGACGGCAGCTCCCAGACCCAGTCATTAAGTGGTCAAAGCACTAGTCAAAGGGGCAGGGATCAGGATTGGCCCCAGCCGGGGCGCCAGAGCCCTAGCAGCTACCTGAGGGTGACCCCATTTTGACACGAGGCGTGAATATTGTGGGCTGTGGTTTGGAGGGATGTGCGGCTTGGATTAAGGACACTGGGCTGCCGTGGTGTGTTAAGTGAGCCTGCTCTTTTCCCCAGCTCCAAACGCTCCCAAGAATATACGTGTGTCGCACTGCGAGACCAACAGCATCCCTGTTTCCTGGCATCGACCCAAAGACCCCCATGCCGCAAACTATTCGTACTGGGTGAGCTGGCGCAGCGGAAAAGGCGCAAACCTGTCGGGGAACATCTCGGTTGGAGTCGATCGCCTCAGCTACAACATCACACCTCTCCTGCCGGGGATCCTGTACTTAGTGAAGCTGGCCTCGGAGGTCGTCGGGGTTAAGAGCAAAGAAGCCAGCAAATGGGCTCTGACATGTGAGCGCAACTGTCATGGGCCAGGGGGGGGGGCGCAATGAAACTTGGACTTTGGGCAGCGTGGTGTAGTGGTTGGAGGGTTGGACTAGGGGTGGGGAGAACCAGGTTCAGATCTCCACTCAGCCATGAAAGTCACTGGGAGACGTTGAGCTAGTCATGGTCACTCCACCTAGCTTTACCTTTCAGGCAAGGGTGGGTGAGCTCAGTTAGTTAGAGCGTGGTGCTGATAAGCCCAAGGTTGCAGGTTCAATCCCTGTGCGGGACAGTTGCATATTCCTGCATTGCAAGGGGTTGGACTAGATGACCCTCAGGGACCTTTCCAACTCTACAATTCTGTGATCTACTATGCAACTAATGAAGCTTAAGCTTCAGGGCCCCTCATCCCAGAGGCGCCCCAGAAGCAACTTTAGTTCACAGTGCTTAAAACTTTTTGGGGTCTAGAACACCCAGTTTGAGTTGCATGACTCAATTTGATTTATTTTTTTTGTTGAATATATTTCAACAATCCCAAAGATTGAGAGTTGGTAGCACAGATGTTGTGAAGGTGTGGCAATCTGTCATGGAACAACCCCATTGAAGAGGATAACAGTGGTTACCTAGACCAGGCATCCCCAAACTACGGCCCTCCAGATATTTTGGCCTACAACTCCCATGATCCCTAGCTAACAGGACCATTGGTCAGGCATGATGGGAATTGTAGTCCAAAACATCTGGAGGGCCGAAGTTTGGGGGTGCCTGACCTAGACCTTGTTGCTGGTTGCAAAGGGGCCCCTGTGACAGTTCAGTCCCCCATGGCTTACAAGGTTGTTGCCAGTGCTTTTTTCTTTAAAAAAATGTTTAGGGGTGCTCTCATTTTGACTCAAGAAAACCACCATTTTATAGTTCAAATCAGGGGGAAATAAATACAGTAAATGGAAAAAGTACAAAGATTCACAAAATGTTTGCGGTATGTGTACCCCTGTGTACCACCAGAAAAAAGCACTAGTTGTTGTGAACATGGGCGTACCCAGCACGGGGCAGGGGGGGCAGCTGCCCCCCAGAAGCAAAAAAGGGAGAGCACGGCATGGCAGGCAGGGACGCTGCCAGCTGTGCTCCGCCTCGGCCAGCTCGGCCAAAGCGAAACGGCAGCGGAGGCAGCCTCCGTCGAGGGAAACCTGGACCTGGGCTAACTTCAGCCCACACTCCTTCAAGTTAGAGCAAGCACAGCACAGAAAGTGCTGCCCCACAATGCTCTGCGGCACCTAATTTGCAACGGCTCCAGCCTCCCAGAGGGGGCGTGGACGTTGACCACGCCTCCTGGGGGGATCCCGGCCACGTCATCACCAGCCAGCCAATTGGGTGGCTGGGGGTGGGGTGTGTGGCTGGTGTGCCCCCCCCCTAGTTTTGATCCTGGGTACGCCCATGGTTGTGAACATAAATAGGGAGAGAAGTGAGTACATATACCACCCTGATCAGCTTGTTCTGTGCTTCTTTCCAAGGTGGAATAAATGCATCAGGAATCCTCCACTGCTTAGCTTTTTAATTCCAAATTTGGTGTGATCTAAATCAGTACAGTCAAGAAGCAGGTTTAGCCCGCTTTATCCTGTTCATTTTGAGCATCAGACCCAATGCAGAGTGGTGCTGAGAATTAGTGGTGGCTGAGTTAGTCAGATTCATCTGCTCACAGCATCTTGTTTTTTCACTCTTAAGTTTGGTCCATGACATTTCTGCATCAATTTGCAAAACATGCAAAAAATAATAACCAGCACTTTAATGCTCATTTCCCTGAATATACACATTTAAATGCAAATTTTCTTAACAGAATTTTCGGTATTTTCTTTTCCCCAATATATGTATTTTTATGCACAGTTTTCTCTAGTTTGTGCAACTTTATGTGCAGTTGTGTTGCGGTTTTGGTTGGAAACCTGCACTATGTTTCGGTTAGTGCATTGTTTTTGGAGATGCAAACCAAACTTGATTTATCTCTCTTCTTCACCCCCCTAATTGAAAATGCATCACACTTAGTGTAGAAGCAGCTGGAGAAAAGAAGTCCCGGGTCCACAGAGAGGAGAGTGGCATTTTATGAGCACACAATAAAGGAGAAGGTGTGTCTAGTCTTCGAAAGACACCTCTGTAACGGGGTGGGGTGGGGACCTGCTGTTGGGCAATGTCTTTATAAGGACCAACCCAAATGTCAGAAAACAGTGTAAGCTTTTGAGTTCGACAGAACTCTTCATCAGGCTGGATGAAGCAGGGGGTGGCATTGGCCAACTGTGGGTGGGGGGCAGTTCTCCCCTCTTTCTGCTTTCTTTGTGACATTGCTCTCCTGACAAACCTTGCCTCCTCCTTTCAGGCCCCTTGCCCCCTAGAGATTTCAGGGTCCACAACAGCAGCCAGACAGCAATTGAATTATCCTGGAAGAAGCCGAGCTCAGCTTTCAGCAACTTTCAGCTCCGGTGGAAGAACTTGAACGAGTCCAACGACAAAGTAAAGCGTCTTGGCGATTCCACGGAGACGACTTTGAGAGGTCTCACTCCGAGCTCCAACTACACCTTCACTTTGCTGAGCGTAGCAGAAGGAGAAAACAAGACCGCATACAGTGTCGGCGTTGTGCAAGAAGGGGCTACAAGTACCTACAATTTTCTTCGGGGGGGGGGAGGCAGAAAATGGGGTGGTCCCATCTAGTTGTGCCTCGCCCTGTGTTTCCCAGCTTTCCCCCTCTGGACCGTGCCCCTCTGCAAACCACTGTTCTAAATCTATGCTGTCCTCCTGCCCATAGGAAGGTTCAGGAGAAGGGTGTCCAGTCCCTGACACCTGAAGTGGAGGAAGCTAACAAGCACTGCCATCCCCTAGACTGGTTGTAAGCAGGTGATGCATTCCTTGGCATCCGGATCTGCTGCCCCTGTAGATCCTGCTGCCCAAGGTCAACATAACAACATCAACAACAATTATCACCCTATATTTAAATGGGTACCTACTGAGAAGATAGGTACGCGGGTGGCGCTGTGGGTTAAACCACAGAGCCTAGGGCTTGCCGATCAGAAGGTTGGTGGTTCAAATCCCTGTAATGGGGTGAGCTCCAGTTGCTCGGTCCCAGCTCCTGCCAACCTAGCAGTTCGAAAGCACGTCAAAGTGCAAGTAGATAAATAGGTACCACTCCGGCGGGAAGGTAAACGGCGTTTCCGTGTGCTGCTCTGGTTCGCCAGAAGCGGCTTTGTCATGCTGGCCACATGACCTGGAAGCTGTACGCCCTTGGCCAATAACGCGAGATGAGCGCCGCAACCCCAGAGTCGGTCACGACTGGACCTAATGGACAGGGGTCCCTTTACCTTTACCTTACTGAGAAGATCCATAAAAAAGCAACTGTACCAAAAAGAATTACTGTGAAAATAAGAAATATTCAAGGGAGGCAGCTCACCAGCTTTTGTCCTTGCCCAGGGCACCATATTATCAAAGTCTGCCCCTGCCAAGGTGGTTGCCTCATTTTGCCTCATGAGTGACCTGCCCTGTCTTTGGCAGGTGTGGCCTTCATCCATTTCACTGAGAGGTCCTATTGAAAAAAGGATGGGATTCACATGTTTGTGGGCATGCAATACATATATAACACCCACAGTATTTTCTGCTTCCCACCTGCACAGAGCCGGACCACGTGAATAATTTGAAGTGTGATTCCTCAATGTGGGGCGACCGTCTGCTATTGTCCTGGACGTGCCCAGCCAGCAAGGTCAGTAAGTTGCAGGTCTGTCTGTCTGACCAGCTTGTCCGGGAATGGACGATCTGCGAAGAGGAGACGGAGATTGACAACCTGCAACCCGCCTGGAGCTACTTGGTTCAAGTGCAGACGTTCTGGTATGAGCAGGAGGCAGCGTCCGCCCAGAAGATGTGCACCACCAGTAACACAGGTGAGACACACCTGAGCAAGCCTTTCAGTGGCCGGGCTGGGGGGTGAAGTGTGCTGTTTTAAAAACGCTTCTCTTTCTTAATGACGGCACCCTTGGCGAACAGGCACAGAGCACCCTGGGGTGAGGGGTGAGGGCTGTTCTGTGCAAAATGCATGAAAAGACTTGGGAGGGTTCAACGCTGTCTTACGCCAGGGACCAGCTGCTTCTCTAGTCTGGCATTGTCAGGGTTCCGGATGCTGTTGACTCCAGTTCCCATCAGCCTCAGCAGTCACTACCAGCCACAGAAGCGATGGTGCTCTGTCTCTGTGGCAGCAATGCCCCTGAATCCCAGTTGCTGGAAGCCACAGGAGGGGAGGCTGTTCTTGTGCTCGGATTCTGCTTGCAGGTTTCCCACAGCCATCTGGCTGGCCCCTGTGAGAATGGGGCACTGGACTCGATGGGCCAACAACATCAGTCCTACCAGCAGAGCCTTTTCCAGGTCTCAGCCAGAGCTCTGTCCCATTGCCTGCGACTCGATTCTTTTTAAATAATACTAGCTGGCCCGGCCACGCATTGCTGTGGCTCATCCATGTGACTGCTGCCCCACCCTGTTCCGACCCATGACCTATTCTGCCCCCTCCTCCCCCACCCCGGCTCATCCCCGTGATTGGCCCCACCCTGTCCTGACCCATGACCTCCTCAGCCCAGTCTGCAAAGCTGAACCGAGATGCTGTGGAGAGGGAAGCTTTCCTAGCTGCAGTACCAGTGTAGCCATCACTAGAGGGTGCTGTTTTGCAACATCTCCTGTGCTCGCAGCATCCCCGGCTGTCTTGAGTTTTGTGTTCGGGAACAGAAGGTTTTACCTGCTTTACCTGTCATAGGTGTGACATCTATCTACGCAAACTGTACTGTATATGGTCACTTGCATATTCGCTTGGGACGTTGTGTCAAAATTTGAACGCAATCGGTCAAGCGGTTTCAGAGAAAAGTGGAGACATACCCACATGGCCAGTTTACATTTATATATCTATAGATTGGAGGTACCAGGGATTGAACCTGGGAAGTTCTGCATGTCAAGCAGACACTCAGCAGACCACTAAGCTGTGCTCCCTTCCTTTCCTGTGCACCTTCCTTCATTTATACTCTGCTTAGAATCATAGAATTTTAGAATGGGAAGGGGACCATGAGGGTAACAGATTCCTGCACTGATCACTTCCAACTCTACACTTCTCTGATTCTATGAGCGCAGCAAGGACCACGAGTTTCCCATCCCCGACTTGGACATGCACACAGACTTAGCAGCAGCATATTCTTTCTTTGTCTTTAGGGGTCATCCTGGAAACTCTGCTCCCTGTGCTGCTTTTCTCAGCCCTCCTCAGCCTGCTGCTGTTCTATTTCTGGAGGAAAAGGTGAGCAAGCTCAATATCGCAGGCTTCCGGTGCACAGCGTTATTGACCTCAGCGGGGGGAACATCAGGGGCGCTGTAACCTGAATCTGGAGGCACAAAGGAAAAGAAAACAAGCTGCGTTTATCGGCTTGTATTTCCCCCCAGACGCATTTCCTCTGCAGGGGTGGGGGGGCAAAGAGTCAGGCAGTACACTGAAGTCTTCTCTCCAGCTACAGAGAATCGTAAGACCGCAGGAATCCAGCATCCTGTTCCCACAGTGGCCAACCGAATGCCTATGGGAAAGCAATAAGCAGGACCCAAGCACAAGAGCCCTCTGCCCTCCTGGTATTCAGAAGTCTCCAACCGTGGAGGCAAACCGTGGATGTTAGCCACGTCCCCCAAGAGTTAGTCCAATCCTCTTTTAAAGTTAACCAGGTTGGTGGTCATCACTGCCTCCTGTGGCAGGGAGTTCCATAGTTTGACTATATGTCCCCAATCTTCCAACATTCAGCTTCCTTGGATGGTCACAAGTTCTAGTGTCATGAGAGAGGATTTCTCACAGGCCCTTGGGCGATGCAGTAATTTCCAAATCACACAGCCCTGCTTATGGATTGGCACAAAGGGCCTTTGGTCTAGCGCCGTGGCTCCCCCAGTGGGAGGTTCGGGTACTGCAGGTTTCAGTTCTATAGTATAGTGCCCTGTCAGGCGTTCTGATTAGAGATTATTATTATTTGGGGGGGGGGGAGGCCACTAGGGTCGCCATGTTTTGAAGAACAAAAACGAGGACGCTATGACGACTCTCATTTTAAATACCCCTACTCTATGTAGGCGATAGAAGCTGTGATATATTGCTGAGGGAGCAGTAGGTTTGATGAGACCCTAAGCTACTGAAGGTAACGTGGCCCTTTATATGTCCAACTGTCCTTTGTCAACAACAAATTGTCGCTGTTTTTAGTGTTGAATATATGCTATATGGTAATTTATGGACCTAATAGGTATCTAAAGCCATTTGCACATAACAAATAGGAGCCTACACAACACAAAACACTGTCGCTGTATGTAGGTTTTATTCTATTTGTTTTTTATCTTATATTTTGGAAATGTACATCCAGTTTTTTTTCCTTTACATTTTTTGGGGGGCCCCAAGAGAGTGGGGCCCTAAGCTATAGCTTGTTTAGCTTAGACAGTGGTACCTCTACTTATGAATTTAATGCGTTCCGAATGCACATTCGTAAGTCGAAAAAAATTGTACGTCGAATCCCATAGGAATGCATTGGGAGAAAAAATTCGTAAGTCGAAGCAACCCTATCTAAAAATTCGTAAGTAGAAAAAATCCTATCTAAACCGCATCCAAGATGGCAGACGGAGCTCCGTTCGTAAGTAGAAACATTCGTAAGTAGAGTTATTCGTAAGCAGAGGTACCACCGTACGTAAATCCGGCACTGTGAGGGGGGCAGGAGAAGGGAAGAGGAAAGCAAGTCTTCAACCACCAGTTATGTTTATGTCTCATCCAGAAAGTATAGCCAGAGACATTTTGGCAAATTCCATAAAAATCCACCCGGACGGGAATTTTACCCCTGAAAAAGAGGACGTGTCCTGGGAAAAGAGGACGGGTGGCAACCCTGCCACTTACAGACGTTGCTTAGTTTTCTGTCTCCTTTGCAGGGCGAAGAATGTCTTCGAGAAACAGAGAGCAGATATGGGATTGCCTAGGTGAGGATGAAGGGGTATGGGGTGCATGGACGTAGCCAGGATTTATTTGGGGGGGCAGGCTTTATGTTGCGGGGGGCAGAACCAAGTTATCTGCACCACAATTGGTCAGTTAATTACGTATTGCCTGCTTAAACTTTGAGGTTTCAAGAGAGACCTGTCCCACCTTTTCTTCCCCTGCAGAGCCCTGGACTCCGTGCCTGTGTTGGCTTTCCCAGTTTACTGCCATGAGCGCTTCTCCAACAGCGGCTTTGGTTTTGCCGAGGAATACCAGGTACAAGGTTGCCGTGGCGCTTGTAGCTCGGTAGGCAGAGCGCCCACTTTGCCCGCTCAAGGTCCTGGGTTCGATCCCTGGCGTCGCCAGGCAGGGCTGGGAAAGAAAGGCCCTTGTCCCAAGCCCTGAAGAGCTCCTGCCAGCCAGTGCAGACATTACTGAGCTAGGTGGACCAGGGGTCTGATTGAGTACAAGCCATTTACATTCCTATGATATCTTTATTTAAAATTTAATCACAGCGAAAATACTCTGCCATCCTTGTTTTAGATTGAAAAGGGTATTCCAGAAATTAATAAAGCCCATTTTTAAAGTACCCTAACAATGTGGGTTAGGGACGCGGGTGGCGCTGTGGGTTAAACCACAGAGCCAAGGGCTTGCTGATCAGAAGGTCGGCGGTTCGAATCCCCGCGACAGGGTGAGCTCCCGTTGCTCGGTCCCAGCTCCTGCCAACCTAGCAGTTCAAAAGCACCTCAAAGTGCAAGTAGATAAATAGGTACTGCTACAGCGGGAAGGTAAACGGCGTTTCCGTGTGCTGCTCTGGTTTGCCAGAAGCGGCTTTGTCATTCTGGCCACATGACCTGGAAGCTGTACGCCGGCTCCCTCAGCCAATAACTTGAGATGAGCGCCGCAACCCCAGAGTCGGTCACGACTGGACCTAATGGTCAGGGGTCCCTTTACCTTTACCTTTACCTTTACCAACGTAGCATTAAGCGTCTTCCAGACATTGCTCTTTTTTTTGTATTTCTGTTATTTTTATTGAAGCTATTTGTTGATTTGCTTCAAGAAGATCTTTAAAAACTGAATATAAACCCCAGTTTTCATAACAAACTTTACTCTTGTGTGTCCTTTCCCTCTTGTTTCTTTTACTAATTAAATGAAAGCTGTTACCAGATATAAGAGATTCTGGATCCTATTCAGCTACTCTTTTAAATACTTTACATATCCACTATTTAAATACAGTACTTTAAACATCCACTATTTTAAATACTTAGGCTGCATTCTTTTCTTCTTTTTTGTCAGAATTTTTATATACTGCTTAACATTTTAAGAAACAAAGAAGAACCTTTGGGTTTGTGCTTTGTTGAAGGAGTCGCCTTGTTTTGTAGCTCTCTGTGCCGCTTGTTTCACCATTTCTCTTTTCTTTGCCCATATAACAGCAGCTGCAGGACGTGGGGACAGGACAGCCCCAGAGCGTGGCAGAGAGGCCTGAAAATCAAGCCAAGAATCGCTACAGCAACGTTCTGCCGTGTCAGTTTCATTTCCCCTGCCCTGTTTTTTCCTTTGTCGGTTGCGCTTGGCAAAAGGAGTCTGCTTTAATTTTGAACATCTCACTACGGAGTGGTGGTTTCAGATATAACCTCAAAAGACCAGAGATTCAAGCAGGAGGAGGCGGGAGGGGTCTGTCATTGGTGCTTGAGAGTCACCTGACCCTTGACCCAGAATTCTCGGGTAAGGCAGGCTTTGGCTCAGATCGATGAACTTCTTCGGAAAACTTCTAGCCTCATTCCCCACTACTTCAGATAATTTTTTCTGGCAATGGGAGGAATGTGCATTGACCCTTGAGGGCTGGATTTCTTCCTGCATCTGCCACTTTCGGACCCACATTTGATATAAAAATTATTTGGCATACATAGTTTCTCCCCCTTTTTTTCTTCACAACAACCCTGTGAGGTAGGCTAGGCCCAGAGAAAGGGAGCTTTTTGACTGAGTGGGGATTTGAACCCTAGTCTGACACTCTGGCCACCACACCACATTGCCTCTGCTGCTCAACTTTATTCCTGCTACTTTTCAGTTATGTAAATTCATATTTGGTGCTGCTTTACTTTCAGTTTTATCCATTTTTCAGTTCACCCTCCCTGCTTTTACTTTTAACCCCTTTGGTTCCTTCTCTGCAGATGACCACTCGCGAGTTCAGCTCACCATCAAATCTGGAGACCCCAACTCAGATTACATCAATGCAAGCTACATGCCTGTGAGTCGTCATCTCCCCTCCTCTCCCCGGCTGCATTTTTGTGTGAGATGTGGTTTGGGACCCTTTGTGATTCATCCTGGACAAAAACTTTATAACTTAAGTTAAGCTTGGCATAGATTTGGGATTCGACTTTAGCACCATATATTCTCAGCCCCCAATATATACCGGTAATGCCAACTAGCCTCCAGTTTTCTCCCAGGGTTCATTAACCTCCAATTAATGAGCAACAACCTCATGGTTAGAGAGAGTCTGCTTTGACTTTGCACATCTCACTACAGAGTGACTTTGAGTACACTTATTCTCACTTTTTGTAGCTTGCTTTTAGACAAGCAATGGAAACTTTTTTTTATTTCAGCTAGCTTTTGTAGGTTGCCATCCTTGTTTTGACTCTTACTGCTTTCTCTGTCATTTTAAGAGCTGGTTTCGTTTTTTAACGACACGTTATTGCTATTATACTAGGGGCTGCCCACTTGCTTTCTTTGCCCGCCAGTCCCATCTATCCCCACCCAACCCCAACCACCCTTTGCCAAAGCCACCCAGCACCCACCTCGCACCCAAAACAGCAGCCCCTCCTCTCCTAAAGCTCACCAAACCTCTGCGTCTTGCCTGAGCTGCCCACTCACTTGTCAGGGCTGTTTACCTGCCTGTCTCTGGTTCTGGTTCTCTCCTCTTCACCCTCTGACATTGCTGTGAGGCCCAACAGCTCTGGGAACCCAGTTTATCTTGTCTGTGGCAAAGCAAAGTGCAGTGTGACGACATTCTTGAATTGTTATTATATGTTTAGATACTGCTTTATTTTTGGTTAGCAGCCACCTTGAATAAATATACGGAAAAGCAAGGCATACAAATGACAAAAATCTGGGCAACACTTCTATTAGAAGTGGGGTGTGTGGGATGGAATACTGGGGCAGACAAGTCACAACAGTTCCTAGAGTGTCCACTAGGAGGAACTCACCTGGAGGAACACCTGACTAAGTTCAGTTTCCTGTTCCTCCAGACATGCAGATGAGATGGATTAGCTGGCAGATAAAAGCCCCTAGCCAGCAGCCATTCCTTCTCTTAGCCATCTCTTCTTCAATGGGAACACATCTCCAGAGAATCTCCAGTTAGGATGGTTCTCCCTCTCGGCCTGCTGCCAAGAGAGAGACCAGATGGAGCCTTACTCTACTAAGTAGTCTCCACATGTACATATTTTTAACTTTTCTACGTAAGCCTGCCTTTCTGAGATTATGCTGTTAACTCAGGATGAACCTGTAAGTAAACTCTATCCTATTTTAGTTACAGGTAGGTAGCCGTGTTGGTCTGAGTCGAAACAAAATAAAAAAATTCCTTCAGTAGCACCTTAAAGACCAACTAAGTTTTAATTTTGGTATGAGCTTTCGTGTGCATGCATCTGATGAAGTGTGCATGCACACGAAAGCTCATACCAAAATTAAAACTTAGTTTGTCTTTAAGGTGCTACTGAAGGAATTTTTTTTATTTTCTATCTTATTTTAATACTATTGTGTCGTGTATTTCTTTTAAGAGGGAAAAAGGGGATTTGCCAGGAAGTATAATGTTGTATAGGTTTTTACAAACCTGAACGCACACGTTTTGCTGTGCACAAAAAAAAGGGGAATGTCACTCTGCTGATATTGGAAGCTTGATAACACAAGCTTGGATAGGATCTATCTAATAATATATCCTAATCCACATCCTTAACATTCCCACAGGGGGCAGACAGCGCAGGATTTGGGAGGGGTTGTATCCCCGCTTATATGATAACTGGTGACTATTACAGTGGTACCTCGGTTTATGAACACAATTGGTTCCGGAAGTCTGTTCATAAACTGAAGCATTCATAAACTGAAGCGAACTTTCCCATGGAAAGTAATGGAAAGTGGATTGATCTGTTCCAGACGGTCCGCAGAGTACTTAAACTGAAGAGTTCATAAACTGAAGTGAACTTTCCCATTGAAAGTAATGGAAAGTGAATTAATCCATTCCAGATGGGTCCGCGGAGTACTCAACCTGAAGCGTACTTAACCCAAAGCATGGGTGTAATTTGTTCTGGAAGTCTGTTCATAAACTGAAGCGAACTTCCCCATTGAAAGTAATGGAAAGTGAATTAATCCATTCTAGATGGGTCCGCGGCGTTCGTAAACCGAAAATTCGTAAACCGAGGTGTTCATAAACCGAGGTTCCACTGTAATGGCATGTGAATGTCTGAAGAAGTGTGCATGCACACGAAAGCTCATACCTATGACAAATTTAGTTGGTCTCTAAGGTGCTACTGGAAGGAATTTTTTTAATTTTTTGTTTCGACTACGTCAGACCAACACGGCTACCTACCTGTAACATGTGAATGTGTGTGTGTGAACCTCAGCCACTGTTGAAATGTGGCCTCCTTCAGCTTTCCACCACATAAAGTGGTTCTCAGTCTAAACAAGTTTTGCCATTCTTCGTTGTGTCTACAGTGGTCCCTCGACTTACGAAGTACTCGACTTACGAAATTTCGAGTTACGAATGGGGAAAAAATGGCCGCACGTTTATGGTTTTTTTTGACATCCGAAAGGAAAACCATTGCGGTTTAGATGGGGTTTTCTCAACTTACAAATTTTAGATGCGGTTTACTCGACTTAAGAATTTTTCCATTTCCATTGCATTCCTATGGGAAACCACTTTTCCCCAACTTACAAATTTTTCGACCTACGAATGTGCATTCGGAACGGATTAAATTCGTAAGTCAGTCGAGGGACCACTGTACATTAGATTTCCCCTTGATTCTGTACTAAGGCAAAGCGCTCTCTCTCTCCTTCCTCTTTACTCACTCCAGGGCTTTGAGAGGGAAAAGGAGTTCATAGCAGCCCAAGGCCCACTGCCTGGGACTCTGTACGACTTCTGGCGCATGATATGGGAGCAGCAGATCGTGACCATGGTCATGCTCACTAACTGCGCCGAGAACGGACGGGTGAGAATTGTGCCGTTTGGCTGGGAGTCAGGAAACCGCTGGCTTGAACAATGTTCTGCCTCTTGGGGGATGCCCATTGGGGGATGTGGGTGGTGCTGTGGTGTAAACCACTGAGCCTCTTGGGCTTGCCGATCGGAAGGTTGGTAGTTTGAATCCCCATAAAGCTCCCGTTGCTCTGTCCCAGCTCCTGCCAACCTAGCAGTTTGAAAGCATGCCAGTGCAAGTAGAGAAATAGGTACTGCTGCGGTGGGAAGGTAAACAGCGTTTCCGTGCGCTCTGGTTTCCATTACGGTGTTCTGTTGTGCCAGAAGCGGTTTAGTCATGGTGGCCACATGATCTGGAAAGCTGTCTTTGGACAAACACCGGCTCCCTTGGCCTGAAAACGAGATGAGCGCCGCAACCCCATAGTCGCCTTTGACTGGACTGAACCGTCCAGGGGTCCTTTTACCTTTACCTTTACTTGCCCATTCGGAAGGCGCAAGCCATCTAGAGCTGTACAAAATATTATCTACCATTTTGGGGTAGGGTGGGGTTCAAAACTAGTTTTTTCAGTGGGATAGAAATCCCCCCTCCCCAATACCTCTGAGATTGATCGCTTCTTCTTCCTTAATCCTCTTCAGTGCCATCGTTTCCCCTGTTTTCTTTCTCCTTCATGAATTAGCTGCATGAATGATCCCACCCCTTCAGGTTGAGGCCATGATGCTAAGCAGCCAATTCGATGGTAAATTGAAGGCAACTTACACAAATAAGCAAATCTTTCTTTTTTCTTCTCTAGAAGTGATGGGAATTTGTCTGGACATTTTTCAACGTTTTGTAAAAGGCAGCAGATAGGATCAGGCAGGGAGCAGAAGTGAGCTTGTTCCAAAGAACTTGCGACTCCCCAGCTCCTGCGAGGAGGGTGTAGATGTAGACCTGGTCTTCAGGACCCTGGATCGGCAGCAGCCCAACCAAAACCTGACCAAAGTTTGACAATTGCTCTGCTCTTCCAATAAGGCCAGTCCTTCCACTAATGTTCTTGGCTCTCCCCTTGCCCCTTCCCCAACCTTCTTCTGGTCAGGTGAAATGTGAACGCTACTGGCCTCTGGACTACACACCCTGCACCTACGACAACATCACGGTGTCCGTCATCACAGAGACAATCCTCCCCGACTGGACCATCCGGGATTTCACTATCAAGCAGGTGACAGAGCAGGGATCAGGACCGCCTCCCCCGGCGTTCCATCCAAATGGTTTCTGCCAGAATAACTGCCCTGTGAAGAGATATTTATCCAACTGTTTTATCATTGCAACTGAGGCTGTTGCCAATTCCGCAGTCTCTTTTCTCCAGCCTTTTGACACCTGAGTGGTAGATTTTTGAGATCTGTTCTTGTTTTCTTAGTTTTCTGATCTTAGTGTTGTGTTTTTAATTGCCAGGACACATCCTGGGACCTTAGGGTGAAGATTGGGAAGTGAATCAAATTGTTATTGTTTAATCATAATGATGATGATGATCATCATAAATAACAATAATGGTGATGATAATCGTGGCTATAATAATGGTACTGGTCGTCATAATTTTAATTGAAGATATCCCTTTGAAAAATGATAATAATGAAATTATCAATCCTTCTAATTGCGAACTCAACAAAATAAAAGGGAGTCACCGAGAGACAAGAGGGAAGTAATCAGTGGCGGAGCTTCAAGCTCCAGCGGGGGCGGGGAGAGAGTAGGCGGGGGCGTGGCTGGCTGCGTCCGGGGGGGGGGGATGACACGTGTCCCGGGGGCATGACACGCTGCCCGCAGGGGCGTGGCGTGTGTCCCGGGAACGTGGCACCCAGTGCAGGGGGGGGCAGCCGCGATGGCTCCCCACTGGGATCGTGCCGCTGGGGGCGGTGCGCTCCCCCCGCAACCCTGTTCCTCCGCCAGTGGAAGTAATCCCAAGGCATGCATAAGCCAAAAATACCCTTTAAAACACTGGGGGATGGGCAGCCTTATAAAGCCCAAATAATTTCTAGTTGAAAAACACCTATCAGTCACCCATTCCCACCACCCTTTTGAGTAATACCCCTCCCCACCCTCTCACTATATGTGGGGATTTGGTGACTTCTGTTTCAGTGTATCTGATGAAGTGTGCATGCACACGAAAGCTCATACCAATGACAAACTTAGTTGGTCTCTAAGGTGCTACTGGAAGGAATTTTTTTATGTAGTTGAAAAACAACAACAACAACAACAACAACAACAACAACAACAACAACAACAACAACACTATACCACCCTTCATCCAAAGATCTCTTTTTTCAAATGATATTTATTTATTTTATAAGAATGAAAAAAAAATACAAAATACAAAAATACACAAAAAAGAAAATAAAACACAAAAATGCAGAATACAAAAAATGGAAAAGAAAAATGAAATTCATATTTATAATTCTTATATGTTAACATTTGTGACTTCCTCGTCTCCCCCCTCACTTCTTCCAATCTTCTTCCACCGACTCTTCTCCCTGATCACGTAGTCTCCCGGTCAGCTCGGCCAGTTCCATAAATTCAGTCATCTTCATTTGCCATTCATCCGCTGTTGGTACATCTTTCATCTTCCAATTCTTAGCTATCAAAATTCTTGCTGCTGTTGTGGCATACAGAAAAAAAAGGTAATATCTTTTTTGGGAATTTCTTCTCTAACTATTCCAAGTAAACAGGCTTCTGGTTTTTTTTTAATAAAGGTGTTTTTCAACACTTTTTTCATTTCATTATAAATCTTTTCCCAGAAGTCTTTTACTTTGGGGCAAGTCCACCCATCCAAAGATCTCAGGGTGGTTTACAAGATAAAGATACAGAAACAATCAGGAAAATGAGGGCAACTAGGAGAAGAAGGGGCATTTGAGCCCCTTGCAAGGAACCCATGACTGGCTTGCTGGAACCCTGAGTGAGAGCACTGCTATTAGGAAGTGTCAGAAGCCACTGGGATATGTGGACAACTGTTACCTTGTGTGGTGCAGGTGGCAAGTTCTGTACCCTCAGGAACCCCAGGCTGACTCTGCCCACCTAGATGGGTTATATGATGTTTCTGGGCAGGATATGAGAGAGGCTTCCTGATCTTGAGCCACACGATCTTCCTGAATTCTGTTGTGCCTCCTGTATATTGGGTTGTTTTTGGCCCTGATCCCAGCTTGATCCTAGATCCTGCATCCCAAATTTCACCCTCCGCTTGTAGTTCACTCTTCCGTCTCAACCACTGGCTCATCCCAAAGTACCTGATCTCCACCTCCTGGCCCAGCCCTGACAGCGGGCGAGGAAGGTACGCTGCGACATTTTGTTGCAGGCCCCACACTTTGTTCTCTCGGACGCCAAGCTCAGGTGGTTGAGTTTGGGAGCGGAACGGAGCCACTTCAAAATAAAATTGCAAACTCCCTAAGGTATGCAGAACCATAGAAGTTTGGAAATAAAAACAAACAAAAACTCTTCCCCCTCCCCCAGTGGTTTGACAAGGACCTGAGAGCTTCCATAGCCTTCAGGGTGTTGAGGGGCCAGTTGAAAAGAGACGGAGGTGAAACCCAGGGGTGGCTCTGAAGAAAGCGCTTGAATTGTGTGTACGTCCCAACAGGTGAACCTATCCGAGGTCCACCTTGCCAGGCATTACCACTACACGTCGTGGCCGGACCATGGGGTGCCCAAGATCACAAGCACCATCCTTCACTTCCGAGACCTCGTGAGGGCCCACATAGAGGAGCACAGAGACGCTGGGCCAGCTCTGGTACACTGCAGGTAAACCCAAGAGGAGAGGAAGAGAGGATCGGGGCAGGGAAGAGCCAGGGGGAAGTGTATCCCACAGATTCTGTGGACTGAGGCAGCGTAGAGACCACAAATGGAGACCCACTTCAACCCAGAGTGGCTTAACTATCCATAATGCTTCTTCCCAGAGAATTCTGGGAATTGTGGCTCTGGGAGGGGAATAGGGAGTCTCTTAACAACTCCCAGCACCCTTAATGAACTACAGCTCTCATAATTCTTTGGGGGCAGCCATGACTCTTTGAAGTGGCATCGTGGCACTGAAAATGTGTCGTGTGAATGTGGTGTTTGGTCTTCTGGGTGGTGTCACGGTCCGGTCGGCGGGTGGTTGAAGCCCTGGCTGAGGACGCCAGGACCAGAGGCAAGATGGTGGTGTAGAAGCAGGAACAGGTGCAGGGCTGAGGGTCCAGCAGTAGGCAGTCGCAGGGTCAAGGAGCAAGGCGGAGGCGAAGGTCTGGGAGTCGAGGAGCAAGGCGTCGGCAAGGCAAAGGTCCAAGGGTCGAGGAGCGAGGCGAAGGATCAAGGAACAGGAGGCCAGATGCAACAAGGCAGGGATAGCGTTGCTGTGGCCAAGAGCTGAAGGGAAATGCTGAGCTTTTATCCCTCCCAGCTCTTGCCACCAGGTGCAGTGAGTTACCAAGTGGCCTCACCTGAGTGGCCACTCCTTGCTTCCCCAGCACAAGCTGAGGCAGGCCCCAGTCCTGCAAAGCACTACAGGCCCCAGAGCCTGACTCCTGCCCATACTCCTGACAGGTGGGATGTCTTGGTTGACGCTGTCCTCTACTTCCCTCTTCAGCGCAGGCGTAGGCCGGACAGGGACGTTCATCTCCCTGGACTCCCTACTGCGCCAAGCCCAGGTCACGGGTGAGCTCGGAGTCTTCTCCTTCGTTCGGAAGCTGAGGATGAACCGTCCACTCATGATTCAGACTGAGGTGAGAGGCTCAGAGTATGTCGTTACGTGAAGCAGATCTGTCCTGTGGACACAGTTCTCCTCAGGAAATGTTAACATTATCCTGGGGACCTTGTCAGAGACAGGACCCAAGTACTGTACTTGCTTCGCTATTCACTAGTTCCTAAAATGGATGTGGGTGGCACTGTGGTCTAAACCACTGAACCTCTTGGACAGGCATCCCCAAACTTCGGCCCTCCAGATGTTTTGGACTACAATTCCCATCATCCCTGACCAATGGTCCTGTTAGCTAGAGATCATGGGAGTTGTAGGCCAAAACGTCTGGAGGGCCGTAGTTTGGGGATGCCTGCTCTTGGGCTTGCTATTCAGAAGGTCGGCAGTTCGAATCCCTGTGACAGGGTGCGCTCCCGTCGCTCTGTCCCAGCTCCTGCCAACCTAGCAGTTCAAAAGCACGCCAGTGCAAGTAAATAAATAGGTACCGCTGTGGCGGGAAGGTAAACGGCGCTTCCGTGCACTCTGGTTTCCGTCCCGGTGTCCCGTTGCGCCAGAAGCGGTTTAGTCATGCTGGCCACATGACTCGGAAAGCTGTCTGTGGACAAACGCCAGCTCCCTCAACCTGAAAGCGAGATGAGTGCCGCAACCCCATAGTCGCCTTTGAGTGGACTTAACCTTTAGTCACTAAACAGCTTCCCTCTGGCTCTCTTTGGACATTTCAGTTCTCTGTTAAACAACTTAAGAGGAGGCAGGCAAACATCTGGGCCATCCATCACATCTGAAAGGAGGAGCACGACCTATTGATTGGGGCCTCTGGTTGACCCCTGTGAGGGCAGGGTGCTGGACAAGATGGGCCATGGGCCTCATCCAGCAGGGCTTCTTTTGACATAAGTACTCAAAGCTGCCCTTTGACAGAGAGCTGAATCTTCCTGAGCTATATATGTGACAAAGCAAGTTGAAATTCTGTCCTCCTGGCAGTGCTCTAATCCCACACCCCCTTAACACCTCTTTTCTCTGCAGTCCCAGTTCATCTTCCTTCACCAATGTCTCCTGGACGCCCTCCGGCCTCCTCCGCAGAGCGACAGTGAGAAGACAGAGCACACGGCAGTGTATGAAAACACCTGGGCTCTGCAAGGCTACGAGGTGTCCCGGGTGTGACAGTCTGTCTTCTTTGGCCATCATCCCGGCAAGAGCCAAGGAGGCCCATGTGCCCAAGGGGCGTGGAAACCACAGCAGACTTTGAGATGTGCTTCCCTAGGGAGGGAGAGGCTGCTTCCTAGAGGAGACGCAAACTCACTTGCGATCCCTTCCCCTGCCCCAGTTTTGACATGATTGTGCCAGCCAGCTGAGGAAGCGATGAGGTGTGTGTGTGTGTGTGTCTCTCTCTCTCTCCCCACCCCCTTCTCTCTTTGTGGGTTGGAAGTTAAATTGCACACATTGTATCTGTCGGGAACATACGAAATGGAAATGTGGAGGACCCACCTTAGGACTGAGAAGCTGAGAGGAGCCTAAATGGTCTTGCAGCGACCTGTCCTTTGGCTTTATGGGTGAAAGGCAGGTACGAAATTTTACAAAGAAAATGAAATAACCAATCAGCACACATATATCTGAGGATACGACTGTAGTAGCTCTTCTGTAGCAGCTCTGGAGGCAAATGGTAGCTTCATGTGTGTGGGAGGGAGGTGATTTTTGGTGGGGGAACGTAATGGGGGACTGGGACAAGCCCCCCATTTCCCCACTGCACCACTCTAACAGCCTATCTCAGGCTTCCCAGGGTAAGGAGAAGTACAGGAGGAGAATCGCACACACAGGATTCAAAGATGTGCTTAATGTAACCCCTGGGTTGGCCAGGGGTTAAAGTGGGTGGGGGAGAGGAAAAGAAGAGGCATCTAGCAAATGAAATTAGCAGGATCTACCATGAAGAAACTTATAATAAGCTTAATCAAAAGCAGGGAAGCCTCCAGAAGTGTAGAGAGCAGACATTGGGTGATGATTGGCAACCACTTGTCCTAACTATAGGAAGGCAAACCCACTTAGCTCAGTTGTTTAGAGCGTGGCGCTGATAATGCCAAGGTTGCAGGTTCAATCCCTGTAAGGGCCAGCTGCATATTCCTGCATTGCAATGGGGTTGGACTAGATGATCCTCAGGGGCCCTTCGAATTCTATTATTCACCCCAAGAAGAAACAAAATCAGCTTTGTCTATAAGTCCGCAGCATTGGACTTGAGAGCCAGTGTGGTGTAGGGGTTAGTGTGTCGGACTTGCGCTCCTTGGAGGAAAAGCGAAAGATAAACACAATAAATAAATGAAAGATAAAATTGACTAAACCACAAGCAGATTAAGTGGCCCGCATGTTTGTTGCATATTGACGATATGGTGATGAGATCCACTGTAGTGTTTACAGAAAGAATCTTTGATTCAGGAGCCTTTGGCTCAGCCATGAAGCTCACTGGGCCTGCGCCATCTCATCCGCACTATTTTATCCAAGCTCCCAGGGTTGTTGTGAAGATATATTGAGGAGGGGCGGGGGTGGAATGCCACGCACAAAGTCCTGAGTTCCCTGGAGGAAAAGTAATGAACAAAAGCGGAAGGGATTGGAGAGGATGAAATTCTTTTCCTGTGTGCAAAAGATTTCTTGTATCATCCCAGAGAGGTGATTCTCATTTGCCGCAGGAGTGCAGATTCACACAAGCCCCACAACAGAAATCCCCACAACAACCAGAGCCAAGATGAGGATTGCAACAGCTCACCCACATGGTTTTCAAGGACAGGTCATACAAAGGGGGTTGGTGCAAGTTCAGTATGAAAATCCTCAGTAGATAAAACCTCCTCATGGCTTCTGGTATTCTAGATGCCTAGTCTTCTCAAGCTCATGTCTTGAAGCCCTGTCAGTTTCCCTCCAATCATTGTTTATACAAATTAGGGCTGTCGCCAAACCGAAGAAATTTTACAAATGGACACCCCACTGATTGTAGACTTCGCTGGAGGTGTAGGATTGCAGCCACAGCTGGATCACTGTGTGCATTTGGGTCAGCTAATCAGTTGATTAAATCTACATTGATTTGCGTATGAGTAAGCCAATACCACCAGGGGGGGGGAGCATAATTCTGATTTATTTTGGGGTTTTAGATGGTTTATCTGAATCTACTTATGAATCACTTCCCATAAAAGATCTCAAAACAATTTCACAGCAAAAACAATCCGCAATGAAAAACAATTCCATATGTAAAAACAAAAAGGATGGGTGGGTGGATGGATAGAGTATAATTTATTATACAGTTAAAAACGAGAGTACTCTATTTAATACAAAAAATACTAATGTGGATAAAATAGAGAGAAATAAAATGGTAGGTAAACAAAACTGAACATTTAATAACTTGAAAAAGAGATAGAACGTCTGTGTAGACCCAGTAGGTAAGAATGACTGGTGTATTTCGTAGGTTGTCGTGCAAAATTTTGCAACTCATGCTGTAATCTTTGGTTTTCCATCTTCTAGAAGTAAACTGGACAGCTCCAAACTAGAACTTCTGGGCATTCTTCTAAGAAATGGGGCGATGGTCTTGTACGAGCATCTTGGTAATGGGGAATAGTAAAAGGACATGATCTGTGGTCTCTATCTCTCCAACATTACAAGGGAAGGGCTGTAAAAGGCTTGTTGGGAAAGGAAGGCCTTCAAGGGGTGCCAAAAAGGCAAATAGGGGCAGCACGCCTGCCTGGTGCATTATGGGAGGGACTTTCAAAGGGTGGGTACCACCATGCTAGAGGCCCAGTTCTGCTGGGCTCCTCCCCATAGAGAAAGACTACCTTTGTGAATGCAAGAGAGAAAGGGCAGCTCTTATCCTAAAACGGATGGAGAACCTGTTTGGTCCTGGGGGGGCAGATCATTCTCAGGCCCCACCCCATGGGCCAGCTTTGGCAGACAGGTGCAACCGGGATGACATTGCATGACATTACATGATGGATAGGTGGGCAATCATGTCCACCTGTCAAAATTCATTGCACAGGGTTCCCAGGCACCTTAACAGTCAGCTAGGTAGCTGTCACAGTGGCCGGAGTGGGCTACTTCAGAGTAACGACGCTACGCAGCTCTGCATTTTATTCTTTTATTGGTGCTGCGTATTTACAGTGCTGAAGTCATTGCTATTTACACGGAGTGATGTGGTCAGTCGGTTTCAGAACCTCCGAATGGCTTTTGGCGCGTCTTTCTCCAACACAAAAGCTTTGGCAGACCCATCCTCTTTCCCCTCCTCTTTCTGCGTAATTCCGGAGTTGGGGGGATGGGTCTCCCCCCCTTGTTCGCCCCTTCCTGTCCCACCTGGGACCCTGGCTCCTCTACCTTGCCTGAGCCTCGGACACGACTTCCTGCTTCCCCATTGGAATCGGAACTCTCTCTGCTTTCCCCTGTGCTCGGGGATGGGCTTGAACTCAGGAGGGGAGGGACTTCGCGATATCCCCTGTCCCTCACATCCACCCCCCTCCCAAGCTCTCCTTCACCCCTCCCCAGGTCCCCCCCAGGTGTCGGTGACGACTGGAAGCCTAAGAACTCAGTGCTTTCCGAGCCCGTTGGTGTGAACACCTCCCCCCAGTCCTGCGAGCCCCCCCCTTCCGCCTGGGAGGACGGGAATCCCAAAAAGTCTGTGGCGTCAGAGCTGGTAGGGGTAAAAATGTTCTGCCAATCTGCTCCTTCCTCTGACTGGGTGGATCTCGGTGACACCCATACCTCATCCTCTGGTTCCTCAAACTCCGCTTCCCAGCGCCATGGTGAACTGCTCTCCCGTGCTTCCTCCCCCTCCCCCTCCCTTTCCATGTGCCAGGGCTTGGGTCTATGGGGAAAGAGGGCGTGAAATTCTTCTACCAGGAATTCCTCCTGTATCTGAGTGGCTGGGACCCATTCATTCTGGGACGGTGGAGCATCCTCCCATGCCATGAGGTACTCCAGGCCCCCCACCCCCCTCCTTGAGTCCAGGATGGCCGTGGCCTCATTGAGTTGCTCCCTGCCTTCTCTCTCCCCCCCTCCCTCAGGGGTTTGTTCGCTGCCTCGGAGCCTGCTGCTTTCCCTGTACGGCGACAGCAGCGATCTATGAAACACTGGGTGCACCCTCATGTCCTCTGGCAGTGCCAGCCTGTATGCCACCGGGTTGACCTGTTGCGTGACCGTGAAGGGGCCCAACCTTCTGGGCGCCAGCTTTTTGCACCTCCCTCTGATGGGAAGGCCCTCCGAGGACAACCAAACTTTGTCCCCCACCCTAATGACCTCCCCCGGTCGCCTGTGGCGATCTGCCCCCTTCTTGTACGCTTCCTTGGCTCTCTCCAAGTGTTCTCTAAGCTGCTGGTGCACCGTCTCCAGTTCCTCTGCCCAATCCTCAGCCTGTGGGCCCTCCTCCTCCTCCTCCCCCTCCCTCTCTGGGAAAGATCTGAGGTCGCGCCCGTAATTGGCCTTAAAGGGCGACACCCCTGTGGAGACGTGCACCGCATTGTTGTAGGCAAATTCTGCCAGTGGCAGGCGATCCACCCAGTCCGTTTGCCGCTGGCTGACGTAGCATCTCAGGTACTGCTGCAGAATGGCGTTGACCCTCTCCGCCTGTCCATTGGTCTGCGGGTGTCTAGCCGTCGACAAGCTGACCTCCACCTGCAGGAGGTTCATGAGCCGCCGCCAGAACCTGGAAACAAATTGGCGGCCACGATCCGAAATAACCCTTAAAGGTAATCCATGCAGTCTGAATACGTGATCCACAAACAGTTTGGCTGTCTCCTCTGCAGAGACCGCCCTGGCACACGGTATAAAGTGGCCCATTTTGGACATGAGGTCCACCACCACCAACACTGCGGTCTTGCCCCTGGAAGAAGGCAGATCTGTGATGAAGTCCATGGACACCACTTCCCACGGCCTGTGTGGCGTGGCTAAGGGCTCCAGCAATCCCGGTGGCGCTGCTCTGACCACCTTTGCCCGCTGGCAGGTGTCACAGCCCCGTACATAGTCTCTAACATCTTCCCGCACCCCTGGCCACCAGAAGTGTCTCATGACTAGGTGAGCGGTTTTGTCCCTCCCAAAATGACCCACCGTTGGGTTGTCGTGCATCTGCTTGAGGACCGTACGTCTAAGCTGGGTGGTGGGCAGGTACAGTGCACCCTTGTAGAAAAGCAGCCCCCTGCGTTCTGCAAAGTCTTTTGCCTGCTCCCCCCCCCTCTCAGTTCTCTGAAGATGCGGTTGGCAAACTCATCTGCTGCCGTCACTGCTGTGAGTTCCGCCTCGCTCACCACTGCTGCTCCGCAGGACCATGCTGACGGGGGGAAAATGTGTCTGGGTGCCGGTGGCGCCTCCTCCTCCATGTACTCTGGCTTGCGGGAGAGGGCATCCGCCCTGACATTCTGCTCTCCCGGGATGTAGTGTATGGAGAAGTTGAAGTTCGAGAAGAACTCTGCCCACCGTATCTGCCGCTGGTTGAGCACCCTGGCAGTTCTCCAGAACTCCAGGTTCTTGTGGTCTGTGCACACCTGGATGGGGTGCTTGGCGCCCACCAGGAAGTGTCTCCAGTGCTGGAACGCAGCGTGGATCGCAAGAAGTTCCCGATCAAACACTGTGTAGTTTCGCTCTGGCTGGGTCAACTTCCTGGAGAAGAAGGCACAGGGTCTCCACTCTCTGTTGGCGTCCAGTTGCAACAAAATGGCGCCCACAGCTTTATCAGAAGCATCTGTCTCCACGCGTAGGGGCGCGTCCTGAACCACGTGGAACAGGTTCTGGTCTGAGGCGAACACCCTCTTGAGGCTTTCGAACGCTGCTTGCGCCTCTGGTGTCCACCTGAACTTCTGCTTGCCTCTCAGGCAGTCAGTGATGGGAGCCGTAACGCGAGAGAAGTTCTTGATGAACTTCCTGTAGAAGTTGGCGAAGCCTAGTAGGCGTTGGGCATCTTTGCGCGTCCTGGGGCTGTGCCAGTCCAGGATGGCCTGCACCTTGTCCTTGTCCATCGCCAGCCCCTTGTCTGACAGCTTGTAGCCCAGGAAGTCCACCTCCTTGGTGTGAAACTTGCACTTCTCCAGCTTCACATACAGGTGGTTCTCCTTCAGGCGCTGCAACACCTCCCTGACATCTTTCACATGCTGCACTGGGTCATCGGAATAGATAAGGATGTCATCCAGGAAGACCAAGCATTTCCTGAAGAGGAGGGACCCCAGGACGTGGTGCATGAAGGCCTGGAAGCATGCTGAGCCCCCTTGCAACCCGAAGGGCATCACCCGATATTCAAAAGAGCCCAGAGGCGTGAACATCGTGGTTTTCCATTCATCGCCTTCCCGGATCCTGATTAAGTTGTACGCCCCCCTCAGGTCTAGCTTGGTGAAAATCTTGCCCCTGCGCGCTGCTGTCAACAGATCGTCCACTCTGGGCATGGGGAAAGCCACTGGCTCTGTCACTGAATTCAGCCGTCTAAAATCCACCACAAGACGGCGCTGTTGCGTGTCTTTCTTGTCCACCCAGAAGACTGGGCTGCCCCCTGCTGCCTTGCTTTCTCTGATGAACCCCCGCTTGAGGTTCTTGTCGATGAAAGCGCGCAGATCCTCCAGTTCCTGGTCTGACATGGCGTACAGCTTGGCTGGGGGTATAGTTGCCCCTGGCACCAGGTTGATCTGGCAGTCAAAAGGCCTGTGTGGGGGTAGGTGGTCGGACTCCGCTTCGCTGAAGACCTCCTGCAGGTCCCAGTACGGCTTGGGTATCGCCTCACCCCCTTTGACGTGCATGGTGGCCACCGTGGCTATCGGAGGCCCCTCCCCTGGTTGGTGCTGCATGCAATGTTCCAGGCAAAAGTCCGATCCAAAAGTGATGCATCTCTGGTGCCAACTGATGGAGGGGTCGTGGCGCGCCAGCCAGCTCATGCCCAAGACGATGGGGGGGTCTGAGATGGTGGTGACGTTGAATGCCAGTGTCTCTGAGTGCCTTCCCACCGTCATTTTCATGGGGGGGGGGGTTTGATGAGTGATGGCCCCTCCCAGCAGCTCTCTGCCGTCAATGGTCGCCACGTGCAGAGGAAAATCCAGCTGCAGAAGCTGGATCTGGTGCTCTTCTGCAAAGTTTCTCGAGAAGAAGTTCGCTGACGCCCCACTGTCAATTAGGGCGAGGACCGTCAGGGGATAGCCATTTGGGAGCGGGAGCGTCACTTCTAGAACCACTCCTGCTCTGGGAGGGGTGGGCTGGCTCTGCTCCTCTCTGTGCGGGTGGGTGGGCTGGGGCTGTTGTCTGCTGACTGTGCCTGGCTGCTGCCCCTTGTCTCCTGCAGCCAGGCTTTCCCGTTTCCCTGCTGTGGTGCTGCGTCAGTGGGGGAGGGCACAACCGTTCCCGCCTTTCCTTGCCACTCCCTGCGATGTGGGCAGTCTCTGACGAGATGCTGGGGGGAGTTGCAGAGAAAGCAATTCCCACCCCTTCCCTCCTTGCGTCTTGGCGCCGCTGGGGTTTGAAAAGCCCGCGCGCGCGCGCTATCAATCTGCATGGGTTCCTGGTCCTGGCTGGCCCCAGGCGTGGCTTGAAAGGGTTGTTGGGGGAGTGGCTTCTCCTGCGACCGTGGGAACCAAGCCCGCTTTGCGCGCGTTGCTTGCTTGTCGCTCCACCGGGATTCCTGTCTCACCCCCACCGCCAGAGCCGCTTTGCTCAGCTGATCCATATTACTGGGCTTTGGACCTCTCGAGAGCTCATCCTTCACCTCCTCATGCAACCCCAAGTAGAACGCCGCTTGCATTGGGGGTGACTCCAATTCCCACCCCAATCTGTGCACCAGCATGGTGAATTTCGCCCAATACGCGCGAACTGTCATATTTCCTTGGCGTAAATTATGAAGTTCCTCCTTAGTCTGGTCCATATGACTATCGGACGAATACATCGTTTTCAAACCTTCTAGAAATAGTTTGACATTCTTCATGCAAGGATTCTTTGTTGCGATTAACGGTCTTAGCCACTCCCTGGCTGCCCCGGTAAGGTGCTCCACAATAAACGCTACCCTGTGCTCATCATCAGGGAACTCATCGTGGTGCAGCTCAAGAGCATACACAATCTCAGTCTCAAAGCCCTGATATTCCCTCGGGTCTCCATTGAACTTGCTTACTAGGGTCCCGGCTCTCCTTCCTGGCAGCACTTGGACTTGGGGTGCCCCTCCCGCCTTGTTTTTCTCTGCATCCAGCTTGTTTTGGAGGTCTACCGCCACCGCCCTTAATTCCTGCTCTCTTTCCTGTAGCGCTCTCACCTGTTCCGCAAGTTGTAGCCGGTCGTCCTGGACCTTCTTAGTCTCTTCTTTGGCTGCCTTCAATTCCCCCTGCGCCTGCAGCGACAGCTGCTGCAGTTCTTGCTGGGCTTGCTCCGCGATCTGCCGCCATCTCTCCGCCTCTGACACGCTCATCCCGGCAACTCCAAAGTAGCCCAAAAAAGGATTCGGAGGTTGCTGTCACAGTGGCCGGAGTGGGCTACTTCAGAGTAACGACGCTACGCAGCTCTGCATTTTATTCTTTTATTGGTGCTGCGTATTTACAGTGCTGAAGTCATTGCTATTTACACGGAGTGACGTGGTCAGTCGGTTCCAGAACCTCCGAATGGCTTTTGGCGCGTCTTTCTCCAACACAAAAGCTTTGGCAGACCCATCCTCTTTCCCCTCCTCTTTCTGCGTAATTCCGGAGTTGGGGGGATGGGTCTCCCCCCCTTATTCGCCCCTTCCTGTCCCACCTGGGACCCTGGCTCCTCTACCTTGCCTGAGCCTCGGACACGACTTCCTGCTTCCCCATTGGAATCGGAACTCTCTCTGCTTTCCCCTGTGCTCGGGGATGGGCTTGAACTCAGGAGGGGAGGGACTTCGCGATATCCCCTGTCCCTCACAGTAGCCACAGCCTATGGTTGGCTCTATGGGAAATGTTCAGCATAGGGCTGGCAAAGCACTTCTTTTTTTCCCCTTCCCTTGTGGGGAAATAAGAGAAAGAAGGCTACATTTTACAGGCAGGGCTAGATGAGGGAGAAGTCGTAGATATCCCTTGCTCAGCCGATGTCTTTTATTTAATTAATTAATGGAGCTGGTTGCTTCGGCTCCAACTCTTTGTTGCCTGCAGGGAACAGGCGCACACAGCCAAACTGAACCGGATTTAATCTCCCCCCTCAACCATCAACTGTCCTGCTGCTTCGACTGCATGCGCCTGTTCCCTGTAGGCAACAAACAGCTGCATCCAAAGCAAACACCCCCCCCCAGCCAGCACAAAAAGGACCCCTGCACTCCCACAAGCTGGTGGGCAAGCGACTGTAGTTTGGGGGAAATAGCTCCAGGGGCAAATCTGGACCCCCTTTCAGGCCAGGATTGAACCGTGGGCTAAGGGTTCCCATTCCTGTTCTAAAACAATGACTTCTACCTACTACTCTTGTCATTGATTTTTTTAAAATAAAAAAATTCAAGTTCAATCCAATGAACCAGCGAAACTGTTTTAGTCTATTAAAATATTTTTATTAATCTTTTTTGAAATAATTTTTATTAGCTTTCCAATAGAAACAACCAATTATAATATTCCAAATACAATATTCCAATTAAAAACAACACACTGAAAAAACCCAAAAAACACAAACCAAATTGTAGTCCAAATTGTTAATTCTTTCTTTTTTCTGGACTGCCGATAGTCTGGACCTCTGAAGCATATTTCCGATGTCTCATTCCTGCTCTTCTTGTTGTTTTCCTGTTTTCCACATTCCGATCTTATCACTTTAAAGTTCTCTGTCCCTGGCTCTGCGATTCTCAGTCATGTCCAAAATCATATGTCCTTACATCCATCGAGTACAGTTTTATTTAAAAATGTAAATTTTCCCAACTTGTTTAGCAGCGCAGCTTCTCCTTCCTCATTCCAATCTCCAATCCAAGCTGTTATCCAAATCTTTTGAAGTTTAATTACGCAGCAACTCCCATGTTATTAAGTTGTTAAGTTGTCCCATCCAGGCTGTTGTCCAAATCTGTCTTTGATGTTAGGCATATGTTTGCATATTGCAATGTAAATGAACTGTATTCCACAAATAGAAATGATTTGACGATCAATCGGCTTTCGGAGACCACACAATCCCCCCTCCCGGGTCCTAGGAGGGGGGCTGCTAGACATCCATTTAGCCTTCTCTCTCGCACTTAATGAAAGTTCTGCAAACAAATGCTCTGTATTTTATCTCAAATTATTGTCTTGAGTCACTGCAAAGTCAGCCAACCAGCATCTCCCACTTCCCTCAAAACAGGGAGAAACTTTCATTTTTCTATTTTTGCTGCGTCACAGGCGCCATCTTAATTCTTCTTTTCTTCATCAAGTCTTTCAAACCAAAGTTGCGCAGTTGAGTATTTAATTATAAATAGAAGCCCATCTGTACTCCTCAAAATAAATTAGGTTTTTTAATGAGGCTTGCCGTAGAAAACCAATTATAAGTACTGAAGTAAAGAAAGCACGCACCAGTCCTCTGTAATCCAAACATCATGACGAGAATCAGTTTGAAATCCTAGCTTAAATGCCAGGGACTGTACAATTATGCAGGTTTTTTCTCAGTCTTTTTCGGTCCAGACTATGTCTGCTTATTGTCCAAATCTAATTATTTTATCCAAGCAGATATTCCCGGCTATGGGAGAGGCTTCAGAGAGTGCCAGCCATACCGTGCTCTGTGACCCAGTGTCCTGCCGCTTGCACAATGCAAGCTGGCAATCTCGGACAATCTGTGGGTCTTTGAGACAGTCCTCCCCCATCCTGGGAGTCTGCCAGGGCTAATTACCCCCATATCAGCCCTGAATTACTGGCACGGCTGAGGTCCGATCGTATGGGAGTCAGCCATTTCCCACCGCCGGAAACAGGAAGTCCCTAGAATATTTTTTTATTAATCTAACCCATTAGGTGACACAGCTCTAAAATAGAAAACATGCTGGTATATTTGTGTGTGTGTTTGTGTGCACATAGATACTTGTTTTGTGCTGCAGCAGACTAGCCCCGTTACCCTTCCCGCATATATTAAGACACAACAAGTTATAGAGTTTAAACAAACACATGAGGCAGCATCTGAGTCAATGACGGCTGGGGCATGAATTACTTACTTTCAGTGGGTTGCGCGAGAAGCAGTGAAAACATAATTTCCCATGCTGCCAACAAACCCAGGTGCTTGATGTATACAGAAAGCTGGTCTGCATTTCTCTCCCGAAACACTCCTCTCCCTGCTCTCTGCCCCCCCCCCTACTGGGACTGAGGTACCTGGGGAATCTCCTAAAGCACCTCTTCACCCAGTTAGACTGTGGTCATTTTAAAAGCATCTCTCTTACCAAAAGATAAATTGGTTGAATCATCCCCCCTCCCCTTTCACGGAAAGGACAGAGAATTATTTGGTTGCTAAGGCAACCTAAGTGTCAGCTCCCAAATGTTGCCATGGTACTGTCAGATCTTTCCTCACTATTTTTATTTTATTTTTTACACATCAGGTCATGGCTCTTTGCAGACGATCACATCTGACTCTGGACTGTAGCAGGGCTGAAGGGATAAGGGGAGGAGGCCAGCCAGATGTCCAAGGGGCTCTCTCTAGAATGGTTGCTGGATGGTGCCCAGCCAAGGATGCTGAGTTCCTTTGGGATGGAGGGTGAGGTCTAGGCACCCTGATGACTTGGGATGCTGAGGGTGAGAACTTAAGAGTGGTGGTGAGGGTTAGAACTCATAGATGCAAGATGAATTAGGCCCCACAGGGCCGTCTCAAGCAGGTCGGGCGCCCTGGCACTGAGGCGGAGAGATTGCTCTGGCGCCCCTGCCCTCGCAGTGCGCAGAATGGCTTCCGTGCGGCTTCGCCGCGCAGCGCCCCCCTGCCAGCCTGGCACCCTGGTGCCCCGCGCCACCGGGACTACACCTAGAGCTGGGGCTGAGGCCCCAGATGGTGCTGGGAGACAGGATTCTTAGATAGGAGAGCGGGATACTGGAAGCATAAATCCTGAATTCTTTAGGAGTAGAATAAGACACTGGACCCCTCCACACTGGTGTGGTTTTTGTGGTTGTATTCTGCAACATTATAATTTTGTGGGGGTTTTTATGTATACTGTTTATATACCAAAATGACACAATAACTGCACCTTAGTGGTGGATTGATACTGGACTATCCACACACTATTCTGCTTTGTTAGCACTGGGGAAACATTTCTTCTGCAATGCTTCCCCAATGTTACTGCATTATTGCTATCAAGCCCCCCCCCCCCATATAGTGAAACAAAAGTGGGACATAAAATGAACTGCAGCACATTTGTGGAATGAAAAGTTGCATGTTTTTAGAATGAAGCTATGGGGCATGCGCTGATTGGAAATGATCCAGGACATTTGCCCTGAAGCTTTCGCATATGGGGCATCTACCTGCCCCATATGCCATTGTAAGTGCACATAATGATGGATGCACAGTAAAAGGGATGCCCGGAGGGACCGTTGAGCTGAAAAGCGTTTTTGATCCTTGCATGCCAAATGTATTAACTGAGATGTTTGTCCCTCCACCCACACCTGAGCTTTCTCTTCTCTTCGCTGACGAAAGCATGGATTGACACAGTGTTTTCCCCCCTGGAAAAAATAGGTGCCGGTACTCACCATGAAGTTGTTACAGTAAGTGCCGCACTTTTTAACAACAAAAAAGAGGTGTGTCGGTATCCCCTGGGGGGGGGGGGAAGCACTGGATTTAGATCTATTTGCACACACACACTCACCCCACAGCTTGGTACAGGCTGGTCGCTCAGCTCCACTCAGTCCCCAACCCTTTAAATTGTTTTCTCTGCGGCCATTGCCTGCATCAGATTTTGGGAGGGCTCTGATTGCGCTGCCCCCACGAACTGCTTTTGGGCAGACCTCCCCAAAGGCAGTGGCCAGTTTGGAAAACCTTGCTTCAAGGGTGAAGGATCCGAGGCTGCCTTGCACTGGGGGACGGGGGGGGGAATGTGCAGATGGGTTTTCGGTGCGGGGATCCAGGTTGTTGTGACGGAGAGTGACTACCTGGCAGCCTAGAAGCTTGGAGGCGTCCTCGCTTTGGATTCCCCCAGAGCGCACATAGTCTGGTGGCGGCTTCCGAGCAGGGGACTCTTAGCCACCAGGGGACTCGCGCGCGTCGCGCTGGTGGCACAGTAAGTTGCAGAACTCTCTCCCTCCACAGGAGGGCAGTCGTGTCTCTCCTCTCTCTCACACACACTCTCACACAACCTCCTACTACACTGTGTCCACCCTCCAAACCATGCCCACGCCTCTTCCATCTTCCTCTCCTTCATACAAGCGGCGCGCCCCTTCTTCTGTCGCCAAGAGCAACGCCGTCCTTCCTCTCCGTCTCCTGCCTTTCCCAACCAGCTCTCGTAAGCTCCTTTCCTGTATACTGTACACTGTCCTATAGTCGCAGTTGAGAATGACAAACCTCTCCACTTTGCCTAGAGCTCCGCGCACCCCAACACTGACCCCCACCATAAACCCATCATTCTACAACACACACGCACCTCAATATTTCTCTTTCTCCACACACACACACACACACACACAACCTCGTTTCCTGACATTAATTCACATTTCACCGGATATTAATTCACCTGTGTATCTGATGCGTCCCAAACAGAATCCATTTTTCTTTTTTCTTTTTCTTTTTAAATTTTTCTTTTTTGTTCTTTTTATGCTATTTTTTCCCTTGTTATTAATGGAAAATGAATAAAAATTACTTTTTTAAAAAAGAATCCTAACCCTCCCCTGGCTCCGCAGACTAGATTCCAACGTACAATATAAACAATTTCCCGAGGCGATCACCACACGATCACCCTCTGGGTGTTGCTGAATCTTCCCCGATGAGGTGACTTAGTTCTCACCACGATTTGGTGAAGGGGGCGGGCATAGACCCCCTTCCCCAACTAGCCTGTCTTTTTAACCTACCTGGTGGTTGCTATGGCATGTTGGGTAAAGGGTGGCTTATGGGCGATCTTATGGCTCTCTGTCTCATGCACACATAGGAAAACTGCCTTATATTGAGATCTACTGGTTCATCCAGCGGGAGTATTCGTCACAGTGACTTGCAGCGGCTCTACCAGGTTTCAGGCAGAGAGTTTTTCCCAGCCCTACCTTGAGATGGCAGGGACCGAACCCGAGACTCTCGCGTCGATCTAGGGCCTTCCCCACATGCCGAGATGCACACAAACACATCTCTCGCACACGGACCGTACAGTGGCCATATCTGCACATCCTGCAACTTAAATCGACTGCACGTTCCTCGCAAGGATCCCTTTTATCTCTGTGTTTAGGAGAGTATCCAGTGGATTTTTAAGCAGATCCCTGCCGCGTTTGTTGGAGGGCGGCGCAAAGTGGAAGGAGGAAGCCATATTTTCACTTGTTTGAAACTGGTTGAAGTTTGCGGGTATAATATGGCTATATCTATAAATCTCTGGGTTTGCTCCCCCCCACACACACACACCATAGCAGACTGACAGCTCTCTCGGGCTCGGTCCTTTTCTCACAAAGACCTAAAAAGTGGGGTGGGTTTTCACCTGCTAACGCTAGTTCCGCCCCCCCGCCGCCGCCCCGCCATCTTCCTATCATCACTTTCAAAGATTCCCTCCGGCGTTAGACCCCCCAAACACCTGAACGCTTCTAAGAACTGATCTGGCTTTGTTTTCAATTCGCCATTTCGAAGATCCCTTCTCCGCCCCCGCCACACACACACACACACACACACACACACACACACACACACACACACACACCACACCCCTCGACCCCTCCTTTCTTCACTTTTCTAGTTAACCCCACCTCTTCCTTCCCGGCCCCACCCCGCAGCCAGCAACGTTTCAGCACCACGGAAAGCGGACAGCTCCTTTGCGCTCGCTCGCTCGCTCTCCCCAAGCACACAAGCACAAAACGCTACCAGCCTGCGCTCTTCCTCGCTCGCGGCGAGCTGCTCCTTTTCAAAAGAAGAGCTGTTTTGATTTGCCTCCGTCCGATCTTTGCCTTTGATCTGTCCAGCAAACCACTTCTTCTGCCGAGAAAGCGGGAAGAGAAAAGGGTAAGATGCGCCCCTTTGGGACTTCGGTTTTCTAGCCAGAAGTGCTGTGCGAGAGGGTGGCTCCGCACCCAAGAGATTATGAGTTGTGTTGAATTTCTCTTTCTTCCTTTTGCCTGAGAGGCTATATCTTTCTCTCTCTTTCTCTCTCAAGCCATCAAGGGTGGGCAGGATGGGCTCTTGAGAACAGAGGGGAGGGAAAACCCCTTCCCCCGGAAGGGGGCCGGTTTCCCCAGAGCTTGGGGAACAAAGGCAGGTGGCTTTACCTGTGTCCAGGGCGAACAGGGAGACGTGACCGGTGAGCTTTGCACAGCGGATGGAACTAGGTGGGAGGTGGAAGCAGAGGAGGACGCTCGCTTGTTATTCCTACCCGTAACCCGAGCGACGCCAGGTGGCGACTGAGGCCCAGGAGGGCGTTAGTGCCCAGGCAAGACCCGGTTGGCATCGAAAAGGGTGAGCGGGTGGAGAAATGGTCAACCAAAAGCGCAATTGTGATTTTGAAGAATTGAGGGCTGAGTATGAACTTAAAAGGATTGTGGCATCCTCCGCCACCTTCCCACGGCAGCTCAATGGGGCATGGCCAGTTGACCCCCACCCCCCACCAACACGCACACTCTCATGCTGCAAATATGACACCCCACCCCTTTTAAACCCATCTAAATAAGTGGACTCAACTATAAGGCTTGAGCGCACAGGAAGCCAGCAACCCCTGATGGGGATGGGAGAGGGAGGGTGAGTGTCGAGGGGAAGATGTGGGTCTCCCGACCCCCAACCGTGCAGGAGATGGAAGGGAGGTGTGTGGATTGCTTGGCTGGAGAGTGGGAGGGTGCGTTTAAAGGAAACAGCCACTGTTTGGGGAAAGGAGACTCATCCGACTGCCCTCTCCTTGGGGAGATAGACTTCGACAGGGAGCCTGGGTAGGGGACAGGATTTGGAATCCCCGGTGGCTCGGCTCTCCTCCGGGAAGGCAGGAGGCGAAAAGGGGCTCATTTGGGGATAATGTCCTCAGTCTTCTGGCGTCTGAGCCGATGGGAGTTGCTATAGTACCATCCACAATTCACGGCGAGGCAAGCTGCGGTCTGTTGTCTCCAGGGCGGGGCGGAACTTTAACACACGCACAGAAAGCTCACGGAGGGGAACGCAGGCGTCTCCCAGCTCGATGCGCGTCAGGACAGGTTGAGCTCCTCTCAGTAATAGGCCTTGGCTTTGTAGTAGCATAGGAAGTAATGCTAAGAGTGCGTCTGAGCACGTTAAGAGAGCATCTCACCACTCAGTGAATTGCGGGGAGGGGGGGCAGGCAGGCATTAGTCTTCCACTCTTTCTCCAAAAAGCTCGAAGTGTTGTCCATTGTGGCTTCCTCCCTAATTTATGCTGGGAGCTACCTCGCCAGGTAGGTTTAGGATGGAGACTGCATAAAGGCCAACCAGCTAAATCCATGGCCAACTGTGGAGATTTAAACCCAGGCCTCCCCAGGGCCCTCTGGCATCCTAACCACTATGCTACACTGGCTGAGGGTGGTGGGGGCGTTTCAGGGTGTTCAGTTGCTTTGCCAACTTCTCACTCTCCTGCCCATACACATGCATGCTCTGTATGGGGAAGGCCAATATCACACTGGATCATAGAATCATAGAATTGTAGAGTTGGAAGGGATCCCAGGGGTCTTCTAGTCCAACCCCCTGCGATGCAGGAATCTTTTGCCCAATGTGGGGCTCAAACCTACGACCCCGAGATTAAGAGTATCATACTCTATGACTGAGCTAACCCAGCTCAGTGACAGTGATTAAAAGGGATTAATTTCGATTTGGGCTCACCAGGATTAATTGGAAACATGTTGCCAGAGTAGCTGTTGAGTATCAGTCAACCCCCCCCCTCTCCCCAACCTGTAATTAGCAAGGGAAACAAACTCTTTGAAGAAAGGAGTGCTAAGTTTCAATGTCTGCTTTGGCTTCTCACCTTTGTTCATGGCAGGGCTGTTTAACCCCTCTTTGACAGGCAAGGAATTCAACAGGTGAAGCTTTCTCCTCATTGCATCCTTATGTAGCTGGGAGGAAGAACACGAATTAACTTTGTGTCTTATGGTGCAATTGTTAGAAGCACAGCAATCCAACCATCAAAAGAAGGCAACACAATACAACAAACCTCACACCCGTTAGGATTGCCACTTTGAAACAAGCAAAACAACTGGCTTGGTTCTTGGTAGCATGATATGCAGAAATTAAGCAGACAGAGCTCTTGCAAGCATTGAGATAAAGCCTCTCCGGCAGAGAAAGATCTGAAGAGCCTTTTAACTGAGGGATGGGCTATGACCCTCCCCACTTATTAGGAAGTGAGTTGGCTTTTGAGGACAGCAATTACAGTCAGAACTTCATTTTTGGGTGTGAAATCTGGAGTGACACAATGGGTAGAAAAAGGGGGGGCAGAGAACCAGCTATTTTGCTCCACTACAGACTTGTTGTGTGGCCTTGGACAAGTCACTTACTCCCACTTCCTCATCTGTAAAACGGGAACATTCTGCCATGGCAAAGCTACGCTTTAAGGCCATGCAGTGCTTCAAAAATTAATAACCGTCTGACCTTTTAACGTGGATAACATTTCAGCATGCTTCTATTCCTGTAGGGCTGTGAGCCAAGGGCTCCTAGATTTGTGACATGCGGCTTCTGAAAAGATGGGAGAGATGCCCCCACCACACCTCTTTCTTTTCACACTTAAGCACTCTGTGCATGCTCTACTCTTGGAAGGAGGTAGAAGGGAGGGGTGCAGACCTTGCTTGTGCAAAGGGCGTGTGGCGCTTGGTGTGTGTGTGTGTGTGTGTGTGTGTGTCTGCAGATGGCTCCAAGAGGAGGCTTGCTTGCATTTGGTTGCCATAGTTTTCCTAAAGGGATGGAGAGAGTTGCTGGGAACGCTCCCATATCACCAAGCCAGCCACCCCCAGTCCTCAGCCAGGCATTTACCATATTTTTTCTGTATATAAGACTAGGCTTTTTAAACCAAAAAATTAGGTTTAAAATTGGGGCTCGTCTTATACATGGGTAGTGATGAGGGGTGTTTTCTTAATTTGGAGTCCTCCAAAATAGTCTTATACATGGGGGTGTCTTATACACGGAATGAATGAAACTGCGTGAATGAAACTGCATCTCTGCCCCTTTTGCGACTCTCTCTCTCTCTCTCTCTCTCTCTCTCTTTGCTTGGAGTCTCTGTTTGGACTCTCAGCAGGTCTCCACTGTGAAATGGTTTTCTTTGAGCTCTGAGCTTGCAGTAAAATCTGAGGAGGGAGCCCCTGAAACTAGCTTCAACAGGAGTGAATTAGAGCTGGTGAGGTTAAGAGGGGCACTCGGCTTCCTAATTCAGTGGAGGCTGCTCTATGAGGACAAATGGGGCATTGCCCACCAACCTCAGTTTGCCCTCTGTCCGTCTCCACCTGCCTACCTTCTTACTTAAAAGCGAGGCAGGCGCTGGCTTTCAGCTTCCACCTCTTCCTTAGGAAGATAACTCATCAGGGGAGGGGGGACTTGGTTGGTCCAGCCTCTCGTTGGCTCTCTAGCTCCACCTACTGTTTGGGCCTCCTGCCTTCTACCCTGCCGCTCCCAAAGGGCAGGGGCCACCACTGTCCTGATTCCTCTGGAAGGATCCGGTTGGTTTTATTGGGCTTAATTTGACTCAGCTTTTAGGACGTTAAGCTCATGCCACCAGTCCAGTATCTCCTGAGGCATTTGATCTGGGCTTCGTAGTGGACAACTGGCCAGAACCCGTTTTCAGTGCCTAGCAAGGTTGAAGTGGTGAGAAAGAGCATTCTGAGCCATGTGCAGAGTGCTCCCCCCCAGTGTCTTGCCAGTAAACAAACAGCCAGCTACATCGCACCTGGGATTCAAAGGAAGGCCTCTGGTGATAGCCCAACGTCCCTTGATTTAAAATACATAAATAAATCCAGCGGGTGAGAGGTTTGGGAGGAAGCCAAGTCTCTTGAGTCCTCAGAGAGGTCAGGGAGCAGGTTAGAGCTGGAAAGAGGGTCAAAGTCGAACACACCTCCATTGTCGTTTTCTGATGCAGGGAGTGTGGGGGGCAGGTTGAGGGTTAACTGGGAAGAGCTTAGCGACCAACAGTGCTGTTATTCTCAAGCTGGGCATCTTTTGGGATTACATATTTAATCATGTTCCCAACCTAATCATATGTATTATGTATAGTGGTATAGTCTCTCTCTCTCTCTCTCTCTCTCTCTCTCTCTCTCTCTCTCTCTCTCTCTCTCTCTCTCTGTCACACAAACACACACACACTTTGAACACACAAACTTAAAATCATCAGAGGCATGTGGTGCCTTAAAAAAGGAATGGAAAAACCTGCCCCCCTCCAAATGTTGCTAGACTCCAGCTCCCATCAGTCCCAGGCAGCATGGTCAGTGGTCATGGCTGATGGAAGTTGTAGTCCAACAACATCCGGAAGGTTCTTCTCCACCCCTGCCTTAGAGACTGGCAAACTTAGGCCTCTCTGGCACGATACATTTGAAGCACTGTGATTCCTCTTTAAACATCAGTGGCTCCCCTTCCCCCAAGAAACCGAACCCTGGGAACTGTAGTTTGTTAAGGGTGCCAAGAAGAATTGACGGTTAGATCGCTTTGTGAACGGTAGCTCTGTGAGGAGAATAAGGGTATCCTAAGAACTCTCAGCAACCCTTAACAAACTACAGTTCCCAGGATTCTTTGGGGGAAGCCATAGGACTGTTTTAAGTTATACGATAGTGCTTTGAATGCATAGCGGAGATGGGACACATTATTGTGGCATAAGCTTGCCTTGTTCTTTTGTTTTTGCTACAAGAAGGCAGCTACCCCTTGGGAAGTTGTTACAAACTCCTAAAGCAGCTCAGTAACTCACAGAGCGACCCTCATGAACACTTATTTGGGAGTAGAGCCCGCTGGAGCAGAGGCATTGTCTTGGGTCAAAGATTGGGGCCCCCCAGTGGTGCAGCATGCATGTGTCACCGAGAGTAGACTTTGCCCAGTGCTGTGCAGCGTCAATAGTGGCGGCAACTCCTCTCATGCGCTTAGGAGGAGCCTGCCTTTGACGCTACATCACACTCAGGTGGGCATTTCGGCTTCCTCCACCCCGCTCAGTATTGGGGGGAGGGGAGGTCCTGAGCCGCCTGCTAATGAATATTGAGGAGGCTAACACCCCCTAGAGTCTTAAGCCAACAGGACTTCCTTCTGAGCAGACAAAGAGAGGATTGCCCTGTGAGATGTTGAGCTATGAGCCTGCCAGGGAGTTCAAAGCACTGGTTTTAATATCACAAGAGAATAGTTTGAATTCAGCCTACCTATCCCTTCGTAGCTGGAGCTCCAGAATGTTCCTGCGGGTTCAATTTAGTCGACAGGAACTCTGGGCCCCTCCAGGTGACCTATTTATTATTGAGCACTCATCCTGATTTGCTTGCACAAAGCTTAGGCTGTGGCTACATCCAGTCTTTGTGGAGCATTTGTTCAGATCTGTTTACAGGGCTGCCATGATGCAACTGTGACCCTGCATTCCTCCTGATTTTACACATCTTTCTCATTGGTGATTCACCCACCCCACACATTTCAATGCATTTCCCCATTGCTTTCCAAATTGCAAAAGGTAAGGTCCGTTGTTGAATTATACTGTAATTGGATCTGTCTCACTGGGACAACAGGGTGCTTTAATCAAACTTTGAATGCAAATGTGAAGTTTTGTTATGTTCCTGATTCCGTCCCTCAAAAATCATGACCGTCCATTGGCCACCTTCTGCGTTTTCCGGGATATGTTTCCATCCCATCCCATCTATATTCCACCTCTCTTTCATGATGAAACTGAAAGCAGCATGGGTGTCTTTGCCTGCATAATTGCCCATCCAGGGACTTACAAGATCCAGACCTCCTTAGCTTCAGCAAGATACCTGCTGATCAAGCCTGAGGTGCAGATTTCAGGCAGGGGTGGGATTCAGCAGGGGCAGAGTCTGGTCTTTCAAATTCCAGCGATGCCCTGTGTGAGGCCACAATTCGGTGCCCTCCCACCTCTCGCCTTCTGTTTCTGCTCAAATCACTCCACCATAATTGTGATGCCCTGTGGCATAGGTAAAGGTAAAGGGACCCCTGACCATTAGGTCCAGTCGTGACCGACTCTGGGGTTGCACGCTCATCTCGCATTATTGGCCGAGGGAGCCGGCGTATAGCTTCCAGGTCATGTGGCCAGCATGACAAAGCCGCTTCTGGCAAACCAGAGCAGCACATGGAAACGCCGTTTACCTTCCCGCTGTAGCGGTTCCTATTTATCTACTTGCATTTTGATGTGCTTTCGAACTGCTAGGTTGGCAGGAGCTGGGACCAAGCAACGGGAGCTCACCCCGTCACAGGGCTTCGAACCGCCGACCTTCTGATCAGCAAGCCCTAGGCTCAGTGGTTTAACCACAGCGCCACCTGGGTCCCTTGCCCTGTGGCATAGCACTGTGCTAAATCTGCCTCTGGATTCTGTGTCTCCTGAATAAAGACTGCAAAGTAAGGTCCACTCCATCCAGGAGGAATGACTTCTTTGTAGACCTGCATAGATAGGATCCTTGCTGTGCCGTGTGGTTTGAGAAGTCAGCCCTGCATTGAACCCAGCAATGTCATTAGCTTTGGCTCTGCTCACAAAAATTCCCCACCCCCACCCCCAAGAATGGATCCCACCATAGAATGCTGCAGAAATTGTTCTTAATTCCAAGAGCTTTCCTGGAACATTTTGAACCGTTAGCTTATTTGCAGCCATTTGGATGCCATCCTTCTGATCTGTTGAATACAGGCAGAAGATCTAATCATTGATTTGTTTTTATAATATCTATAATTTTGTTTTATAATATCTTGAGTATTCCTGCCACTTCTTTTCCTTTCCAGATCAAATCTCACTAGGTGGTGGTAGGCCAGGGCTCAGCAGAAAGGCCTCACCCATGTTCTAACTCATTACTCCACTGGCTACCAGTTGTTTGGGGGATTTGCTTGGCAGTCAGCCAGAAATGTTTGTCTCTGTGTTAATCTCTTTGAATAGAATGGCTGGCACGGCCATTGTGATGTAATTATGGCACTCTCTTTGCTGTCTCCACTTAGATGAGCTCTGTCCTGACGCCACACAGTATTTCCCTTACTTGTAAAGTTATGGCACAGTCTCAGTTGGGATGCTGAGACCTTGTCTGTGTCTGCCCTACTTGCTGCCCCCAGAGGGAAAATGTCACCAAAATAAGCCTTCAAAGCAGCCTGTCCATGAGCTCAGCAAACTAACAGGCTGGTTTTGTGATGTAGACTGAACATCCTGATTTGTGAACCTGCTCAGGGATCTCCTAAATAAGGAGTTGCCAATGTGGTACCTGTTAGTGGCATGGCACCCTTGAGGTCTTTGCTTGGCTCCCACAAGGATGGATACCTTTTTCTCCCTTGAAAAACACATACCGGTAGAGATGAAGGAGGAAGTGGAAAGAATGGTGCTCTTTCCCGCTTCCTGTTTCAGCTCTATGTGCTTTTCATGGCTCAGATGAATTCTGCCAGATCCAACTTTTACACAGATCCCCTAGGAAAGTGAAATGCATGCAGGTGTGCATTTTCTTTCCATCTCTTTGGGTGGAAGAAAAGTAAGAAGGGACCAGAGTGGGTTTGCGCTCATGGTACTTTTTTAAAAAAACACAACGGCCCTAAAAACTGTTGGTGACCCCCCTGGTCTAAATTAAGAGCAGTATATAAACAACCCTAGTAAAAACAAGCATAGTTCACTTACATTTATCCTATTTTTTGGGGGGAAAATCAACTTACAGAATTCATTGCCACGTGGTGGCGGTGATTCCTGGTTTAGGTGGCTTCAAAGCCCTCAGCGGCTATTTGTCCATGAAAGCTAAATAGGCTTCCATGTTCAAGGATAATACAGGTGAAACTAGGAAAATTAGAATATCGTCGAAAAGTGCATTTATTTCAGTAATGCAACTTATTATTTTTGATTTTTCTTTTAATTTTTACAAATGCTTTCTTTTGGAAATTCCACAGTAATAAAAACAAGTAGTTACAATAATACAAAAATAAACATCGCTATTACATTTCATTAATGACATTCCATTTATAATTGACCCGCCTAACGGCAAATAATCACAATTACAACAAATAAAGGCTTGACATACCTTGCTTTGCATGTCATGCATCTATCTCATATATTGGTTTCACCTTTTAAGTTGCATTACTGAAATAAATGCACTTTTCGACGATATTCTAATTTTCCGAGTTTCACCTGTACACCTCAGAGGACTAGACAAGCAGCTAGGGCACACTGTTGCCTTTGAGTTCTGCTTGTTTGCTTCCTGAAGGCATCTGCTTAGCCACTGCAGAAAAACAGGGTGTTGGACGTGTTGTTTGAGTTCTAGTTGATGAACTGAAGACAACCACAATTTATTAAAGGTAAAGGTAAAGGGACCCCTGACCATTAGGTCCAGTCGTGACCGACTCTGGGGTTGCGCGCTCATCTCGCATTATTGGCCGAGGGAGCCAGCGTATAGCTTCCAGGTCATGTGGCCAGCATGACAAAGCTGCTTCTGGCAAACCAGAGCAGCACATGGAAACGCCGTTTACCTTCCCGCTGTAGCGGTTCCTATTTATCTACTTGCATTTTGAGGTGCTTTCGAACTGCTAGGTTGGCAGGAGCTGGGACCAAGCAACGGGAGCTCACCCCGTCACAGGGATTCGAACCGCCGACCTTCTGATCAGCAAGCCCTAGGCTCAGTGGTTTAACCACAGCACCACCATTACATCTGTATTAATGCACCTGGGGATAAATAATATTGCTGAAGGGGAAAAGATACATACTTCACTGGCTGCGCTCATAAGGTCATAAGAAGGCCCACATCAAAGGCCCATGGAGTCCACCATCCTGTTCCCACAGTGGCCAACCAGAGGCCTTTGGGAAGACCACTGGCAGGACTTGAGCAATTCTCCCTACTTGTGATTCTGAGCAACTGGTATTTAGAGTCATACCATTTCCAATGCTGGATGTAGTACCCAGACATCATGACTCCCATCGCCATCTTAGAAGACGAATCCCCTTCAATGGAGAAGCTGGTTCCCCCTCCCAAGTTTGTGATATATATATATATATATCCAGAAACCCAGAAACGTCAGCGGGTGCAGAATGCCACGGCGAGACTCCTTACAGGGATCACATTCATCCAGTGCTTTACCAGCTGCACTGACTCCCGGTGGAGTACAGGGTCAGGTTTAAGGTGCTGGTTTTGACCTTTAAAGCCTTATGCGGCTTAGGACCCTCGTACCTATGGGACCGCCATTCCCGGTATGCCCCGCAGAGGACATTAAGGTCAACAAATATAAACATACTGAGTCACAAGGTGGTTAGACTGGCCTCGACCAGGACCAGGGCCTTCTCAGTACTAGCCCCGACCTGGTGGAACGCTCTCTCTCAGGAGACTAGGGCCCAGCGGGAGTTGTCATCTTTTTGTAGGGCCTGCAAGACGGAGCTGTTCCGCTTGGCCTTTGGACTGACTCAGTCTGACCCTGGTGCTACCCTCCCCTAAGGCTTTATCCTACAGATATTTAAATGAGGTTGCACTTGTAGATTCCTAATTTTAAAATTGAATTTTAACATTGTATTTAATCTGCATTTTAATTGAATTGTTTCTTTTATGCTTCCTTTGATATTCTTGTTGTTAGCCGCCCTGAGCCATCTTGACTGGGAAGGGCGGGGTATAATTATTATTATTATTATTATTATTATTATTATTATTATTATTATTCCAATTAATGCAGTTGCATTTTTATTTGAAACAGGGTAGTTTTAACTGGTTGATCTAATCACCATCAACAACGATAATTTTATTATTTGTACCCTGCCCATCTGACTGGGTTGACCCTACAAAACATTACGAACTTAGTAGTGTGAGGGAAAAATCATAGGCAATTGATAAATTGTTCTTCTTCAGTGGCACCCTACAATCTGCCTCCTGGAACAGACTGGTGCACCCTGTCTCACAGTAGGGCCGGCCGTGCAAGACTGACTGAGCCCAAAGATCTGTGGCGTAAGAAGGTGAACCTTTGCTGGAACAACCACCAGCTCAGCAAGGAAATGCTCTTCTCTGTCTTACCACACACACACACTCCAAAATCTATTCCTTGACGCTTCACAATGTGTAATGCTAGTGAGTATGAGCCACCCACAAGGCAAGAGACTGAAACTGCTAATCTGGTAAGACATCTGCTCTTGGAGAGGGAAGAGGGAGAGAGGGGGAAAGGAGTCTGGGCCTTTGCCATCCACTCTGGCTATTACATTCCTTGCTGTTTACAACATTAAGAACAAGGCCTTAATGCTTTGTTCCTCTGTTCGAAGACTGTGTTCTCGACTTCCTCCTCCTCTCAATGGACGAGATGTTCAGAGTAGTGCTGCTGAGACAAGAGTCAGGAGCCAGGCTTCACAAAACAAGGAGTCACAAAACAAGCACAGGCAACGTTGATATGATCCTCCAGAGGTTGTTTGACTCAGGCTCCCATCAGCCCTATGCATCATGGCCAACAGGCAGGCCAACAACATCCACACGATCGCAGGTTCTTCTTCTCCATCACTGCTGAAGATACCCAAGTAATGTGCTGCTGATACTTTCACACACAATGTGTGAAGCTGCAGCGGGTGAGATGGCAAGCTGTTCCATGCTTGGAGCCTTAGTGTTAATGCGCAGGAATTTACATGCACGTTCTCTGGATACACTCCCTGACTTGCTCAGAGTTAATTGGGAGGGAGGTGGCTGAATCTCAAAGCGTGACTACTCTTGCAACTAGCCCTGAAAACTAATGTTAAACGTCCTTGCCCCAAAAGGGGGGGGGGGTTACAGAGACAGTATTTCAATAGGGGTTGTGATTAGAAAATGGGAACTGTCCCTTGTAAATAGGGATAGCTAAAGCTGTGGGTTTGGAAGGTCAGCGGTTCGAATCCCAACCACGGGGTGAGCTCCCATTGCTCGGTCCCAGCTCCTGCCAACCTAGCAGTTCGAAAGCACGTCAAAGTACAAGTAGATAAATAGGTAGATAAAAGTAGATAAATCTCCAGCGGGAAGGTAAACGGCGTTTCTGTGTGCTGCTCTGGTTCGCCAGAAGCAGCTTTGTCATGCTGGCCACATGACCTGGAAGCTGTATGCCAGCTCCCTCGGCCAATAAAGCGAGATGAGCGCCACAACCCCAGAGTCATTCGCAAGTGGACCTAATGGTCAGGGGTCCCTTTACCTTTAAAGTGTTTGTACTGGAGCAGGCTAGGGATTGAAAGCGAGGCCCCTGCGGGTCAAGGGCTGCATGTAACCCTCAGCCTAAGTGCAGGAAAAAACCTTCAGCCTAATTTTGTGTGTCAAGGGGAGCCCAGAAGGAGAGAAACAGAGAAGGAGGAGGTGGAAGGAGGACTGGCAAGAGTGAACTCTCTCATCTGCCAGCCCATTCGGCAGGGAGAAAGAAGGGTGTGAGAGAAAGGGGTGGTGGGGGAAAAGTGATACAGAGGGAAAGAGAGAGAGAAAAGGGTTGACACAGAGAGAAGGAGAGAAAGGAGTGGTACACAGAGACCAAGAAGGCGTGAGGAAGAGAGAGAAAAGCGGTGGCAGAGAGAGGGAGGGAGGAGGAGGAGGCGCTTTGCCTACTTTCCCTTCTGGTCCTGCCAACCTCTCAATGCAGGCATGTAGCCCCTCCCTGACCATTGCCCTCTCCCCCAAGGGAATATGGCTCTCAACAGGAAAAGCAAGGTTATTCATCCCTGCTGTAGTCGCTGAGCCCTGCACCCCCACAGAAAAAGGAGTTCCCTCCATAGCTACGCGAATTGCATCCTTTCCCCAGCCGACTCAGAGTTTTATTGTTATGCCTGCCTTAAAAACAATACTAACTCCAGCACTAAAATCAGGCCTGGAATAAGAGAAGGCACTTTTGAGAGGGGGAAGAATTTAGTTTGTGAGTCTGATTCCCTCCCCTACACACCCAAGTCCATCAGATCAAGAGAGGAAGCGACTTCTCCTAGAAGGAAGGGGGGAAATGGCCAGTTTTCCCCCACCCCTCCCCCACCTCTAATCCCTCCCTCCCGGCAAGGCTCTTCCTTTCTGACAGCCTTGTGAAGTATGGATGAGCAAACTGGAGGACGGGGAGTGAAGCTGAAGCTGACAGGAAATCTGGGGACAAGTTGGAAACAGGCCCCGGGGTTGGGAAGGCGTCGCTGGAGCTTGGAGGAGAGGGGTGTCACTGCGCATTCGTCCAGGAAATGAGAGGTGGGGAGGAGGGGGGGGGGAAAGAGGGTTGATCTCAGGACACACTGTTGCATAAACAGGAGTTCTGGAAATCTGTATTTAAAACACACGCACACAGACCGAGATTCCGTAATTCGTCAGCTTAATAAATAAATGTGGCAAATTCAGCAAATGAGATTCATTTTCTTTAATGGGCCTCATTTTATATCCTCTCCCTGCCACCGCCACATGGAAAGCAAGATGGGTGGGGCGGAAGGACTGGAAGCGAGTTACAGGTGTTGACCAAATAACTTACAGTATGGTGGGGGGCAGTATTTATCTGAATATCAGTTTCTAGGAATCACAAGTGGGGAGAATGCTCTGTTGCACCCAGGGCCTGCTTTCAGGCTTCTCATAGGCATCTGGATGGTCTCTGGCCTGATCCACCAGGTATCTTCTTCTGTTAACATGGACCCAAGGCATTTATTTGAGAGTCCTACCGTCTGCTTGGGAAGGAAGTTCCTGTTGTTTGTGGGGACAGGATGCAGCGGCGAAATGAAACCACTCTGTACATGCCCAGAGGTACATTCATTTCTCATATCGTATTATTTCATCTGTTTCTCTTAAGAAGAAAAAGAAAAAAAATCAGAGGCCCAGCCACAGATAGGAGAGGTTGGTGCTAAATCAGGATGCATATGGGGAAAAGATGATGTTGTGGAACCAATATCAGAAGGACCCACAAGAGATGCTTGTTTCTGCTTAGAGCCCTGTTTGTACCACATCAGATTAACAGAGTTTCTAACCTAGGACTAGAGCTGGGTGATATATTGATATATCGTCCCAAACCGGTATGATATCAGTGTCATAATTTTGAGCTAGAAATATATTGCAAATCTTGGTGTGTGTGTGTGTGTGTGTGTGTGTGTGTGTGTGTCTGTGTGCGCGCTATGCAGAAATCACAATGTGGGGAAAACTGTGAAGCCAGCCAATCCTCTACCTAGCTCCATCCTTAATTCAGACATTGTGATATATCAGTATATTGTGATGTTTAGCTGGTGGTACATCAAGAAGTTGAAAACCAGATACCACCCAGCCCTACCTAAGACCCATTTACAGCAGGTACTGTAATCCTTTGGTGGCAGAGCCCTGCCTCAGTGGTAGAACATGTGCCTGGCATGCAGAAGGTCTCGGGTTCAGCCCCCTGCATTTCCACATGGGGCTGGGAGAGGCTCCCTCCCTGGAATCCTGGAGAACTGCTGCCAATCAGAGTTGACAGTACTGAGCTGGGTGGATCATAGAATCATAGAGTTGGAAGAGACCACAAGGGCCATCCAGTCCAACCCCCTGCCAAGCAGGAAACACCATCAAAGCATTCTTGACATATGCCTGTCAAGCCTCTGCTTAAAGACCTCCAAAGAAGGAGACTCCACCACACTCCTTGGTAGCAAATTCCACTGCCAAACAGCTCTTACTGTCAGGAAGTTCTTCCTAATGTTTAGGTGGAATCTTCTTTCTTGTAGTTTGAATCCATTGCTCTGTGTCCGCTTCTTTGGAGCAGCAGAAAACAACCTTTCTTCCTCCTCTATATGACATCCTTTTAGATATTTGAACATGGCTATCATATCACCCCTTAACCTTCTCTTCTCCAGGCTAAACATGCACACGAAAGCTCATACCAAAATAAAAACTTAGTTGGTCTTTAAGGTGCTACTGAAGGAATTTTTTTTATTTTACTTCGATCCAGACCAACACGGCTACCTACCTGTAACCATACCCAGCTCCCTAAGCTGTTCCTCATAAGAAATCATTTCCTGGCCTTTGACCATTTTGGTTGCCCTCTTCTGGACACGTTCCAGCTTGTCAGTATCCTTCTTGAACTGTGGTGCCCAGAACTGGACACAGTACTCCAGGTGAGGTCTGACCAGAGCAGAATACAGTGGTACTATTACTTCCCTTGATCTAGATGCTATACTCCTATTGATGCAGCCCAGAATTGCATTGGCCTTTTTTAGCTGCTGCATCACACTGTTGACTCATGTCAAGTTTGTGGTCTACCAAGACTCCTAGATCCTTTTCGCATGTACTGCTCTCAAGCCAGAATCAGGATCAATTGTCTGACTCCATATAAGACACCTTCCTGTGTAGCTGCAATGGCAGCTTGCTTGGAGGGTGTTAGTTTGGGAGCACAGAAGTTGTAGGATGCAGTTTCTTAGCAGGTCTGGGTCTGTTCAGTGCCTGGATGAGAGATTCCCTGGAAGAACGACGGCATCGCTTGCCTCCAGACCATCCCCTGGTAAAGACATGAATCATCTCTCGTTCTCCTGCACTCAAGCATCCCTTTCTCCGCACAGCAGCTGCAAGGTGTTAAATCCTTGCTTTTGAAACAATGTCTGGAGGATTTGGGCTGTAGAGAAGTGCATAAGCTGTGCCAAGCCCATCTGTGAGCTATCAGAGGCGGGGAGGCAGAATGAGTGTGGCAGGTGGGTGACAGACTTCAGGGCCTATCATGCGGGGTGGACACAGGAGGTGGAGACGGGAAGGGCAGGAGCACAAAGCGCAGAGCTTTCTACTAATAATATATAGAGCATCTGTCAGTCCATCGATTTCTTTGTGTCTTTCCGGCTCCACAGACGCCGTTTCCCTTCCGTTCAGTTTCTCCATCAAAACCGAAACAATATTTAAAAGTAAAATTGTGCCTGATAGACTGTGAACATCACTGTTCATGGCAGTCAGAACAAGCCCACACAGCGTATTTAAATAACTGGATCCCTTTCACTTATAAATATAAATAGTGTCATTTACGTAATGACATTTTAAAACCCTCTCTTCTTTTCTTTTTTCTTTTAAATCTATGGAGAGTTAAATGCATTTCTCATTTTCTTTTCCTTAAAAAAACCCTAATATCCACCCCTCTCTATCAAACACCCCTTCTTTCATGTGCATTGAACTGTAATTAATGCTTCCTGCAAACAGTAGCCAAGTTCAGATGGAAGGATCTCAGTGAGTAAAATAAACCATGGTTTACTGGACCACGAATAACCATTGTGTTTGCAGGGTCCCCTTCCCTGCTGTTTCCACCACAGGTTTGCTAAGCCAGATACACATTATATCTGAAACAGGAGCTGCCTTAGCCCTGCCTATAAGCCAGGATTGTACAGCGTGGGTTGTATTCAGTTCTACTCAAAGTAGACTCCTAAGTTAATCATGGTCATTAACGTCAAAGGGTCTACTCTGAGTAGGACTAGCATTTGATGTATTTATTATTATTATTATTATTAAAATGGTGGAAAGCAGCATCTGCAATCAATACTAACAGCAGATCACCATTTATCTATCTATGTGGCTGAGCTGAAGTCTGAAATGCAGGCTTTCTTGTTCAAAGCTCTTTCTTATAACCACTACAGTATAAGCACATATAGCTTCTGCATAACCACGCCAGTAAATTTTCCCGCGAGTGGCTATCAGAACAGCACCCTTAGAAACCCCAAACAAACAGTCAAATCACAGCTCTTTCCGTGCCTCTTTCATGTTTTCCTTTCAGTCACAAATAGAATGGGGAGGGGGGGGGGGAGTTGACGATGTTGTTTTTAAAGCAGACCGCGAGTCTTGAGTTCAAATGCTGCCTCCAGGAGCAAGCTGGGCTTGAACTGTGCTCTTTTATTCGGGTGGCGGCTGCTTTCGAATCCAGAGGCCGTTCCGGCCTATTTGTCAGGAGATAAACGGGAGTGTCCAAGCAAGAGAAACGGCCTGTCAGTCTGATTTGCGGAGAGACGGTGGCCAAGCACTGTGGGTGATAATCCGAGGCGGGCGCTCCCTCGGGCTCCCTCTCGTCCTCCGCGCCCAGCTCTTTTCGGTCCTCCTTAATTATTTAGAGTGGAAATCATTACCACTCTAAAGGGATCTAGGGAGAAGGCCATTTTGAGTGGTTTGCACTGTAGAGGCGGGGCGGGAGGGGGCGGGAAGGCTAGTGAGTTAAAAGGGAGGGGAGTGGGCTGGGAGCCAGACTCCGATCTTCCCTGGAAAGGCTAGGTAGTAGTAAAAGCAGGAATTGGGGTGGGGGTTGGGAGGGATGGCTGCACTCAGGACGCCTGGGTTCTCTAGATGGAGAGTCTTAAAAGGGAAGGAGGAGGGGCAGCTCTCTGCTAAGGCGATCAATAGCGCACTCGTCCATACCCGCCGGGCACTGCTGCTGCTTTTGCTGTCCAAGGTCCTGAAATCCAGCGCTGCGTCCCTGCGTTACGTGCCTGCTTGCCTGCCTGATTACGAGGAAAGTCCCCGAGGGGCTGCCGCCCCCTCCCTCCCGCCTCGCCAAGCTGTTGCTTTTCTGTCCATCAAGCGTCAGGGGAGATGCCCCCGTCCAATCAGCGGCTTCCTTGTCGCGGGAGTCCGTGCGCCCCGGCAGCTGCGTCTTCCTTTCCCTCGCCAAACCCTTATTGAGGCAAGATGGCTCTCAGCAGAAGGGAACATCTTTGTTTTTGAGTGAGGGGTGTGTGTGTGTGACAGAGAAGCTGAGAGAGAGGGAAGAGACTGTGAAGGAAAAGCCACACGCCCCCATTCCGCAAAGTAGATACACTACAGCCTTTTGCAAGGATGGGGAAGCTGCTCAGGCCAGATAAGGCCCTCCTGGCCTTCCAGTGTGGCCCTCAGGACTCTGAAGCCACACTCCTTACCAGCCCTCACTTGCCTTCTCCTCGCCAGTGCTTTAGGCTGGCTAGGGTGTTTCATGCTTGCCTGGCTGGAGGATAGAGAGATGGGGGTGGTGCAGAAGCTAGCCAACTGTACAAATATATATACATTTCATTTTTCTTCCCAGAATGCAGCTCTCAGGTTAAGGTTTCCCAACATTGCCATTCTGTTGGATGAGAGCCCAAGGATCCAGGCTCCTGCTTTCAAACAACGTATTATTATTGTTATTATCAAAATTTGTATAGCACCCCTATATCCATATGGTAGATCTCAGGGTGGTTCACAACATAAAATTGCAATATAAAAAACACAAAATATATAATAAAAACAAAAACAAACCAATAATGTCACTTTCCACACATAGTGCTGGTCACAGACAGCAGCCTCTCAAATTCAAGGAAGAGAAATGGGGGAGGGGAGGGCACAGACATTTTCAGTGATTTTTCTCCAGGGAGAGGATGAATTATCCCAGTTTCTTCAGGATGGGTGCTCACAATTAGCCGTGGCAGCATTGTGTGCTTGGGGGTGGTAGCCGCCCACCCACCCACCCACTCACCCAAAAACATTAATATAACAAAATAAATCATGGAGAATATTCAGAGAAAATTCTGCATTACTTTGGCTTTCTTTTTCTAAGGCTCTGAGAAAGAGGAGAGGAGAGGGGTGTGTCAGAGATTTTACTCCCCCAAAAATGCATTCTGAGAAACTTTAGCTCAGAATGACCTAATGCATTTCACACCGACACCCTGTCCAAATATCTCACATCAAAACACAATTCTGCATAAGCAAACCTGGGGCAACTGATCAAAAAAACCCAGAGAGCTAATCACCGAAACCGTTTATGGTTTTATCCATGTGCTCATTTTACCTAGTTTCCCCCCCCCCCCATTTCATCATTGTATTAATCCCCCAGATGTATTTGTAAATCATCCTCATTACATCTCCTCTTACTCTTCTCTTTGCTCTGCTAAAGGGAGCCATAGCTGCCAAGTTTTCCCTTTTCTCGCGAGGAAGCCTATTCAGCATAAGGGAAAATCCCTTTAAAAAAGGGATAACTTGGCAGCTATGAAGGGAGCAAAGCAGTCCTTTTCAGTTTATCTCACAGTAAAGCTGGGGGTTTTCCTTTGTGTTTTGGCAAAGTTATAAAACAACAAACGTTTGCTAACAATTTACACAGGGGTGGTGATTTTAGTTCTTCTGGAGCAAATAAGCACAGAGTCTTGTGATGCCTTAAAGATGAACATATTTATTAGGATTTAAGCTTTCATTCACAGCGACAGCCTACTTCATCAGATGCAACTCTCGTTCATAAAACCTTCTACTTGAATAAATGGGTCAGTCTTCCAGATGCAACAAGACTCTTTGCTGCAACAGATGGATGCAACTGCTCCCCTGGACACTGTTACTAAAGTTAAAGGCAGCAGGAGACTGACTGAATTTACTTTCAAAGTCACTGAGAAAAGCAACAAATGAATGAACTAATTATGAATGGATGGAAACGGAAATGAATGAAAAATAAACAATAAAAATGAATAATGGATTATTATAACCTTGTACACCTCTAAGCTTATTCAAGAGAGAAGACAAATGCATTGGATGGCTGCCTTGAAAGATCATTTGGAAGCTCTAGCTACAGTTGCTCAGAATACAGCAGCCAGCTTATTAACGGAGACTTGTAGAGCCAACCACATCTTGCCACAGCTTAAAGTTCCGTGCTGACTCCCAGTTTCTTTCCAGGACCCAAAAGAAAGTCTAAAACCAATTACAATAAACACAATCAATAAAAACTCTTTTTTTAAAAAAATTAAGCATAGGTCTTGCAGATCCTGTGCAACTAAAAGAGGCCGCAAATACTTGAAAACCTTTCAAATTAAGTGCCAAAAGCAGGCAAGTTTTTGCATGGTGCCATATATAGAGCATTCCACAAGTGGGGAGCCACCACTGAAAAGACCAGTTCTTGCATTGCCAACCTCCAGACCTCGTGTAGAGGTGGCACACAGAGAAGGGCCTCAGATGCCAACAACTGGGCCATATACAGGACCTCACAATTTCTCACAGCAACCTTAGCTCTATTTGGATGTTCTTCTCACAGTTACGGAGAACACATGAGCAGCAAAAACAGGACTGTGCTGAGCGATTGCCCCACTCCACCTTGCATTTGTCTGTCTATCCATAAAGTGCAAATGCCTGGAGCAATATGGGTTGTGTGTGCAGGATTCCGTGAGAAATCCTGGGAAACCCTGGGGTTCCATAACATGTGGATTTCTGTACCCCAGGGGTGCGGTACCTTTTTAAGCCTGAGGCTTGATAATTACTTTGTCTTCTCAGATAATGCTTCTTGCTTGACTACATGGAGGGGAAGGAGGGGTGAATGTGTACGTATGTGTAGAAACGAGTCCACTGTACAAAGGTGATGTTTCTTGCACTTCCCGCTTTTGCCTCTGGATGTCCCATCACTGGGCCTTGGGAGGCTGCCCAGAAGAGAACCTGGACCTCAGGCTGAAAAAGGTCATCCACCCCTATCTTAGGTCAGCGTTTCTCAACCGCTGTTCCGCGGCACACTAGTGTGCTGCGAGACGCTGGCTTGTGTGCCGTGACGTGCGGCGACGAGAAGGGCGATTTGCATTGTCACGTGCCTGGCGGCCGCCAATAACCAACACTAACCCGCCGGAAAGGAAGCCGGCCGGGTCACGACGCGGGGCGAGCGCAGCTCTCAACAGCCACCACCATGGGAGGGTGGTTAGACAAACTTAAAGAAGCTGGCTGGATGAGCTCAACCCGAAACTTGCTGAGCAAAGGATTGTGCTGGCAGAGAAATCAGCGGCTTGTGAAGCCTTATTACAGGAGATTGCAACCAACACAGCAATTGGCAAGTGATTCTTACAGTCATAATTATATAGTCAATATAGGGCGGCACAGAGTTAAATTTTTTAACTTTTTTAATGGTGGTGTGCCTCGTGAATTTTTTCATGGAACAAGTGTGCCTTGGCCCAAAAAAGGTTGAGAAACACTGTCTTAGGTGATGGCAGTGTGACCTATCAAGAGATGCACTGCAGAGCTCCAGAACTTGGACCTGTTTACAGCTAGGTATAAGGGGGACGCGGGTGGCGCTGTGGGTTAAACCACTGAGCTTAGGGCTTGCCGATCAGAAGGTTGGCGGTTCGAATTCCAGCCACAGGGTGAGCTCCTGTTGCTCGGTCCCAGCTCATGCCAACCTAGCAGTTTGAAAGTTTGAAAGTGCAAATAGATAAATAGGTACCGCTACAGCGGGAAGGTAAACGGCGTATCCGTGCGCTGCTCTGGTCACAGAAGCTGGCCACATGACCTGGAAGCTGTACGCTGGCTCCCTCGGCCAGTAAAGTGAGATAAGCGGCACAACCCCAGAGTCGGTCCTAATGGTCAGGGGTCCCTTTACCTTTACCTATAAGGTGTAAAGGGACAAGTCAAAGGCTTGATGGGAAAACAAAGGAAGGATCTGAACAGGGAGGGAGGGCCGCTACCTTAGGGAATGGTGTCAATAGTGTTAAACTGCACAGGGTGGTGTTTTTGTGTTTTTTTAAAAAACTGATTACACTTGCAGCAATCATCAATAGTTAACAAATTAGCCTTTTCTCCCTCTCTCTCATCTTCCAGGTTCCACAATGAATGCAGCCCGGAGGTCAGCCAAGGTGGACTCGGAGGTGACAGAGTCCCAGATGGAACCGTCCCTCAATGCCACCGAAATGCCCACCAAAGAGAACGTTTTTTCTGACTTGAAAGACAAGTTCATGAACAAGCTGGGCGCCCTGCCAAGTAGGTAGAGCTTGAGCACCTTCTGAGCTTACATTTCAGCTTGGAGGATGGGTCTGATGAAACGGGCTTGAGAGGGCGTCAAGATGTTATACAAACAATGCCTTATCTATTTGAGTCGCATACGCTGGCATTTCTTGGCCCTAAAATGTGGGTTCGGTTTTAATTTTTGCCCAGAGAATGCGCAAAGACTGTGTGTCCTCTAATTCCACACAAGTGGAGCAAAGCAAGCCTGCAGAACGTACAACTGAAATACCAGTTTGTTTACCCCCTCCTGCCTTCATGAAGCTCTGCTTGAAAATATATGGGCTTGGATTGGTCAAATCTCTGATGCTAAAGGGTGTGGTGTGGATGTTATATCGGCAAACAGTTTTAATGCAAAGTATACATAGGCCTTCCTGCCAACCTAGCAGTTCGAAACCGCATCAAAGTGCAAGTAGATAAATAGGTACCACTCCAGCGGGAAGGTAAACGGCGTTTACATGCACTGCTCTGGTTCGACAGAAGCGGCTTTGTCGTGCTGGCCACATGACCTAGAAGCTATACGCTGGCTCCCTCGGCCAATAACGCGAGATGAGCGCCGCAACCCCAGAGTCGGTCACGACTGGACCTAATGGTCAGGGGTCCCTTTACCTTTACACATAGGCCTAGATAGATGCTTTATATCTGTTCCACGTTCCACATGTGGATATAACATTATAAAAGTTCAGGTGCCTGTAATATTCTTCCCTAGCCTAATCAGTGGAACCTTTTGAGATGTATAATCGACAAAGATTTTTCTTCAGGCAGAGCTCCATGGAATTAGGTAACTCTGGAGAAAGAAGCCAGAGCTTAGGCCTGAAGGAGGAAACGGGAGGTGTCCCCCCAAATGTGACAGTGACACAAAAGCAGGAAGGCTTGCAAGGGCCTGCGAGGATTCTATCATGTGGATGAAGGGCTTGGAAGGCTCATGGATAGATTTAGGGAAATGGCCTCACTACTAAGCTTGTGCTTATATCCTAAGCATGCTTATTAGGGAGTAAGTTCCATTTCAGCTCAGGGAACATTAGGATTCTTTTATTCAAGGACCAAAAGCAACTATAGTAGAATATCTTACAGAAGTTGCTCAAGAAGGGAAGGCTGAAAAAGTCCCCCCCACCCCTGAAGTAAAGGATTTCACAATTAAATCTCAACTCCTCCAGGAATTAGGCAAACCACTATTTCCCCTTCTGCCATGGGGGTGGGGTGGTGTGGGGGAATGATAATTTTGGCCTGCTTTACTGGGCTGTCGTCAAGATTCTTGCATTAACCAACATGCTTTCAGAACTTAGAACAGGCATCCCCAAAACTTCGGCCCTCCAGATGTTTTGAACTACAATTCCCATCTTCCCCGACCACTGGTCCTGTTAGCTAGGGATCATGGGAGTTGTAGGCCAAAACATCTGGAGGGACACAGTTTGGGGATGCCTGGCTTAGAAGATGCGCTGTATATATTATGTCCAAAAAGAGAGAAAAGCTGTTGAACCTCACCCGCCTTCACTGATCCTTTGTTCTGCCCCTCTCCAGTCCCGCCCTGGGCTTTGGCCACCATCCTCATAGTGGCCGGCCTCCTCCTTCTCTGCTGCTGCTTCTGCACCTGTAAGAAATGCTGTGGCAAGAAGAAGAAAGGGAAGAAAGGCAAAGACAAAGTGAAGGCCCAGATCAACATGAAGGAGGTGAAGGAACTGGGCATGAGCTACATCGACAAGGTGAGTCAAGGCTGGTGGCTGCTTCCCTCTCACGGCACCGGGGGAAGTCGTCGCTTTCCTAAGGTATTTCTGAACTTGCACACTTGCACGCATGCAGGCCATAGCTGCCAAGTTTTCCCTTTTCTCGCGAGGAAGCCTATTCAGCATAAGGGAAAATCCCTTTAAAAAAGGGATAACTTGGCAGCTATGATGCAGGCATCCATAACCCATACATAAACTGACTTTTAACTAGGGAACTACAGAAAAGCTGCCATCAATTTAGCATTGCCTATTAGGTGCTTGCTTCTGTGCCTCCGAAATACATTTTATATACCTGATCAACATGCAGGTTTTAAGAATTGTAGATTGTGCTGTGTTACATACGTCAACATTTCGGGGCAGATCCACACCATACCTTAAAAGCACATGTAGTTTTTTAAGGGCAGTGAGAATATTAGGAGGGGGAACTGCAGTTCCCATGGTTCTTTTGCAGGGTGGGAAAGAGCATGGAGTACTTTAGATATATGGTGTGGATTGCTCTCTGTCTTTGATGCTGATACTTCCCTGTTGGCTGCTCTGGCCCTTCCCTCCCTCCCTCCCTCCCAGGTCCAGCCTGAGATAGAAGATTTGGATCCATCTCTGCTGCAGGAGCCCAAGGAAGAAAAGCCCCAGGAGAAGCTGGGGAAACTCCAGTACTCACTTGATTATGACTTCCAAAGCACCCAGGTAGGGATGGTCAATGCTGCCAGCTGGGTTGGACGGGCCAGTGGTCTGACCCAAGGCAAGGTAGCTTACCTCTGCTCCTCTTAAACCTTGCCCTAGCTGGTGGTAGGCATTCTGCAAGCTGCTGACCTGCCAGCCTTGGACATTGGGGGCACCTCGGACCCTTACGTCAAAGTCTTCCTGCTCCCAGAGAAGAAGAAGAAATATGAGACCAAAGTGCACCGCAAAACCCTCAACCCCACCTTCAACGAGTCCTTCACTTTTAAGGCAAGTTGTCTTCTGCATGTTCCCTCTTCCATCTTGGCCAAAGTTCCTGAGCTTTGCTGAGAATTTCTTCCCCATCTACTCCATCGCCTTCCCTTTTTACCACTGGCTTCTCCCCATAATTTGCGGATCCTCTTCTCCCTCCCCACCCTATCACACACAGTTTTACCACTGAATCGACCAATAGCACAGAGGCAGGGGGACGCAACATTCCCTTCAGGGCAAACTACCATGGGCCATATATCAGTGGTGGGCGGGGCCAGAAGCAAAAGTGGGCGGGGCAACATATGCAAAAATTTCCTTAGGGCAGTAGCCAATGCCTACCCAGACACCCATAACCCCCTTTGAATCCTCCATTCAGGCAAGGAAGAAGCATCATCACAGTTGAAGGACACCTTCCAGCCACGCCAAAACACTCAGGGAGCAAGGCAGGGCCTGTGAGGGGGTGTGGCCTGAGCAGAAGGGGTGGGGCCTGCTGAGAGTTCTGAGAGCTTGATAGGTCCAGGTGGTCACACCTGACCCTTAGGTGGGAGGTTCCCCACCCTTGCAATGCCGTCTGCCATTTAATCAGCCTGTGGTGTGCTTGGCCCTTAGGTCCCCTACTCGGAACTGGGCGGCAAGACCCTCGTCATGGCCGTCTATGACTTTGACCGCTTCTCCAAGCACGATGCCATTGGTGAGATACGCATCCCCATGAACACGGTGGACCTGGCCCACGTCATTGAAGAGTGGCGGGACCTGCAGTCGGCAGAGAAAGAAGAGGTAGGGATTGATCCGTGTGGAGTTACTTTCAACAGTGCCTGACTCTGAAAGCGGGTTTGAACATCACAGTCGGAGCCCTTCACATATTATTTCAGTGAATTCTGAACTCACAGCTTATTACCCCGGCTTTTGATACTTGCAGGACTCACCTCATTTTTTGTGATTGTGAGTTGTTTAAAACTGTTTTTAACATTGTGTTTTAATGGTTGCAATTCACCCTGGGACCTTAGAGTGAAGGGTGAGTAAATAACAACAGCAAGAAGCCGCTTTTCCATAAACAGCTGACATCAGATAGCTGGGATGATTTTGCTTGTGTATTTATTTACATTTACATCCCATTTATTTAACATTAATAGGAGTTCAAGGCAGCACACATGGCTCTCCTGCACTCTCCGTTGTTGTTTTTTGCTTGTAACAAACCTGTGAGGTAATTTGTGCCAGTGGTGGACTTTGAGCTCTCATTTATTAACACTCGGACCACGGCGCCTCGCTGGCATGTGGAGTTTGCATGATTCAACAACTGGGGCTGTGAGGAGGAGAGTCACATGAGTCCTCCTGACCACAGAATTGGCATCCTGTAGATGGCGGGGAGGGGGGGGGTTGCCAACTGTGTGAAGGCTTTTGCCTGAACCAAATCACCCACCCACCCCTTAAATATGGAGATTGGCTCTTGATGCTTCCATCCTAGCTCTAAACCAGCCCTATTCTCCTCTCTTCAGCATGAGAAGCTGGGAGACGTCTGCTTTTCTCTCCGGTATGTCCCTACGGCTGGGAAGCTGACAGTGATTGTGCTAGAAGCGAAAAACCTGAAAAAAATGGATGTGGGGGGCCTTTCAGGTAAGAACTCGCCATCGTGGCAAGCTGAATCAGGGCACAGCCTGGGTTTCTTTTAGTTGGAAACCTTTCCTAAGGACTTAGTTCTATGATTCTATGTTTCTGTGACTGATGGGGGCATTTGCGAAAAAGACTTAATGGCTGAAGCAGATCTATAACCAGTTGAGCTGTGCTATTACTGGCTGGTTTGCTACTCTTTTTAAAAATATATATGTATTTGTTCTTTGAAGTGCATTACAAGTATATTTTCATATTTGTGGGTCTAATTGGTGGTTGTGGTTGCTGTATACCAAATTAGAGCATTGGCCCTCCCGGCTCAGTATATAACCTTATCCTCGACAGACAATATTTAACTTCCACTGTTGCTGGGGAGTCACAGGTGAGGAGAGTGTTGTTGCTATGGACTCACAGCTGTCCATGGAAACGCAGGTTAATTCTGTGTCCAGGGAGACTGTCTACCAGCTCTGTATGGTGTGATGGCTGAGACCCACCTGCTTGAGCATTGTCTTGCCAGAGTAGTATATGCTCTGATTATCTCCCGCTTTGACTACTATAATGCGTTCTACGTGGGGTTACCTTTGAAGGTGATTTGGTAACTACAACTAATCCAGTATGCAGCAGCTAGACCAGGCATCCCCAAACTTTGGCCCTCCAGATGTTTTGGACTACAATTCCCATCATCCCTGACCACTGGTCCTGTTAGCTAGGGATCATGGGAGTTGTAGACCAAAACATCTGGAGGGCTGCAGTTTGTGGGTGCCTGAGCTAGACAATTGAGAGTGTTGGTGCTGACCTTTAAAACCCTAAATGACCTCGGCCCAGTATACCTGAAGGAGCATCTCCACCCACATCGTTCAGCTCAGAGGGCCTTCTGGCGGTTCCCTCACTGCGAGAAGTAAAGTTACAGGGAACCAGCAGAGGGCCTTCTCAGTATTACTTACTGTCTGCTGTAGCATGAACACCCTCCCGTCAGATGTCAAGGAGATAAACAACTATATGGCTATATGACTTTTAGAAGACATCTAAAGGCAGCCCTGCATAGGGAAGCTTTTAATGTGGCTGGGTCAACCCAGTCAGATGGGTGGCATATCTATATCTATATAAATGTAAACTGGGCATGTGGGTGTGTTTCCAATTTTCACCAAACCCGCTTGACCGGTTGAGGTCAAATTTTGACACATCACATGCGAATGTCTGAAGGCTATAGGAAAGTTTGCTAAGACAGATGCCACACCTCCGCCAGGTAAAACCCCCCCAAAAACCGTGTTTCAAAACACACCACTCTGACGAAAATGCATGCTGGGAAAAGAACCAGGTTGCAAACCAGTGCCCTCTAGCGGTGGCTACACTGGTACTGCACCTATAAAACCTTCCCTCTCAACAGCACCTCAGCTCCCGTTTACATGCTAGGCCGAAGCCTTTACAGACTAGGCCGAATGGAGGTACTGACTCGCCTGGGTGGGGGTTGGGGGGAGGAGGGGGAGGGTTAGGTCAGGACACGGTGGGACCAGTCACAGGGATGAGCCGGGGGGTGGGGGGAAGAGGAGGCATGATAAGTCATGGGTCAGGACAGGGTGGGGGGAATTACAGGGATAAGCCAGGGGTGGGGGGGGAGGAGGGGGCGGGATACATCATAGATCGGCACATGGTGGGGGGAATCACACAGATGAGCCACAGCAACACGTGGCAGGGCCAGCTAGTAAATAATAAAAAGTATAATCACAATCATCATCAGTGGGTGGCCACTTGGTGTGGAATCTATGCACATATTAAAAATACTGTAAAAATGCTTTTTATAACGTTTTAGGAAATATATTGAATTTGCCTATAACTCACTGCTGTCATCTAGTGCCACATTTGTATATTGCACTTTACAACACACTTAAAACGTTTTACAGTACAGTATTTGCAGCTGTATAGCCGAGTCCTATGAGAACAGAGTGCTGGACTAGATGGGCTGTTGCTTTTCTTCTTATTACCGGCAGCTGCCCTCTAGGATTTCAAACAGGGCTCTCTCCCAGCCATACCTGGAGATGCCCAGAATTGAACCATGGACCTTCTGCATGCAAAGCACAGATGTTCTGCTACCTCTTAGATGTGGCCCTTCAATAGACATCAAAATCACAATTCATTAGCAGTGGGGAAAATGGGAACACAGATCACCCGCAATACATTGCATAATGGAACTGCTGTGTGATTCTGAAATATCTTTCTACTCCTATCCCAGACCCCTATGTTAAAATCCATCTCATGCAAGGAGGGAAACGTATCAAGAAGAAGAAAACAACCATTAAGAAAAACACACTGAATCCCTATTACAACGAGTCGTTCAGTTTTGAGGTGCCATTTGAACAAATCCAGGTAACCCCCCACCTTTCTCTCCACCCCCACCCCCATTTCACCCAAAGGCAGACAATTCTGAACTAGAGATGTGTGGACAAATATTTTTGCAGTCTTGCTAGGAGGTTACTTTTTTTACACTTATGCACAAGTGCTGAATTTTGCATATGTGTTTCTGTCCGGCTAGTTTGAATCTAAGTTTGTGTATTTGTTTTGGGCCCAAGTCAGGCGATATTTGGCAAACTAGTTTGCTGTTTCTCATCACTGATCCACTGCAAGTTCAGATAGCTAACTGGCTTGCTATTATTATTACCTGGGTCCTGAGCTGTTGTGGATCCTTCTTCATTCTGAGCATTCTGGCTGTAAAAATTACTTGCACACTTCCCCCCCCCCTCTGGGTGGATCAATGATGACATTTTAGAAAGACCCTCGACATATTCAGAAGACTTCTTTGCTATTACAAATCATGCCAATCTCACTCTTCAAAGAATAATTGATAAAAGGGATAATCACTGCACCCCTCATATGCTCCTGTGAGTAGAAAGAAACCCAGTCCTCAAATCACCATAGAATCTGCTACTGGTAGTTCGGGGTTATGCACAAGTCTTTTCTAGATTAACCCCCCCCCCCACTTCAGTTGCAACCCTTTGAAAAGCTCCAGGCTTTAAGGAGCTAGAGAGACATAGCCTCGTTAAAATTAGATGTCCCAACCTCTCCCCAGGTCAAAAGTACTTAAATCTTGCCAAGTTTCCTTCTGATAATAAGGACCCAATTGTTTTGGCAAAGTGGTGGGGAGAGGGTGCAGTTTTCAACAGAGAATGCTTAATCCTTTACCTACCAGCCACTATCCACCGGCAAACTGTTTGCCTCCACTCCCCAAGTGCTTTCCCCTAGCAATTTGGCAAAGGTGCATCTGGAACTCAAGCTGTGTGTGAGAGTAAACAATGGGAAGAGTTGTAGGTGGGAAATGGGGGGGAGGCAGAGGGTAAAGCTCTATTGCTCTTCTGCTGCTGATCGTGCCTGTTTCTCTCCCCCCCCCCCTTCACAGAAAGTCCAGGTTGTTCTGACGGTCCTGGATTATGACAAACTGGGCAAAAACGAAGCCATCGGGAAGATCTTTGTGGGCTGCAACGCCACGGGGGCCGAGCTGCGCCATTGGTCTGACATGCTGGCCAATCCTCGGAGACCCATTGCGCAGTGGCACACCCTGCAGCCTGAAGAAGAGGTGGATGCGGTTGTTGGCATAAAGACCTCTTGATGCCCCTTCCTTGTTGGCCGAAGGATCTGGCAGCAGTTGCTTCTCCCGTCCAGAGCGAATGGGAGTGTGTGGTTGAGGCAGCCCTGAAAATGTGCACGTGTGTGGGGAGGGGGAGAGCCTGTGAGCCTGTCTCTTCTCTCAGAGCCATTTCCTGTTGAAAAAAAAAGAAACATCTCCAAGAGAGTGAAAAAAACACCCCTCTGTTTTTTATCCACTGTGTGAAAAAAGAAGGAAGCTAGCTTACATAGCAGCTTAAGACAGGTTAGAGATTTACTATAGGTTTACTATGAGGCTTACAACACAACTTGCACAGGTGTATATTTTTGGGTTGGTTTCTCCCTTGAAAGCTGAACCTTATGTGCCAGGCAGGCTTACGTTTTGACAAAGCGATCTTTACATTAACCATGCCATCTTTGGGAAAACCAGCCTCAAATAAACCTACTGTTTATCTTTTTTTACCTTTGAGTATACTATAGGTCCATTGCAGCTTTCTTTAAAGGACACCATTTCATATACATTTTGGGTATTGTACTCTGGTGCCATGTTTAAAATCATATGTAAATCTATTGCAAACAATGCCTACAAATGTGTTTATAATAGATTTACAAAAGAGCTGTGGCAAACCCGGTTCTCTGATAATATTAACTTTTGGACACTGCATTATAATACTGATTTAGGAAGCTAGATCTTAGGTGGAAACATACCGGAAATCGTTTAAAACCTAGTTTGATGCATGGTTTGAAAATGCAACTTGACCGTGGCTCTGCACATGATGATTAAAATAGCTTTACATTTCTGGCCACTGTGTTATGAAATATTTAAAATTTGGTCCTCCTTTGCAGTTGAAACTGCCTAAAACAGCTTAATCGGGATAAGGTTGCAAATATGCTGTGTGTGGACTTCATGTATAAAACGTATTGTAGTATATCCTAATTATTTTATTACAAAATGTTCACATACTTATCTGACATATAAAAATTAGCCGTCATTGGAGAACTACTGTGGATATGTTTACTAGCATATATTTACTATAGGGTGCCCCCTTCCCAAATTACAACAGTTTTATGGATGTTGATGTTAACAGAGATTTAAGCATCAGCCAACGTATTAATGAAGCTGTTCGTATATAGCTTATTCTACTTCATATTGACTTAATTTGGAGTTTTCTAACAGTTTTGACAGAACCATGTATCCGTTTTACAGCACATGCTTTACAACTTATTTATGAAATGTTTGATATGAGTGTTAGAGAAAATTTGCTATAGGCTTTATGTAGACTTACAGCAGGTTAACTACAGATTTACTAGTGATTTACTAACCAACTTAAAATAATTTTGCTATGTTACAACATGTTTACATTTTTGCTACAAGCTTACGACTGGTTTATTATAAAACTGCAACGGGTTTACTGTTTGTTAGCAACCAGTTTGATGCATTTTATAAATGAGGAAAAAAAGCATTTATCTATAGGATTTACAGCTGGTTTACAGTGGTTTCCCATGGATCGAAACATGTTTACAACACCTTTGCTATGACAATGATACAAAATCAATTGGTTTTATAGCAAATATTCTGTAATTCTACAAACTATTGTTTAAGACCTAATCACATGCTGAGTAGCTGTTTAGCAGGTACATTAATAGCTGGATTTTTATTTTATTTTTTAAATGGGATTGCTAGCAAGCCAATGATTTGGGCTTGTAATCCTGAATTGAAATACTTTTGTCCAAATCTGAAATCTGAATTCTGGGCATGACTCTGTGCTTTTGTCTTTTTAATGCAAATGACTACTTTTGCTTTCATGTTGCATGGAGCCAGAATAGGAGAGGGAGGCAATACTGAAATACTTAGGCCAAAACATCTGTCAAAGGTCAAGTAAGTCCACAATAAAAAAGAAAGAATTAAGAAAGAAAGAAAGAAAGAAAGAAAGAAAGAAAGAAAGAAAGAAAGAAAGAAAGAAAGAAAGAAAAACATTAGACTAGAACTTTTGATATTTATATTTGGAAGCACTATTTCCATCGCACCCCACCCCAAATATTTGACAAAGCATAATTCTTGGTCTCTGTTACAATCCTTTTACCAAAGGTTTTGTGCCTACAAGTAAACATCAGTGTTGAACCGTCCACTGAACTCACAAGCAAATGAGCTTAGATAGCAGAAATAGTTCTAAATCTGTTTCCAATGACAATTTGCAGATGAGGTCCAGTTTTCAAAGGAACATACTTTTAGGCTAAGTTACCAAGTATTTTATTAGACTCGTCTATAAGCATACTTTAGCTGATGATGTCAGCAGAAAGACAAAGGCTGTAGAGCATTCTTGATTTCTCAGCACATTTATAGTATATATCATATACCATAAAACTATAGAATTATAGTTCTATAGTCTCTCTACGCTTTTTAAAAAACGTATAATTGAGGCAAAATGGCCGACTTCAACTTCCTGATCTTGGCAACAGAAGAACTAACTCTAATTAGTCAAAGTTAATGTACCTCAAATGGGGAAGCAAATCAGTATTATGTTTCTGAACTCTCTGTTCTAAAATAAGAGCAACCAGGAGAAAAGGGAATGGGAGGGGAAAGGATTTTAGTCACTTCTTGTTTGGGGAAGAGATGTTTTGAACGATCTCTGCAGTAGAGAGATATCCTGCTGGTGTTGTCCTCACATCTTGGCTGGGAAGGTCCAATTAATATAGGAACTGCTTTATGCAAAGTCAGATCATTCATTGCACCATCCAGTTCAGTATTGTCTACATCAGAGCTAACCAGTGTGGTGCCTTCCAGATGTTTTGGACTACAACTCCCATCAGCCCCAGCCAGCATGGGCAATGGTCAGGGATGATGGGTGTTGTAGTGCACAAAATCTAGAGGGATACCACGTTGGCGACCTCCGGTCTATACTGACTGACAGTGGCTCTCTGGGATTCCAGACCACGGTCTCTTCCAGATCTACCTGGAGATGCCAGGAACTGTACCTGGGATCTTCCGCATGCAAGCTGATGCCTCACCAAAGACCTAAGGCCCTTCCCCAGTTATCCACCATTGTCTCCCTTATACTATAGAATGGCACAAATTTCATGTTCAGACAGGTGGAGGGAGAAGAGCATCATCATCTATACTGTAACAATACTGGGCCACCTTTGAAAGCCACTGTCCTGTTGAGCAGTGACAAACATCTACAGGCCATAGTCCACAAAATTACTTATTTCCTGAGTAACAGGGTATTCTAGAGACATAGAAGCCACTTGGAGCTTTGCCAGAGTGGTTAGAAAAGGGCACAGGAGGCCAGCTTACTAACTCTTTGCGCGCCATCTAAAAAATGTCCACACAATTCTTTGGGAATTTAGGAGCTCCCCAGTTTCTTTAACTTTGTAACTCTCCAAGCCAATGTTCGCATTACTTTTCATCCGATTGTACAACATCGGGTGTTGTGCATCTGCACTCCAAAAGAAACAAACTTTATCAGCTCTACTGTTAACGCAAAACACGTAGGGCTCACCACCACCCAGAGCTGCGTGTGAAATTGGAATCTGACTTCCCTCTAAGATTAGAGAAAATATTCCAGACAGTTCCAGACTGTCACCGTTTTGGGGTAGAATTTGGTCACATGCTGGTAAATTCAGGTTTCACGATTATAGTTGATTGGGATGTCTTGTGCAACAAAACCGATTCTCCAAAAGATTGGATTTATTGCAGTAAGGAAAGTGACATGAAAATGCACTGGGAACTGTAGGACAACACTTGATGCAACATCGTCCAACCCCTCCGCCAACAATCAGAATGAATGCTTATTAAATAGCCCGCATTGTGTAACCTCCCTGCAAGCAGATCAAGATGAATATCTTGAAAAGTCGGCCAGAAGCACCCTTTTACAACCACTGAAGTCTTTAAAAAGAAGGCTCTTGTAAAGTATTAGCACTTCAGGCCCTGCTTTTAAATGCATCGCATTCATTTCATCCAAGACAGGAAACACATATTAACACTTATTTGTGCAACCCAGGGTGATCTCACCGCCTAGCAGAACTGCTGCTCCAATGCCAGATTTGTAAGCAGTGAGATTTTATTTTCCGTTAACTACTACCTTCCTGCAGAGATGCAAAAACCAATCTCCTTCCATGCTTTGGAGAGAGAGTTAAAACATGAAACCAAAAAAAAAGGGGGGGGAGAAAACCAACCAACCAATAAAAAGACTAGGCCAAGGTCAGTTGCCCAGCCAAGGGGCATGTGGCCATTTTGTTGTGTAGCCAATGTGTTTTTGTAGTTGCAGTGTTCATGGCATTGCGCTACCATCTCCATCCCACTTGGGTTTAGAATATTTTCTGCTCTGTTGATCTCCTCAGGTCCACCTTAATTTCAACCCTGCTCCTACATCTCTTTTTATTTTCAGTTGTTCGTCAACAATAAGAGATGGCAGTTGCAGAGCCAAGGGGATATATACTGTTTAATATGTCATGCTGGAAGGTGTTCATTTCAGGTAGCTGAACTACCACTTCATTTTCCATGATTTCCTCACAGTCCATGATAACTGATGAGTGGACGAAGCAATGGCCTGTTAGGAAGGCCAGCGTCGATCTGTTAGTGAGTTCTGTGCTGTGTGTGTCTCACCCACTGTATTCCACTAACAACATAACCTTTTCCTAAGTCCCTGCTAATATCCATCTTCAAACAATCTGGCATCAGCAAGCATGTCTGTGCCCAGGTCAACATGCCCATCTATGAAAACAGGCCGCCTCCAAGTTTTGAGGGGCTGTGTAATTTGTAACGATTGAAGGGATTGTGTAAAGTGCAGAAGGCTTTGTAACTTTGGTGTGTGTTGTTTCTAATATCCCCTTCAATCCTACGAACCACCCATTTAAGTGGTGCCGTCCTCTGAAAGTCACCTCCACTCCCCCTTTTGAAGCCTGTTTTAATATTGATGTATTTGACCAAACAGTACTCTTTGTCTGTTAATAAAGAAGAGATCTCTATATTTCAAATGTGTTGCTTCTCATTGTCTTTGCTTTGGGCTGAGGTAGGGGTACTCAACTGAGAAACATACTGTTAAGTTGTGGGAAAGACGGATGAAGACACCACTCTTAAAACAACCAGCTCTTTATTTCAGCTCTGAGTCCTGGACTGCACAATAGCTTAGCCGGCTGGTTTATACAGTATAGTACTCAGTAACTTGCAACAGTAACAAACAGTAACAAACTTCCCCTAGTTACCCAATCCGTGAACAGCAGTCTCAATCCTTCATTTGCATGTTGTGGACCTGAGTGAGAACTGCAGCGACTGTGGGCAGGGTAAGAACTGCAGCCATGGTGGCCAGAATGAGTACTGCAGTCAAACTAAATACATAATACAGTACATTATTGTTGTTGTTGTTTAGTCGTTTAGTCGTGTCCGACTTCATGACCCCATGGACCATAGCACGCCAGGCACTCCTGTCTTCCACTGCCTCCCGCAGTTTGGTCAAACTCATGTTTGTAGCTTCAAGAACACTGTCCAGCCATCTCGTCCTTGGTCGTCCCCTTCTCCTAGTGCCCTCCATCTTTCCCAACATCAGGGTCTTTTCCAGGGAGTCTTCTCTTCTCATGAGGTGGCCAAAGTATTGTAGCCTCAGCTTCAGGATCTGTCCTTCCAGTGAGCACTCGGGGCTGATTTCCTTCAGAATGGATAGGTTTGATCTTCTTGCAGTCCATGGGACTCTCAAGAGTCTCCTCCAGCACCATAATTCAAAAGCATCAATTCTTCGGCAATCAGCCTTCTTTATGGTCCAGCTCTCACTTCCATACATCACTACTGGGAAAACCATAGCTTTAACTATATGGACCTTTGTTGGCAAGGTGATGTCTCTGCTTTTTAAGATGTTGTCTAGGTTTGTCATTGCTTTTCTCCCAAGAAGCAGGCGTCTTTTAATTTCGTGACTGCAGTGATCAAGGAGCCCAAGAAAGTAAAATCTCTCACTGCCTCCATTTCTTCCCCTTCTATTTGCCAGGAGGTGATGGGACCAGTGGCCATGATCTTAGTTTTTTTTATGTTGCGCTTCAGACCATATTTTGCACTCTCCTCTTTCACCCTCATTAAAAGGTTCTTTAATTCATAACACATACAAAAAAAATCCTGCTGTGTAATGATTTGTGAAGAATTGCTTCTGGTTGGCACCAGTGCCTTTACTGCCGCGTTCTCAAGGCTGTATAAAAGGCCATTTCATTCCATTAAAGCCAAGAGGTCATTATTATTCCCTATTATACTCAGGTGAGAGTCATAGACTGGTAGTTGAGGGGAAACTGGCCACTTCTCATTTGAATTTGATCTACTGAAATGTATCCGTGATTTAGGTGGTTCTTTGCCTGAACATTTATTTACACACAGGTAAATAAATGAATAAAAACTGTCAAAGAAGCCTGGGCCACCTCCAGCTTTTGAGACCCTTAGCTATAACACAAATTGAAATGACATCACCCAAAAATAAAATAAGACACCCAAAATAGAGCGAGTTGCATGCAAGCACAGACATGAATGCACACACACACACAAATACTTTTCTAGCTGAGGGTGTGCGTCACATTTTGGTCTGATGTGCATAAAAACAAGTTGTGAAACTTATCAAATGCCAGGAAATGCACAAGTGTCTAGTCCCTTTTGAGCCTGAGACCCTAGGCTTAATGGCCCTGCAGACCACCACCACTCTTGGCTGGCTCTTGATGTAGGTTCGAAGAGGAAAAGAGCCATTGCTTTTTTTTTCCCTTAAAAAATGTTTAGGGATACTCTCATTTTCCTACTCATATTGAAATACTGCCCCTCAATGAGGCCAAACTTAGATTCACAAAATGTTTAGGGGTACGTGTACCCCTGCGTCGTCGTCCCCGAAAAAAGCACTGGGAATAATTAATTCAGACCCTCCAAGTGTCCTGATTTTCCATGGACAGCCCCGGATTTACAGAAGCCGCCCCAGTTTCTGATTTGATCCCGGAATGTTGCACTTTTCCTTAGGACGTCCTTATTTTCATCAGAGAAATGTTGGAGGGTATGCTAATTTAATTGGTTTCATTCGTGATTCCTGTGTTGCACTGGACTAAATGCATCCCTGCTTTTCCCTGGGCCTGAGACTTGATCTTTTGCCAGAAGGAACAGAACAACAACAGACTTTGTTTCCAAAGTGGCTGCAAGAACACTTAATCTGTCAAGTTATTTATTGTGTACAGAGACTTCCCAATTTAACAGTAATCCCAGCCTGAGGTAAAAGTACATGCAAAGCAAGTTAGAGCCACCTGCCAGAACAGCCTGGTTAGGAACCCTGGGGACGGACTTGCCGACCCCGTACCGCCCAGGCTGCTGCATTAAATATCTTTTGGCCTCAGCAAATCCCTCCCAATCCCAGAGTAAAAAGGGGCTTTATGTTACAAGGATAAAAAAGCTCTTTCATTCCTGGAGATTTAATTTGTTTGAGACAATTAGAGGGAGGAACAAAACAGAATCGGAAAGGAGGGGAAATGGGATGCATGAGGATCAAATGATGGGCAAGGGATGGGAGAGTAGGGGCAGATGAATAAAATGGGTAAAATGACAAATGTACAAAGATAATGTTTAGACCGACCCATCGTGGTGGAGTGGCTAGACTCCACGGGTATGGGGAACTTTTGGCTCTCTCTGGATACTGTTGGAGTCCCATCAACCCCTCTCCCACCCTTTTTTTTTGCCAAAGTTGTTGAGATTTTTGGGCAAAATTGTTTTTGAGCTATTTTTATGGAGAAACAGCAAAAACGACATGGGCTGCCATAAGTCAGGATTTTCCTGGACATTCGCTCAATTCCCGCCTGGATGCTTCCAACAAGTGAAGCTCTTCCTAGCTTGAAGATATAGTGATGAAATTAGCTTCAACTTCTGGATATTTGCCAGCCCTACATATGTTACCCAATAAATGTTTATGAGGCTTCTAGTGGAATGTGATAATAGACAATAGTGGCCACTGGGCGCCAGCAATGGCAGTGGAAGACAAAAGAGCTGGAGAATAGGGGTTGGGAGGTTCATGGGGAAAGGCAGTGGATTGTGGTGCTTCTGAGGCTTATAAAATTTGAAAAAAAAGTACTTATTGTCACTAATACAGATTGTCGCCATCAGGACAGTGAAATGTTTTAATTATCAGCAATGGTTTGATATCCATGTGGCCCTCCATACATATATTGTTGTTTATATCCTATATGTTCCATTTCAGGATTGATGTGTGTGCTGTATTTGTTTCCGACGGCATTGTTACGGCATAGCATCTTCCAAAATAAATACAGTATTTTAAACCTGTTTTGGCATTGAGGGTCGCTTTTGTGGCCTAGCACGCTCCTGTGCCAATGTGCCATCAGCAGATTGATTTGCAAGATTGATTTGCAAGCTTTTGCTGTATGCAACCCATTCCCGGGAGTTTTATACTTAAGGCTTAAGCCAGGAACCATAATGACTCAGGAACTTCAAGTGGGCAATAACGTTAAAGGTGCAGAGGCAGACCAGGGCAGGGTTTTCCACTCATACCCAGGAAAATGCAGGCCTGGCATTTTGCCCGCGTCGCTGCAGGCCCCGTTGCCACGGAGACAGCGTCTCCGGCTGCCCTGGGTCTCCTCCGCCACCTCCCCTCCCCCGCGCACTCATTGGCTGCCAGCCGGGCCGCAGCACGACCGATTGAACGGGGGCCTTGTCCGTCACGGCAACGCGAGGAGGAGTGGGGGCGGGACCTCCCGAAGGCAGGTAAAGCGTGGTAGTTTCCCAGGGGCTGCGAAGGAAAGAGGGAGGCATTTTTTAGAGCGGGGTGGCTGGGAGGAAGGCTGAGACCAAGCGGGGCGGCGGCGGCACGGTTTTTGGGAAGGGAAGTTTAAAAATGTGCGGGAAGAGGGTTGAATTCAACCTTATGGAACCGAAGGGAGTCGGGCTACTACGTTGGGTGTGTTTGTGTTGCGTTTGCGGGAAGTGAGGTTGCGAGGGCCGAGCGAGGTTTAGCTACAAGCCCAGCAGTGGCGGAGGAGAGTTTGCGTGTGAAGTAAGTTGGAGATTAAGCTCGCGATGACTATTGCTACCAAAGAGTTAATGGATGCATCCCTATACGAAAAAGGATGAGGGGAAACCTGTGCGCCCCCAAATAGAAATGTTTGACTCCCATCGTCTCTGACCTTTGGTCTCGCTGGCCGAGGCTGATGGGAGTTGGGAGTCCAGCAAAACAGGAGAGCTGCTGGTCCGTCTGTCCGTCCCCACCCCCCAGCTGTGAACGGGATGGCATCCTCCTGCACACTCCAGACTCCTTTATTGTTCCTGTAATTCCCACCCCCAACTCTGGTGTGGCTTATAGGGACAGAGGACACTGTGTTCTACTCACATCACAATCCCTATACATGTCTACTGAGGAGTAGGCCCTGTTTAATGCAAGGGGGCTTACTCCCAGGGAAGTGGTTATAGGATTGAAGACAGCCAATTTATTATCCTGGGGAAATTGCAGGAGGCCAGTGCAGTAACAAAATTAGAGCCACACCACTCCCGGCAACTTTTCTTCCTGTAAAAATAAAATGCGAGGGATCCAGTTACAGATCTCATATCTGTTCTGTCCTCCCACACCTACGGTACAAAATAGATTTGCTGGAGAATGGATAGAGCTGCTTTCCCCAACCCGGCACCTTTCAGGTGTGGAATTGTAGTCCAAAACATCTGAAGTGCACCAGGTTGGGGAAGGCTGGAAGAGAGGCATTGGTCATCTAGGAACGCAAAGTGAGACCATTGGTCTGTCTAGTCTGCAGTGATTTGCAGCTGGCTGGATCTCCAGGGTTTTATGCAGGAGTATTCCCCAGCTCTACCTAGAGATGCTGGTGATTGAACCTGGGACCTTTGCATGCAAAGCTCAGAACCCTCCCACTGAGCTATGGTTCCCCACCTAGTCTCACATGGGTACTGAATACCTTTTTAGTAACAGCAATAGAGGAGGGAGGAATGTAGGCAGGGATTCGTCTCTTTTTCTTATACTCTGGTCTATCAATCAATTTATGTGGTTTTTTTTAATTGCAATAGCTCATTCCCTGTGGGTTTGGTTTTTTTTTAAAAAAAATAACATATCCTCAGTAAAGATTCTGCCAAGAGAGAGGTGAATTCTGTAAGATCGTCTTGAATGGGTTAAACCATGCAGAAGTTATTCAGCTGAATAAATAATTTAGTTGTGTTTATTAGGTTGTTATAGGGAAACCTTGTTTGTACCTAATAAAGCCAACAGCAGGCTGGCTTATTTCAGCTGTTGACATTCATGCTGAGTTAAGTGAGCTTGCTTCAAGTCTAAATTAGTGCAGTCATATAATGGGAGCAGGAATGGGGCTTGTGGAATATATGCATGATCACTCAGTAGGAGCTTTGCAAATGAGGGTTGACCTATGTAATATGCCCCTTCATTGGCCATTTGGGGCCTTTCAGGACTTTTTAAAGGCAGCATGTCTAAGGCAATACAGTACAGCACAATCATGTGTGCCCAGTGGGCTGCTTCTCCATATCCATCTTTGAACAGTTATGGCCTCACTGCAATAGTACCTGCTTCTTAATTTAAAGAACAGTTTGTGATGCAAAACAGAAAATTGTGGTGTTTAAATAAAAATTAAGAGTCTTACCAGACATGTGCGAAGTCTGTCATCCTTGGCGATTGTAATCCACCCTTGCCTTAGCTTAGCCCTTAGCATCATTATTTGAAACTCAAAAGCTGAGAGTGTGGGAATCGGTTTGTTTTTTGTTTAACTTTTATTTATACATAAATTTCTGAAATACTAAATCAAGAAAAATCTCAACGTGTACATATAATTAAAGGTTAAAACACAAAAAGGCAGAGATCAGAAGGACATATAACGTACCAGATGCCATGCTGGAAGCCAGAGTTCAGTTTGGACCATGATTGTGCCTATTCAGTTAGCTAAGCACCTTCCTTATTTGCTGGATTGAACCAAATAAAGAGATAGTTAGAAAGTGAAAGGATGATCCCTTCTTTACCAGACGTCATGATGGGGATTGGGCCTGGCATATGGAGTTTGATACCTTCCAGATCATGGAGTATCCTGAGCCCTGCTTGAGTGGCAAAATGCTCCACAGCAACACATGCGGGTCCCTCCTGCTAATCTTGATGCTTCTTGGTGCAGTTCATTCTCCATTTGATGCAGATTCCTTCCTACCTTTTCCTTGCTCCTCACCAAGTAGCTTTAAGGGATGGGTCTGTCCCCCCTGCTCTTGTATGTCTTGTGCCAGTAATGCATCATCTGGAGTGAATTGCTTAGATTTGGGAGCAATGTGGGGGGGGGCAAGCAGGTGAGGAATAGAGGGGAGCCTTTTGAAAGTAGGCTTAGCACACATTTTGGAACATTTGTCATGCCCCCCAAGGTGTAAAAGAGACAGAAATAAAATTCCAAAGGTCATCCCTTGAGCAGGTCAGGCTATTTTGCAGGGGCAGAAGAATGTATGAGATACCTGTTTTAATGTTATTGACATTAGCATTTTGCCCTGTAAAGCAGCATAGTGTTTTATTATAGTGCTTTGATTGTTCAAAGTGCTGCACATACTTCTTGTAATCCATAACGTAATCTTAAGGTATTATTAATGCAGGGGCTGGGGCTGGTCTAAAGCCATTTTGTTGACGGCATGGCAAAGGCAAGATTTTATCCAAGGGACTTCCTGGTCCATTAGCCTCTTAGCCTGCCACACTTTGGCATCTTTATATCACTCCAGATTAAACTGCAGCAGTGATATGTGAAGAGGACAAGGTACCTTATGTATGAGGATTTGAGAAAGAAAGTGAGATAGCAGCAGAGAGAGTAAGTGAGGCCTGGTGGGATCCCCCTGAATCCTGATGGTCTTAAATAGTGTGTATATATGTGTGTCTTACTATGTCTTCCTTGTGCTTTCTATGCAGCCATGACAGCAGCAGGAAGCGGCAATGGTTTTGGCACCACAGCATGGTGGGGCTTTTCTCCAGCACTTGACCTACAGGCCACATGTAGGTACCACTTCTTCCACAAATATGCCCCCTGCAACTTTGCTTGCCTGCTTTTTTGTTTTTTAAGCAACATTTATTATTATTTTTAGTTTTAGTTTGCCTGCTTTATTGCCCATTTATTGTGAAATGGGATCTTCTCGTTTCACAGGTTGCGGGAGGAGTTTGAAACTGCTTCAGCTGATCAAATGCACCCTGTTTTGTTGTTGGCTCAATATTGAGACACAGGTGCCTTCTGAGAGTAGAAGCATCTCTCAGTCCAGTGATACCTTCCCGGCTGCTTGGGGGCTTTCAACAGCACCTCTGTGCAGCTGCCAAAAAGGCTGATTATTTCCCTGCTAGGGAGATTTGGTTTAAACAGAAAACTTTCAGCCGATGCTGAAATATATCCAAGGTGTTCGTTCTGTGATTCTGCTGAAATTTGGTGCAGAATCTGAGTTCCTAAGAATGGCAGCTTCTATCTGAACTTTTTAAAAAGCTCAGTTTCTCGATTTCTGGATGTAAAGCTACATTTGAAAACATTCAGGCAGACTTTCTGGACTTTCTGTGACTTTTCTAGGGTCTCGCCTCATAGCTTGCAGCTTTGTTCTTCTGCTTCAGGTGCCTTCAGAAATGCATAATTCTAGTGATGAGCCTGCTCTGGGAAGTGCAATTGCCACATTTCAGACATCACTGGATCAAGTTCAGGAAAAAGCCATTTTTCTTCTTTACAGCTGAAGCTGAATTTGCACAGCTCTGGTTGGTTGGTTGGTTGGCCCTTGCATCAGTCATGAGCCCACAGAGCTTTGTTTCTGATCAGCAGAGGTTTAGTGTAGGAAGTCCTTTAAAAATGGAAAAACAACCAAAAAGCCCATCGTTATCTTCATACCCTGATTTCCCGACAGGATTGGTTCCCACAGTCACTTTCAATTAAACTTTGTGCATATGAACAATATACTAGGATATTGTCCGACCTCTGAAAGCCCTTCCTAGAATTGGGTATATATAAATGGACTCTGCATTGGCTGATTGTAAAGATGTCAACCCACAGAAATAGCTCTCCTATTGAACTGCAGAGCTTTCTAGCTGTTTTCCTTCGATCAGCCATCTCCCATGTTCCTTGTGGAAAATTCCAAAGCTGGTAAAAACAAAGTTGGTAAAAACAAGACTTCAGTGCCGGGTTCTAGGGAACACTAATAAATTCTGCACGTTTATTTTGCACTTTTTTTAAACAAAATATTTCTAGTAGGAAAATAGGATTTACCATGGCTGTGCAACATGTAGAGCCATTTCACTTTCCCAACAGGTCTGGAGGCCTCTATGGAACATCTGCAGCTGTCCCAGGATGGTATTCCCGAACTGAACATCCTGCTAGTGGGATCAGTAGACGGCCGTCATATCCTCAAGACAATGAGTCAGGCGCACCGATGGCCACGGCGGAAAATCAATGTGTGTAACTTGCCTCCTGCCACAGATTTCCATGTTGTCTTGAGCTGCTGTTAACTGGACAGACCTTCCCTGTGCTTAGCCGAGCTTTGCGTGTCTCTTGCCTAGATAGATCTTACTTCAAACCTTAAAATTAAATTCTCTTTCTCTATGCTTGTTTGACAACAGGACAGCAGAATGGGGCAGATTCCAAAGGCTGTGAGTCGGGTGGGAAAACAGGCTTGTCTGCATTTCCTGCTTGAGCAGCATCACTGCAAATGCAGAATCCGATGTCTGTATCTATTTGCTACAATTATATACCACCCATCTGCCAAATTTCTTGAGGTGATTTAGATTTTTATAATAATATAAGTTCCAAACTAAGAGATGCAATACAAAAGGATACAGCAGCAACCTTGGTGAAACTATGCAGGCCTAGGTTCTGGTTAGTGTCTGAGCAGGGAGACTAACAGGGAAGCCTGTGCGTATTGTGCCTTGGTTTCTGTGATGGAGGAAAGGCAACTTATCAAGGGGTAATAAATAAATGTACTTGGATTTCAAAACTGGCGGGACCACCAGGGTTGGAATCACCTTGGGGGACAGGGCACCTCTTGGCCATTGCTGCTGTGTTGTTGTTGTTGTTTATACATGTTTGATGTTGACCTTGGAAGGGCAGAGTCATCTCTGCTGGGAAGGACCTTGTCTCTCTTCCAGCAACTGCCTCCCTAAAGAGCCCAACCTCAGACAGTGCAATGAAGCAAAGGGCCTGGGAAGAAGTTCCCATCTTTTTTTTTCTTTCTTTGCTTTGCGGAAGGAGAGGTTTCTCTGTTGAGCAGGGTGGGAGGAGCCGGCACTCTTGGGTTCCCTTTCCAACGGTGACTCAGGCTGCCCATGTGATGAAGTGATGCTGGCGCTCTGCCCCCTTTCCCAGAAACGTGTGGCGACAGTAATTCATTCCTGTCAATGTGAGGAGCCTGGCAGGGATGTGTTGGCAGCTGCCCATCAACGAGAGCCCCTCAGCTCAGCATGGTCAGCTCCGATGTCCCATGAAGGCCATGGACTGACACGTGTGAGGGAGGTGTGAAGTTCAGGAAGAGCGGGGCGGTGGGGGGAGGGGAGATGACAATTCACAGAAGCAGCCTCAATTCAGCCCCTTCCCCTGTAGCAACTCCTACCAGACAACATTCACCAGCACGTTCCCCTTGCGACCTTCCTTCATCACGAGGAGATGAATCAGCGGCAATGTGTCTCACAGCCAGCATTTCGGAGTGTCACTTCATAACAAGAGGACTTTTTTTGTCATGAAGGAGAGAGAGGAAGGAATGGGAGTAGGGCTGGGAAAGAAAGTGGAGGAGGGGAAATCAAATTTTCAGTTTGGGGCTCAGAATTTCTGGGAGCTTTTCTGGCACTCTTGGGTTCCTTGGGATAGCCAGGAGGTGCAGGCTAGGGAGATGGAAGAACTCCTAGAATCTTTGCAAGGTGAGCCAATTCATTTCAAGCTAGGATGTAGGAAATTCAGGAAGTTGAGCGTGCTGGGATAGAGAATATCTACTGAGAGAATAATGTACTGAATTGAGTTAGAGCTGGAGAGTCAGAACCAGGACACCTCACTATTTATCTGTGTTAGACGCTTCCAGGGACAGTGCTGCCAGTTTTCTTGGGATGAGAGCACGATGGAGATCTATAATACCTTTGTGTAATTTCCTTTATTTACAAATATGCGGGCAGAACAATCAGTGGCCCACAGGGGAGCAGATCTGCTTCCCTGCATCACATCCCCCAAGAATGAAGTTGCACTCCAAAGTTTCTTCAGTCAGCTCCCAGCTATCTCTTGCTGTTCTGTTTGCTGCCATTTTCTATTTCTCGCACATACCTGCCCTTGCCCTCCAACCCAGATAGGTATCTCATGACAAACCACAAAGCACAGGGGCGCTTTGTGTTTTAGATGTCTGGTATGGCCAACCTAGCAGTTCGAAAGCACGTCAAAATGCAAGTAGATAAATAGGAACCGCTACAGCGGGAAGGTAAACGGCGTTTCCATGTGCTGCTCTGGTTTGCCAGAAGCAGCTTTGTCATGCTGGCCACATGACCTGGAAGCTGTACTCTGGCTCCCTCGGCCAATAATGCGAGATGAGCGCGCAACCCCAGAGTCGGTCACGACTGGACCTAATGGACAGGGGTCCCTTTACCTTTTATTGACCTTGAGGAGAGCTGTTTAAACTAAAGCTTGCCCTCCTAATTGTTTGTCTCCTTTGCTCAGTTCTATGTGCTGGAGAACAATCTGGAAGCCCTGGGTCGGCAGCTGCTGTTCCTGAGTCTGGCTGTGGAGCCTCTAGAGAAGATGGGGCTGCAAGGTGAAGGCAGAAGAAATGCTCCCTCGCCATCTCCTTCCCTTCCCTGGGTTCCCAGGGCTTCTGGCCCCTTGTTTACTGGGGTCTCCGGGAGGCTGAAGCCATCTGAATGGTAACAAGCCCTGTCTCTTTTTTCCCTACCACCAACCAAGAGAAAAGTGAGACGTTCTTGGAGCTGATAGGAAACACATTGCTCCGAGGCCAGACGGCTGCTTATCTGCAGGAGAAGGCAAACCTCTTCATCCGCTATGTCACAGACCCTGATTTCCAGCAGGCTCATCTGCCCCTAGTTGACTTGTCTGCCCTCAAGGTAAAATGCAAGTTAATTCAGCAGGAGCAATGGAGCCATGATTGATGTGCTGTCATTGCCATCATGGGCTCAGCAGGACTCCAGTTATTGTTAACTGCTGTTCCGGAGGATCCTGGAATTATGGCTCCAGTTATTCACTTGCTTTTCCTCTTTGCTTGACAGTTCAAGGAGAGGGACCAGTTGGAGGCCATCTTCAAGTTCTGGCGGAATCCCGACCCACAGACTTTCCAGATCAAGCAGCTCTGGGATCTGCGACTCCGGCAGTACCTGGGGGCCCGTTATGACTCTCGCCGCGGGGTGTGTGACTGGGACCTTAATATGAAGCTGCATGAACATGGGGTGCGTAACTGAAACGAAGGCGGTCGTGTTGGGCATGCAAATCCCTCTGGCTCAGCTTGGGGCTGCTGGGCTACAGAGATGGGCTCTGGGGAGTTACCGCCTTTCTACAGTTGTGGCATTTCTTTCCCCTCCTAGGCCAATGTGATAAACTTCCGTGAGTTTTACCGGTGGCGGGACACAGGTATGGCCTTTGAAATGCGGGAAGCCCCCTACGACATCCCCAACAAGACCTTGGCATCTGGCTGCCTCCTCAGACATGTGAGCCACCTCACTTTATTGAGACTGGTTGTGGAGGCCTATCCTGTCATCCCTGACTAAATTAGCTGAAGCTGATGTGAGTTAGAGTCCAGCACACGCTCAACACTTTGGTCTATTTTTGTGGGGTGCCGGGAGAATATAAGCCTATGCTTAGACAGGGCTACCACCCATTCTGTGGCCCCTCTTTATTACCATTTTCTAATAATTCCTCTCTTCCTTTAAGGAGCTTCCCCTTTATTTTCACAGTAACCCTGTGAGATAGTTCTAGTTACAGGTAGGTAAGCCATGTTGGTCTGGTGTAGTTGAAACAAAATAATAATAAAAAATAATAATCTGAATAATAATCTACTAAGGGAGTAGGTCCGGTTTAGACTGCTCTGTCCTTCTAGGACTACCACAAAATATATGTTTTTAGTCCTCCTGGATTCTGTGTCCTTTCCCCTCTCCCATCCAGTTTGTGAGCACTGTCATGCAGGATGAAAAATCCACCCTTAATTCTGGCAGTCTGCAGCCATCCTCTGATGAAGTGTTGATTCTTGGGATCCCAGTAACAGTTTCCACCTCTTGTCTGCAGTTACCAGTTCTCACACTGCTGAGAACAGAACTTCATCTTATGAGCGAAACACCAGTTCCATGTTTGGGAAAGCTAACCAAGGGAGAATTAGTGGATAGGAAAAGGGGGGCTAGCCCTTCCACCTGCCAATTCTTCCCTTTAAATCCTGCCCCCCCCCTTCCTGGAAATCTTTGTAATTGCTTTTCCCCAGCAGGACTCTTAAACTGGTGGGCTACCAGCTGTGGGCAAAAATGACGTATGTACTGATCCAGACTTCTTACCTCTTAGAAAGGGGAGCGAATACCAGCGCGGGGATATTGGGGAGATGTAGCCACAGGACCCTACATCATTTTTGGGATTGAGGCAGAAGATCCCAGCCTGCTGAAAACGATAAATGGCATCCCCAGTAAGGTGAGTGTGGCTGCCTTTTCCCCAGGCATCAGAAAAAGCAGCTGTGGTTTTGCAAGGAGAAGAGGGTTGATAAACAAGAAGACGATAGCTTTCTGAAAGCTGGAGTGAAAACAGATTTCTCTGCTGCCTCCTTCAGCCTTTACTCCCTCGTTGAATACCTTTGCAGCCTTCCGATTGAACGCTGCCCTTTTTGCCTCTTCTTCATGCCTTAAGAGGTTTTTCCACCCCTTTTTCATATACAAACACTGTATCTGTCGATCTGCTAAGATGTTTGTTTAGTGTGCTATTTAACCTGGATTTTCCCTCTCTGCGGAAAATCCAGCAAGTTGAAAAGCTTTGAAAACGGTTCCAAGAAAGTGGGGGAAGTAGCTTTGTGACTGACAGCAATGCTGGCCAATCGGCACTGCACAAAGCATGTTTCTCCGGAACTTGCTCATGGAGGGGAGGTTGTTTGTCTATCCCAGGGGTAGTCAACCTTTTCATGCCTACCCCCACTAATGCATCTTTCTTGATGATAAAATTCCCTTACCATCCACCAGTGCTCGATGGAAGGAGGATTCAGCTTGTGCCATAGAACCCCTTACCGCCCACCTAGAATCCCGAAACGACCACTAGTGGGCGGTAGGGACCAGGTTGACAACCCCATGTCTATCCAAAAAAGTGCAGAGCATGTATGGCATAAGGAGGATGTAAAAATAAAATAGGTTCAAGGGACTTGAATTCAAAGAGGGGAAGAGAGGGACTCCAATAAAAACAGATTCCAGTCTTCTTTCTCTCCACAGAGTGCCCAGGAAATCTCCTTACACAATGTCACTGCCCTGTTGTATGAACTCAGCTATAACACCTGCTATGACCCATCAGCATCCTCTGACGAGGAGGGAATTAGAGGCAACTTGCAGGGGGCTGGTGACCATTCCAAGCTGGGTGGTAACGGTGGTGAGTAGTCAACAGGTTGATTGCACATCATGCTATAAACCTTGGTCTAGTCAGATGTGCATCAGCAGGAAAGGGCCACAGACTTGCACAGATAGTTTGTGTGGGAATGTTCAGGGATGCAGGAGAAGATATAGTGTTTGCTTACATCCTTTCCAACTTGTGTTAACAGGTTCTACAATTTAGCAGAGCAACATTCCCCTTTTTAAACTTGAATAGTGGATGCGTTTGCTCAGGCTTGCTAAAGCCTCTATAATAAGTTTCATTGGTAATTTCCCATTTAGTCCCTCATAAAAAGATAGACACGACACAGTCTTCTATAAAAGTATAAAAAAGGTTTACTCACACATTCTGTTCACAGTTGGATCCCAGAAGGCAGACTTTGTGTTAAAAAAGTAATATACAATTAGAAACTATCCCATAAGGAGACAGCCCTTTGTCCTCTTTTGGCTGGAAGCCAAGAGAGCATCTTAGAAGAGTTTGGATTTGATATCCCGCTTTATCACTACCCTAAGGAGTCTCAAAGCGGCTAACATTCTCCTTTCCCTTCCTCCCCCACAACAAACACTCTGTGAGGTGACTGGGGCTGATAGACTTCAGAGAAGTGTGACTAGCCCAAGGTCACCCAGCAGCTGCATGTGCAGGAGCGGAGACGCGAACCCGGTTCCCCAGATTACGAGTCTACTGCTCTTAACCACTACACCACATTGGCTCCTCATATTAGGCTAAGCAGATGTTGCTTCTTCGACAAATGTGGTCAGAGAGAGAGAGATGGCTGACCAGTCCTCCTCTTTTGTTACCTGGGCAGGTGAGGTCATGCCCACCTCTAGTCACATGCAGAGGAAGTCTGTCCCAGCCTAGGAGAAACAGGAAGTTCTGACTGGCAGGTCCAATCCCCTTTTATGTCCACTCTAGGGATGTTGTACTTGACTGCTCTTGTGTTTCACATCCCACAATTTGGAGCAGACATTTAGAAGGCTCCCCCCCCCCCCCGCCAATCCTGGCTTGTCATGTTGTCTGGAGCAAGAATCATGGCTTCTTAAGCTGGTTTATTAAACCAGAGTTATAAATCACAACTCCTTGCCTGGGTGCCTTGGCCAGCTGAGTTCTGGGGAAAGTGAAACTTTAAAAACTGCTGAAGTAAAAGAGGGGAGGGGGCATGTGAGCCTGAGGCTTCTGGTGGTTTCTTCCTGCCCAGTGCATGTCTCCAAAACAGGGTTTCATCTGACATGCAAACTGGCTCAGGCAGTGCTCTCTGTTTAAGCCTGCAGTGTTTCCCAACCTTGTGCCTCCAGCTGTTTTTGGACTACAATTCCCATCATTCCTGACCACTGGTCTTGCTAGCTAGGGATGATGGGAATTGTAGTCTCAAAACATCTGGAGGCACAAGGTTGGGAAACACTGGTTTAAGGGACTTTGAAGGCTCTTTTCCATTACTCTCTTGGGCCAGAGGGTTTCTCAATAAGCCAGTGAGTGATGGCTTGTTGGCTTGACTTGATTTTGATCTTCCCTCCACCCCAAGAGTTCAGGGCTAGTTACAAAATGTTTATACGATTCACTGACCCTTAAAAGCCTCGCAGTCTTGCAGCATCAGATTAATAGGCCCAGGGGAGAAGAGCGGGTGAGCAAACAGATTAATATAACATAAACTGTCGAGGGAGATCCTTTCCAGATGTTCCAGCGGCAGGCCTCACCTTACGCCAGTTCTTTGGAGCAAGAGCAGTTTGAGCGGCCACTTGGGAGTAAGAGGGTCAACATCAGTGGGATTAGAACTTTCCCCTTCCCATTCCTCATGCAGCACTTTAAACCATAGACATACAGTATGCAGTTTCACAGCCCTTCTTGTTTTCTGAGGATGTGGCTGTAGTTCAGTGGCTGAATGTATGTTTTGCATATAGAAACTCCCAGATTCAGTCCCGGGCATCTGCGGTGGAAAGGCAATCAGATAGCTGAGCTAAGAAGACTTCTCTGAGTCTTTGGAGAGCCACTGCCCATCAGAATAGGCAGTGCTGAGTTAGATGGACCAGTGACCTGACTATATAAAGCAAGTTCATATGTGCTTGTGCCTACATACTGTATCTCTACATCACTGATTTTTAAAAAATGGAAGATGGTTGGTGTGTGTGTGGATTTTCTAGATAGATCAAAATAATAAATGCATTTTAAGACTATTACTCTCCAAATTCCTGGACCACTTGTCTCTATTTCTATACTCTGCTGAGTTGCAGAAAAAGAATTCTCTGTTTCTAGCCACATTCCCTGTCCGCAAAATATATATCTGCTCCTTTCCCTGCCTTCTGTTGCGTTGGCCCTGTTGTTTCTCAGCCCGGCTTTTTCTCTCTTCCCTGTGTGATGCATTTCCTACGCTGCAGGCCCTCCTTCCGTAGAAGATGCCAGAGTCTGCTTCTTGCCTCTCAACTGCCTCCCTGAGCTCCACCACAAAGGCAAATACCAACAGCTCTTCAATCTCATATTTGTCTCTTGCAGGTAGGAATGGGCTGAGGGCACGGGACTGCTGGGTTGGAGGCATGGGGAAGAGAATATTGCAGGAGTCTGGACTCTTGGGTTTCCTGCCAAAAGGTTGGAAGCAGCTAATTGGGTTGGGAGGCAGGACATGGTTTATCTAGTTGCAAGGAGGTTGGCCTATCTAGACGGGTGACATCATCAAAGCTTATAATTGCCTCACTTTGAATGCAAGCCTGTCCAGCTCATAGGGTTGTATCCAACCCATTGAAATGAATGGACCTTAGCTAGTCATGACGACAACAACAACAACAACAGCAGCAGGAGCAACAACAACAACAACAACAATTTATTATTTGTACCCCGCCCATCTGGCTGGGTCTCCCCAGCTACTCTGGGCAGCTTCCAGCAAAGATTAAAATACAATAAAATGTCACAAATTAAAAACATCCCTAAACAGGGCTGCCTTCATATGTTTTCTAAATGTTAGGTAGTTGTTTATCTCTTTGACCTTTGATGGGAGGGCGTTCCACAGGGCGGGCGCCACTACCGAGAAGGCCCTCTGCCTGGTTCCCTGTAGCTTTGCTTCTCGCAGTGAGGGAACCGCCAGAAGGCCTTCGGCGCTGGACCTCAGTGTCTGGGCTGAACGATGAGGGTGGAGATGCTCCTTCAGGTATACTGGGCCGAGGCCATTTAGGGTTTTAATGGTCAGCACCAACACTTTGAATTGTGCTCGGAAACATACTGGGAGCCAATGTAGGTCTTTCAGGACTGGTGTTATATGGTCTCGGCAGCTGCTCCCAGTCACCAGTCTAGCTGCCGCATTCTGGATTAGTTGTAGTTTCCGGGTCACCTTCAAAGGTAGCCCCACGTAGAGCGCATTGCAGTAGTCCAAGCGGGAGATAACTAGAGCATTAATTTCAATGGGGGTGCGTTGAGCAGAACTAGCATTGGATGCAATCTTATATAGTGCTTGGCACCATATAATTTGTGTAACAAGTTGAGTGCAATTTTCCCCAAAGGTACTTCCCATTTTAGAACACAAAACAAGATTTTTGCAAGGGTCTGTGCATCCCTGTTCAGCATTTAGCAGACCAGCCACCTATGGCCTGCACCCTTTGTTGGTGCATGCACAAAAGTTATCTAATATTAGCCCTTTACCCTTGATGGGACTCGCTCATTTCTGTGAGTTAGTGACCAAACCACACAACCAGGTTTGGGGAGTTTCTTATGCATTGAGGCCAACTCTCTTAGGGTGCTACCAATTGACCTGTTCTTTATGGAGCTTTCATGCTGATTTGCTTGTGGCGAGGTTAGGTGGCATTGCATCAAAGCAAGTGTTATCCCACACTGAGAGCCAGCATGGTGTAGTGGTTAAGAACGGTGGACTCGTAATCTGGCGAACTGGGTTCACATCTCCACTCCTCCACATGCAGCTGCTGGGTGACCTTGGACTAGTCACACTTCTCTGAAGTATCTCAGCCTCACTCACCTCACAGAGTGTTTGTTGGGGTGGGGAGGGAAAGGAGATTGTTAGCTGCTTTGAGACTCCTTTGGATAGTGATAAAACAGGATATCAAATCCAAACTCCTCCTCCTCCTTCTCCTCTTCTTCTCCTCTCCAGTGCATTTTCCTGTCACTTTCTTTATCACAAAAATTCTCATCTTTTGGGGAAGTGGGCTTATTCCTCAAGAGCTCCCAATCAGTTATAACTGTGCCACCTGAATTTGCCATCTGAAAATGGCAGCTATCTAGAAGTCTCTATGGGCTGTCTCCAGTCTGTCAGTGTTTTGCAGAAGGGATCAAGCACACATTGGCACTTGAGGTTAGCATGTTTAAGGTAGATCAGAGGGCTCTGTTGCCTAGCACTACAAGTTCACTTTTTATTTTTTAAAATTGACTTCTTGCAGTCTGGAAGGTGACAAGGAAATGCACTGGAAAACGGGGGATGAACAAATGATTAATGCAAAGATGTATAAACACCCCACAAACAAATGAAGATGAATGCTCATTGTAATATGACCACCCTGCCAATAAATCAGAATGATGGCTAAGCAAAAAGACTGGGTATAAACTAATCTCCTCCTACATTTTGTCAAATGAAGTACATGCTATTAAAACTCACCATTACTTAGTTAATTCCAAATTGTGCATAGGGCAGTTTGCCATCACTAGACTGGACAGCAAAGTTGGTGGGTCCTCAGTCTCTTATCGCTACGGTCACCACTTCCTCCTTGCTTCTCTTTTGTAGCATGCTGCATGTCCTAAAACCAAACGTGAATCTGATTGCAGCCCCGAAAGCCACTCTTATTGTTGAGCTGACAAAGTGAGTATTATTTTCTGCATCCTCTCTTGGGAAGCTGGCCTACTATGGATGTGTGCACATTAGTTCATTAGAGCACATTGAAGTTGCAGTTTTTCCTGGTGCTATATCTTCCCCTAACTGTTCACATCAGCACAGCTTCACTAGTGTCAGATTCATTTCAGTTTGTGTGCACATCAGGGGGTGTTAATAGGGGTTGCTAGCCAATTGGGAGATTTGGGAGTACTAAAATAAATTGCCGAGAGCGATCCAGTGGGGTGAATTGGTTCCTTCTGAATGGAGCAGGCTGGGTACAGACAAGGGCCAGAACCACCTTGGGAGGGCTGTGGGGACTAATTAAAGAGAGCAGCTCATTATCCAGGGTGTTTAATGGGATCCAGGACTCCTGGGTTCCCCACACCCCTTACTCATCTGTCCACTTGTTCTTTTCACAGCTTCCTGTCTGACCTCCGCAAGGAGCAGGTCTCCGTGTTCTCCTCTCGAGTAGCCAAACAAGTGGCTGAGGCAGGATTTGTTCCAGTCCAAGCAGCAGACAAGAAACCCTTCTCCTTGTTCCAGCTTGGGCATCAGGAGGCTGGAGAGATCTGTAATGAGTTCCCTGCGCTCGAGATGACAGCACCTGGTCCCTGAGCTTCCCCCTCTGTACCCTAGTTTCCTTTATAACCATTATTTTTAAAAGAACAATAATTAGTTTCAGACGGGAGTTTCTTGTGGAATCGGTACAGCTCAGTCACGCAAGCTTTTCTTTTTTTACATTTAACCTTGTTGTGGAAAATCCAAGAAGTAAAAACGACGCATTATGCACTGCTGATATAGAAGCTCATCGGTGTTCGGGTTTTTTTTTGTGGGCCAGTTGTCATCTGTGTAGTGGCATTTCAGCAGCTGCTCTCGGGGGCCCCTGCTTTTGTTTGCTCCTTAGCTGAGCTGTTTTGTTTCCAGCGAACTCCCCAATACCAGAAAAGTTCATTTCTACCCATTGCTGTGCCCTGGTGGGACTTTTGATATAAAAAAATAAAAAATATTTACGGTACAAGGGTTGTCTTGCACAAGTCCTCTTTATCAGAATTTTGGTGTTTTGTCGCTGCTGAGGTCTGTGAGGCTGGGGAGATGCGTATAAAGATGAAACTTCAGGAAATAACAATACTAGGCTGTGAAACTTTCCCTGGCTGAGGGGAACAGGCATCTCGGTTTTTGTTTCTTTCTTTGGCCTGCTGGCACCTTGTTATTATTTTTACTGGCTTGGTTGTGGAGTCAAGTGGGGAACTGAAGACGCTTGCTTGTTTGTCCTGAAGAGATCACCCTACTTCCAGATATCAAAAATCTTGCAATGGGGACCAGTCCAAGGTGCCAGAGATCCCTGGAATGAGGGGCAAACTCCATCCTCTCCCATTTAATTACTCACAAACAAGGCAACAAAATATCCTTAAAGTAGTGACTGGTGGTGGGGCACAGGGGACAAAGCTGGTGTTTCTTGGTAAACAAGAAAGGAGGCAGGGCAAAAAAAGAACAAATACAACTTTGTAATCTGACATTCAGGGTTTGTAGGCAAATCTTAGGTGGGCGTGCTTATCTGGAAGTGCTGATGACCTCTGCGGAGGACCACGCTCGAAAGGAAGTGCATGGAGAATTCTAGGTGTGTTTACTCTGAGTAAGTGCCACTGAGTTCGTTGACACTTAGGCTCATGTTAATCTGCGCAGGATCGCAGCTGTAGATTGTGATCTGCTTTGTGACTTGGCTGTGGAAATAATTCTACTCTTCCCAGTCAATTGGACGTGAAGGATGGAGGGCAGCAGACAAAGTTGTACTTTGGGGACTTATTTTTTATCCATTGGAGGCAGAATTTATATGTGCACGCTTTAGCTTATGCATAGGCAATAGAGTGTGTTGTAACCAAGAGAGAGAGATAGTGTTCTCTCAATCTTGGTCTCATCAGCACCCAGAAGAGAGCAGCACCGTGTCTTCTTCCTCTTTCTGCCTACACCTTGTACTAGGTGGGAACCTGTGGTCCTCTTGACTGTTGTTCAACGCCCATCAACCCCACCCAGTATGGTAAATGGTGATGTGTTTTGAAGTGAGAAGGCGACATTTCCGTGCGCTCTGGCTTCTGTCACGGTGCCCCATTGCGCCAGAAGCGGTTTAGTCTTGCTGGCCACATGACCCGGAAAACTGGTCTGCAGACAAACGCCAGCTCCCTCAGCCTGAAAGCAGAGATGAGTGCTGCACCCCATAGTTGAATTCGACTGGACTTAGCCACCCAGGAGTCCTTTACTTTTACCTTTTACCCAGTGAGAAGACCTGCTCTGGTGGATAATGGATGAGCTTTGCAGGAAGGCAAGTTGCTCACCGCCACTTCCAGTCTTCACCTACAGTGCACAGCCCACATAGCAGTGCTGTGTGTTTTCTATAGAGTGCATTCTCATTTCCCATGGAGCGACAGTGAGGTTTCATCAGATCTGGACAGGGTGATGTGTAAGCAGCTAAGTTACATACCTTTATAAATACTCCCTAGAATCCCTGCCTATGTTTTGGTAAATGGTTTTGTATTGATCAAAAGGGTTCATTTAATTTTAATGGTTAAAAGCAACAGCTACTTCACAGAATCCTTTGAAACTTGTCAGAGTTCTGTGGCAGGTAAATCAATATTGGAAAGGTTCTCTGGATGCAGAAAGTTTTGTGAAAACACTGCTGTAAGTGGCATGCTAGCATTCTGTTCATTAAATAAATAGTGAAAGGTGCATCTCCTGCCCACGCATTAAGATCTTCAACTGAGGCCCTTCTCCAAATGCCATTGCTTGCTAAAGTGCATTACACTTGGAGAGAGAGCCTTTCAGTGGTTGGGCTCCTGACTTTGGAACACCCTAAAGATGTTCAACTAGCATTAACATTATAACCTTTTTGGCACTGAGCCAAGACTTCCTTGCTTGCCCAGGTGTTCTTGAAAGTTACACGTGTCTGTGGTTTGCTTTATAGTTTTAGCTGTGTGTGTTTTTGTTTCTTTTGTCTTAGGACGTATTATGTTTTGCTTTTATTGTATTTTATTGCTGCTATCGTATGTTACCTTTGGAACCGGCTGGATGGACAATTCAGAATTATTATTTTTAAATAACATCTTTAGCCTTCCTGATCCAAAATTCTCAGGCTGGGTTGCAATCTTTCTAACTCAGTACAAATCTTAGAATAATAGAACTATAACAGAGGAGCCCACTGATGATGGACAGACTTATTTGAGATATCTTTATCCTGCCCCTTTCTCCAAGAAGCTCAGGGTTGTATGTATTGCCCTCGCCATTTATACTCGCCATAATTCTGTGTGGTAGATTAGGCTAAAAGAGGAGTCACTGGACCATTTTATCATGCCAGCTGTAAGGAACCAAGTACTGTACCGGCTTTTTCAAAATGGTACAACTTCACACACAGAAGAACTCTTGGCTCTTGGCGATCTCTTCCTACATGCTGCCCTGAGCTTTTTGGAGAACGGTGCAAGATTCCAGACTTGTTTGCAGTGTTAAGATGCTGCACAACAGCTATTAACAAAACACGTCTCATTTCTGCTCAGCCTTTAACTCCAGAATTGTCTCATGCACAGGTAAAACTGCTGCTCTGTTTAGCAGACTTCCTCATGGAGAGTTCAGGCTTGGCACGAGGAGTCATTCACACTCCTAGATAAATGCTGACAGTCAACCTGTTCACAAACACAGCTCTCCTTGTGATGTTCATACCTAACGCTTAGATTGCATTCTCTCTTTCACGCATACACACACACACATACAAAAACGATTGTAAGTGTACAACAGGGGTGGGGAACCTTTTTTCACCCTGAGAGCCACATTCTGTTCTGGCAATGTTCTAGGCGCCACATAGCAGTGAATGGTCATGGCCAGAGGTTGCCAGGAAGCTCTGTGCAAGGTACTTTGCAAGTCCTGTGTCCAGACCTTCCCAAGCCAAAGTTTATATGTTGGAGGAAGGATTGAATCTGAGCCAGCCCTTTCCTTGGGGGCTCAGTCTGCCAAAGACGACGGCATCCCTTTCCCTGCCCCTTCTCCTGTGAGTGTCTGGTGCCACTTCTTATCAGAGGAATGCATTCCGTTCCCCTTCTTCCCTAAAAGGCTTCGCTGATGCTGAGCTGTCTACTTTATAAAAGGCCACCAGCCATTTTGGTGACTGCACAGTAACACAAAACCCGTTTCCCCACTGTCTGTGCATTGTCCGGTTCCCAGAGACATCAGGTAAAGGGGGGCAGTTCTGTTTGGGAGGTGGGGAGGAATTGAAAACATGCTTGCCTGTGTGTGTATGCAGGGCGGAGGGAGGGTGGTATTGTTCTGTGTAAAATAAGAGATTTCTCCATGAAGATAAAAGGAATCATCCTGAATATTTTCTGATAAAATGTTTTCCCCCTTTATGGGGCAATGGGAAGGTCAGTGCAGCTGTCATAAGGTACAATAACGCCGCAGTCCTATTCTCACTTACTTAATGCATTATTAAAAGATTTCTATACTGCTTTTCATTTACAAAAAGCAATACCAAAGCGGTTTCTGAAAATAAAACACCAAATCCATTAAAAATGAGAACAAAATCAGGAAGAACAAAAAAATCACAGTAGGCATTAACACCCCGCAGCCATAGTGCTTGCCTGATCTCAGTGCAGAGACGATTCCACATGGTAGACACTCGCAAAGAAGACTTGTATTGCATTTATATCCTCCGAGGAGCTCAATGTGGTGTACAGCAACCCTGTGAGGTAGGCTAGATTGAGAGTGAGTGACTTGTCCAAGGTCACCCAGAGATCTTTCATGAGTGAGTGGGGATGTGTACCCATAACCATGGGATTGTCACAGTCGTAGAATTTGTGCAGGCTTTATTTTCTTTACAGGGTCACTTTTCAAGACCAGCAGAAACTACAAGTTGAGTAGGTATTCCCAGGACACAGAAGCAAGCACACAGGTAGTATACATTTCATCTACGGTATTTGGCCCCATCCCATCCCAAAGGACCAAGCTCAGGTAGCACAGAGAGTCCCCCAGAATTCTAAAACCTTTCTTCTAAAAACATCACCCACTGTTCTAAAGCAGTTGAAGTGCATCTGATAGGACCCTTTATAAAAATCAGAACATATTCACATGAACAGTTACTTCAGTTTAGGACTCGCTCTGCAAGTTATTTGGTTCCATCCCCCCCCCCCTTTCCCGGGCTTTTCTGTCTGCCTGTGGAGGCTGCTCCATTAGGATGAATGGGGGCATTGCTGCCTCCCCAACCTCAAAATATTCTTCGGCTGCTTTGTGGGTTTTTCCTTTTGTGTGTGTGCAGTAGTTATATTGTTTTAGAGCATGGACCTAATGGCTTCACAGGAGAAGGGCCTCTTTAGAAGGTAGCATGTATTACTTTACTACTTTCAAATGCTATTATGGAAACTCTTTAGTGCAGGTGAGTCCATTAGGGTGAATGGAGCGCTGGCCCAACAACCTCACTCTCTCAGCCCCCACTTGCATGCGTTCTAATTAAAAACCATCCCATGCCATGGCACTGCCTGTCAGCTTCCTCCATCTTAGTCACAGTTTTGCCCCTTATAGAACTCGGCAGTCAGGAGGAAGATAGGGGCAAGACTAGTAGTAGTTGCTTAATCGCCCTGAACATTGTTTCTAAAGTTTCTCTTCTAATTGCTGATGTGCCACTGTTCTTGCTGTGTCTTAAATTGATTTGACTATTGCGGGCATCCCCAAACTCGGCCCTCCAGCTGTTTTGGGACTACAACTCCCATCATCCCTGACCACTGGTCCCGTTAGCTAGGGATGATGGGAGTTGTAGTCCCAAAACAGCTGGAGGGCCGAGTTTGGGGATGCCTGGACTATTGTATTGTTTTAACTTACTAGTAAGCTGCCCAACCCTGTAGCTAAAGAAACATAGAATTGCCTAAATCATATTATATGCATTCTTTTTTTAAAAAAAAAACCAAGCTACCAATTTATCTGCTGTAGCTATTGCTCTCTTATGAGAAGGAAAGGATGCTCCCTCTGAAACAGCGTGTAAGATGAGGCAATCCTTCCTGACACAGGATACTGGGTGGCAGATCCCGCGTCAGTATGTTATACGGGCCGGCCTGACCATTAGGTAGAATGAGACAGCCTCCTCCGGTAACAGGGCAAGAGGGTAGCAGTAAGAAGGTGTTACAGGGCAGAGCTGTGTATGAGGGCCCGCTTTGCACCCTCGAATAAGAATTAACTACCATTCTGGTCATCTTCAGCGTATGGCATGGCGGTCGACATCTTGTCCTTAGCCTCAGGTGGCAAAATTACTTGCGCTTGTCCTGTCACCGTCATCACTGGGCAGCTGCCAAGAACTTGGTAGCCCACCATTTACCCCTTCCTGATCCCCTGCTTTCCACTGCTGTCAGGTAAAGCTGATCATAGAATCATAGAGTTGGAAGAGACCACAAGGGCCATCCAGTCCAACCCCCTGCCAAGCAGGAAACGCCATCAAAGCATTCTTGACATATGCCTGTCAAGCCTCTGCTTAAAGACCTCCAAAGAAGGAGACTCCACCACACTCCTTGGTAGCAAATTCCACTGCCGAACAGCTCTTACTGTCAGGAAGTTCTTCCTAATGTTTAGGTGGCCCCCTCATGCATAAGGCCCCCTCAAATTTGAGCTGGGCCTGTTGGGTTGACTTAAAGTAAACCTCGGTCAGTCTTAAAGAGTTGTTGGCAGTGCAATTCTCTTTGCACAAGGGAGAAAGAGACAGAGAAGAGATCTCTTTGAAGAAGAGCGGGAGAAGGCCTGGCAGGCCCCTCCTGCTGCATTTCTGGCTGTTGCTGGCGGCAGATGTCTCTAGAAAGGGTGCTGAATGGTTGGTTTCACACCTAGCTCTAAGAATAAAGGCGTCCCTTTGCAGCTCTGGGTGTGTGTGGGGGGGGAGCAGAGAGATATGGCTGCCTCTGTATTTTTTTTGCTCCAAGGCTGTGAGATTTCCCCCACCCCATTTCTGAGCCTGAGGGAAATAATTTCTTTTAAGGCAGGCCGGCACAAATATTAGCCCTTCTGCAAGTGTGGGAAATTCATCCCCAATCCATCCCTTTCTAAGAAACGTTGCACTTTCTGCACTGGCTGAGGGGATCGCTTTTGAAAATAAAACCTATACAATCTCTGCCACACACAAAATGGAGGGGGGGCAGGGATGTGGCTGAACTGACACCGTCCCATCTAGTTCTGGTTTTGTGGCTCTCTCTCTCTCTCTCTCTCTCTCTCTCTCTCTCTCTCTCTCTCTCTCTTTCTCTCTCTGCCTCAGCTTTTTTCTCATTGCCTCCCTGTGGAATGGCCTGGCCCCGTTTTAGAAGTGATAAGACAGCACAAATTTAGCTGCTCTGAAGAGCTCCGGTGATAACAGTGAATCTCGTACATGGTTCAGAGAAATATGCATATATATATAAAGGCCAAAGCAGGGTCTGTAGTGGGCAGGAACAAGAACAAGTTCTAGCACATTCTGAGCTCCCCAATGAAGGCCTGTTGACACGCCATGCTTTGGAGAAAGATTATCATCACCATATAAACCTTGCATTCCCCCCCCTCCTTCTCTTCAGCATTTTAGAGCATTTTAGCACATGCTAATTCAGTCCCCTGGACAGCTCCAGGCCATTTCATACAGGATTAAAAGGCAAATTTGGGTTTGAAAGGTGTGAGCTGCAGAGCTGAGGACAATACACATTTTTTCTGCCTTCACACATTTTAAGGCCTGGGCTTAAGATGTTTTAAGTGTACGTTTAGAGTTCCTTTGAATGTAGGCAAACCCCCTTTTTTCTGTGTGCGTATCTTTTTATGTACCAGATGGTTCTGACAAGGGGAGGGCAGATTCTGGGCTTGTGAAATCTACTTTTTTTAAAAAACTGAATCCCGAGATCCACCAACCACAGCCAGGTACAAAAAGACATACACCCAGATCAGGGCAAGTGCCTTACCAAGCAAGGAGCTGTTTTAAAGAGATAAATATTTTGAATGCCAGGAATCCATGAAGTAGTAGCAGAGAGTCTCTGAACATGTGAAAAGTACCTTCCCTTCACCACTGAATTGTCACTTTGTAGCTACAGATCTGAGAGCAGGGATTATGAACCTAATAACCTGGGACTGAGTCAAAAGACATGACGTTGAGGCCGTCTTAAACCCTAGTACCTTGGGGTTAAATATCTAATCCTTTTCTCCCTTGCACTACCTTGTGGAAGCGTTAGAAATAAGCTTGCGCCCCACAGATTAATAGTAAAGAAGGCACACACGTGTATAAAGGGAATAGTAATATATTTGTTTTGATTTCCCCCAGAATACTTGAAGTTTGATTTCTCACCATGGCAGAAGAGTGAGTCATTTTTCTTTATTAACTGGAGGGGTGGTGGTGTGTGTGTTTTGGGTGTTGATGAAAATTGGTGGGCTGCAGGGACAAGTACACTTTAAAAAGCACTCTTAAGACCTGCCAGGGGTAAAGGCAGGATATATGAATCAGAGGGTCGTATTCAGTCTGACTCACCTGTGTGTTTTCTGTCTTTCACAGGGAAGAGATCACAGTAAGTACTAGCAAAGGAACATTCTCAAACCTGATGAAAAATAAACACTGATCTTTATTTTCAGTTATGATATTTTTATGCTATCTTCAAAATCCTTTATTAATGCATAAAGGAAACTTTTAAAAAATGAAATATTAGGCAGTTTGCAAAGTCTTTGCCTTTAAAATATTTAGTAATGTGTTGCACCAGCACTTAATTTCTGAAAAGAGATGTTCAGGGTTTCCGGCATTCCTGAGAAGTCACCTGTGCTGCGCTGAAATCTTCCCCCCTTAATTGCTAATGTGCATGTTGTGGTCACATTACACTGGAGAATATGCACTCTGCACGTGTTCAGTGGTGCTCTTCTTCATCATATGTTCCAGGAATGAATCCTGATGCTAAAAGCAGGGCTGAGTGTGTGCCTTGGCAGAAAGGCAGTATACAAATGCAATAAATCTAGACTCCAAAGAATGTGAATGAATGGTGGCAGAGTTATGCCACCTCCCTCCGCCCCCCAATCCCGCAATAAATCCTCTCTAAAACTCGGACACCTCTTAAGTACATTCTTCCTACAACCCTCTTCTGTATGCTTCCTATACAATTTGTTGAAGGCAGTATGTCGATGAACATAATGAAAGTAATGGTTTCTTTATTATTGCAGTATGAGGATGAGGAGGAAGAAGAATACGTGGAGGAGGAAACAGAAGAAACCATAGTGGAGACCAAAAAGGAACCACCACCACCACCTAAGCTGGCCCACCCACCTCCCCCGCCTGCCGCTGTCCCTCCTCTCCGCAGAAAATCTTCCGCCAACTATCGAGCCTATGCGGTTGAGCCGCATGACAAGGTGAGTTCCTGTGTCCTTTAAAGGCGTATCCTTTAAAGCAGGCACGTCCAACAGGTAGATCGTGATCTACCGGTAGATCACTGGATGCCTGTGGTAGATCACTGGTAGTCACTGGCTCCCCTCAAAGAAGCTCAACAACTTTGACTCCCCTAAAAAAGCTCAACCATTTTGACCTGAACCCCTAAAAAATGGGCTTTCCTCCCTAAAAAAAGCTCAACCTGAACCCCCCCAAATGGGGGTAGATCACTGCCTGTTTTTAACTCTGTGAGTAGATCTTGGGCGTTGGCCACCCCTGCTTTAAAGCAAAGCAGAAGAATAGAACTTAGGGACGCCATAGGAATCCGATTAAATTCCCATTTAAAGGCGAAGCTGTCTAATTCACACTTTCTTGAAGCAATACGCAAACCGAAACGCAAGCTATCTTCTGACATTCACATCCCTCTGAATTTTGCAGTCCAGTTCTCCAACCAGACAAGACTGCATATATTAGGGGAAAGTGTACATAAAAATGAATATATCAATGAAAATAACATATGAAAATGAATTATACTAAGGGAAGTTGCCTGCAAAAAAGAAAGTATGTTAGTCAAAACCACATGCAAAATTTGTTTATTAGGAGAAATTTGTAGTAAAGTTGGTTGATAGGCATCTGTCTGTCCCGGGAGACAATGGAGGAGTGCACCTTTGGGAGTGAAGTCTAACCACTGCAAGGTTGTGGCTGTAGAGACCGATAGAGGAGAGACATGTTTTGTTGCAGCTGGGGCAGATGAAGGCATCCGGTTGTGCTGCTGCAGACGCACCATGGCATTTATTCTCTCTCTGCTCCTCCACTGTACTGAAATGCTGCTGAATTTTCATAAGGGGTTTGTTGTTGTTGTTGTTGTTGTTGTTGTTGTTGTTGTTGTTGTTATTAAGGGGAAAAAAATCACAAATAGATGCAGAAATGTGGAGAACTGAATTTAAGTTTGGACAAATGAGAAACTAAGAGAACCAAAATTGACACACCCTGCCATCCCCAGGAAAACAGCATGTGGGGCTGAATTTATGGGCCTAAAAGCAAGCGTTATTCCATACTTGCCGGAACATTTTCTGGTCCCTCTCCTTATAGCAGTAACTAAGTCTGATATTTTGGGGAAGTGGATTTCTTGTGCAAGTCTCTCCAGGTCACCTGTGATTGGGCAACCTGAATTTGCTGGTATGTGTGAATGAATCCCGCACAAAAATAGCATTAGTCTGGAAGTCTGTATCTAATCCATTATAAGCAAACAAACAAGCCGCCACCGGCCAGAGTACATAGCATTTATTTATTTAGTATCAAGCCCTTCCTCCGAATTGCATAGGGTTCTCGCTTTGGGATTCTGAGGCATATATAAACCGGGTCTAAAGCAGACCAGTTGGTGAGATGCAAGTTCCTATTTCCTTCCTTCCCTCCCTATTGAACTGTCTTCCCTGACAGTGAGAGTGAATTTCATCTGCCATACCTTCTCCATTTTGTTTTATTTGTGAGAACAGTTATTCTTGTAATTTTAAGAAGCTCACTTCTCTCACACACACATCTTTCCCTCACACAATACATCTTTTTCCTTTTGTCCCACCACAGAGAAAACCCAAGATAACAGCTTCTCGGAAATTGCAACTCAAGGTAATGTTGGAAAACTTTTTGTGCAGGGATTTGAATGGCCAAGGGAGTACGCACTCGATCTAGTGTGCTTCCAGCCTCCACTAGTATCTAGTGGACAAGATTTCAGGAGACTGGAAGAGGCAAGGAGGCACAGTGGACACACAAAGATGGATTGGGCCGTGGCAGGTTTGTGGCATTGGAGAAAAAGCATGATGAGACTAGACATACTCAATCAGGCAATGTGTCCTTCCTTTATGTCAGGCGTTGATGCTCCAGGTGGCAAAGCAGGATATGGAAAAGGAGGAAGAAGAGCGTGCCCAAGAGAAAGAGCGATACCTCTCTGACCACTGCACCCCTTTAGAACTAGCAGGCCTCGGCCTCACAGAACTGCAGGTAACCAGGAGGGAGGGAGGATGGGGCTGGGCCAAGGATGTAGTCCGGTCAATGCTAACAGGTGAAGATAGATGTAATAAGAAAAGGGAACGCAGTACGCATTCCCCATTTGTAGAGTGAACCGAGCTTCCTTCTGGTTCAGCAGCTGAAAGGACAGGCATAGGCGCCAGCAAATCAAACGCCAGCTCAACTGTCAGCCTAATAGCCTTTCCCCTCCCACCCCATATTTTGGGGGGTATTAAAGCACAATATTCATGTGCTTGCCCATTCATCTGTCTCCTAATTGGCTTTTTTAAAAAAATCTCGGTGGCTGAGATTTCTTTTTCTTGTTCTGAGATTTCCACATGTTCAGTGAACACTCTTCTCCTTTTGCGCCTGAACCTAATCCTGACCTGGCTGCCATGGGTGCTCTCCATTTGCTTTTGGATTTCAGCTCCCAACCTGTTGGCTGGGGCTGGTGGGATTTGTAGTCTTAACAGCATCTGGAGGGGCTCAAGTTGGCTTAAGCCTCGTTTGACGTAGCCACACCCTCTTCTTGCCAACTCACAGGAGATGTGCCGGCAGCTCCATGCGCAGATCAGCAAGGTTGATGAGGAGCGCTATGACATGGAGGCCCGAGTCAGCAAGAGCATCAATGAGGTGGGTTCAAGGCACCTGCATGCAGGGCTGCAGAGAGCTGCAATCCCCAGAGCTCCCTGGGAATAATAGAATTGTAGAGTTGGAAGAGACCTGGAGGGTCATCTAGTCCAGCCCCCTGCAGTGCAGGAATCCTGCTCACAGCCGTTCCTGGGTGGTCTTGAACCACCAACCTTCTGGTAAATATCCAGGCGCACTGATCCACTGCACCAATTGATCGCTTTAACAATCTGGGAATTGTAGCTCTGCAAGGAGAATAGGGGTCTCCCAACAACTCTCAGCACTTTTAACCCACAACAGTTCCCAGGCTTCTTTGGGGGATGTTTAAAGTACTAAAATACTGCTTTAAATGTGCACTGATGCTGATTTAAATGTATTGTGTAGTAGACGTGACCTCAAAACAAGGCAGGTTCCAATGTAGTGGGGGGAAATGAAGTACTGATGGTAGCCACTAGGTGCCAGTGCTGGCCCAGTTTTTATATTCACATGATAAGTAAGGGCTCAGTTTGGGTCACCCCCACCACAACTGACCTCCCCTCAGTCCATTGCTGTAGCCATTTCCCTCCCTTTCAGCTCATTTCAATTTTCCAAGCCGTAATGCAGACTTTTATCAGAGGACAGAACAAATTCGTGGCAGGTAAGTCTTAACTGTGTTTATTAGCTACCGGTTGCATACATCCCCCCTGTAATCCCAGCTGAGCTGTAACAACCTGAAGCAGCCTTTTATAGTTGCAGATGCTCGTGTATATTCTTTGCTGGGAAAATTGGCAATAGAATCTGAGAAAACCCTGGAACACAGGAATTTTTAGCACACACACCCTGCTCCTTGCTGGAGCGAACGAATCTTCTCTAGTTTTCAAATGTTGACACTCTTTCGGTCCCTGCTTTCCAGATCGAGGATTTGAACCAGAAGATTTTTGACCTGCGAGGCAAGTTTAAGCGCCCGGCTCTCCGCCGCGTCCGGCTCTCTGCTGACGCCATGATGCAGGCCCTTCTAGGCTCCAAGCACAAGGTCTCCATGGATCTACGAGCCAATCTCAAGCAGGTCAAAAAAGACGACACCGAGAAGGTGAGGAGGCCGGTGGGATTGGGGGGGGGAGTAGAGGAGGGGAAAGTGCAGGAGGTGGAAGAGGAGAGAAGGTGGAGGGTGGAGGGTGGATTTTAAAGCCCCATGTTCTCTAGGGTTACAAGATGTAGGGAAATTGATCCACTGCTCTTCGGGGTAGTTTGGATGATGGGGAAACATGCAACTTTAATGGCAAGAAACCTGAAGCTTCAGTATGTGCTTGAATACCTCCTGCAAAAAAAAACTGACGGCCTGGAAGTGCCCGGACCCCAGAGACTCTCCCACGCATTGGGAATGGGTTGCCATCTCTTTTCCCTGCCTCTGTGCTTGGAAATGCTGCAACTCAATGCTTTGTAGGCAGAAGTCCCCAGGTTCACCCTCCAGACAGGGCTTGTCTGAAATCCTGGAGATCCGGTGCCGGTCTGATGCACACAAAGCAGCTTCCTTTAATCCTATGAACAGCAACCAGGGGTGGACTTGGGTACTATGGCACCCTGTGCAAGGCCCAAATTGGGTGCCCCCTCTCCCGCCCACTACTTTCTCCTTTGGGAAGGAGGTGTGAGGGCTCTGGCAGGGTCCTAGAGCCCTCCCACCCATTTCCCCAAGCTGGGAAAGTGCTAACTAGGCTTTGGGAAGCAGGAGGGAGGACTCTAGGACCATGCCAGGGCCTCATGCCTCCTTCCCAAAGGCCAGGACCATGCCTACTGGGCTTTGCGCCCCCTTGTCTCAGTGCCCAGTGCATGCAGACTGCTCACACAGCCGTAAATCCACCCCTGACAGCAACTAGTGGGTGGGTGTGGGTGAGAGAGGGAGGGAAGGAGACAAGAGAGGTTTTGGCAGGAATAGCTTTCTTCACGCCTGCATGACAAGCAGCTGCATCTTCCCCAAAAAAATATTCCTCTACAGTTCTTTTTTTATAAAAAAGAATTCCTTCCCTCCTTTGCATCTGATTGTGGTAATGAGAAGATCGTGATAATGAGAGGAGAAAAGAAAGAGAGACAGAGACCGAGACCCTATGTTGCTGGCTGTTCAGACCCTGCATGAATTTTGAATTATTTTGTTGAATAATGGTTGCTGGGGAGGTTATTAGGATTTGACTTCCACAAACAGGGAGTTAGAATTTGATCTCTTCTTTGCAGTCTTAGATGTATTTACATACACACATATATATGTAAATAATGATTTCATAATGTTTCATAATGATGCTCAAGGTGGTAACCTTGGAGGTCTTGATGTGGTCACTATACCTTTAAAGCACACTCAGGACACATTTTCTCCCCGCAAAAACAATATGGGCCCTGTCATTTACCCCAGCAACCCCTTAACAAGCTACAGTGCCTAGAATTCTTTGAGGGTGGAAATGTGCTTTGAGTGTACTTTAAAGGCATAGCACGCACACTCAGTGAGACCCACGTGACTGTATCATGTGCTTTCAGGCCACGCTGCTGGGACTACCAGCTAAGTGCCATGGATACCCGTGTTTCTCCGAAAATAAGACACCGTCTTATATTTATTTTTCCTTTAAAAAAAACCCACAGTGGCTTATTTTCAGGGGATGTCTTATTTTTTAATTATGCGTCCAGCCTTGCCTCTTCCTTGGGGCCCTCCAGAACTGCGCCTATCACTATATTGCGCAAATGCTTAGAAATCCTGCTATGGCTTATTTTATGGGTATGTCTAATTTTAGGAGAAACAGGGTAGTTACAGCAGTCGGCATGGATGGACATAAATTTTCACAAACCTGCATTGTCTGCCAACAGTTCTTCTCTGATCATTCTCACCACCTTGCCAGATCCCTCCTTCTCCTCCTCTGCATTTTTCTTTCCTTCCATTCCTGGGCTTTTAGCAACTGTCACTGTAGCACGGAGAATATTCCATGCACACAGTGGTGCGCTTTGATAATTTTAGATGATGGTGTTACAGGAGGAGGTCCTGGAAGGGAAAGCACACCTCTTTACTTCCTTCAAATAGTTTTATGGGAGCATCTTCCGTGGAAGCTAGCCCACTGCCCCACCAACCTCCATTCTGCCCTGGCCCATTCCCACCTGTCCTGCCCTCTTACTTGAAATGAACCCAGGGGGTGGCTGTGTTTGCCAGCTTCCTCCTGCTGCTCATTCTCAGTGCCGCCCTTGTAGAAGGAGGAGGAGGGACTAGAGGTATTTGACTCCGCCTCTGCCTATTACATGTTGGCCCGCCTATTGGAGGAGGATTGGCTCTCTCAATCAACCTCGTTTGTCCTCCTGCAGGAGAATCGGGAGGTCGGGGACTGGCGGAAGAACATTGACGCTTTGAGCGGCATGGAAGGGCGCAAGAAGAAATTTGAGGCCTCCACAGGACAAGCTTGAGCTGTGTGTGAGGTAAGGGAGATGGTATTGGATACACAAACACAAGTGCTATGCATTGGGGTACAATCGCAAGGAACAACATTGCTGTGAAGGGCTGCAGCCAGAGGAGGGGGTACTCTGTGGTGCTTCCTCCCTCAAAGTCCAGCTTTCTTTCTTTTTTTTAAAGAGAGATTTGGTCTCTAGCGCATCCGACTTGGGAAGAGGAAAGCATGCAGCCATTATTTCAATGGTTCACTAAGAACTATAATACCATTAAGGCTGCAGTCCTGGGAGTAAGCCTCATTGAACCTCATTGAAGGAGATTGACAAGCTGGAATGTGTGCAGAGGCAGGCAGCCAATGTGATAAAAGGGTCTGGAAACCAAGCCTTATGAAGAACGGTTGAGGGAGCTGGGGATGTTTAGCCTGGGAAAGAGGAGACTGAGGCAATATGATAGCCACCTTCAATTATATATAGGGCTGCCACATGGAGCAAGCTTGTTTACCCCTGCTCTGGAGACTAGGACACAAACGCAACGGATTCAAGTTACGAGAAAAGAGGTTCCGCCTAAACACCAGGATGCATTTCCTGACCGTAAGAGCTGTTCAGCAGTGGAGCAGACTCCCTTCGTTGGAGGCTTTTTAAGCAGAGGTTGGGTAGCCATCTGTCATGGATGCTTTAGTTAAGATTCAACATGGAAAAAAAAACATAATTACAAGTAGCAGAAGTAGTCATAAACAATAAATAAAGCATCAAAAAGCACCCCAAGTTCATGGGAGTGGTGAGATTCGAATCAGGGCCTTCTTGATTTGTGGATCAGTCTCTTCGCCTCCACACCACATTAGCTCATGAGGCAAATGGTTTAGGCAGACATTGATTTTAGGATAGTCCTCTGAATTTTCTCTTTTCTTTTTCAGATGGGTGCCGCATGTTTCCCACTGATCTTTAGATGTTGTTGATGCCCACGGCCTTGCATCTCTGCAAGAAGACTCACATTCCCGACTGCATTAATGTTCCCTGTGGTGTGAATTTCTGTAGCAAAAAGTAGAAAAATGCACTGTAGAGGCTTGTTCTCCAGCTTGCTTCATTATATATACAGTATATATATAAAATTTACTTTTGGGAGAATCAGGACTGTAACATCCACCATAAAAAGTGGTCCCTTTTAAACTGTCTGTGCGCATACACCCAAACTGATACCGGTAGTAGGGAACAGATGGGAGGCAAGGAAATAGATGATTTTGTGCATGTAATGGTGCGTGCGTTGTTGGTGTTAGTGCGCACGTGTTTCCCCGTAATTTAAAAGCAATGTTCATCAGAGACTGAAGGAGGACCCCACAGCCTCCAGCAAGCTCAGGGGTCTCCTCCTGACTTCCTCTCCACCAAGGATGAGTGATCACGTGAATGGCAGAAGTGTGTTTCTCTTTTGCTGGCCTAGTTAGCATTTGCAGTTGCTTTGAGAAAGGCCATGTCTCACCTGAGGCCATTTGAAATAAACAGGTTTCACGTCTGTGTTGAATTTTCTGGCCAGTGACTGTCTTGCAAGTGAACCAAAAGAGGTAGTAAAGAGAGCCCTTATTGGCCCTGCCGGTCCAACATTAACTTGTTTTTTTGCAGCAACTCTGAATGCAAAGAAGGGAGAGTTTTCACCATAGAGTAGGACAAACTCCACCTGCTAGAACTCCCTCTTCTACACAGCTGTTAAGGGTCCCTATCCTAGAGATGGCAAGGAATAGAGCAGGGCTGGAGAAACTCAGAGCTGGGAGCCAATGGAGATTCTCCAGGCCTCTGTAGCCGGACCTTGGTTCTCTTCCCAGGCTATACAACCTTCCCAGCCACACTGTCTGCCAGTCCTGCTTCTCACCCCCCTTGAGCGCTGAAATGTGCCTTTGAACTCTGCCTGGATAGGGGATAGAGAGGGTTGTGCACATAGATGCAGAAACTAGGCAACTGCACAGAAGGAAATTTCACATTTGCTGCCCCGCCCACTTTTGCTTCTGGCCCTGCCCACCTCTCTGGCATGTGGCCCCCAGAAGGTTGCCTATAAGGGAATGTGGCCCTTGAGATGTCCCAACCTAATGGAACAATGCCACTCCTCTACTCCCATTCAGAATCAGATGGCAGCTCTCAATGCTTACTGAAAGCTCAGGCTGGCATTGTAGCCTTTTAACTCTGTGCCTTACTTCTTTATGGGCCACAGGGACCTATTCTTGCTCCACTGAACTGCCTCTCCATTTACTTCTCTCATTCCAAAGCACGCTAAACGGTCTGGGCCTGGTTAGTAATTTACCTGCTCCCACCCTACCCTCCAACATTTATCCGGTGAAAATAGGGATGTCCTATTCAATATTATTTTTATTTTATTATTATGTATACCCTCTGCATCTGACTGAGTTGCCCCAGCCATTCTGGGCGGCTTCCAACATATATAAAAAACATATTAAAACAATTAAACATTTTTTTATATAAAAAAAACCTTCCCTATACAGGGCTGCCTTTGGATATCTTCTAAAGGTTGTACAGTATAGTTATTCTTGGCTCAGGGGTCACATAACTCCATACCCGCCAACATTTCTCTGATGAAAATAGGGACGTCCTAAGGAAAAGCATGGGAACTGGGATGACTTCTGTAAATCTGGGACTGCCCCTGGAAAAAAGGGACATTTGGAGGGTCTGGATCCCACTACATGTACTTCCCTACTCTTTTAAGATCAGATTAGGGGGCTCTGCTCTGGGGTTTTCCTGCTGATGAATGAGGATTCACGAGTGTTTTCTGACACAGCTTGCTTTGTCAAGCTGCCAAGTACCCCGTTTTCCCCGGGAAACCCCCGTTTTTACTTACCTTTTCCCAGTGGTCCCCCGTATCATTTCGTCTCCTGTTTTTCTCCGTTATTTTCTCCTGCCGGCGGCCATTTTTTTTCTTTCCAATTTGCCCTTCTATGGGCACCAAAATGGCCGTCGCCGGCTTCAAAAGTCGCATCTACGCATTTCCGGAAGTGCATAGACGCGACTTCCGGTGTCGGCGGTGGCCATTTTTGGTGCCTATAGATGGGCGGAGCGACATCGGAAGTTGCGTCGACGCACTTCCGGACATGCGTACAAGCGACTTTCGAAGCCAGCAGCGGCCATTTTTGGTGCCCATAGAAGGGCAAAGCGACACCGGAAGTTACATCGACACAACTTCCGGTGTCACACGGCTGCCGGTCCCGGATTCTGCAGTCCGGGACTTGGAAGGTAAGTGCTTTGTAGTGGCACCCCAGCTATGGAATAGCCTCCCCCAAGAAGCCCACCAGGCACCAGCCCTACCTAGTTTTTAATGGCATTTCTTAGACAGATTGAGATCGTATGCATTTACCACCAAATACTCATTTTTTATTTTTTAAAAATGGAATGCTTTATTTGTTCATAGCTCATCACACTTTGGTCACTGTTACATTTTGACACAGTTCAATATCAGGATGCAGGGAAACGGGCGACGAGGGAAGAAATTATCGCAAACCATTGACATAATGAACGCCCCTTCGCAGTGCTGCAAAGGGCATTGACGCGTTCTGCCATGAAGCATTTTTGTTGGAAAAGTACAGTGAAGTGTCAACATTTCAAATGCAAAATCGTGGTTAGAAAAGTTCTTTAAATAAATAAATAAATAAATAAATAAACAATGGCCGACCTGACCTGATCCTTTACCTAAACCCTACATTGAAATAAGCCTGTTTTGGTGGCGCTGGCAAGAGGAAGGAACTGCCATGCCTGTAAAGGACCGTGAATGAGGAACCCACTCTAAAGCCATCTCTTTTAATATCTGGCCAAGCTACCAGTAGCTTCTTACATTTCTGCTGGGGGAAACGGCCACACACTGCAGGTCCTTGATATTTATTTGCACAGGAACCAGCAGCTCCAGAGAGAATGCAAGATAATGCTCAGAATCAAATGATTAGCTGCTGTGCCCTGTCCTGATCTATAGAGCTCCTGACGGGCATTGACCTCATTTATCCTCTGCTCTGCTCCTTTGCGGGTGTTCCTTAAAAAGGAAGCGGCGGAACAGAATAAGCAACGAAGAGCTATAAGGCACAAGATTGTCCTGAGCATGTCTACACTACCGCCTTAAAAGTTAATGGTCGTTCCTTCTCCAAAAGGCGAAATAAATATGCAAATAATATATATATATATTTCTAAATAAATAACAATATATAAGTTACTTGCCAGGGACAAAGCTGTCTCATTATCCCACTCTTCTCTGCTTCCCAACTCTTTCCAGCCTCCTTCAATAAATTAAGCTGACATACAATAAATAAGTTACTTAAATAGATAATAAAAATAGAAATAACCCCCCCCCCAAAAAAGCTGGCAAGAATAACAACAGGTTGAAAGTGCAAGCAATCTTAGTCTAACAAAACAAGGATTTCGCCTCGTTGGGTTTTCCTTACGTGCCTGCAGCGCATCATTTGCGCATGAGTGGGATGCAACTTTTCGGGAGTCCACAGTGTACTACAAGGTCACTCATTAGAGTCTGGGTGCCAAGCACCATCTGCTAAGCTCTCCTGCTCCGTTTCTCCCAAACCTCGGATTGTTCCAGTGTTGTAATTACACGGCAAGAAAACCCACTTGTCCAAGAAAGCTGCCAAGGAATCGGATGTCCCGGGTTATTTGAAGACGTAACTTGGGCTGATGATGCCAGGGTTGTGGCCCATCATGCTGAGGGGATCGGACGACTCAACGTTCAGTTCCTGTTCGTAGAAGTCGTAGTCCACGAACACAGGTTCGAGGGGGATCTTGTTGACTAAGGGCAAGAACTGGGAGAACGGAGGCAGCTGGTGACTCCGAGGCAGGTTCCCCATTGAGCTGAGACTGACAGGGATATTGTAGCTTTCGGAGTAGTAGAGATTGTAGCCGTCGCGGAGAACCTTCTCGTGGAAGTTGCATGCCTCCTCAGAATACGATAACTATTGGGGGTGGGGAGGGAAAGACATGAGGTTTTATGCATTCATATAATTGTGCGAAATCTAACATCCACCATAGCAGGGGGGGGGGGGAATGGCCATGCAGACGTTGCTGAACTACAACTCCCATCATCCCCACCTATGGATCAAGCTAGCTGGAGCTGATGGGAGTTGCTGTTCAGACACAGTTTTCACCACCTAATCACTATGGAGGAATAAAATTGGAAGGTAGCCAATCTTGCAACTGAAGCATCCTAGAAGATCCAGCCTTTGCTTAAATACCTCCAGCCAAGGATAGCCTGTGACTTTCTCCTGAGGCAGGTTGTTCCCCTGCTTAACAGGTTTTACTTTTTTTAGGAATTTAGGGATGGGGAATAACTGCACCACAGAAATTGGATTAAGTGTCAATTTCAAATGGTAGCTTGCGTTTTGAAAAGTCTGAAAATTGGATAGTGTTACCTTTAAAACATGAACGGAATCAAATTTCTATCCCCTTCCCTAACTGTTTACGAATGATGGAAGTTGCCTCATCCCTGCAGTTTCTGCCCACTGGATTCTTTCCAGACATCCAGAAAAAAGGATTGTCCCTGGTTATTTGCAGATGGAGAGATCAAGAGAGTTCAATCTTTCCTAGATGCATTGCAGCACACAAGCTAGCCACGCAATCTGCACCCAGCAGCCACAGGCTGATTCTACAGTGGCTGCATTCCAGCCCCAAACTGAGCTGACCATATGCCTTGCAGACCAGCGCTAGTCACTATGGCAGTATCTGCATGCTATCAAGAACAGATTTGAAGCAGGGCAGGGCAGGAATGGAATTCCACCACAACATGACCTTCCATCAAAAGGTTTTAGTTCCTCTCTTTGCCAAAGGGTCTATTTTAATTGGCCACACTGCATAGAATCATAGAGCGGCAGAGTTGGAATGGACCATGAGACTCATCTAGTCTAAACCCCTGCAATGTGGGGATCTTTTGCCCAACGTGGGGCTCCAACCGACGACCCTGAGTTTAGAGCAGGCATCCCCAAACTTCGGCCCTCCAGATGTTTTGGACTACAATTCCCATCTTCCCCAACCACTGGTCCTGTTAGATAGGGATCATGGGAGTTGTAGGCCAAAACATCTGGAGGGCCGCAATTTGGGGAGTCTCATGCTCTGCTGACCGAGCATAATCTCAGAATTTGATTCAAGAATTTAGTATATTTTATCATTTGTTTATTGACTTCAATAGTTAAGAGGTTTAAAGGCTGTCTCAAGGCAAATTTTTAAAAATGTAGTCTAAACACCACAATTGCGAAACACTGGCCTGCAACTGCTCCAATAGGAGAACAGCCTTTACCAAAGGTGTCATGGGCTTTGAAGACACTTGAACTCAGGACACAAGGGAGAAACATGCTAAGAGGAAGGCACGCTTGGCAAATCCACACCATGATCAACTCCTGCCTGGAAACCAATGTCCCCACTGTGGAAGGACGCGTGGATCCAGAATTGGCCTCCACAGTCACTTACGGACTCATTGTTAAAACCGTGTTTATGGAAGACAATCTTACTCGGCTATGAGTGATCGCCAAAGAAGAAGAAGAATCCTGATCATACAGGGAAACGTTTTGTGAAAGAGTCTCTAGAGCAGAATTATCCAACATGCAACCTCCTCTGAACTCACACTCTGAACTACCTCTTCCCCAAACACACGCAGGCATCTTAACTTACCGAGCCATAGAGGCGTCCATTGGGCTTCATACACAGAAATCTTGAGGTCTTCACAGCCTGCATGCGAATGATTCCTGACTTGACTGCTTTGATCTCCATCAAACCTGGGGGGGGGGGGGGGGAAACCACAGCAGAGAACAGGTGGTGAAGAATGAGAACCCAGGAGTCCTGGACCCAAGGCCTTTTATTCTACCCATTCAGCCTATTCCAATCCACCAGTAGCCCCAGCCTGCAATGTCTGCATGGGGACCAGATTCAAAGTCGAAGAACATTCATATAATTTCTTAAATCTCTGATCTGCTCTTTCTCCTATTCTTTCCCCTCTCAAATGAGCCCACGTGCAAAGGAGAACAGGAGGCCCCCTCCAAATATGGCCTGTTTATTGAGCATTTGTCCTGATTCATTTGCACAAAACAGTGTCAGATTCCATCTGGCCTTTATTAAGCATTTGCTTATAGGGTAGTTTTACAACAATGAGCATTCATCCTGATTCGCTTTTATGGGGTGTTCACATGTCTTCCCATTAATCATTAGTTCATCCCGTGCTTTTCAGTCTGTTTCCCCATCACTTTCCTAACTGCAAAAAGCCTGATCCTTCTTTTCAAGTGGATTTGTTGTGCCAGGACGAGAGAGCACTTTAATTGGGCGAACCTAAAATGGCAGTATGTGCTTGAGTCCTTCCCACAAAACAGTGACAGTCTGGAGGCATCTAAAGTCTTTGTAGCATTCATTTGTTGTGCAGAAGAGGGGATTTCAGAAGGCGCCGCTCATCTCAGTAGAGTGCCAAACTCTGCATCTGCTGAACTACCCTCTTCCATAAAAGTATTTTGGCCTCTTGCACCCCATTCAATCCCCAGAAATTGAGGAGTCCTGCCTAGCCAGCCCCTTATAGACCTCCAACTACATGAACTGGAGCAAGAGATGCTATCTATCTCTCTATCTTGCTCTATATATATCATCTGTCTGTCTGTCTGTCTGTCTGTCTGTCTGTCTGTCTGTCTGTCTAATCTATCATCTATCTGCCTCATGCCACTTGAAAGAACCTGAAGGATTTCCCCAAATACTTACTGTATATGTTCTGGTATCTGGAGCCGCGCACTGCGCCATCTGGCATGATCTCCAGGTGGAGTTGAGTCTGGTCATCCGCCGTGTACAGGTGGCGAAGCCGGACCTGCCCATCGAACTGTAAGAGGGGGCTGGAATTTGGTAGGGGGAAAGCAGGAGCCGTGGGGAGCAGCAAGGCAGCCCAGAAAATCAGGCCGACGAGAAGACGGTGCCAGCGGCTGCCCTGGAAGGTTACAGAAATGGCCAACATGGCTGAAGAAGGCCCAGCCCAAGACAAGAGAATCAGGGTGCCAAAGACAGGGGCAGAAAGAAACGGAGAGCAAGATTCTAGTCCTCAGCCTTTAGTGGTTGCCCTAATTCTTTCTTGAAAGACAGAGTCCTGGCTTCAACTTACTAGGACTTGCAACTCAGTCTCACCCAGGAAATGGTGTTGAGCCCAGGTGGTCCTGAGTCCAAAAGGGAATGCAGTCCTCTGAAAACTGTTCAATGGTTGCTGGGGTTTGGTTATTTTAGAAAGGAAGGAAGAAAAACCCAAACCACCTCGAAATAAGGGAAAGAGCCGAATAACTCTCTCTTTTCTTGCCTCAGCTGTCTCACTCCAGGTTTGCTCCTGTCCACAGGAACAGAGGTGTATATATACCACAGCAGAGGTAGATGCCCTTCCCCTTGGCTTTCACTCTGCCCACATCCTCTCCCCCCCCCCAATCCTGCCCGCTCCTGCTTCCCCACACTCTCTAGGTCTGCGTCTGAGTCACGGTATGCCTATCACCGCTCCCGCTGCCCCTAACGTGGGGTCACGAGGATGCCAAAGTCTAAATATTATCATTCCACAGCTGCTTTCATGCCACCGACAGGAAAGAGTGATGTAACTTTGGGGAATACAGGAGTTAGAAAAAGGCACGTTGTGCGGTGGGAAGGGGGAAAGAGATGGAAGCGAGTGCGAAAGCCTCAGCAACCTGACAACCGTCCAGCAACGCACCAGAGCCGGTCTGGCTGTGCATCTATTTGTCATTCTGAACATCCACACCTGAGCCCAGGACGTTCCCCACACACTGAGCTCCTGCGTGAACCTGATGTTGAAAGCGCAACAGCGGGGATCATTCGGTGTCAATTCTATTAATCATAGAAATCAAAGAATGGTAGAGTTGGAAGGGACCCTGAGGATCATCTAGTCCAACCCCTGCAATGCAGGAATATGCAGCTGTCCCATACAGGGATCGAACCTGGAACCTTGGTGTCATCGGCGCCATGCTCTAACCAGCTGAGCTATCCATCTATTGTTAAAGCCAACTAGCTAAGAGTGGGAAGGTACTTGTAAGGGGATCAGGCAGAGGAAAGGAGGAGCGTGGCATGGGAGAGAGAAGGAAAAAGTGTGTCGCAGGCCAACCATTGCACATCCCCCTCTTCCCCCACCTTTAATCCAAGCCTGCACCTAGTTTCAGAAGGTGGGAATTATAGCGTAATATGGACATTACCATATTGGTTCAAAATTGGGAAAGGAGTACGACAAGGTTGTATATTGTCTCCCTGCTTATTTAACATATGCAGAATTCATCATGCAAAAGGCTGGACTAGATGAATCCCAAGCCGGAATTAAGATTGCCGGAAGAAATATCAACAACCTCAGATATGCAGATGACACAACCTTGATGGCAGAAAGTGAGGAGGAATTAAAGAACCTTTTAATGAGGGTGAAAGAGGAGAGCACAAAATATGGTCTGAAGCTCAACATCAAAAAAACCAAGATCATGGCCACTGGTCCCATCACCTCCTGGCAAATAGAAGGGGGGAAAATGGAGGCAGTGAGAGATTTTACTTTCCTGGGCTCCTTGATCACTGCAGATGGTGACAGCAGTCACGAAATTAAAAGACACCTGCTTCTTGGGAGAAAAGCAATGACAAACGTAGACAGCATCTTAAAAAGCAGAGACATCACCTTGCCTACAAAGGTCCGTATAGTTAAAGCTATGTTTTTCCCAGTAGTGATGTATGGAAGTGAGAGCTGGACCATGGCTGAAGAATTGATGCTTTTGAATTAGGTTGCTGGAGGAGCCTCTTGAGAGTCCCATGGACTGCAAGAAGATCAAACCTATCCATTCTTAAGGAAATCAGCCCTGAGTGCTCACTGGAAGGACAGATCCTGAAGCTGAGGCTCCAATACTTTGGCCACCTCATGAGAAGAGAAGAATCCTTGGAAAAGACCCTGATGTTGGGAAAGATTGAGGGCACTAGGAGAAGGGGACGACAGAGGATGAGATGGTTGGACAGTGTTCTCGAAGCTACAAACATGAGTTTGACCAAACTGCGGGAGGCAGTGCAAGTCAGGAGTGCCTGGCGTGCTATGGTCCATGGGGTCACGAAGAGTCAGACACGACTAAACGACTAACCAACAACAACATGGACATTACCACATGCCACCAAAAACAACAAAATCTAGCCTCATTCGGCGTCAGGTAGGCCCCATCTTAAAGAGGCTTCAGAGGCATACCTAGGCTCATTTGCACCCGTGGCAAGGAGCTGTATCAGTGCTCCCCATCCACTGGCTGCCCGAAACAGTGGAGGAGGAACCGAGGGGGTGCGCAGATGGGTGGGTGGGCTCCTAGCCACTCCGAGCCAGAGTGAAGAGGCACAATTTTGCACACACACACACACCCTGGGCCTGGGCCCTTGGCGGAGGCCAGCCTAGCCAACCCCTGGGTATGTCCTTGAAAAGGCTTTCCTCTCGTGGGAGAGTGCCACTTCGCAGACAGTGCCTTCCGTTTGCCATTTATACAAATACCAAAAATAAATCTTTGAACTTAAATAAATCATTAACTTGAAACAGTTTTTACAACCCTCCCATTAAGTTGCCGCTTTTCATGTCCTGTTGACTTTAGAACATCCATAAATACTGTATATATTTGCATGTAACATTTCCTTGTATTCAAATCACAGATTCACATGTGTCATCTTGCCTTTACATTAACCCTGTCATGTGTTATTGGCCTATTGGATGTCTAGAGCTGGGGTCAAGGCCATATCACCTGCACACCTTGATTTCTTTAGTGGAAAGGGATGCCTGAAGGACTGTGGTATAAATGTTAGCAGTAATATAACTGTATTTGATGTCGCTGCAACCCACCCTGGGATCTTATGGGGAAAGGTAGGTGAGATATCTTATGAGCAACACAAGGACCTGATGGATTGTAAGAAGGAAGAGGGATTTGGGGAGGCGGCGATTTCTGTCGCAAGCAGCACTGTTTCCATTCTGCTACAGTTTGGCTTCTGCTAAAACCTATGTAACTTGTCTCACTATCCGAAATTAACGCAATAACAACAAAGCCGAAAAAATAACGTGATGGTTTATGAAACATTGAAGACCAAAAAAATTATAATGGTGATTACTGTTCAGCTTCGCTTGCATGGCTTCTGTTCCCGACCTCAGACACACAGGCGAATTTCTGTTCCGGTTTCTGACAGAATTCTCTGACATGTCCAGAAACGTCAGGCCTGCCCTACTGTTAGGTACAGCAAGCGGCAGAAGTTGGGGCAGTCTCCCTGGCTGTTGCTGTCCAATTCCCTACCCCAGTCCTGTTGGGAGACACAGCTCTGTGTGCCATCACCGGTGCTGAAGCCAGTAAGATTCAGCTGCCAGCCTGGATAAGGTCTGTAGAGGAAATGGGAACAGAGCTATCATGCCCTTTGCCTCAGGCTGGGGCTGGTCCTGTTTGGCCAGGAAAGGTCCCCCCCCCTTTCTATCACCCGTTCACGGTGATTCGTGCTCATGATGCTCTCAGGGCAGTCACATGTGATTCTGCTTTTAATACGGTTTGTGCCTGCAAACATCTTGGGTTGGCCACGCTGCTTCGTTCCCAGTCACTGCGAGTCCCGTAACTTCCCATTGAAACCTGGCATCTCTTCATAGCGTAAGTGGTTTGTTTTTGCCCCGGTTTTGTTGGGCTATAGCTCCTCCGGACAGCGACAACATATCCGTGTTCAGGAAGCACCGCAGAACAAACGGAAGATCAGATTCACCACCAAGGCACTATTATTGCATCATGCATATGTTGAAGGAATGCAGCTGCAATAAAATGCCGGTCTGGAGTGGGCTGTCGATTTCCCCTACTAAGAAAGAAAAAAAAGCAGAGGAAGCTAGACTTTGGAGGAAGCTGGCCACCTGTGAAATTGTACCTAAGCATTGAGATCAGCAATAGGGACATGCTATTTTCCTGATGCTCTGGTGAGCTTTCATAAAGCAGCCCCCACACACCCGGATGAGGTGTGCCTGCTTCTTCTGACTATGACACACACACACACACACACACACACACACACACACACACCACACACTTTTCCTGTTTGGCCTGATGTTGTAATTTGGGGATTTCTTCTTGGAGGAGGGGGTTGTTGGGTTGGGGTTGAAGGTTGACCTACTCAGCCACTTCCGCAGCTCACAAACATTTTTCAGCTGAAGGCCATAAAATATTTGCGTTTGGGGCAAAGATGATAGGAGTCAGGACTCCTGTATGGAAACCTGATGGCTCTTTTCTGCCCTTGACTTGTTTCATTCGATTTTCCCACCTTCCCGCCATGCATTTCCAAAGTAGTGGGGATTTGTGGGTTAAGCAATGTTACATAGTGGTTAGAGCGCTGGGCTAGGACCAGTGCCTTTTTTTTCTGGGGGTACGCAGGGGTACGCATACCCCTAAACATTTTGTGAATCTAAGTTTGGCCTCATTGAGGGGCAGTATTTCAATATGAGTAGGAAAATAAGAGGACCCCTAAACATTTTTTTTTCGGAGGGAAACACTGACTAGGACTTGGGTGATTTGGGTTCAAATCTCTACTCAGCCACAAAGGATGTGCTCTATGACTAACCTTCCCCACAAGGTTGTTGTGATGAATCATAGAACTGTAGAGGGGGAAAGGACCATGAGGGTCATCTAGTCCAACCCCCTGCAATGCAGGAATCTTTTGCCCAATGTGGGTCTCAAACCCATGACTCTGAGACCAAGAGTCTCATGCTCTACTGACTGAGCTATCCCTCAGGTCATAAGAAGAGCCTGCTGGATATTAGTATATTAGGAGAAATCAGCACTAAGATGGCTTTAAAAACAAGTTGCAAAGCTGTGCAGAGATGTGGAGAACCAGACTTAAGACTGGGGGAAATTAGAAACTGAACTGACAGATTCACCCATCTCCCTACTCCATTCTGAGTAAACATATACAGGTCTGCTGTGTCATGGAATTCAGGGCTAGGTCTTGGCCAACTCAGAAGCAAAGACTCAATTCCCAGCTGTAAAATGGGAACAACTTTAACCTCATGTAAAAGCCAGAACACCTGTTCTCCATGAGGAACAGAAGCCTACAGAAGCCTTTTCCAGCCTGCTGCCTACACCCAAATGCTTTGGACTACAACACCCATCATCCATGGCCATGGATGAGCTGTGGCTGATGGGAGTTGTAGTCCATAACACACCTGGAGGGCCTATTGTGGGGAATGCTGACCTATAGGATAAAGAAGTTCAGAACAAGAGTCACAGACAGCCTCCCCCATGTGCAAGGGCTGCCACGTTTCCAAAAATTCCAGGTGTGGGTCCTCAGAGGCGCTTAATGGAAAATCAACTATTTATTCTCCGCACAACAAACATAAATATCTGTCCAACTGAGTCTGTGCCTATTTTTAGTGTCTTTTAATCACGAGCATCGGAAATGTACAGAACACGCCAAATAAAGAGAGGTTATTCTTAGTTCAGAGGTATTGCTCTACTTACAGCGAGCACCTTCCAAAAATATAGAAATTCCTTGGGTTGGAGGAGATTTCCTGGTGAATTCATTTGAGTTATATGAAGGCCAAATGTAATGGAAACTGAATTACAAGTCCCAGGACTGAATTTATAAGCATATTTCACTTATAAATGAAGAAGCGTTGCTCAAAGGTGTGAAATGAAAAGAGCAGAACGTGGGGGGGAATTATCTATGGGGCATAAGAAAAGCTCTGCTGGATCAGGCCCGTGGCCCATCTAGTCCAGCATCCTGTTCTCTCATGGGACAGCCAGATGCCTAATTTCTCGATTTTTATTCTTCGTTGGACATCATTACCAGACCAAAAAACAGCAACACACAAATCCAAGAGTCGGGACACAGTTCCACTGAATGCTCCACGTTTTGGAGATTTTGGGAACAGTCCTATGTGCAAGAAGCTGGCATAAAGCAAGCTGGAATAAAGGAAGCTTTAATAAAGTCACACCAGATCCAAATCCTTCCTGTCTAAGCCTGGCAGAGTGAAGACAACAAGCATACTTCTCCACCATCCTGTTTTAAGTGGGAGATCCCGGAATTACAGAAGCCTTGCCACCTTCTGATTGGATCCCAGAACATCCCGTTTTGGGGTCCAGCGCTCTGACATGAGCCAGCTGGTTCCTGCAAGAGCTTGGGATGAACACCCCAATTTTGATCAGCAGGATATTGGGGGGGTATGTTAAAATAATGCTGTATTTCTGTTTTCCCCAGCTCATGTGACCAAGCTGAACAGGCCAACCAGAATTGCAGCTCTGTTTGGTGAATAGGTTCTCCTAACATCAAACTACAGTTCCCAGGATGCTTTGTGGTGAAGCCACGACTGTTTGAAGTGGTACAATACCCAAGGAAAAAGTCAGCTCGGAACTTTGAACCCACAAGAATTCTGAATAAATTCTGAAGTCCCCTGAGAATGAGTTGGGCAAATGGAAGCCTCTTTTGCAAAGGAAAAAAACTAGGGGGGGGATGGAGGACAAATTTCTGCTCATTTCTAATATCAGACAATACAGTCCTCTATTATTAAGTAGTGTCCATTCCCATGGGCAAGATTCTTTTACAGTGCTTACTCAGAAGTAGGTGCCATACAGACGAAGTCCCCTACAACCTCTAATTAACTTTCCTAAATTCCATTATCAAGGTTTAAATTTAATTATATCACCCTCCAGCTTCTGCCTTTAATTGCTCCCTATTCAGTGCCGTTGGGGAATTACTGATACATTTCCCTTTAATTAGATGGTTCTTCTTTCCCATGTGGGAATGCATGTGTGTTAATTACTATTTCAGTCACATTCTTTTCTCTCTCTTTCTTTCTTTAAAAAAAAAACCTGCTATTTTGGAAAGGAAAAATTAACACAAACATAAATTACCGCACAATCCTAACTCTGACTACTTGCAATGTGACTGCTTACTCCCAGGAAAACGGGGGTAAGATCATAGATGCCAAGTTTTCCCTTTTCTCACGAGGAAGCCTATTCAGCATAAGGGAATTTCCCTTAAAAAAAGGGATAACTTGGCAGCTATGGGTAAGATTGCAGCCTGAATAACAGGAAAGCTGTAGCCAATGGCACTTCTCTGTTGATTATTTCTGATGGATTTGCAGGGAGAGTTAGATGCATAGCTGCCAAGTTTTCCCTTTTATCACGAGGAAGCCTATTCAGCATAAGGGAATTTCCCTTAAAAAAAGGGATAACTTGGCAGCTATGGTTAGATGGCGTTATGTCAAGCCAGTGCATTTTCCAGTCACTTTCCTTATTGCAAAATGGCTGATCTTTGGGGGAAAGTGAGTTCAATGCACAACGGCTCTAAATAAAATATACAGTGGTACCTCTACTTACGAATTTAATGCGTTCCAAACACACATTCGTAAGTCGAAGCAACCCTATCTAAAAATTCGTAAGTAGAAAAAATCCTATCTAAACCGCATCCAAGTTGGCGGACGGAGCTCCATTCGTAAGTAGAAACATTCGTAAGTAGAGTTATTTGTAAGTAGAGGTACCACTGTAATTGTGGAACCTGAATTTGCGGGTCTGTGATGGAACTCTGCCTCAAAATAGCAGCAGCCTGGAAGCGCCCCAGGAGGACAATGCAGAAAACACTGGCGTACAATAAGATAAGATGGCAACAACGTTATCGAGGGTCCTGCGGTGCCCCTCGTGTGATGCTAATCATGCCAGTAGTTAAACCTCATGTTTCAAACAATCTCTGTTCTCACGAAGGAATAGCTTCCCCTCTACGTCCTCACTTCCTGCCTACAAAGAAGAAATAAGGAATGTATCCCCAGAGCCATCTTTCCCATTGGATTTACTGGCGCGGTGCACCAGGGCGCCGGCCTTTCAGGGGCGCCCCAGCGAGTGGGGGAGCTGTGCGGCTTTGCCAGCGGCCTCCCCTTTCCCTCCTGCACACCCGCCAGCTGCGCCCCATCAACCATATGGCTGGTGGGCCTGCAGCTTGCTTCCCAAGCCTCCATGGGAGGAGAGCGATCCCCGCAGAGGCTTAGGAAAAGGTCGAAAACTCTGGGAAATGGGGGGGGGGGAGGTGGAGCGCCGGAGAGGGCTTTGCACCACAGCGCCGGATATGCTTAAGACGGCCCTGTGTATCCCAGTTCCAACTTTTGCTTCCGACATCCTAGAAGTCGCCTTATACTCTAGCTCCATATTGTCTGCACTGATTGGGAGTGATGCTCCGTTTTTTCAAGTTGGGCTCTCTCCCAGTCCTACCTGGAGATGCCCGCGATTGAACCAGGGACAGGTGCTCTACCACTTTGCCCTGGTTTGTTAAAAAGCTCACCGGTGGCCATCTCCTTTAGTGTTGAATGTGCCACAATCCAAGCGCCGAAACCTGGTGCGGCCCCCTATCACTTGCTCATGGTGTTCTCCCCCTGGAGAGGGCCAAGAAGCCTCTCTCACTGCTTCCCCTGAGATTATGGGGTCAAACTCCCCACTCGCCACTTTAACTTGACACGCAGAATTCCTAATTCCACCCAAAAGTATGGGAAATTGTCTTCCTCTTCCTGAACGCCATGAGAAACCCACGCCACTTAGCATATGCAAGTCAGGAATGCCTGAGAGACTTTGGCCTAAGCCAGATGTGGAGCCTAAGCCAGATGTGGAGCAGTCAGGCTTGGAAGCTCTCTAAATGGGGACCTTTGCAAGGGGGGGCTAAAAGCTGGGGAGGGGAACTGCATAGCTGCCAAGTTTTCCTTTTTCTCGCGAGGAAGCCTATTCAGCATAAGGGAAAATCCCTTTAAAAAAGGGATAACTTGGCAGCTATGGAACTGTGATCCTCTCCTGAAAACTGGTGGGAGTGAAAGTCAGTTTCCAAGCCTGGTTGCTGGGATGTGGAGAATGAAAGCCTCTTTGTGTGCAGATATGTGCAATTAGCTGTATAGCACAGTCTCTAGAAAGTTAAATATCAGCTAGCATCTTCACCGATAACTGCTTCCTGTTCAGCATAGCTGTGGAATTACTTATACATTTCCACTAATTAGTCAGTTCCCTTTCCCCACTCGGGGGGGGGGGGTTTGAATTACTGTTTCCCTTGCATTCTTTTCTTTATTGTGAAATGGTGCTATTTCAGAACGAATTAAGGCGAGGAAACCCATAAAAAAGAGGGCAGTGCAGAAAAAAACGTCAGAGGGGAATGAGCTGAAAATGACGTCACCGTCTTCTTATAAGGTAAGCGGTTGGTGGAAAGTCATTTTCAGGCTATGGTGTGAGCTGCCTGAGTAGAACGTGGGGCTTAAGGGTGCAATCTTGTACCCTCTTACCTGGGAGTAAACCCCATTGAATTAAGTGGAACTTAGCTCAGGTTCTTCTTAACCGCCGGACCATAGGTCTTCAACCAACGGGTCGGGACCCACAGGCCACCATGTTGTTCCTCAGCTAGGGCTCACCACGCCAAAAGAGGACAATATGCCGTGCCTGGGCTAGGACACGCATACCCTCCGGCATTTCTCCGGTGAAAATAGGGACGTCCCATTCCATAATGATAATTTTACTATTTATACCCCACACATCTTACTGGGTTGCCCCAGCCACTCTGAGCAGCTTCCAACCTCCGAAAAACTTCGTCTTGCGAAGTGCGGCCATAGAAAACTTCATCTTGCAAAGCGCCGAAAACATCTCAAAACGCTTTTGTCTTGCGCGTTTTTCGTTGCGCAAGGCATTCGTCTTGCGAGGTACCACTGTATATAAAAACATAATAAAACATTAAACATTAAAAAAACCTTCCCTATACAGGATTGCCTTCAGATGGCTCAGAAGTCATTCAACTCCATGGCTCAGGAGTTATTCAACTCCATGCTGACCAACATTTCTCCAGTGAAAACAGGGACATCCTAAGGAAAAGCGGGACATTCCGGGATCAAATCAGATTTGGCTTCTCTAAATCAGGGATGTCCCTGGAAAATTGGGACACTTGGAGGGTGTTATGTACTGAGCTGAATCCTAGAACAATAGGATTCAGAATCAGCGGGAGCTACCCAATCCAACTCCAGGTGGAAGTGAATCCGCAACCTGATTGGCCTGCTGGAGCAGCCAATCAGGCGGCTGGCAGAAGTGAATCTGCTACCTGATTGGCCTGTAGGAGCAGCCAATCAGGCTGCAGGCAGAAGTCAATCCACAATATAATTGGCCCACAGGTGTAGCCCTGAAGTAGCCAATCACGCAAGGCCCATTGTGTAAATAATGTATATAAGCAGATGGTTTTGGGAAAAGAGCCATTCGTCTTCTCTTCTCCTCCTTGATGACTATGAGCTGAATAAAGAGCATGAAATTCACTCTTGACTCCGAGTATATTTCACTGGCGACGAAGGTGGGATCCTGCTGAGCTGACCGCCACCACGCACTGCACCGCAGCACCGCCACCTGCTGCACCACTGCATCGCACCGTGCATCCAGGCTTCAGCTCCAGGACCCAAGGAACCCAGAATGGCAACCGACAGCAGCTTCTCGCCATTCAAACCAGCATCAGGAGACTGGGAAGGGTACGCCGCCCGTTTCAACTTCCTCCTGCAAGCGAAAGAAGTCACCAACGATGCCATGAAGAGGGCGACATTCTTCAGCGTCTGTGGAGAGGAGACGTTTGAAATCGCCCGGGCTCTCCTTGCACCTAGAGATGTCGCTACCGTCTCTTACAAAACAATAATGGAACGGCTGAAGGAGCACTTCTCACCACAGCCCTCGGTGGTAGCTTGCCGAAATGCCTTCTACGCAAAGCGGCAAGCCCCGGGGGAAACCATAACTGGGTTTGTGACCTCCCTCCGCCAAGCCGCCCGGTTATGCAACTTCTCAGAATTGGAGAACATGCTTCGTGACCGCCTCGTCGGTGGCCTGAGGGACGAGATGTTGCAACGACGCCTCTACACCAAAAAAGACCTCACGTTCCAGATTGCTCTGGAGGAAGCCCTGGCAACCGAAGCCGCCGAGAGGTCAACGCAAGAGGCACGACCGGCCCCGCCATCCCAACCGAGGGTCTACCACGAAGACCTCACCGACGAATCCGAATCTGACAGGGAGGAAGTACACCGAGTACAGCGGCACACTCAAGCAGCACACACACCACAGCAGCCTCGACGAGAAGGAGGGAACTGTGCAAGCTGCGGGGAGAACCACGAGAGGAGGACCTGTCGTTTCCGCAACGCAGAGTGCAGGCAGTGCAGAAAATTGGGACACATCGCCCGGGTGTGTCGGGCTCGACTCACCCGTCGACAAGCATCAGATGACCGACCCAGGAGCCCCAGGTCACACGGCACCATGCACCAAGGCAACTCGACGGAGATCACGGACTACCAGGTATTCCAGTTGCCCCATCCCAGCACAGAGAAAATTTATATAGAGGTACAGATAGAGGGAGCCCCATGCCGCATGGAGCTGGACACGGGTTCAACTCTATCCATAATCTCGGCCCGAACATTAAGGGAACTGTGCCCTAATGGGGGTCCCAAACTAAGGCCGGCCCCATTCACCCTCCGGGACTTCCAGAAACGTAAGGTCCCTACAATGGGGGTGGGGACCTTCAGGGTGCAATATCGAGGGCGAAAGCAACAATTGGACTTGCTGGTAGTTAAGGGCCCCTACGTTAGCTTACTGGGACTGGCATGGTTTGGACCTCTGGGGCTAGCCGTTACCGGGGTGAACCGCACTAGCTTACAAGTGGACGTGGACGCCATATGCAAAGAGTTTCCAGGGGTTTTCGATGGGGCATTGGGACGATATACAGGACCCCCCATTGCCCTACAGCTAGACCCCGCTGTACGACCCATCAGGCACAAGGCCCGCCGGGTCCCGTTTGCCCTGAAACCCCGCATAGACGAGGAATTGGACCGGCTCGTGGAGCAAGGAGTGCTGGAGCCGGTGCCCAACGCCCCCTGGGAAACTCCAATTGTCACACCCGTCAAGCCTAACGGTTCGGTCCGCATCTGTGCAGACTACAAATGCACCATAAACAAGGCTCTCACGGCCCATGCATACCCAGTGCCAGTGGTCAGCCATGTCCTCGCCACCCTGGCTGGGTCAAAAATCTTTGGCAAACTGGACTTGGCCCAAGCGTATCAACAGTTGCCTGTGGACGAAGCCACAGCAGAGGCTCAGACGATTGTGACGCACAGAGGGGCATTCAGAGTAAAGCGGCTGCAATTTGGCGTTAGCGTGGCACCAGGCATATTCCAGAATCTAATGGACTCTCTCCTTAAAGGGATTCCTGGTGTCACCCCCTTCTTCGATGATGTACTGATCGCCGGGCCCACACCAGAGGAATTTGAGGACCGCCTCCGCTCCGTCCTGCACCGTTTCCAGACGGCGGGCCTCAAGGTGAAGCGGGAAAAGTGTTTACTGGGAGTGCCGCAGGTGGACTTTCTGGGATTTAAGGTGGACGCAGAAGGGGTCCATCCAACCGGTGACAAGGTACGGGCCATTTGTGAGGCCCCAGCGCCCAAGAGCAAGCCCGAACTTCAGTCATTCTTGGGACTATTGAACTTTTACCATGCCTTCCTTCCCCATAAGGCAGCGGTAGCGGAGCCCCTACACAGACTCCTAGATAAAAGGGCCCCTTGGGTGTGGGGCCAGCGACAAAGGGCCGCATTCCAGGCAGTCAAGGACTTGCTCGTCTCGAACTCGGTCTTGGCACACTTCGACGAGAGGCTGCCAGTGGTGCTGGCATGCGACGCCTCTCCCTATGGCATCGGCGCTGTCCTGGGACACCAACTCCCGGATGGAAGAGAGGTGCCGGTGGCATACTTCTCCCAGACGCTTGCTGCAGCCGAACGAAACTACTCACAGATTGACAAGGAGGGTCTGGCAATCGTGAAGGGCGTAAAAAAAATCCATGATTTCTTGTACGGGCGGCCCTTTACCATAGTGACTGACCACAAGCCGTTGCTTGGCCTGTTTGCCCCTGAGAAGCAGACCCCCCAAGTGTTGTCTCCACGTGTCCTCAGGTGGTCAATTTTCCTTGCCGGCTACCAGTATGCACTAATCCACCGCCCTGGGAAGGCGATGGGCCACGCAGACGCCCTCAGCAGGCTACCACTACCAGAAACAGGCCCCGACCCAGCGCCTGCGCAAGAGGTTATGACCCTGGAGCTGCTTCCCGACCGACCCATTCAGGCACAAGAAGTTGCGCACCATTCCACAAAAGATAGGGTCATCTCCCGGGTCCTGGACTGGGTGTGGCGAGGATGGCCCAGCAGCAGCCCCGGGCCAGAATTCGCTGGCTACACAAACCGCAAACATGAACTGTCGGCCCACAAGGGGTGCCTGTTATGGGGAAGCAGGGTTGTTGTTCCCCAGCCCCTCCGCAAAAGGGTCCTCACAGCCCTACACGAGACACACCCAGGGGTAGTGAGGATGAAGGCCCTTGCCAGGAGTTATGTGTGGTGGCCGGGGATTGACAGAGAGATAGAGGCCTGGGTCCAACACTGCCAGACCTGCCAAGAATCCCGCCCGGATCCCCCAAGGGCCCCAGCCCAGCCCTGGGAGTCCGCCCGACATCCATGGTCACGCTTGCACGTGGACTTCGCTGGCCCCTTCCAGGGAAAAACATTCTTCATAGTGGTGGATTCCTACACCAAATGGCTGGAGGTCGCACTGGTACCATCCACTTCTACGGCGGCAGCCATCCGGGTACTACGTAAGCTGTTTGCGACCCACGGGCTCCCTGACACCCTCGTCTCGGACAATGGAACCGCATTCACGTCAGAGGAGTTCCAGACCTTCACAGCGCAGAACGCCATCCGCCACATCCGCTCAGCACCATTCCACCCTGCCACCAATGGCCAAGCGGAGCGCATGGTGCGGACCACCAAGGACAGCCTCCGCCGCATGACACAAGGGGACTGGGAATACCGCCTTGCCGCATTTCTTCTAGCACAGCACAGCACCCCAAGCACAACGACGGGCCGGAGCCCAGCTGAATTACTAATGGGCCGGCGCCTTGCAACTAGACTGGACCGACTTCACCCCGACAGAGCTCAGGATGAGGTAGTGGTGGGGAAAGGCAGGAACCCCCGGACATTTGTGGCCCAGGACCCAGTGTATGCAAAGAATTTTGGGGCAGGCCCAGCATGGGTACCCGCCACAGTCACCAAGGTGACCGGTCCCGTGTCGTACGAGGTACTAACGGAAGGGGGGCAATGTTGGCGCCGCCACTGCGACCAGATACGGCGACGATTCCCAGGAGGAACCCGGGAGGAGAGCGGGACAGAGGGGTCCCAAGGGGACAGCAGGGCAGTGAGGCCTGTAGAGCGAGAGGGGTGGGCAGAGGAAGCAGAAGCAGTAGGCACAGAGGGGCGCCCCGAGGCTGGAAGGACACCGGAACCAGAGCTACAACCTAGTGGTTCAGTGGCGCCAGACCAGACAGCCCCGGCACAGCCAGCAGCCTCGGAACACGAGCCAGAACCAGAACCCCTGACCAAGGAACACCCCAGGCCACAACGCACACGGAGGCGGCCAGCAGACCTTGGGGACTACGAATGCAACTTCCCGGGCAGGACTGGAACTTAGAGGGGAGGGGTGTTATGTACTGAGCTGAATCCTAGAACAATAGGATTCAGAATCAGCGGGAGCTACCCAATCCAACTCCAGGTGGAAGTGAATCCACAACCTGATTGGCCTGCTGGAGCAGCCAATCAGGCGGCTGGCAGAAGTGAATCTGCTACCTGAGTGGCCTGTAGGAGCAGCCAATCAGGCTGCAGGCAAAAGTCAATCCACAATATAATTGGCCCACAGGTGTAGCCCTGAAGTAGCCAATCACGCAAGGCCCATTGTGTAAATAATGTATATAAGCAGATGGTTTTGGGAAAAGAGCCATTCGTCTTCTCTTCTCCTCCTTGATGACTATGAGCTGAATAAAGAGCATGAAATTCACTCTTGACTCCGAGTATATTTCAGAGGGTCTGAGACATGTTCTTCTGATGAGAGACTCATTTTCTCAATTCCTATGTGTGGCACAAGGTTTCAGGAGAAAGGCATGAGTCTTTTCCCCTAAGAGATGTATTTCTGACCATCCATATGCCTCGCTTTCCTACAGGTACAAGGGATCTCTCTATGGAGCAGGGGGCATGCTGTTCATTTTCCAGTCTGTTCCTTTTCCAGTTTGCTGGGGACTTGCATGCAGAAATGTCAGCTGTGGCGGGGAAGCTTGGTTGCCATCATGGCAGACCAACGGGGGGCCCAGGAAGTTAGGCAGGAGTCCGATGGCTGCAGGAGGTGTGGGTGCTTGTAGGGAACAGGGGTGCCATACCATCCTCACCCCTCTCCCTGCAACTTGAAACAGGGGTGGGTTGGGCAGGGAATTCCTTGATGGGCAGAGAGGGCAACCTGTGTTGTCAGTTAGGAGTCCAAGGTGGGTCTTGGTCCTGGATCTGCTGAAGATCACTGCATTAGATCACACTTCCTTTGGCTCACAAGGTGTTTCTGTTTTATTCACTGAAGGTAGAGAAATGGGTTGATCTCGCCTTCATGGCATCCTGATGACTTCAGCCGGTTGGGGGGCTCACGTCAAAGACTGTGGTATGTTTCCACTCAGGACAGTATCCAAACACTGCAATGGCATTTAACCATCTCCGAATTATAAACTTACCAGCCAGGCCAGGAAGACTGGCATTCTTGTGACACAGTCTGCCTTGCCCTAACGCTTAAGCTATGTGAATATGCCACCTCTTCTAGGAAATGTCTGGTCCCATTTGGGAAATTTATGGCTCAGGAGAACATCGAGGAATGGTGTCTGGGAGCATTCCTTCAGCTCTGCTCTGAGACAGGAGCTGTCTGGATCTCAGAATACTAGGTTTCTACCTGTAGGGTTCCTTGATCACTGCAGATGGTGACAGCAGTCACGAAATTAAAAGACGCCTGCTTCTTGGGAGAAAAGCAATGACAAACCTAGACAACATCTCAAAAAGCAGAGACATCACCTTGCCGACAAAGGTCCGTATAGTTAAAGCTATGGTTTTCCCAGTAGTGATGTATGGAAGAGAGAGCTGGACCATAAAGAAGGCTGATCGCCGAAGAATTGATGCTTTTGAATTATGGTGCTGGGGGAGACTCTTGAGAGTCCCATGGACTGCAAGAAGATCAAACCTATCCATTCTTAAGGAAATCAGCCCTGAGTGCTCCCTGGAAGGACAGATCGTGAAGCTGAGGCTCCAATACTTTGGCCACCTCATGAGAAGAGAAGAATCCTTGGGAAAGACCCTGATGTTGGGAAAGATTGAGGGCACTAGGAGAAGGGGACGACAGAGGACAAGATGGTTGGACAGTGTTCTCGAAGCTACGAACATGAGTTTGACCAAACTGCGGGAGGCAGTGCAAGACAGGAGTGCCTGGCATGCTATGGTCCATGGGGTCACGAAGAGTCGGACACGACTAAACGACTAATCAACAACAACAACCTGTAGGGTGTCCTGCTCCTTTTTTAAAAAAATGCAGGGGGCGTTCTAAATAGCCTCTTCCACACTTGTAATGTGATCAAGACTAATCTTGTAGGACTGTTGCATCAGCTGCTGTCACAACACACATCCACGCACCCCATACATAACAGCAGCACCAGGAGGGCAGGTGGGAGTGGCGGCAGAGTGATTTTGTGGATGGCACCAAACTGGGAGGGGTAGCTAATGCTGCAGAAGGCAAATAGGAGAACTGGACCAAAACTAACAAAGTGAATTTCAAACGGGACAAATGTCAGGTTCTACACTCCTGTATCAGTCTCTGAAGCCTCAGACTTTACCCCCCAAGGCGAGCTCCCTCAACCAGCTGCACAAATATAAGATGGGAGACACCTGGCTTGCCTGAAGTGCATGTGAAAAGGATCTAGGGGTCTTAGTAGACCACAGGCTGAACATGAGACAACAGTGTGATGCAGCAGTGAAAAACAGCTAATGCTATTCTAGGCTGCATCAACAGAAGTCTAGTGTCCAGATCAAGGGATGTCATAGTACCTTATGACTCTCATCTGCTTTGATCAGACCACAACTGGAATACTGTGTCCAGTTCTGGGAGCCACAATTTAAGAAGGATATCGACAAGTTGGAACATGTGCAGAGGAGGACGACCAAGGTGGTCAAGGGTCTGGAAACTAAGCCCTATGAGGAACAGTTGAAGGAGCAGTGTGTGTTTATATTGGGAAAGAGGGGGCTGAGAGGAGATAGGATAGCCATTCTTCAAATATCCAAAGGGCTGTCACATGGAGGAGGGAACAAGCTTGTTTTTTTCCTGCTCCAGAGTGTAGGACCCAAACCAATGGATTCAAGTTACAATAAAGGCAATTACAGATACACATCAGGAAGAACTTTGTGATGGTAAGAGCTGTTTGACAGTGGAATGGTCTCCCTTGGGACGAGGTGGCACCTATAATGGTCCCCGGTTCTGCAATATATTCCACAATAAGCCTATTCCTTCCAGCAGCACCTTAAAGACCAACTAAGTTTTTATTTTGGTATGAGCTTTCGTGTGCATGCACACTTCTTCAGATACCCTTCCTGAAGAAGTGTGCATGCACACAAAAGCTCATACCAAAATAAAAACTTAGTTGGTCTTTAAGGTGCTACTGAAGGATTTTTTTATTTTGAATTAAGCCTGTTAATCTTTTAGGGCTCATCCAGACTTGTGCCTGTTCCCATGCCTAGAAAGCCCAGGTCCAAGTGGGGTTTTTTTGTTTTTTGTTTTGCCCTTGACCAGCTGCTTTCCCTTAGAAAGCCTGCTCTTTAGAGATAAATAGGAGCAAACATCAATCCGGAGAAAACCTGATTGATGTTTGTTCCGATTCAGCACTGCAATTCCCTCTGGGGGAAAGCAGTGGGGCAAGGGCAAGTCTGGATGGATGGACTGACAGACACATGGCTCCATTTAATTTCACTTATAAGCAATGTCAGGCATGGCAAAGGAGCAGGGGGGCTATTAGGTTTGGGGAGAGGAGCGCTAAGCCTGGATTCCTGGGTTCATCTTTCCCCATTCTCTTCCATTGGCTGCACACAATGGATTTAAAGCACATGCTTTTCCCCAAAGAATCCTGGGAAATGTGTTTTGCTCCCAACAGAGCTGCAATTCCAAGCACCCTTAACAAACTACAGTTTCCAGGAAGAAACACCACAGGCAGAATAATTGCTGCACACAGGAAGAACAAGGATATAGTTTGAGTTCCTCACTTGTAGTTTTATAAATCATTTAATGTGTCAACACGAACAGAAGTTATTAATACTGCAGTTGTTGCATAAGGTATTATTATTATGAGCAGGATGTAATGGAAATTAATAAGATTTTGGAACACAGAAATAAAGCAAATAATCAAGCCATCAATTCTAGCACGTTGGGGGGGCACCTTATCTAAATTATATAATTCAGTATTTGAACTATTGGTATTAATAATAGTATTATAAATTGATATTGTTAGAATGAGGCTGTTATTGGATTGTAATTGAAAACTAATAAAAATTGTTATAAAAAAGCAAAACAAAAAACTACAGTTTCCAAGATTCTGTCACATGCTTGAAATGTGCGGTATGTACACATTCTTCTTTCCCGAGTGACAAGGTGCACCTCTCCACCATAATCCCTCCTCTGCCTCTTTACTAATTCCTTCCTTTCCCATGGAATAATCTCCTTCTGTTGCTTCAGCCTCTAGGCCCGGTGCTTGCATGAGGGAGGAAACGCCATCCCTACGCCATCCAACAGCATCACACCCACCCAGCCAGCCAGCTGCTAAATATTTATGCCTAGAAGCCTGTAAGGGGTGAGCGGCCGTGAGACATCCACGCTACGTTGCTACACACAAAACACGTCCCAAAGCACTTACGGTAAACGGATGCTGAAACCCTCAGGCCTCCTGACGCAGGGACTTCTGGGGAACACGTTCTCCAAACAGAAGCCGTGTGTGAACCTGAGACATAAACAGAACCAGATGGCATTGGACAGGCAAGGAACATTTGCTGCCGTTGGAAGTTAAAAGGGAAATCTGTCGATTTCAGATTCTCATTTTTCCCACTTTTACGTAAGTTCCGTTCTCCCCATTTTCGCAAAAGTTTGCGCCTTATTTTGAGGCTAGTCATCATAAAAATCCAGCACCGGCTTGGTGTGAATTTATCCTAATATACCAAACTTTGTACACGCTTTCCCCAAATACACACATTTTGCAAGGCAATTGCCCCTAAGGTAACACATCTGTGTATTGTATTTTAACTCATGTATGCCTCTTTAGACAAACTTTACCCAGCATTCTTGCATACATTGCCTCAATATCAGGGTGAGGCCTTAAGGCAACAGTAGCAAACCATTGACTCTCCAGCTGTTGCTCAGTTGTATCTCACATCAACAGGTGGCAAGTCTCGGGCCCTCAGGATATTAAGAATAATGAACAGAGTGCTTCTGAGCATGTGCTAAGCGGCCCTTCCATAAATGTAATAACACTTATTTCTACTTGGATTTAAGATGTGTGTGCATAGCTTCCAAAAGAGACTATCTCTCCCTTGTACTTTTGTCTCTGAGTATACGTCATTCTTAGTTTGTCTATCGTTTTTTTGGCTTCAGTGCCTTCCAGGTGTCCATTTCCCCTCGCTGTAAAAGTGTGGCCACCGTGATACAGCAAATTCTTTGCCGGTGAGATCTTTGGGAGTGGGGGGGGGGTTAGAAAGAGAATGTTCCTGGAGGCAGGATTGAACCCTCCAGGAAATGCCAGCGAGATGTACTGTAAGCCAAAGAGCGATTGCATCAGGAAGCCGAATTAAACGCAAAGCAAAAGATGCCCCCTTGGCAATGATATTTGCTTTGGCCTCGTGCCTCTGTCTAACAAACAAAGTCCCTGTGAATCTTCAAGCTGAGGACCGTTTCCAGCTTGGACCAGTTTGGCGGTGGTGAGCTCATGATAGGAACTCAGGGCAGAATAACCAGCCAGTTTCTCATATTGCCCAACCTCATAGAGAAGTCCCCAAGCCCACGGATCCCAGAACAGAGGCTAGATTTTCACAGCAATGACCTCCCTTGCTCAGCTCGCAGCCAACTAGGATGCTGTGGGACAACACGGCCAACGCAAATATTTGCCTAGCTAGGATGCTTGGTTTGACAGAACTTTGGAGTTTTGTACAGTGAAAACTAGGAAGAGAAACCATCAGCAATAGTGAGCGATGGGGACCACGTAGGGGCCAGAAAAATGGCATCCCCCTCTCCCCTCAGAGTCCTCCTTCGGGAGACAGGAGTCAAGCCCGTGCTACAGCAAGCCACACAGGCCGTGCCACGGATATCTGGTGCAGCACAGCACCCATTCTGTTGGCAAATGTTCCCATGAGGCAGCTGGGGTTCTGGGAGCCGCCATTTTTATTTCCCAGCATCCCCCCCCCAAAAAAGTAGCATTGCTCTGGAACACTGACAGCTTTCCCGATGGCCTGTTTTATGAAGGCCTTGTCCAAGTCTGTTTGCAGGGGGATTCGATTTGCTCGGCTTTTCACGCCACTTTGTTTTTAAGGAGGTGTTATGTGACGTGTCAGAGGAGTTCCCTTATCATGAAGGGTCAACGTTGGCAAAGACAAACTATAATGGTGCTATAACAGTTCAACCTCCATTTGCTGGTGTGTGAACAGGTATAGGCAACCCTGGCTCTCCAGATGTTTTGGAACTACGACTCCCATGATCCCTAGCTAACAGGGCCTATGCCTGGTCTGGAAGCAACCCAGAAGGAAGATGCAGAAAAAAATGGAGTGCCATAAGATGGCAATGATGTTGGACAATGACTCCACCTGCACTCTTCCTTTAAAACAGTAACATACCGCTTTAAACAGTCATGGCTCCCCCCAAGGAATTCTGGGTACTGTAGTTTGAGAGTTGTTCGGAGCCCCTTATTCCCCTCACAGATCTACAAATCTCTGAGTGGTTTAACAGTTAAATCCTGTTCCGGGAAACTCTGGCAAATAAATGGAAGTCTGGAAATGCCTGCAACACAGGGGTGTGGGTGTGTGGGTGTGTGAGAGAGAGAGAGAACCACTGTTTTAATTTCTCACAATACCCCTGAACCCAGGTGGCGCTGTGGGGACCCAGGTGGCACTGTGGGTTAAACCACAGAGCTAGGGCTTGCTGATCAGAAGGTCGGCGGTTCGAATCCCTGCAATGGGGTGAGCTCCCATGGCTCGGTCCCAGCTCCTGCCCACCTAGCAGTTCGAAAGCACAGCAAAGTGCAAGTAGATAAATAGGGACCGCTCCGGCGGGAAGGTAAACAGCGTTTCCGTGCGCTGCTCTGGTTCGCCAGAAGCAGCTTTGTCATGCTGGCCACATGACCCAGAAGCTATCTGCGGACAAACGCCGGCTCCCTTGGCCTATAGAGCGAGATGAGTGCCGCAACCCCAGAGTCGGACACGACTGGACCTGATGGCATAACTAAGCCGTTTCTGGTGAAACCAGAGCAGCACACGGGAATGCCATAATAGCTGCTATGCAAACAAATACGGATTAAATCAGGATGAGAATGCTAATTGTTGGATAATCTCCCCCAAAACAAATCGGAATGGATGCTCGTCGCCTAATCTCCATGTAAGCTTCGGGCAAGCTAATCAAGATGAATGTCCCACTAAGTGGATTCACAGGAAGGGCTCCTAGGCCATCGTGGGATGGGGCCTAATCCCCAACCTCCTTTCAGCTCACCAACCCCTCCTGCAAAGCACCTGGTCGCTCCATTTCTTCCACCCCCTGAAATCTATCATATAAAAAAACACCCAAAAAACAAACTGAAGCTGACATTCGAGCAGAAGCGTTTATTTGGCCAATATGCATCTGCTTCCTTCCTCCTGGCAAACAGTTTCATAATCCAGCCCTCGACCTTAAACAAACAGGAAGACAGGCTTGCCTGGACAAGTTTTAGTGTGAATTAGAGAGGATGCAATGATGGATCAAAAGACAGCAGGTGTGGATCACCTGGGCTTTTTTTTTTTTACTGTGCTCATAACAAATAAAGGTGTGGGTGGTGTAGGTTTGAGTTGGTCTGAAAATACTCACCACCATCCCTTAGCCTGTGTTTGCAGAGTACGGCTCATAAAAGCTAGCCTCTCTCAGAAAGGGATGGAGGAATCTGTGGTCCTCTCGATGTCGTCATTCCACGATGCCCATCAACCTGACCACTGACCACGCCAGGGGTGGGGGTTTGATGGGAGACAATTGCCTGCTTTTCCACTCTTCCCACATTCTGCTGCCTGAGGCGGGCGGGCGGGCCTTCCCCTTTGCCCAACAGTAGGGCCAAGGGCTGTGACCCAGTTTGTTGTTTAACCACTTGGGTTAATTTTAAAGATGCCAATTCCCTCACCTCTGGCCTTGCGGCCTCTTGCCCGTGTCGGAAGATCCCGGTGGCTGTCCTTAAAACGGGGTCATGAGAAACTTGCTTGCATTGGCATGAGGCGCACAAACTAAAATCCTGGGGACTTGTTAATCAATGGATAGCCTGCAGGCCATTTTAACTGGCTCAAAGGCTAATTTCTCCCTCTTGCCTCACTGTTTTGCCACCTTGGGCAAAGCGCTGTGGTGCTCATGCCCAGTTTGCATGCTTCCCACGGGGATCTCGTTGGCCACTGCGAGAACAGGATGCTGGACTCAGACAGTGGGCCATTGGCCGGATCCAGCGGGTGCTTATTTCGTTCTTCCTTTGCCAGTATTGGTGGCTGCTGGCACCTCACTCCCACCCTGTGCACCGTTTCGGAGGAAGGATATAAATTGATCAAATGAAACAAATCAATGTTTCTCTTGCATTCCCCCACCCATGGACCACATGAATATTACTGAGCGTCTGGGTGGACCACTTTTCCTGCCCGTTGCATCAATGGTAATGCGCTGTGCCGAGTGCTATATTGTTAATTGCTTCTTTTATTCATCATGCATTGCATTTTATTATCTCACAATCTGAGTTCTATGGAATACGTGGATAGAGTTCTACAAGATGAATGAATGGAGGCAGGAATGAGTTGAAGAAAGCAAGGAATATCTTTATTTTCTGCTGCAACAGAGTTCCCCCCGCCACCCTTGCAAGGAGGTGAGGGGACCCACACCAACTTTTAAGGACTTTAGAAGTTGCCCAACCCCTTAGCCAAAGACCACGCGAAATTATCATACAAATGTCACAGAAAGAGGTGGTCCGCAACAGAAACGTGAGAGTATGACTTGGCTCCTGTCGGTCAAGACACCTGACAATGCTTGCTGGTTGCCTTTTCCCGGTGAGTTTGGGCCATTCTTTTGAAATGGTGAATATCTTGACTCCAGAATACATTGTCACAGACCTGTTTCATTCATTGACAAGTCAGCTTGGATAGCTACCAATACTTGTTAAATCAGTTTCACAGAAGGGGGGACTAGGAAGAATTTCCTGCTCTGTGACCAGAGGAGTCTTGAGGCTGACTAGGGGCCAAGCACGGCTGCTGTATTGCTCTCTCCGTACTATTCCAGCTCAGATTTTATCGGTAAAAGCGGCATTTCATCAAGCAACTGGTGGATTCGTGGAGAAAACAGGGTGAAATGAAAGCATCTGCTGTAAATAGGCACATCAGGATCCCTTACTGGTATGTTACAGGTAGGTAGCCGTGTTGGTCTGATGTGGTAAAAAATAAAAATATCCTTCCAGTAGCACCTTACAGACCAACTAAGTAAGCCAGGTGGCGCTGTGGGTTAAATCACAGAGCTAGGGCTTGCTGATCAGAAGGTCGGCAGTTTGAATCCCTGCAACGGGGTGAGCTCCCGTTGCTTGGTCCCAGCTCCTGCCCACCTAGCAGTTCGAAAGCACATCAAAGTGCAAGTAGATAAATAGGGACCGCTCCGGCAGGAAGGTAAACGGCGTTTCCGTGCGCTGCTCTGGTTTGCCAGAAGCAGCTTTGTCATGCTGGCCACATGACCTGGAAGCTGTCTGCGGACAAACGCCGGCTCCCTCGGCCTATAGAGCAAGATGAGTGCCGCAACCCCAGAGTCGGACATGACTGGACCTGATGGTCAGGGGCCCCTTTACCTTTACCTTTAAGTTTGTCATAGGTATGAGCTTTCGTGTGCATGCACACTTCTTCAGATACACTGAAACAGAAGTGTAATTGGTTCCGGAGTGTAATTGGTTCTTCTGTTTCAATGTATCTGAAGAAGTGTGCATGCACATGAAAGCTCATACCTATGACAAACTTCGTTGGTCTCTAAGGTGCTACTGGAAGGATTTATTATTATTATTTTTTACCGGTATGTTGCAAAGGCCATTTGCAGAAGAGCTCCTCTTGCATTTCCTGGAGTAACATGCAGGGGGTTAGGTGTTTTGTGGGCGCATGTTTGTGCAGATGCATTTATCCACGTGCATTTGTACTTATCCACGTGCATTTGTAATGACATGTCATTAATTTTCCCATAACAAGCAGAATTCTATTTAATGCATGGATATGCCGCCTCTTCTGTTCCATTGCAAATCCACAGACACGCCACGGACCCCCTGGATGAAGCTTGGAGATCACTGGGGGCCCCTGAAATAAAAGCATTTTAACCAGGCTCCGCATGTAACCAAGGTCTGCATGTAAAAAAAGGTAAAGGTAAAGGACCCCTGGGCGGTTAAGTCCAGTTAAAGGAGACTCTGGGGTTGCGACGCTCATCTTGCTTTCAGGCCGAGGGAGCCAGCGTTTCTCCGCAGGCAGCTTTCTGGGTCATGGAGCCAGCATGACTAAACCGCTTCTGGCGCAACGGGGCACTGTGACGGAAACCAGAGCGCACGGAAACGCCATTTACCTTCCTGCCACAGTGGTACCTATTTATTTACTTGCACTGGCATGCTTTCAAACTGCTATGTTAGCAGGAGTTGGGACAAAGCAATGGGAGCTCACTCCATCACGGGGATTCGAACCACCAACCTTCTGATCGGCAAGCCCAAGAGGTTCAGTGGTTTAGACCACAGTGCCACCTGCAAGTCCTGAGGCCTGCCAATGCCACATTCCACGCTCCACGCTGCTGCTGGCCACAGGCTGGCTTCTGGTCTGATTTCCCATATTGCTCTGGAGCAGAGGGAGGGGATTATGATTGGATATGATCACTGAATGGATCGTTCCTTCCCCTCACCCTGCTGGCCAACTCTGACGTCAAGTGACAACTTGAAAAGGGATCACCTTTGAAATCAGTTTGCAAGCAGTTTCAATAGACTTCAAAGGCAAAGTCTCTTGGTGCCGATTAGACATGGGTGCAGAGCAACTTCAGTTTGAAGCCCGTTTACAAGTGGTTTGGCAGGAAACCTCTTGTGAACAGACTTCAAAGGCTGTGTCTGGAGTGACACTAAGCTGGGCACTCAAAATTATGCGAAATTTAAAGGGGGCTCCTAGCTGCCAGAGCACTGAAATTGTGGTCTCGTAAGCTGGAAAGCCTGCTCCAGAGTCCCCCCCCCCCCCGGGCTTCCGTCAAACCCGGAGGCACCCTTGGACCTTATGACCATCACATCTGCACAAGGTACTCGGGATGTTGGAGAATTCCACTGGAAACAGAAACAGGAATGGAAATTGCCACAATTTGCTCACTCGCCCACAGTTAGGAACAGAAATCACACGAGCAAATATGAGTGGCATTCACTATCCTTTTTTAAAAGCCCACAAACGTTGTCTTTTCTTTTCTTTCTTTTCCATTTTCCGTTCCCTAAAATGCATCAAAATTATGGATTACATTCATTTCAGTTGCATTGGGTAGCAAGACAGATAACGTAGGTTTGAGCAGAAGCCGAACTGCCTGGTGGGGGGAAACTCCTCGGGGAGTTTGTGCTCCAGTCACAGGGGGCGGCAAGCGAGGTGTTTTGTCTCGGGTGCCAAAACACCTCAGGGCGCCCTGACAAGGAGCAACCGTCATCTGAGTGCCTTGCGTAAGTCAGGGGTGGGGAACCTTTTTCCAGTCTGAGGGCCACCACCTCCTCTGAGCAAGCTTTCAGGGTCCACGTGCTAGTTGTGGGTGGGGCCAGAGGCAAAAGTAGGCGGAGCAATGGCCATCAATGTTACCTTCATACAGCAGGCTAGTTTCATGCACATCTCTCTCTCTTTCATGCAGGCAAAAAGGCACCATCAGAGTCAAAGGACACTTTCCAGCTGGACAACAGGCTTGCCCTCCCCCCGCAAGTCGGAGATCCCTTCATCCCTGCATCTGGTATTCTTTATGATGGAATACAGTCATACCTCGGTTTAAGTACACCTCAGTTTGAGTATTTTCAGTTTAAGTACTCCGCGGACCCGTCTGGAACAGATTAATACACTTTCCATTACTTTCAATGGGAAAGTTCGCTTCAGGTTAAGTATGCTTCAGGTTAAGTGCGGACTTCCAGAACCAATTACACTCATACTTCGGGTTAAGTACGCTTCAGGTTGAGTACTTCATGGGCCAGTCTGGAACAGATTAATCCACTTTCCATTACTTTCAATGGGAAAGTTCGCTTCAGGTTAAGTATGCTTCAGTTTAAGTACTCCACGGACCGTCTGGAATGGATTAATCCACTTTCCATTACTTTCAATGGGAAAGTTCGCTTCAGGTTAAGTACGCTTCAGGTTAAGTACAGACTTCCGGAACCAATTGTGTTTGTAAACCGAGGTACCACTGTATGTGACTCGCAACTATGGTGTTAATCTAGCTTTATTCTTCTTGGCACAGCACAGCACCCTTTAGATCAAGGGTGGGGGGGCTTGTGGCCTTCCAGATGCTGTTGGACTACAACTCCCATCATCCCTTTCACTGACTATGCCAGCTGGGGCTCATGGGAGCTGAGTCCATCAAGGTCCAAGCAGGGATACAGCTCCCCCCCCCCCCCCGTGATAGACCATTCTCTCCTCATAACTCTTCCCAGAACAAGTTGCTGCTTAAAAGAAGCTGACTTGTCATTCCATGTGGGAAAATCAGAAACAGGTGCCCAGAAGCTTCTCCAGGAGATGGCTTTAATTTTAAATAGCTTTTTTAAATGTAAAAAAAAACACCTGCCTCCCATTCCCAATACGTTTTGGCGTTCAAAGCTAGTTTGCAACCTCTGAACGCAGATGGATTCTCTTAACTCTTAAGCCAAGACAGATATGGAATATTTAGAAAAAGGCGGCAAGAATGTTCAAGCGGTAAATTTGAAATGTCTGGAGAACTGCAAATCAGGAAGCAAAAGTTAAATTTTTTAGCACCAATGACTAGGGTACAAAATCTAACTTTTGCCAGAGCAAAAAAGTTTGGACTTGAGACTTCTGTGCTTCTGCATGAATCCAAGCACATACTTAAAAACAAAAACAACACACTGTCTCTTCCGGACAGATCCTGGATATGTAAGTACTTTTTTTAAAAAAAAAAGAAAACAAAACAAAACACAAAACATGTGTGAGTTTGTGTGTGGCTTTGAACAGTTTTGAAGACACATCAGTTTCCCCCTCTCTCTCAATATTGCACTTTAAAAGCAGGAAGCAGCTGAATTTTGGAGCAGAGAGAGCAGCGGAGGCGGCGATTTCGGTCCAGAGTCCTTCCCATCGCATGGAAGATGCGAGCAGGAGCTCTTCAAAGCTCTGGGCACTTCCCAGAGTGGAGTGTTTCGCGGCCACAAGCGGCCTGCAGTTGTAACAGGCAGAAGAAGGCCACCTTTATCCAAGAGCATAACCGGTCCAGTCCAAACTCCGACAGAGAAAAAGGCAGGACTGTCAAAGCTATAGAACCAAGTCATAAATACAGCATTGGTAAGACGAGAGAGGAAAACGGAGAGGCTGTAGCAGGAGGAAGAGGAGGAAGAAGAAGAGGCGGCTCCGGTGGGGTGTTGCTCAGCCTGCGTCAGACTGGGTAGACCCAGTCACTGGCGACATGTCCATACTGCAGGGAGGGAGAGAGAAAGAAATCAATCAATCAATCAGGGAAGGTGGGAAGATATACCGTATTTTTCCGTGTATAAGTATATTTTCCCCAAAAAATTTTGATGTTTAAATAAGGGGTCGTCTTATACACGGATAGTGCATAGTGCATTTTCTTAATTTTGAGTTTCAAAAAATAGGGGGTGTCTTATACACGGGGGCAGTGGCGCTGTGGGTTAAACCACAGAGTCTAGGGCTTGCTGATCAGAAGGTCGGCGGTTCGAATCCCTGCGACGGGGTGAGCTCCTGTTGTTCGGTCCCTGCTCCTGCCAACCTAGCAGTTCGAAAGCACATCAAAGTGCAAGTAGATAAATAAGGACCGCTCCGGCGGGAAGGTAAACGGCGTTTCCGTGCGCTGCTCTGGTTCGCCAGAAGCAGCTTTGTCATGCTGGCCACAAACGCCGGCTCCCTCGGCCTATAGAGCGAAGTGAGCGCCGCAACCCCAGAGTCGGACACGACTGGATCTGATGGTCAGGGGCCCCTTTACCTTTATACACGGGGGCATGTTATACATGGAAAAATACAGCAGTCATATTCGAATATGATTATGATTATATGTTAATTGGCTGTTTTTATTGGGAAATTAATAAAAATGATTTAAAAGGAAAAAGGAAAAAACGGTAGTCAGTTAGCATGGCTGGAGAGCGCTGGCTGGAAATGCCACCTGCCCACAAATTCACAAACAATGATACGCTCAGTAATGTCAGCCCTGATTGGCAGCAGCACACCAGGAGTCTTTTCCTGGAGATGCTGGGGGTTGAATCGGGGGCCTTTTCCTGAGCTACAGCCACTTCCCTGCTTAGCTGGGGCTTACGGGGTCTAGGCTGTGCAGCTGCCTGACACTGGGATTAGGACGGGAGAGGCAGAAATGGGCCCAACCCCACAATGCAGTAAGGGAGCAAAATAAAGTCTATTTCCCCATCTCCCTCTAAATTTATGGGGTGGGGGGTGTTTGGGGGGTGGAAACAAACCACTCCCCCCACCCTACACATACCTTCAAAAATTCTGGGAAGGTCTTAAAGGTAAAGGGACCCCTGACCATTAGGTCCAGTCATGACCGACCCTGGGGTTGCAGCGCTCATCTCGCATTATTGGTCGAGGGAGCCAGCGTACAGCTTCCAGGTCATGACAAAGCCGCTTCTGGCGAACCAGAGCAGCGCACGGAAACGCCGTTTACCTTCCTGCTGTAGTGGTACCTATTTATCTACTTGCACTTTGACGTGCTTTTGAACTGCTAGGTTGGCAGGAGCTGGGACTGAGCAACGGGAGCTCACCCAGTCACGGGGATTTGAACCGCCGACCTTCCAATCGGCAAGCCCTAGGCTCTGTGGTTTGGACCACAGCACCACTCATGTCCCATCTGGGAAGTGGTTTCCCCTAGTGATGGAAAGGGCATATCGTTCCAGATCAGAAATGGTGAAATCTGCCACTGGCCCCTGCTGTTCCTGGAGTGTGTGCAGGTGTGCACAATTATCCCTTTATACTTCATTCTTCCAGGTTAAATCAACCTACAGGTGAAACTCGGAAAATTAGAATATCGTCGAAAAGTGCATTTAGTTCAGTAATGCAATTTATTATTTTGAATTTTTCTTTTAATTTTTACAAATGCTTTCTTTTGGAAATTCCACAGTAATAAAATAAATAGTTACAATAATACAAAAATAAACATCCCTATTACATTTCATTAGTTACATTCCATTTATAATTGACCCGCCTAATGACAAACCCAGCCAGATGGGTGGGGTATAAATAATACATTATTATTATTATTATTAATTACAATTACAACAAATAAAGGCTTGACATATCTTGCTTTGCATGTCATGCATCTATCTCATATATTGGTTTCACTTTTTAAGTTGCATTACTGAAATAAATGCACTTTTCGACGATATTCTAATTTTCCAAGTTTCACCTGTATTAAATTCCTCTTGCACATTGGAGACCAAACCCAGGTTACTCCACAAGGTCGCTGCGCCCCCTGGTGGCCAAACAGGGAACCACAGGCAGAATAAGCACCCAGTGCTCTGCCCTTTGCCCACAAACTGTTTTCTTCAAATGAAAAACAACTTGTTCCCCCTGCCCCCCCCCTTGCTGGGCTATACCTGAATATCTGTCAGCTCCTTCAGAAACCGTTTTGCAATCTCAGGTCCGTTTTCCATAGTGGGGATATGGTAATTCTGATATGAGAGAGGAGGAGAAATTTATCACGAAACACGAACCACATTTCGGATGGTTCAGAAAAGGCCAGTGTTGGGTCCATGTCCTAACTCTCACCTTGCCCTGGTAGAAGATTTTATTCACGGGACAAACGACACAGGCCGTCCCTGCGCCAAACATTTCCTTGACTCTGTTTTCTTCCAGGGCTTTGATCAGCTCGGCCATTGTGAAAACCTTTTCAGAAACTTTGAATTCCCCCTGGGTGGAAAGAGATTCAGGATTAAAAACAAAAAAACAAACATTGCCAGCTATTTTAAAAGCAACAACATTAAACCTCTCAAGTTCAGTATGGAAGGAGTAGCAACGCAATTGTCATCGAGGAAAGAGGCTATATAGCTTAGTTGGTAGGACATTTGCTTGGCATGCAGAAGTTTCCAGGTTCAATCCCTGGCATCTTCAGGAAGTGCCAGGAGCCATGTTCAGAACTCCCATTGTCCTGGGTGCATTTCGCAACCGGGGATTTCATTAGCACGAGCAGTTTCTGAACTCTTGGGTGCAGTACTGCGCCTAAGATTTCAGATTATAACAGGCATCCCCAAACTGTGGCCCTCCAGATATTTTGGCCTACAACTCCCATGATCCCTAGCTAAGAGGACCAGTAGTCAGGGATGATGGGAATTGTAGTCCAAAACATCTGGAGGGCTGAAGTTTGGGGGTGCCTGGATTAAAACTACAAAATTCCAGCTTGCAAATCCGCCACCCAACTTCATATCCATTCCAGCACTATCAAAAGTCTCCTGTTTTCTCCACACTCACCCATTTGCGTGCTAGATCCAAGAGGCTTTGCCGTATCACACCGGGCAAGATGATTCCATTCAGAGGAGGGGTGACCAGCTCCAGATCTGGAAGGGGACGATGCAGTGACAGACATGCAGAAAACATACACACACAGAGAGAGCAAAACTCCCTACAATTTTGCTTCTTGTTTTTTTGTTAAGATCAAATTTTCTCATCCTCATAAATCCAAAGATAACATACTTTAAACTGTGTGGGCAACACATGTTGAATTGCCAGAAGCCGAAGAGGTGGATGAATTCAAAAAGCCATAGAAGGTAAGGGTTTTTCGATAACCATGTAGAGGAACGTGTGTGTCCTTTGCTTTTAAATGGCGCAGGTTCGACACTTACCAGGGTGCTAGGAATGTGAGCCAAAACACCTAGACACTTCACAAACCACAAACAAGATCAAAAGAGGAACAAAATCTGAGGGGGACAGGGCGGAATTATCTTCCCTGATTGTACTTAATAAGGAAAAGGTTCAAAAAAGAGAATCTTGCATACATTTATTATTTCCATAAATATGATGAGATAATAGCTAACACAAATTGTTTTACCTTTACATATGCTTTAAATCAGGCATCCCCAAACTTCGGCCCTCCAGATGTTTTGGACTACAATTCCCATCATTCCTGACCACTGGTCCTGTTAGCTAGGGATCATGGGAGTTGTAGGCCAAAACATCTGGAGGGCCGCAGTTTGGGGGTGCCTGCTTTAAATTTTCTTCCAACGTGTCATAATGCAATGGCAGCATAACAGTGGACTCATCTTTTTTATAATTTTGGGAGAATTTTAAGTCAGTTTGCAATAGTTTAAAAGTCCAATTCTTTCTTTCTTTCTTTCTTTCTTTCTTTCTTTCTTTCTCTCCCTTTTTAAAAAAGCTAGAACTGCTACCTGATTAAAGAAACCCTACTTGACTGAACATAAGAGTTTTAGCTGATTAATCAGATTTCATCAGCATAAATCTGCATTTGAAAAATACAAAAAAATACATCTAAAGGGAAAATAAATATACCATATATTTTGGTGTATAAGACGACTGGGTGTATAAGACGACCCCCAACTCTTCCATTTAAAATATAGAGTTTGGGATATACTCGCCGTATAAGAAACACGACCTGGGCGTATAAGACGACCCCCGACTTTTGAGAAGATTTCCCTGGGTTAAAAAGTAGTCTTATACGCAGGAATATACAGTACTTTGCTTCTGAATTAAGCATTCATATGTCCCCGGAGGCACCTGCTTTAGGAGAGGTATTCCCTTTTCCTTCACATACAGGGTGTCATTCAGCTGTTTTTAGAAAAAAAAATTGGTGGCTTATGCTCATCAGAAGTCGTACAGCAGAAAGTAAGAGGAGGTGGAGCCAAAGGCAATGAGAGGCGGAGCCAGAGCCAATGAGAGGCGGAGCCAAGTAAGGCTTGTTCTGTTCCCGCCTCCTTCCTCCCTGCTGAGTTCTACAAGGACAAGGCTGGTGCAAAGGAGCAGGAAGCTGGCAGGCCCTGCCACCCCCTGGACTGGCAATGGAGTCGGTGCAGCAATGCCCCACGTGCCCTAATAGACCAGCCGCTGCTGCATTTATTTAATTTTATTCAAGTTATTTGCCTCCGCTCTTTGAGGCAGTATGCCCATTGCTAGAATTGCAGCTCCCAACAACTCAGGGATCCAGTTCCTCACCTCCCTGCTGGTCTTTCCAAAGCACAAAGATGTTCATAGTCCCGACTTCTGTGATCTGGTGGTCGTCCCCGTAGAGCCAGAGAACCTGCTGGCAACCCTCTTTGGCGGCCTCACTCTGCACGTAAATGGTAGGGCCGTAGTTGCTAAGGGCAACACAAGAGCAAGGCAGGATTCCGCCGTCAGATTTTTTTTTTTTTTAAGCATCTGCAGGTAGCAGAGAGTGCCGAGTCGACCCACTCTTTGAAGGTGTGGGGAAGGGAGGCCACAGCTGTCAGAGAGAACCCCATTACACTCATTTACGTGAGTCATTTCATACTGCCGTTCAGGGCAAAGTACCCGCCGAGGGCGGTTTGCAAAGCAATGGAAGATAAAAATGCAAATCGCAACAACACGCAAAAATAATTTCGCTCGACGCCAGCGATAAAAAGAGCACCAGCTGTTCAAATATCAGCTTAAGAGAGTGCGGACCAGCAGGTAAGACAGACCCAGGTGAAGTTTAGGGCCGGGCAATATCAGCTTTCCAACATCGCGGTGTATCGCCAGCCAAACACGGGCCTCTGCCCGTGAGACACCGGGTGAAGCTGTCCCAGCTCTCACCTCAAGAGCCGAGGAGATTTCACCCAGGCGCTCGCAGGCTAGGACAATGCCGCTTGTTTGCGCCGCTCAGCTGGGGATCGGGAACACGCCCCCTCCCCGTGGCAGGAGCATCAGGGCTCCTATAAGTGCTCGCTGTGGGGAGCAGCAGCCGTGCTCCCCTCAGCCGAGCAGTTTCACAGTGCCCCCCCCACTACCGGTTTACGGGAGTCAGTGCCCGGCTGGGGGCTCCTTTAACTGCTCGACTGAGGCACGGGCAGCAGTTCAGATACCGTGGGAAGAACAAGGTGTATCGGCACCTCGCCAATAAAAGCTTGTTTCTCTCTGTGTGTCGAATGAGGGGGGAGTGGGATGGCGGTTTCACCAGAGATATATCGCTGAGTGAAGCCGACATGGCGGACTGCTCCTCATACCGGTCCTGGGCGGCGATATATCACCCAGGCCTAGTGAAGTCCTTGGCATTTCCAGTTAAATTATTTCAAAACACCTAGGAGATAAGCCCCCTTTTCTCTCTCTTCCATTGGCTCCCAGTACGTTTCCGAGCACAGTTCAAAGTGTTGGTGCTGACCTTTAAAGCCCTAAATGGCCTCGGTCCAGTATACCTGAAGGAGCGTCTCCACCCCCATCGTTCTGCCCGGACACTGAGGTCCAGTACCGAGGGCCTTCTGGCAGTTCCCTCATTGCGAGAAGCCAAGTTGCAGGGAACCAGGCAGAGGGCCTTCTCGGTGGTGGCGCCCGCCCTGTGGAACGCCCTCCCATCAGATGTCAAAGAGAAAAACAACTACCAGATTTTTAGAAGACATCTGAAGGCAGCCCTGTTTAGAGAGGCTTTTAATCTTTAATCGATTATTTGATTCTTCTGTTGGAAGCCGCCCAGAGTGGCTGGGGAAACATGCAGTGCAATGCGGATGTTCCTGGAATACAACTCCCATCTCTCCCAACCATTAGCCATGCTGGCTGGGGCTGATGGGAGTTGCAGTCCGTCAAGACCCGGAGGCCACCACATTGGTTGCCCCTGGATTCAGCAGCGTTCGGCTGGAGACCACCCCGCCGCCGTACCTGTTGAAACAGAAGCCGTACTCACCCGCCCAGCTTGCAGTCCCCCACACCGCCCATCCAGGCACGGACAAAGCGAGGATCGGCCAATAGGGAAACGGGGCTGAAGCTGCCGGTGGCGAAATAGGCTCCCACGGGGCCCAGGATCACGTAGAGCAAGGCGTGCCGGGACTTGGTGACCCCCAAGGAGGGCTGCGGAGAGGGAGAGAGAGGGAGAGAGGTGTGAAAGGTGCTGGCCGGGATGGGCAGAGTGGGAAGCAGGGCAGCTCTGCAGGGGGTGGCACCAGAGCCAACAAGAGCCAATGGCAGGGGGAGCCGGCTCATTCTGGTTCTGTCCCCATCCTCTTCCCGCTGCTCCTCACTCAAGGGTGACCCTGAGAGGAAGGATGCCAAGAGGCTGGGCTGCTTGTAAGATGGCGGACTGAGGATGGTGGGCCCCCAAGGGACCAGACTCCCCTGACCGGCAGTCAAGCAATACCCTCCATGGGCTCTGCTGCGACAGGCCAGCTCCATCAAGCTTCCCTCCTGTTCCCTCGACAGTCACCATTCCATCAGGCTGCCTCCGCGGGAGAAACAGGAAACAGGGCACATTCCATCAGGTTTGATGGCCCTGCTCCATCAGGTACCTCCTGCCCCAAACCACGCCACCTGGCCAATCTAAGAACCAATGTTCAGAAACTGGGGGGTGTCCGAGTTTTGATTTCCCCCTCCCCCTTTTCCCTGGGGTGCTGTGGCCTCCCCCCCTTTTTTTTTGCCTGTTGGGAGAAACTGCCTTGTTTTGACTGCCTGTAAGCCGCCGAGGGAGCCTTTCTAGCAGAAGAGAGGGATACACCCCCTCTCTCAATAAATAAAATACAGTCATACCTTGGAAGTCGAACAGCCTAGTTCTCGGACGTTTTGACTCCCAAACGATCAAACCCCGGAAGTGAGTGTTTCGGTTTTCGAAGATTCCTTTGGAAGCTGAACGTCCGGCAGGGCTTCCAATTGGCTGCAGGAGCTTCCTGCAGCCAATTGGAAGCCGCGCTTTGGTTTTCGAACGTTTTGGAAGTTGAATGGGCTTCCGGAACAGATTCTGTTTGACGTCCGAGGTACGGCTGTATACTTTAAAGAGGAGGAGCGGGGAAGCGGGCCCGGGAAACACACCTCAGTGCCGATGAAGGTGGGGCGGATGTAGAGGCTGGTGGCGTCGGCGTGGGGGACCCAGTCTTGGTCCAGGTGGATCAGCCGCCGGATGCATTCGAGAAACTCAGACGTGTCGAAGGGCTGTTGTGCAGAAGGGAGGGGTGGGGAAAGAGCAAGCAAGGTCAGTGATGCCATCTCCCCTTCTGGCTCCCAAGAGTCTCAAAGCGAGCCTCTTTCCCCACTCCCACAGGAAGATGCTTTAGGGCTGCAGCCCAAGAGCAGAGCATCTTGCCCTGGATGCAGAAATTCCTGAGTTCGATTCCCAGGTAATAACCCTGGAGGGCCACTTCTTCGAACGCGCTCGCACCCTGTGCGGAGAAAGGGACTGCATCGCCGTTTGTGCCGAGGAGAAAAAATGGGAAGGGGCGAGCCGAATGCAAGAAGTTCAAGCTTTGCCCTGGGGCAGTTGGGTCAATGTAGATGCCAGGCTCAGCAATCTGTGCATCCCTTTGAGAAGGTGGCAAGGCAGCCCTGCTGTGTTCAGGGAGCCTCCTGCGTGATCCGAGGATGAGCGGGGTGTGTGCGGCTGGGCCTTAGGCCCCAAACCCTGCAGCACCACTTGTTGGGGGTGGGGGGCATACCCGAAGACAGCTTAAGACGCAGCAACCCACAGTTCCTGCAGGAGAGGGAGGCAAGGGGCTGCTTCACCGGGCATACCCACCGGCAGTGAAGCACGGATCGCGGAACGTAGCATGCGGTTCATGTTCATCATGGGACGGAAAAGTTGGATGCGATTGTCTGGGCCCCGGAAAGCCTTCATCCCCTCAAAGAGCTACACAGCAGAGAGAGAGAGAGAGAGAAAAGAGTTATATGGAAGAAACGAGCTGTTTAGAGACTTTACAGGTGAAACTCGGAAAATTAGAATATCGTTGAAAAGTGCATTTATTTCAGTAATGCAACTTACTGTATTCTTTTTTCTTTTCCTTTTAATTTTTACAAATGCTTTCTTTTGGAAATTCCACAGTAATAAAACAAATAGTTGCGATAATACAAAAATAAACATCGCTGTTACATTTCATTACTTACATTCCATTTATAACCGACCCGCCTGACGACAAATAATCACAATTACAACAAATAAAGGCTTGACATATCTTGCTTTGCATGTCATGCATCTATCTCATATACTGGTTTCACCTTTTAAGTTGCGTTACTGAAATAAATGCACTTTTTGACGATATTGTAATTTTCCGAGTTTCACCTGTACCTAGTGAAACTGACAGCAGAGACTCTTTTTATAGAGGAAGCCATTACCTCCACTGAGTAGTGCAGAGCGGAAGAGGCGGGATGCAGCGAGAGATTCTGGAAAGGTTTGATGTGTGGCTTCCCCCAGCCTTTCTCCTGGCTCCATTCTATCGTGAGCATGTGGTCGGTGAAATACTTGCCAAAGACCAGGTCCTTGGGGTCCGGTTTGGACTTTGGGTGCTTGTTCAATTCAACCTGGAGGTCCGAGGCCTGATTTAAAAACAAAAGAAGAAGCAGGGACCATTCAACTCCATGTTCATCACTCAGGCCTCCATGAGGACTAGGAATTTGCCTTTCAATATCAAACTAAAAGGTAGGATCTCCCTGCATCTTCCTAGCACAGATTTCCCCCCCCCCCCCCCGGATTAGGAGCTCTCAAGTCCGCAAATATCCTCACCTTGAACGTGGTGCTCAAAAATCTCTGGGGACCGAGAAGAGAAATTAGCACGTCACTGGTCCTCCCTCTCAAAACCTAGAAGGCAAGATGGAAAAGGGCTAAGAACTGGCGTTAAAGCCTGTCCCTATCATAGTATTATTTAACGCATAGAATTGTCTAAGCGCCATGCATATATTAAAAGAGGAGACAGCCCCTGCCTGCAGGTTCCACTGACCTGTAGTAACAGGCACGATACAAAAGGAAAAGGGAATGAGGAGGGAAGAGGAAAGCAATCCCTGGGGCAGCTGGTCCTTCTCTGGCTAATGGATGGGGCCAAGATAGTCAAGGAGGTGGCAGTGGGTGCAGCTCCCCAGTGGCCAGCAGTGCCCTGCCTGGTGGCAGATTATCCTTTGGTTCTGCCGCCCCAGATCATGGTTATAGATCCTGCTACTAAAAAAACCCCACAATCAAGTCTGGTATCAGGAACAGAATCAACACAGGGCCTCTGCAATGCCAGGACGATCCAGGTAGCATTCCCTGTCCTCCTCCTTGGTCTTCCGCCTCTGCCTAGTAGGCCAAAGCTCCCAGCACTGTTCTCTGAGGCAAGAGAGCAGGACTGAGCTACTGGGTCTCACACATCCCATATTCTGGAGGACAAGTCTCCCCTCTGCCCTAACTCTTACCCTGCCCCTGGCTCAGCGGCTGCAGCAGGAACATGGCTAGTGAATGTTAATTCAGAGGTATTTGTTCCTGAGACACACAGTGTCCATTGTCCATGCTGCCTGGGACTGATAGGAGTTGGAGCCTGACAACATCCAGGGGGACTTATGGGTTTCCACCCCACCCTGGCTCCAAACCCTAATCAAAAAGACAATCAGGAAGCAGGGCTGGGAAAAGCCTCAGTCTATTGGGATCTTCAGAGGGCTGCTGCCAATCAAAGTACAGTAGCCAATGCCGGGCTAGGGCGGACCCATGATCAGGCTCCCTAATGCTCTCATAGGAGAGTGTGTGTCTCTTGTTAGGAAGAGGAAAGCCCAGAGCAGGGACTCATTCAGAGACACCACAAGCACCCTCCTGCGGGGCGGGTCATATACTGCTGGGTCTTTTGCCTCAGGATTAAAAAGAACAAACAAGCAAGCAAGCCAGCCTCAGGCCAGGACGTGCTGCTAACCCAACTTCTCTAATCACTCATTCCCCATGAGCAAACAGATTCAGTTAATGTGTAATCTGCAAACACCATGGGAGCCATGAAGCAGGGGCCTTCAGGGAACTAAGCGGGTGACATCCCTCTGTGTGTGTGTGTGTGTGTGTGTGTGTGTGTGTGTGTGTGTGTATGTGTGTGATGCCTGCTTTCTGCTGCTGCTGCTGCTACATTGCCAACCAGTGCCACGGCTTTCAAAAGAGCTGCCTTCATTGCCAGGCCCGGGAAGAGGAGCACAAAAGGCTGGTGATCCCAGCGTGGGAACACTGCAATTTCCATTTGTGAGGCAGCCATTCCCCAATCAGAGGTGGGAACAAGTCTCCCACTCCTTCCCCTCCTTTCTATCTTTTTTTTTGGGGGGGGGGGAGAGGAATTCCCAGAGTTGAACTTCAGCCCCTGTTGCATCACAGGAGTCCAGGGTGGAAAGGAGCAGGAACAAAGAGCGGTGGAGATCTCTGGTACGGCGAGATTCTTTTAGAATACTATTTTCTTTCAAAGCACAGAGAAAGCACAGCTCTTCTTGGCGAAGAAAAGCGGGAAGATTTAACAAGGTAAGCTTGCATGAATATGGGCGCTATGGTGGTTTCGATCCTCTCCTCCCGTCCTCTACCCTTAACTGGGATGCATGCAATTCACTGGGAAGTGGTGGACAGGGAGATAGTGGATCCCATGGGCTGGAAAAGGGATCAGGGAAACCCTTTCCTAGTGAGCCAGCTTCTGTAAGAGTATGCAAGGTTGGAAGCCACAGAGTTCTCGATCAGGCCTGAAGGTATGGGCTGCTTGCAATGAGTTATGATGATGTTTAATGGAGGGACAGCTTTCAGAAGGATGGCAGGAGACTCTGTTTTCCTCCCCAACTCAGGGAAAGGAAAGGAAAGACCCCACACTTAAGAGTGATTTGAGCTCCTGGGGGGAAAGTGCTTTAGAAGAACCTGGATGAATATTAAAATGCATTTGTATCTTGGCCTTCCTTTTATTAGCTTAGTATGGCAGATGTGGAGTAGCCCATTAGCCACATGAGGCTAGGCAGGGAAAGAGAGAGAGAGAGAGAGAGAGAGAGAGAGAGAGAGAGAGAGAGAGAGAGAGAGAGAGAGAGAGAGAGAGAGAGAGAGAGAGAGAGAGAGAACAGCTGGTCAAAGTTTACTTAACAAGCTTCATGGCCAAGGGGGGATCTGAACTCTGGATCTCCCTGGCCAAAGTCTAACACTCTAACTCTTACACGGCGCTGGCTCCAGCTGGATAGAAATTTCACATGCAAGCACTTCCAGCAAGAGAGCCTAGAAGCCTATGCATTGACAAAACCTAGCGATTGCAGCATTAAAAGCTGGGGTAGATTTTAGAAGCATCAAGGAGAACGGCTTCGTTTTGGGGACAGAAAGGTTAAAGGCCGAGGCAACCAGGCCAGTGAGCAGGAGGCTTCAGGCTTGTGAACAGGTTTGCTTCTGTTCTCTCTGCTGGAATCCACAGTTTCGCCAACCAGAGCCAGACAACATAATGGCAGCTCAGGGGTCAGGCCAAATGCAAAATATTGGGCAGAGCCTATTACTTGTGAGCCAGCCTCGGTGTAACTTGCCTCCATCAAGATGTTTTGGACCACAACTCCCATCATCCCCGGGCAGCATGATGGGAGTTACAGTTAGGGTTGCCAGACTCAATAGAGGACAGGACTTCTGTGCCTTTAATTGCCCTGCTCTCTTTTGAGTCTGGAAACCTTAAAGAGAAACCAGCAGACCCTTTGCTTGGAAATTAAACAAAGGTTTCCAGACTCAAAAGAGAGCAGGGCAATTAAAGGCACAGAAGTCCTGTCCTCTATTGAGTCTGGCAACCCTAGTTACAGTCCAAAACATCTTGAGGGGGCAGGTTGGACCAAGGCTGCCAAGTGCCATAGAGTGGTTCTGAAGAAGGGTTCTTGGATCAGTGTGGGAAGCTGGTCAGGTTCTTTCTCCATCCACTCCAACGCTGCGTATTCCTACTGGTGGTGGCTCCCATGGGTGTCAGACACAGAGGTATTCCCCCCCCTGCCTTCTTCCCACCCCCCATGGGGCCCAGTTTAATTGGCAATGCCAGGAATTGAACCTGGGCCCTTTCACAATGTGCTCTACCACTGAGCAATTCGTCATTTCCCCAACTCATTTCACCAGGGCCCAAAGATGGGGTTGGGGTTTAAAACCGGTAACTGCAGAATGGCCTGGAATAGTTAGTGGAAGAAGAATGGGGTTTTAGTGGGCCTGGGCTCTAATATTTCATACTTAGGATAAGCAAGGACTCCACATAGGATGGGAGGCGGCTCAAAGCAATACAAACTATTTCTTTCCAGTTTTCCTTCTGCTGGGAAGACATTTCACTGTTATGGGTGATGACAGGGAGTCTTGTGGACTGAATATCTGCCTCCCCATGACAGAGCTGCTGTGTATTTTTCAGTTGTGTGCCTGGCAGAAATTCAACAGGTCCTCAGGCACAAAAATGCAATGCTGCGAGAGAAATGCCTACTGAATTTCTGCCTGCAAGAATTTCATTCTATTTCAAAGGTGCACAGACTCAGAAAAAGAAAAGGCAGTGACTGTGAGCGCAGGGTCCTCTGGATGTTAAGCATCAACAGGCTTCCAGAAATGTGTAGTTAGCAGATTTTGCAATCTGGGAAAAGATTGTTTAAATGAATGCAGAAAACAATTCCAACAGCAGGGGGCAGCAAAAGGCAAAGAACCTTGGAAAATCTTTACAGCATACTGTATACATATGCCATTTACATTGATGACCTGAAATGACCAGCTCTCTGTTTACAGACACTTCCCTTGTCTGGAAGGGAATCCAGTTCACTGGTGATCAGGTAAATGGCTATTTAGAACGGTCCATAAAGTGTTTCAGCCTTTAGCTGGTATACTTCTTAGGCTGTGTGACACTATCCCAAAAGAATTCAAATTTTGCACATCCAAAAATCAGTAATTAGTCTCATTAATGCAGATGAAATATATTTGCATGCGTCTCCTACATCATTCTGTTTTCCCAAGACCAGTTTTTAAATTTTGAAATCTTGAGATTGGGCTAAATTGTTTTGTTTTGCTTTGCTTTTTCATAAGGGCAAATACATAGAGCTAAGGAAAAATGCATTTTTCTCCAAAACCACAAGGACTAGAAAGCTGTGCAAATTTGAATGGAACACAGGATTCTTAATCCCTCGCATTCCAATCCAGATAAGATTCCACCCTTGAGCCAGAAACCTGCTAAGGTTGGAATCCATATAACAGCCCTGGAAGTGACTGAACCAGTTTCTTTCTTCTAAATGGATGCCTGGGATCAAAGCCAATGCAGGCCCAGAGACTTCCCCTTTCCTTGGAGCAGGCAAGGCCAACTCTCTAGAGACTGCTCCCAGTATAGTAAAACTGGCAGTGATCTACACATTGTCATTGCCCATAGCTGTTGAGCTTTTTTTACAGGGGAGGGTCCAGAAAAGTTGAGCTGTTTTTGGAAATGATTGCACGAAATCGCTCACCCAACAATATGCAGCCCTCCGGGAAATAAAAGTGGAGGCATAGCTCTGGGGGCAGGGCGAGTCGCGATTGCTCAGGAGAAACCGAGCTATCACTTTATTTACTCCCGCGATCGACCAGGAACACACCAGCGATCGACCTGGAACACACCAGCGATCGATCCTGTTCCCACAGTTCCTCTTGGAACCCTGCAAGCAGGAACAGCCCATGCTCACCACTTGCGACGCCCAGAACATATCCATTATGGCTAGTGGTCATTGCTGGCCTTAGTTGTTGTTGGCATCTGTCTGCCTCAAGAGACAGTCCAAAGGAAAGCAGCCCAATATGTTTGGCTGCAGGAGTTGCCAGAAGGCCTGCAAGGTGCTGTCCAACCGCCTTAGGGACTCCAATCCAGATTTGTGTAATAATAATAATAATTTGTTATTTATACCCCGCCCATCTGGCTCGGTTTCCCCAGCCACTCTGGGCGGCTTCCAACAGAAAATTAAAATACAATAATCTATTAAACATTAAAAGCTTCCCTAAACAGGGCTGCCTTCAGATGTCTTCTAAAAGGCTGGTAGTTTTCTCCCTCTTTGACATCTGGTGGGAGGGCGTTCCACAGCGTTTACTCCTTAGCCTTTTCTTCTCCCACAGATATCTCACAAGGTTTAGGATCAGAGTTTTCCTTCTCCTGGATGGGCTACCTTGCCAGGTTGATGAGCCCTCGCTTCCCTCTAAAGCACATGCAGAAATCGCCTTCTTGACCGCTGGACTCACTATGGGTCTTGTTGTCGAATCTGTCTAATGCTCTTTTTAAGCCATCCAAGTGGGCGGTCATTGCTACCTCTTGTGGAAGCACATTCCATTGTTTAACTATGCCCTGTGTGAAGGGCTTATTTCCTTTGTGTGCCCCAATTCTTCCAGCATTCAACTTTCACAAGCATTACAATCCTGTGTGGGTAGCTTGTGGGCCCAGGGAACCTGAGCTGAAACTCTACCTCAGTCACAGAGACACTTCACTAGCTCTTGGCCTCAGTTTGCCATCTGTAAAATGGTCTCCCAGCCCGTTTATCATGCTCTGCACCAGTTCCCTTAAGCACAGCATCTGCTTTGCCTTCAGCTTCCAGCCTCCTTGCTTCCCTTTGCTTTACGTGACAGAGGAGGCAGGCCCTAAACAAATGAAGGCAAAACAGGGAATTCAGTTGATATGGCAGCTAAATGTACAAAATCAGCAGAGGGGGGAAGAGAAGGGCTGCCGGGAGAAATCAGATACTCCAGGACACACTGCTGAAGCCCTCAAGAGCCACGTGGCAGAGAGCAAGCTAGCTTGACAGCAGACATGAAAGTCTAGCCTCCGAGCATTAAGTCAACCTCTAATTAAGGGGATTAGGAGGCAAATGAGGGATTGTGAGAGATTAATAACAACCACAAGAGGGAGCGTTTTAATGCTCTCCCGTGAAATAGAGAAGCCAGCATCAGTCCGCAGAAGCAATAGCCACAAAACTGAACAAGAAGGGCAGGATGCTCAAAGCTATTGCAGTATTTCAAGCGGAGGCTCTTTCTGCGGTGGGTCTCTGCTCTGCCAGTCCAGATTCCCCATACCACTTGGCCCTCAGTTTTGACCTTTCATCCACCCGCTGTCTCCAGCTGGGGCATCTCTGCCTAATAAGGGCAAATCTCCTAATGTGCCCTTACCCAGATTTACAGACCTACATAGATGTGCCCAAAGGCCAAGTGTGGTAGTTTAGATGCCCTCAGTGGCACGAGTTATTCCAGAGGAGGAAGGGAGATAATCCACCAGGGGTAGCTAGTGGGGTGGTGCCCTCCAGCTGCTGCTGAAGTCCAGCTCCCATAAACTCTGCGGGCAATACTGGTTGGGAATGATGGGAATTGTAGTGCAACATCTGGCGGGTACCACGTTGGATATCTCAGCACTACACCAACATCCCTGAACCAGCATCTTTGTCTCAGATCTTCCCTGCCCCACTGACATTGGACAGATGCCCACACTACATTGTTTGATATGCATGGTGAAAAGCAAGCCTACTTATATTTGTTTTTAAAGTTTTGTCTTTGTTTTATGATTATGATATATTTGGGTTGTTGTTTTTAATGGTGGGTTTCGATTTAGGCAAATCTGGCAAATCTACTATTTATATGTAGGCTGCTTAGAGACTTTTGATCAAGTGGATTATAACTTTTCGGAATGCAAAAAGTAACTTTTGGGTGCAGTGCCCAGGTGGCTTTTTCTGCAGGCCTGGCCCAGATCACTAAACAATCTAATTTAAAAACAGCCACCTTAAACACACACAAGGCGGCAGCAGGTGGTAATCTGATACAACCACTTCCAAGCTTTTCCGTCCCGGAGATTCACATCAGATGTGGGTATGAGATCTATTATGAGAATCATCAGCGCAGTGTAGCGATTAGAGCAGGCATCCCCAAACTCCGGCCCTCCAGATGTTTTGGACTACAATTCCCATCTTCCCCGACCACTGGTCCTGTTAGCTAGGGATCATGGGAGTTGTAGGCCAAAACATCTGGAGGGCCGCAGTTTGGGGGTGCCTGGATTAGAGTGTTAGACAAAGACGGGGGAGGCCTGTGTTCAAACCCCCAATTTGGCCATGGAAGTCATTGGGTAGCTTTGGACTAGTGGTTGTATCTCATCCTAACCTAAAGCCTCGCTGGGCTGCTGTAAGAATAAAGTGGGGAGGACCTTAAACAGACAGTGACTGGACCTGTGGAAATAGAAATATCACATGCACATAAGGAAAACCCTGCGCCAACATCTTGTTCTCACAGTGGCCAAATAGATGCCCCTGCAAAGCCCACAAGCTAGACCTGAGAGCAAGAGCACTCCCTGCCCGCTTGTGGTTCTCGGCAGCTAGTATTCAGAGGCAGTGGAAGCAGAACATCGGCGTGGTGGCTAGTAGCGATGATAGCCTTATTCCCCATTGTAGTGAACCTCCCACCAAATCACAGCCACTCTACCTTCTGGTAGCCAGGACACATCTAAGCGGGAATGTTTTCTCACCAACTAATTGTTCCCCACTCATTCCTAACTAAACGTTCTGCAGAACTCCTCAGCTACTGGGATCGGAATAAAGAATACCAATGAAGCAAACATATGGAACTGAGGATATATAAACTAAATAAGATGTGATTTAATGTGCAGTTGCTTCCTTTAATCCAGGGCAATACGGGACCTGTTTTTGATTTATAATATATATATATAATATCATATATGTTTGCACACCTTTGTCTCTCTCTATAATTTTCCTCAAGGCTTCTCTCATCTCTCCTCTTCTTCTTCTTCTCTTAGGAAAGCATAAACAAAACAAAACAAAACAAGAAAACAGTGGCAGTGGTTGCCCACCCATCAGGTTTTTAAAAAACCTAGTCTTATACATGGAAAAGTACGGTATATACCTAGGTATTACCAAAATGTATACCTACTGTTTAACTAAAGGACTTTTGATTTTGTGGGCTCATTTTGTGCGCAAGCGGTGGTGCTTGTCATTCACAATGGCGGCGCTTGTCAGACTTGGGGGCGCTGGGCAGATCTTTGCACCCCGGCGGCGCATATGCTAAAGACTCCCCTGGCACCTGGCATCCTTGGGCAGCTGCTAGAACCCTAGTGCCCTAGCAGGGCACACTTGCCTGCCCAATCCCCACCCCTATATATGAATGACTCACCACTTTCGACTGTGACAGGCAGCTGTATCTAACCACCCTTTGCATTTCCCACAGTACCCCCTGAATTAGCATCATTTATAAAGGGGGGGATAGATACATCCACTCATCTCTGCTAGGATGCAGTGTCATGAAAGCCAAGAAAGCCTCACCCGCTGACAGGAGGAGGGTCTCAGCAGGGAACATCTTGTCCGCCGCTACTGCAACCTGCAGCCAGCAATGCCAATCTATTGGGAATTCTTTAAATTGAATTTAGTTTTCCTGGGTGCAGAATACACACACCTCTGTTAATGAGTGAGAAACAACTGAGTTGGATCTCAAAATAACAAGAAAGGACACTTCCCTGCTCTTGGCATGACAGCAGGGGACTGAATAGAGAAACTTGGGAGTAGTCGCGACCATAATTCTTGGCCTCTGCAGAATTTTCAGTGCCTTGGCAACTGTTCCTCTTTTCATTGCCGACAAGCAATATAACACTTTGAAATCACTCTCTCTCTCTCCTCCAGTAGAAACCCAATCCAGGCCTCTGAACACAATCAGCTCTATTTATCAGGAAGTTGCAGCTCTCTTGCAAGATGCATGTCAGAAAGTCAGGGGTGGAGCAGTAGAAAAAAAGAAGCGGAAGGGAGAACACAGAGTTCCAGGTAGGTGAGAATATCATGCCAACTTAAATAAAGGAAGCAGGAGGTATACTGCCATGGGACTGTGGCTGCAAAGGGAGGGGCAGCCCCTAGATCTGTATAACAGGTCAGGACAAGACACTGACAAAATGGGATTGCTCCAGGTGTTGATATTTCCAGGCAGAGTTTACAAGGAACGGATAGAGAATCCACAATTTCCTCATAACCAACATGAACTTTCATAACCCCACTGCCAAACCCACGTTTTAGTGTCTATTAAGTTAGCATCAGAAACACATTTGCATCAGAAATGCATAAACTGAATGTTAGCAGTTGTTTTTAAAGTTCATAGGGTTTTATCTGTGTAGTGAACACTCTCCTTAAATTGCTTATTCCGTTTAAGCACATTGCCATTCTTAAAAATCACAGGGAAGTTACAGCTGCTGAGGAACATACTGTACAAACCAATCACTGAAGCAGGATAAAGTTGTTCTTGGAAAAAATCTACCCTAAGCCTGGAGGAATTTTGAGCGGGATAAGCTGCATGGGTCAAATTGATGCCATTTCAAGCAATACCGGGGTGGGGTGGGGGGAGGAGGCAGCTATCACCATAGACTTTAAAATCATCACCTTGTTCCTATTGTAGAAAGCACCCCTTGTGTCAAAAATTGTAAAAAAAGAAAGAGTATGAGAACAGTACCTTAGGTGTGGGAAAGTACTGCTCTGGGTGCCCTAAGGAATTTCTCGTGAGGAATTAGAGGAAACAAAGCAGAGGAGAGTGTTGTTTTTAGGACAAAAAGATTTAGCCATCTTTTTAGGAGTAAAAGATCTCAAGTGGCGGGAAGAAGTGTGTTTTGTAACAACTTGGCAGTGATGTGCCTTTGGGAAATATGAAATTGGGAATTTATTTGACTGAAGGAGGGAGCCAGCTGGAGCAGGGCTATCCAGTTCAGTAAATTTCCTCTGTTGGAGAAGAGATATGAGGCTTGAGGGAGGGGAAAATAAGTAACGTGTTACTACTGATCCCAATCTTTTCCAGGCTGATAAACAGTTATTGGAAGAGCCAGGTGGTAAGTGCCCAGGCGTATTGGGGGGGGGGGCTCCTTAGAAAGAAGGACAGGGAAAGAAGCAAGCTAATACCCCACATCTGGAAGGAAATGGGAAATAAGTGAGTGTCTCTTTAGGAACTGGGCAAGGGATTTAGAGAAGAGATTGGCTAAAAGCAGACGAGGGTGTTTTTTGGTTGTTTTTTTAACGTGGGAGCTACGTTCCCGCCCGGAGCTATTTAAGGACAGGACTGAGCCCACCACCGTGACCCCCCATACCGGAAGTGCAGCCCCCTTCCCTTTTATTTGGGGATGGGCTGCGGGGAAAGGCCGCCTGGTCTCCTTCCCTCTTGGCCCCCCTCCCCTTCCCCAACTTACCCGCCCCAAAGACCGCGGGACTCCCGCCGTCGCTGCCATGCTGTTGGTGGTGCTTCTGTCTAATGAGGCCGGGCGGGGCCTGCTGGAGCCGGGGCAGAAAGGTTCCGCCCCTCGCCCGCCTCCAGCTCCACCTCTATTTGCCTACTTTCCATGCGGCTCTCCATGACAAAAAGGCTCGAGCTGAGAAGAGGGCGCAGCTCAGGACGCCTTTGTTTTCAATGTCAAATTTTGAAGGATGAGTGCACCGCTAAGTATGTACAAAGGGCTTTGCGTCCCTTCCCCCGGTCGACTTAATTTAAACGGAGAGTTAAAATGCGAAGGCTCTACAACCCTAATAAGGAATTATATCGAGATTATATTCAGTGCTGCGACGTATTCAGCACATGAGCAAAACAGAAACATCTACATTTAGGGTAGCTGATAAAGGCAAGATCAGATGCACTGATGATGCAAGAAAAACGAAGGCTGTCTGTTAGGAAAGGATTTGTGGAAATGTGTACATGTATTTTAGACACACAAACACATTTCGTTTTTCTTGGCACAAATACCCTCTACAAAGTAGGGGGGATGTTGCAGCCAATTACACTCGCTTTTCCTACACACGCCCACTCACCCATCCAATGGCAAAGCTGGCAGTTTCACATACACCCTTCAAGGAACACATGTGTTAGCTTTGCATCTGACTTAGGCACAGAGCAAGCAAACAGCAGCACAAGGGCATGGCCAACAGCAGGGAGGGATTCAAGAATGTGCACAAACATCCACGTCATCTGGCTTGGGTGTTGTTTATTTTAAAAGTTATAGCCCTCCCATAAACTTAGAACAGGGAACAGTAAATGGGAGGGCATAACACATCAAGTGTTCGGTTAAAAATCGGTTTAGACTGGAAAGCCACAACAGAAGGAAACTGAAAAGCATGACTGCTTACTGGTCTAATCATAGCTGTGGAAAGGGACCTCCAGTAAAAAAAATATGTCTAGGTATCCAAGAGTTGCAATGCACAAGGCAGCACAGGAGCCACTGTGAATCAGTGTCTAAAGCGTTAATCTGGGTCAAGAGTTTTGGTTGTTAAAATCATGAGCTAAGAGATGGAAAGCCCCTGTTTTTGTCTTCACAGAACAGCTGTAAACTCACTGGCAGGCCATTGGCAAGGCACTATTGAGCTTCAGTCTCTCCTCTCACCAATTTTGTAAGAAAAAAAGGGGGGGGTATTTATAATTCTACCCTACCATAAAAACTGGTTGTACTTACAAAGATCACTAGGGTCATGTACGCAAAGGCTTTAGGCACTTACAAAAGCTCATATTTAAAGCCTAAATGTTATTGATGTTCTCCCTGTTTAGCCATGTCCTTGAGCAAATGACAGCAAGATCTCCCAGCCTTACTGGTTAAAATAGTAAAAATTAACTACCTCACAGGGCTCTTAGGAGGATGAACAAGAGGAGGTCTTAAGCACTTTGAAGACAATGAAAAAAAATTCCAAGTGATAATCATGTACAGTATTTTATTTATTTTAGTTCATTTTTGTAAAAATGGGAGGGGAGACAATAAACACATTTTTTTAAAAAAAATCTGAATGGTGTAGAAAGTGTTTATGTGCTTGCCTAAAGCGGAAAGAGCGCATCCTGGACTCGTGAGTTTTGGAAACGAAGAGGAATAATCATCCAGATGGGAAAACCTAAAACAAAACCATTCATTTACCCACCAACTCTTGCAACATCTGTATTGGCATCCTGCCAGCTTTTGAAGATGCACTTTTTTTTACATAAGAATTCCTTTGATTGCTTGACCTGAGTCTCCTGTATTGTTTAGCTGTTTTAATTTCACATTTTCATCATGGAGGTTTATATTTTAGTAGGGTTGTTTTATGGTCCCTTTTTAATCATACTGTATTTTAAGGCCCCATCTGCACTACACATTTTAAACAGTCATAGCTTTCCCCCAACGGGCTGAAGTTCGTTGTTTGGTGCTAGGAGTTGTTAGGAGCCCCCACTTCCTCTCACAGAGCTACCATTCTCAGTTCCATGGAACGAGGGGTGACTTTAAAGCACTCTGAGAACGGTAGTTCTGGAAGGGAAATTGGGGTGTCCTAACAACCTTCAGCTCCCTTAACAAACTACTCTTCCCAGGATTCTTTGGGGGAAGCCATGACTGTTTAAAGTGGTATGATACCGCTATAAATGCAGACGTTATATAATTCGTTTTAAATCTTTTGGTTTAGAAGCCATCTAAGCATTAAGCAGTAGAAAAATTATAAATTTGACATACACATAGGACAACGACAACATTGTTAGAGGGAACGACCACAACCCACCCACCCATAGTTTGACAGGAGACAGAGGGACTGAGGTTTTATGAAGAGGGTTGCTCTATTTTCAGGGCAGTACTGCTGTACATGTTGGCAGCCAGAAACTCAACATGTGAAGTTGCCTTTCCCCATCTGCACTTCTCATGCAGCTCTGGGTGTTCTTTGGGGGCACATGGAGTAGCAACCAGAAATTCTAGCATGTAACTAGTCAGTGAAGAGCTCATGCTCTGTTTCTCCAGGACATTAGCTAATTGGCTTGAAAGAAGCAATTAAGGGAGCCCTGGAGTAATTGATTTTGCTGCATAGACTGCTCATTATCACAGAAGATGCTGACTGTTCACGCAGCCATCCCCTGGGGTGGGAACAGCTGTTAAAACAGGAACTGGGTGATGCTGTGCCTAGGTCTCCTTGCACACTCTTTATTCTGTTTATGCAGAAATCCTTTTCCAAAGCAGCATTCATGGCCAGCCTTGGAGTAAAGATAAGCCAGAGGTCCTTTTCAAAGGGTTAAACACAACTACTTCTGAGAACACAATGGCCCTATTTAGATTGCATATATATATACTGCCCATCATGGAGATCTGGCAGGTGTGTGTATTAAAAAGGAGGGTGCTCCTACAATTAACAGGTGATTGTTTTTTAAAACACATTCAGTGGCTGATTTCTGCAAATCAGGCGGAATCAGACGGGGGTGGTGCTTTTTTTTAAGATGATAATTTTTGTTGGCCAACAGCATTAAAGCCCAATGAGGCGTCGCATTTTTAAGGCAGTCTTTTCCAACTTATTTATTTAACAAGCAGATTCAGGATAAGAATTTCCATGGTCACTGATTAAAAGGCAAATGTTAAATATAACAAAATCTTCACACACCCCCACGTGTTCAGCTTCAAGGTCCAGCTGACCTTGAGCATATTTGCATGACAAACAGGCCTATGGTTATCTAGGACTCCTTGTGGCTCAGCTGTAGAACCTGTTTTCAGTATTAAGAGCTGGAACATGTAAAGCAATATTAAAGACCGGGTTTGCCACTGTTCTTCTGACTATGCTCCTATGCCTTTAGCTCCATGGCAAACAGGGATATTCACTGGTCCAGTGGGCCAGATCCTTATCTCCCCTAGCCTTCAAGGGACCAAATTTGATAGGCAGGTGGGTGGGCTACCCACCTGTCAAACGCCTGGTGTCACAATTGCATCCCGTGATGTTTGCTCAGTGCTTCGAAGCAATGCTTCTCTTCAGGCTCAAGATAGGCAGTGACTTCAAACCTGCTTTCTACAAGGACTGGCTGTGTGAATCTGGATTTCACAGCTGATCCAGCGATGCCTCTGCCTGCCCCACAACTGACATCGCAAATGGGGTCAGGTGTGGGACAGGTGGGGTGGGTTTGGGGAAAACAGCCTTGCAGGCCATAATTGGGTTGTGGGCCAGAGGTCCCTTCCTCCTGCCCTACATGGGAACATAAAAGTACTGGAAAAGCTTGAGCTGTTGCCTTTCTGCCTGCTAAACAATTGTAAGAGACAGGTGTGGAAACCTGCTGTGTGTCTGTGGAGAAGAATCCCCTTCATCCTTGGGGCATATCTGGATTTGCTAAGTCTTTAAAAGTGCCACAGGGCTCTTACTGTTTTGGCTACGACAGATAAAAACATAGTTGCTATCCTGCGGACGTTCTGTCTTTTTGAAAGGATGGCTTGAGTAAAATCAACACTGGAGCTGCAGCTGTTCTGATCAGCCCACCTTATCAACTAACCACTGAAGTCACCCATGCTTTTCTTGCTGGCTCCCAACTAGTCTTCCAAGCCAGGATTCAGCTCTCTGTGGCTCTTCTGTGCGTATCCAAGTTCAGCTCCACCACTAAGCACCAGGTTGACGCCCGTGCAGAAGGTGGCCTCAGAAGCGAGGTACAGAGCGGCTGCCGCACACTCCGCTGGGGTCCCCATTCGTCCCAAAAGCTGCAAATACAGTTGAGAGGGAAATTAGTACTTTGCACCTTATATTATGGGTGTGCACAGCCCATTCCTCTTACCTGGTGCTTTTACTTCGTACTCTTAGCGTTCAGTTAAAAGAAGACACAAGTTTCTAGCCCCTGAAACTCAGTTAAAAAACACAAAACAAGTTTCTAGTCCATAAATCTATGAGATCTCAGAAGTTAAAAGGTCAGGCTGAGAAGTTGATTGGTGAGACGTCAAATGCTTTCCATGACACTTCGGCTTTCCCCATAACTAAACAGAAAAACCGGCAGCTACGCCAGGGGTGGGAGGTCTTCGGCCTGCCACATGTTGCTGAACTACAACTCCCATCAGCCCCAGCAAGCATGGCCAGTGGCGGGAGGTGATGGGAGTGGTAGTTTAGCAACAGCTGGAGGGCCACAGGTTCCTGACACCTGATCTATGCAGAAATAGCTCATATATGCAAATGTCATTAATTTGCACACTACAGGCAGGTTGCAGAATCAGGGCTTCCTTCGTGCAGAAGTCTGGCTGTATTTCCCCCCCCCCACGGTGTTGGCTACGCATCCCCACCTTGTACCTATGTAGGATGGAACCTTTTCTCTCTAGCTGCACCAGGCCTGTTTTCCCACAATGCACTTGCCTGAGCATCTATGCCTTCCTGGATCGTTGCTTCTGGGTCAACTGTCTGGCTTGCAAGCTTCTCCCACATAGGAGTCCAGATATTGCCAGGTGAGATGCTGGAATTCAAATAGTTGGGGGGTTTCTTTAAAAAATAAAGAGCGGGGTGGAGGGGTGGAAAGGAAGGAAAATAGAGCAGATCCATTTCAAAATTAGTGAGGAAATTTCCAGAAGTAGAGACTCCCATATCGACTTTAAATTTGATTCACAGAGAGCCAGTGGTTAGAGCAGGCACCCCCAAACTTCGGCCCTCCAGATGTTTTGGACTACAATTCCCATCTTCCCCAACCACTGGTCCTGTTAGCTAGGGATCATGGGAGTTGTAGGCAAAAACATCTGGAGGGCAGCAGTTTGGGGATGCCTGGGTTGGAGTATTAGATTAGGACCTGGAAGACCAGGGTTCAAATCCCCACGCAGCCATGAAGCTCGCTGGGTGACCTTGAGCCAGTCACCACTTCTCAACCTAACCCACATCAAGGGTTGTTGTGAAAATAAAATGAGGAGCAGGGAACCGTGTACACCACCTTGAGCTCCTTGAAAGACAAAGGTGGTATATAAGGTCATTTATAATTATAACTCACAGTGAAATCTTATGCTTGGATGCTAATGTCCTGCCAATAAAGAAGTTGTGCTCCAGCTACATCCATTCCTGGAGACTGCGGGGTAACACCTGCCTTAGTTAAATCATGTCTACATTTAAATCATGTCTAGGATCCCTGTGCATGCTGGGTTGACATCCTCATTGAGCCACCCACCGTTATCCACTATTTCCTGGTCAAGCCACCTGCCAGTTCAGATGTGAAGTTAGGATATATTTTGCCCCAGTGTGTGCATCACATCGCACTTGCTAACACTGAACCGCATTTGGCATTTGCCCATTCACCAAGTCCGGAGGGATCCTTTCAGAACTGCGTGCAAAATCCTTTTGGAGCTCCTCTACACTTCCCATACTTTTGCTTGAAAAGGTGTCCAAACAAACACCCTGCACACATGGAAGGAGGAAAGCAGATCGCCCTGGAAGGCCTCGTGCACAACAGAGCTTCACTGCCAGCTGCCACTACATTACCTGTTGACTCGGACACCATATCTGCTCTCGTCGATGGCCATAGCTTTTGTCATTGCAGTAACAGCACCCTGCAAAGTCAGAGGCATTAATAGGGAGGGTTACCAACAGACCAGAGGGGAGGGGGAAATGACACAGCCTCTGACAGCATCTTGCTATACAGAAAACAATCTGAAGCTTTTCTTGGCATGTAAATTGACAACGCCTCTGGCAAATGGCACAAAAGAAGGAGTCAATACCAGTACTAATTAAAAGTTGGCAACCCAAATAACAGGCCAATGTTTTCTTACTGCTTTGCTCCCATCTTTGGTGACTTTTTTTATTTTAATGATGTTGCAAATAAGTAATCCCACTGATTTACATCACCCACAAGAGGCTAATCCAAAACTGAATAGGTTGAAAGACAGAAGAGTCCTTAGTTAAATTATGGAGTTTGGTTTTTTTAAAAAAAACCAAAAAAACTGCACTGGTCATTTGTGTTATAGGGAAGTTTAAGCCTGGTGTAATAAAGCTAGTCAATTTGTTTTGGCCATGGTAAGCAAGCACACACACGCCGGCACATGCGGACACACACACACAGAGGTTTCGACAGAATTGCCAACTGACCGGGGTGGGGAAAGCTGACTCGCTCCTGTGTCGTTAAACAGCAGCTGGATATGTGGAAATCAGAAAGTGGATTTTAAATGGCATAAAGACAGGCACTATCAATTAAGTGCAGAGAAGCAGATGCTTGTAAACAAAAGTTGGTGGCCCAATCTTTACAGGAAGAAGGGGAGGGTGGGAAGGATGGGCACCTGAATCCAAGTTCTCGGTGTTGCACTGGATTACCTTGGTTGCAACATATGGCACCGCATACTTCTGTCCAATGAGACCAACAAGGCTGGCGATGTTGATGATGTTCCCTTTTGTTTTGCGGAGGTGAGGCAGGGCGGCCTGCTTGCAAGAGGAAATATCCCGACAGATGAAGTTGCCTTGAATGGAGCCAGACCATTCATCCACCTAGCACAGTACTGTCTACTACTCCAGAAGTGGCTCAGCTGGGACCCACCCTTAACCCAAACATGCATTTAGGGACCCACTTCTGAATTGTTCTCATTGTGTGCTTGTTTGGTGGTAAGTGCTGCTGTTGCAACCCGCTTTAGATCATCTTAGATCCCCACGTTGTAGAGTCCATGATCCACCAGTTGAAGATTAATAGTCTTGACTCCAGGAGTAACCAATGTGACCTCCAGATTTTGTGGACTCGGCCCCAGCAAGCATGGCCAACAGGCAGGGATGATGGGAGGTGTAGTCCATCAACATCTGGAGGACACTCTTCGTCTCCTATGACTGAAAGACTTTCCCAGGAGGCCTACCCAATATTACCAGGCAGATGGCCTTCTCGGTAGTGGCGCCCGTCCTACGGAACGCCCTCCCATCAGATGTCAAGAAAATATACAACTATCTTACTTTTAGAAGACATATGAAGGCAGCCCTGTTTAGGGAAGTTTTTAATGTTTGATGTTTTATCGTGTTTTTAATGTTCTGTTGGGAGCCGCTCAGAGTGGCTGGGGAAACCCAGCCACCAGATGGGCAGGGTATAAAATTATTATTATTATTATTATTATTATTATTATTATTATTATTATTATTTTAACAGAAGAGGCCAGGGATTAAACCTGGTTCCTTTGAGAGTTGTTTAATAATAATAATAATAATAATAATAATAATAATAATTTATTATTTATACCCCGTCCATCTGGCTGGGTTTCCCCAGCCACTCTGGGTGGCTTCCAACAGAAAAATGAAATAAAATAATCTATTAAACATTAAAAGCCTCCCTAAACAGGGCTGCCCTCAGATGTCTTCTAAAAATCTGGTAGCTGTTTTTCTCTTTGACATCTGATGGGAGGGTGTTCCACAGGGCGGGTGCCACTACCGAGAAGGCCCTCTGCCTGGTTCCCTGCAACGTGGCTTCTCGCAACGAGGGAACCGCCAGAAGGCCCTTGGTACTGGACCTCAGTGTCCGGGCAGAACGATGGGGGTGGAGACGCTTCTTTAACCATCAACCCCTCTTCCCAGGGAGCTCTGGGAACTGCAAGAGGGGAATATGAGTCTCCTAACAACTCTCAGCACCTGTAACAATTTACAGTTCCCATTATTTTTTGGGGGAAGCCATGCCTGCCTAAAGTGTCATCACAGGGCTTTAAATGTATGGTGGAGAAGTGTCCCTAGTTGGTTCCATGTGTCCCTGCCTTCTACCCCTACCAGTCCTAAGGAGCACAGCCACTGCTAGAGAAGCAGGGATATAAAAAGACAAGATTCAGTACAGATAATTATACATGATAAGCGATCTTCAGCCATCTCAACCCTTGCTTTTTCATGCAAAACCATTTGCAGTCGTTTGCGGTCATCAACAGCTATCAGTCAGTCAATCACCCATTTCCACCACCCTTCTGAGTGATCCCCCCTCCCCATCCCCACCCCTCCCCACCCCTTCTCTACATAAGTGCCTGGAAACTTCCATTTCACTGTATCTGAAGAAGTGTGCATGCACACGAAAGCTCATACCAAAATAAAAACTTAGTTGGTCTTTAAGGTGCTACTGAAGGAATTTTTTTATTTTATTTAAGACATGTATCAACATTGGTTTAATGTTACATCGCTTTGGGTCACTTTGGTGAGGAAAGCGCTTAGCAAATAACAGGGAAATTATTCTGAATCTGTGGGGAAAAGTAAAATAAAAAAATTCCTTCAGTAGCACCTTAAAGACCAACTAAGTTTTTATTTTGGTATGAGCTTTCGTGTGCATGCACACTTCAGACACAGACAGCAAGAGGAATGCCCCCAAAGGCAGAAAATTTAAATAACAGAGAGCTGGAATTTGGGGAAGGGCTTTCGCAACCAGTTCAGCAATGGAAAAGCTGATTTTGGAGATGCCTGAGAAACTTCCCCAATTTAATACTCTTCTTCCTCCACAGTTTCAGCTCACCTTAATGTCTGTTTCATGAAGGACATCGCAGACCTCAAAGTGACCTTCCCCAGGCCCTGCAGAATCATTCAGCTCCTTTTCAATAACTTTCCCCCTTTCCCCTGCAAGAAAATATAAAAGCTGAGTCACAACTAGCAGAGTTACTGTGGCCTTCTGAGGAGAAGAGAAAAGGACACACACAGAACAAAGTTATCCCCAGCCAGTGGACCCACAAAGCACGATGATGCCACTTCAAACTGCCACGGCTTCTCCCAAAGCATCCTGAGAAACATTATTTGTTATTCCTTCAGTAGCACCTTAAAGACCAACTAAGTTTATATTTTGGTATGAGCTTTCGTGTGCATGCACACTTCTTCAGATACACAGTCAAACCACTCTGGAAACTGTAGCTCTGTGATGGGACTAGGGGTCTCCTAACAACTCTCAGTGGCTGGTGTTGCAACTGGCCCAGGCTGGAACAAGAGCAAAGAAAGGCTGCCCTAGTGACATGACCCAGGTTTAAATCCTCTCACAAAAAGGTCACTGCACAAGTTGCTAGTTCTCGGGACCAAACATACACCTTTTTCCTTTTTTTTTTTTAAATTTTAAAAATACTTTATTAATCTTTAAAATGAATACAAATCATTAAAACAAATAAATCATATATGTTAAGTCCACTCATTCAACAAAAGGTAAATAAATCATATGAATATAAATCATATAAATCATAAATATTTCAAATCCAATCATTCCACTTATTGTAACTGAAAATTGCCAAATCATATGTTTAACTTATATAAAGAGAAAAAAATGGAAAAAAATGAAAAACATGCAAAAAAAAATAAGAACAAGAAAAGCAGACACTTCAGATTCAGAAAGCAAACACATAAATGAGAAAAAAGAGAAAAAAACTGGAAAAACCAAGAAAATAATAATAACATTTCTTCCTACTATTTACAACACGCTTTCCTTCTTCTAGACCTAGGAAGAACATATAGACAAATAGAAAAATTACAAATAAAGGGAAAATGAGATGTGACACACACCTTTTTCCTAAATGAAAAAAATGTCCAGGTGGAAGGAAAGAGAGCGGGGATGTATAGCATCACTTGGAGTGCAGTGTGTATGTTTAAACGCTTTTGCAACAAGTACACAGGCTAGGGATTACGTTGCCCCCTTTTCCTGGCAGGGTTCTTTTAGAAAATTTGACACCTACTTGACAGACAGAAATTCAAAGGTGCAGCTTCATCACTGCATCTTTTATAAACCGGCACCTGTAGAATATCTACCTCTGCCACAAAACTGGACTGTTTTTCCAGCCATGCTTTTCTTACTCAACTTTCTTGGGACATTTTGCTGCCCTCTGCTGTCTTAACCTTGCATATCTCCTTTGCATTAGCCAAACCGATTTGGATATATTGGGAGTGAGAGAGCGAGGGGACCCTTTAACAATGAGTGGGGGTAATGAAAGATCTCCAAGCCTCACCTTCAGATCCTGGGGCACAGAAGACCACTTTGGCTCCATGGCGAACTGGGAAGGACAGTTAGGGGGAGAAATGAATGCAAGATAAAATATCCCAGAGGCCCAATTCTCAGACATGTACGCAACTCACTTGCTCAGGAGCATAGAAAGCATCCTAAAATCAAATCCCTGGTCCATTGTCTACACCAGAGGTTCTCAAACTTTTTTCTCTGGGCCAGACTTACAGAATAAAAATTTGTTCGTGCCGCACCAATTTTTTAATTGGAAAACAAAAAGAAACAACAACTAGCAGTGCATGATTTATAACATAGAACAAAATACTTTAGGAAAGTATATAACAATGCAGCTACATAAGAACATGACTCATCCCCAAAATATAATTATAAACAAACCTCTTTTATATGTACCTTAAGTATGTATAACACAAACCTAATGAGAGGTGTGAGCTTGCTTGTGCCGGGTAATCTTCTCATTTTAATCAGGTCTAATTTGAGACAAACTCCCATCTCCTCATCAACACAAAGAAATATTTCTCTTTTCTGATCTTTCAAATTTGTCAGAGTTGAAAATCCCTGTCACAACAATATGTTGCGGAGAACTGTAGAAGTGTAGCCAATGCTCTTGAAGAGAGACTATTTCTGGTTATGTACCCACAAAGTAATATTTTGATACTACACTACACTACACTACACTACACTACACTACACTACACTACACTACACTACACTACACTACCCTGTTTCTCCTAAAATAAAACATACCCATAAAATAAGCCATAGCAGGATTTCTAAGCATTTGCGCAATATAAGCCATACCCCGAAAATAAGACATAGTGATAGGTGCAGTTCTGGAGGGCCCCAAGGAAGAGGTGAGGATGGACGCGTAATAAAAAATAAGACGTCCCCTGAAAATAAGCCACTGTGGGGTTTTTTTTTAAGGAAAAATAAATATAAGACGGTGTCTTATTTTCGGAGAAACACGGTATACAGCAGGCACCCCCAAACTGCCAAACTGGTCAGGGATGATGGGAATTGTAGTCCAACACATCTGGAGGGCCAAAGTTTGGGGATGCCTGCTATACAGTTATACCTTAGTTTTCAAACAGCTTCATTCACAAACAACTTTGAATCCGAACACCACAAACCTGGAAGTAGGTGTTTCAGTTTGCAAACTTTTCCTCAGAGGCCAGACGTCCAGTGTGGCGTCCGCAGCTTCCAATTGCCCACAGGACACTCCTGAAGCCAATCGGAAGCTGCACCTTGGTTTCTGATCGTTTCTAAAGTCAAACGGACTACCGGAACACATTCTGTTCGAAAGCAAAGGTACAACTGTACTATACTATACTATACTATACTGAAATGTTTAAATGTTTCTTTGTCCTTACATCTTCCTGCCACACTTAGGGTTGCCAGACTCAATAGTGGACAGGACTTCTGTGCCTTTAATTGCCCTGCTCTCTTTTGAGTCTTGAAACCTTAAAGAGAAACCAGCAGACCCTTTGTTTAATTTCCAAGCAATTTCTGCTGGTTTCTCTTTAAGGTTTCCAGACTCAAAAGAGAGCAGGGCAATTAAAGGCACAGAAGTCCTGTCCACTATTGAGTCTGGCAACCCTAGCCACACTTGCCATCCTCTCCTGCCACACCCTTTGAGAACCACCGGCCTACACCAGCTGACAGACAGGGGTCTTTCCAAGCCTGAGCTGGGATGACCGAAATTGAACCCGGGACCTTCCGCATGCATCACAGACGCCTTCGAGTACTGCACAACTGATGAGTGGCAGTGAAACATATGAACCTATTTGGAACTCAGATTCCTGTCTTTCTGCATTCTGTCAGAGACTCCCTGCCTTTAGTGACAAGCAGATATTCAACATATGCCGCTCCCCAAAAAAGAGGGTCAGTTGCACACCTACCTGTCACAAACTCTTAATTACACCTTTTGTGCCCTGTTTGCATTCTACACTTACTTGTCCTCCAGCAAAAAGCCTACCAATCAAAGATATAATTTCAAGCATCTGATGAAAGAGGCTGTAGTCCATGTTGATGCCATGATGAATCTTCTAGTCTTTCAGGTGCCACCAGATTCATGTTTTCAGGTCAGCAAAGCCAGCGTCTCTTATGCTTCCTAGGCAATCAAAGCCAGATGATCCTTTTGTGGCTGCTCAACCTGTCTTAGACTTCAGATTAAGGCCTTACCATCCAACCCCCCTAGACTCTGGCCATTAACAGTGGCGACATACAGGTGGGAAATCACCAAGTAAAGCCACATATGTACAGAAATCCTTCCAGAAAAAGATGTCCACCTTGCTCTTTGAAATACAGCGGTACCTCTGGTTAAGAACTTAATTCGTTCCGGAGGTCCATTCTTAACCTGAAACTGTTCTTAACCTGAAGCACCACTTTAGCTAATGGGGCCTCCTGCTGTCGCCAGAGCACGATTTCTGTTCTCATCCTGAAGCAAAGTTCTTAACCTGAGGTACTATTTCTGGGTTAGTGGAGTTTGTAACCTGAAGGGTTTGTAACCCGAGGTCCCTCTGTATGCATAATTTGTCAGCCGAACACGTGAGAGTGCAAAATTAGGAGGAAGATTCTCTACCTAAAGCCACAAAGGCAGAACTTTGGGCCTTTAACACAGGGGTGGAGAGATTCCCATCAGCCCCCACCAGCAATGACCAGGGATAATGGAAACTGTAGTTCTGTGACATCTGGAGGGGCTACAGATTCTCTTTTTTCCCACTTTAAGAGCTTCACAGCAGAGAGAAGGTCAGCTTGCCCTGCATTTCCTGGTACGGAGACTGAAACTGCTTCAACAACACATTTCCCTTTCCCCCACCTCCCCATTTCTGAAAAAGAAGAGCTCGTGTCCAGGCACCAGTTCCTGTTTTGAGTTCAAGGGCTCAGCACTGACCCATGCAGTAAACAAACAACAACATTACAGAGAAGGGTCAGTCCAGAGTCCTCCTGAGGCATCTTATAGTCTCGTCAAAATGTATTGTGGTATAAGCTGCTGTGTGCCAGAAGCCTTATGGATCCAGGGTGTGCCCACGACAGCAATCAATCCGATGGTCTTTACAAACACATTGGTCCCTCTAGCTCAGTATTGTCCACACTGGCTGGCAGCAGCTGTCCAGGGATTCAGGCAGGGGTCTCTCTCTCTCTCCCAGCCTTGGAGATGCTGGGAATTGAAGCTAGGAAATGTTCTTTGCCCTGCCTCAACTATGTCCAAAACCTTTCGGTTTTGCAATAACGCCAACATCGCCTCTGAGCTCGTGCAGAGCACGTTCCTATCAGAAGCAACTTTATCCAGTCCCTCCCCGATCTCAACACATACAGACTGGGAAACAAGGTTTCCAGGTCAGTCTTCCTGGCATATTTGAGCGCCGGCACTTATTTGTAGAAACTCCTTTGCCCCCAACCCCACCGGTTCCCTCCACCCTCACCAAATTCTCTCACGATGCCTTCGCCAATACCCCGGGTGCCCCCCGTTACTATGACGACCTTGCCCGGGTACCGCAGCCCAGTTGCCATTCCAAATGTTGTCGCGGCTCCTCCAAATCACGAACATCCAGCTGATCTTTGGACGCGGAGGCTGCAACATGTGGTTTCACCCATTGCGCATGCTCTGTGCCTCCGGGCATGCTGGGAAATGCAGTCCTTGCTCCTGCGTTTCGTTCTCGTATTCGGCGCAGCCCGATCCTGCGCATGCCTACTCAAACTCTTAAATAAGCGTACATTTACGGGGGGGGGGTGCGTTTGAGGTTGCAATCCTATGAACATAGAGAGCTAGGACTGCAATCTACCAATCTACACAGAAGTAAGTTCCATTGAATTCAGCGCGGCTTACTCCCAGGTTAGTGCAGTTAGGGTTGCAAGTGCAAATGAACTCACTGGAATTGAATTTGGAGCAAACAGGCGCAAAATCCAGGTTCACTGTCTACTGTTGTGATTCTAAACAACACTTTTTACTTCCAAGTAAACGTGGACAGGATCAGGGGGCATCTTGTTTGGTAGAATATACAATAATGTATATTTTTGCAGGTATATTATTATGGATGTACAGTACAGGGCGTTAGTGGATTCATACTGGACCATCCATATACAGTGGTAAAAGGTAAAGGTAAAGGGACCCCTGACCATTAGGTCCAGTCGTGACCGACTCTGGGGTTGCGCGCTCATCTCGCATTATTGGCCAAGGGAGCCGGCGTACAGCTTCCAGGTCATGTGGCCAGCATGACAAAGCCGCTTCTGGCAAACCAGAGCAGCACATGGAAACGCCGTTTACCTTCCCGCTGTAGCGGTTCCTATTTATCTACTTGCATTTTGACGTGCTTTCGAACTGCTAGGTTGGCAAGAGCTGGGACCAAGCAACAGGAGCTCACCCCGTCACAGGGATTCGAACCGCCGACCTTCTGATCAGCAAGCCCTAGGCTCAGTGGTTTAACCACAGCGCCACCTGGGTCCCTATATACAGTGGTACCTTGGCTTAAGTACACAATTGGTTCTGGAAATCTGTACTTAACCTGAAGCGTACTTAACCTGAAGCAAACTTTCCCATTGAAAGTAATGGAAAGTGGATTAATCCGTTCCAGATGGGTCCGCGGAGTACTCAACCTGAAACGTACTTAACCCGAGGTATGAGTGTAATTGGTTCTGGAAGTCCGAACTTAACCTGAAGCGTACTTAACCTGAAGTGAACTTTCCCATTGAAATGGTTACAGGTAGGTAGCCGTGTTGGTCTGGGTTGAAGTAAAATAAAAAAATTCCTTCAGTAGCACCTTAAAGACCAACTAAGTTTTTATTTTGGTATGAGCTTTCGTGTGCATGCACACTTCTTCAGATACAGTATCTGAAGAAGTGTGCATGCACACAAAAGCTCATACCAAAATAAAAACTTAGTTGGTCTTTAAGGTGCTACTGAAGGAATTTTTTTATTTCCCATTGAAAGTAATGGAAAGTGGATTAATCCATTCCAGACGGTCTGTGGAGTACTTAAGCTGAAAGTACTCAAACCGAAGCGTACTTAAACCGAGGTATGACTGTATCAATCCATTTTTCTTTCCCTTACCTTTTCTCCTATTCTGTTTTTATTATTATTATTATTATTATTATTATTATTATTATTATTATGGGACGCTTCACGGATTTGTGTGTCATCCTTGCTCAGGGGCTAGGCTAATCTAGTGAGCATCTGTTTTCCTCACCTCCAAGGAGCTCAAGGTGGTGGTTTCCCACTTGCCTATTTCAACCTCACAACAACCTTGTGAGGTGGGCTAGGCTAAGAGGCAGGGACTGGCCCAAGGTCACCTGGTGAGTTTCATGGCTGAAGTGGGAGAGGCACTCTTTTGCTATATAGTACAGCAGAAGCAAGACAAAAAAAGGAAAAAGAAGACAAAAAGCAGGATACTTGCAGTATGGAAAATTACAGGGTATCAGTAGGATATCAACTGGCTTTTCCCAGTAGTGATGTATGGAAGTGAGAGCTGGACCGTAAAGAAGGCTGATCACCGAAGAATTGATGCTTTTGAATTATGGTGCTGGAGGAGACTCTTGAGAGTCCCATGGACTGCAAGAAGCCCAAACCTATCCATTCTTAAGGAAATCAGCCCTGAGTGCTCACTGGAAGGACAGATCCTGAAGCTGAGGCTCCAATACTTTGGCCACCTCATGAGAAGACTCCCTGGAAAAGACCCTGATGTTGGGAAAGATGGAGGGCACAAGGAGAAGGGGACGGCAGAGAACAAGATGGTTGGATAGTGTTCTCGAAGCTACGAACATGAGTCTGACCAAACTGAGGGAGGCAGTGGAAGACAGGAGTGTCTGGCGTGCTCTGGTCCATGGAGTCACGAAGAGTCGGACACGACTTAAGAACAACAAAGCTTTAAGTTTCTCAGGTGCAAATGGCGTTTGCAGTCATGCCTAACTGCCCCATTGCATCCTGAGCGCAGATCACAATTGTTTTGTGGTTGAAACACACCCTGTAATGGCCTGCTTCCTTCGCACCTCTGACGTACCAAATGGCTGACCTGAACACCCCTGGCATGCCAGGTTAAAGAGGTGCTTAGCTCTGCTGCGTGTTTTCAATTGCAGGCCCAGGATTTTCTATGGAAAAGGAGCACCCAGAAGTTCCCTGCAGGCTCCCTCCCACCTCTTCACAGATCAGTGTTGCAGGAGCCGCAGGATGCTGGCTGGTACTGGTGGGAGTTGTAGCTCTACTATACCTGGAGGTTTCAATAATCCATAAAAACTAAGCCCAGGGATGCTGGGAATTGTAGTCCATCTGGAGGGGCCACAGGTTCCCCATCCCTGCCCTGCACCCACCACTCCTCTGCGTTTACATTATCGCTCAAAGTGAATTTCAGCATGGTAGCATAAAGACAGGGCCTTGGAATAAAAATACGTCAGGCAGACTCCGGGATGTATATCATGTTAATCTTTTATTGAGTATACGAATTGGAATCTTTCACATGTGGGGAGCAGGCAGCTGCTAGTGTTAAAATGCAAAAGGAGGTGGAAGCTGCCTCCTTTGGGGGAGAAGCAAGTCTTCGTAGAGGGAATCCTCCCCCCCCCCCAAGCGCTGAGATGCAGCAGTTGCCTTGGCAGACGTGCAGGCGGGTGTTACCGCAGGGATCCCTCGTTCAAGCTGCATCACTCTGGCGTCCCTTGAGCTCCCCGGGGCAGGCCCAGGATCGCGGCATTTTGCTTTCGCAGTCCTGATTTTGGGTTTCCGCTTGTTAATTCGTCATGCCAAAGTCTCCAACAAGGAACGTTTGGGATTGCATTTCTTGGTGGGGCTACAAGCCTGACAGTAGAGCTGGTGTTGGGGCCAGGGCACCGTGGCAGAGCAATGGACCTGTCCACCAGGGCTACGATTCACCAGTTAACCCACCGAGCATCCTGTATAGGCAGAGCATTTTATCTGGGCACCTCAGCAACTGATGGAGGGAGAAAATCCCCCCCCCCGTCCCCCTTCCAGCTTCTGCAGCAGCCAGTGTCCCTCTCCCCACTGTTTCTCCTCTGATACAGCCCCTCTTCTTCCCTTGCAGTTTCCCATTCCCATCACCTCGCCCAATCCACTCTCCCTTTCTTTCTCTCTCTCTCTCTGCCTATCCAGCAAGCAATTTTGTTCCAAGGTGTGTCCCTGCCTAGCTTTGTACAGCCCACACTGCCACACTTACCTAACCCTTCCCTGTTCTGGTTGCCAAATCCTGCCTGCCCTGGCATAAAATTGAGGGCCTCGTTTTAAGCAGGCATTTTTCAACCTTCATACGACCCCCCACCCCCCACCCCGCGTTTGCTTAGATAGGCATTCCACGGTGCCTCTCACATCACTGCCTTTGGCCAACCGTTCCCCTTCCACAAATACATGAAAAGAGCCCGCCTGGATCAGGCCAGTGGCCCAGCCAGTTCAGCATCCTGTTCTCACAGTGGCCAACCAGAAGCCTGTGAGTGACACAGCGCTCTCCCCTCCTGTGGTTTTCAGCCATTGGCATTCAGATGCATTACTGTCTCTGACTGTGGAGGCAAAGCTTAGCCGTCATGGCTAGTAGCCATAAGATAGCTGTCTCCTCTATGAATCTGTCTGCTCCTCTTTTAAAGCTATTCACGTTCTGCTTTCCCCTCATTTTCCCTAATGTACACAGACTCATTCCAACAACAGACACCTTCGTTTCTCCCCACTCAACACTGTACAATTCTAGGAACTTGAATCACCCAGAGGCAGAGGATGCATCCACTATTGGTGGAGGATTGCTGTCATGTGCTTTTTCTTAAAAAACAAACCCTGGCCCAATATACAACCTAAGGGCCTGGGAGCATTAGAAAAGCTTCTTACAGCCAGCCAGGGCAAAGCAAACACCTGCCGTTAAGGAGTGGCAGTGCAGATGTAGCCTAATAAATGCTGGAAAACCTGACCCATGAACCTGCTGTGTTTCCTACTCGCCTTCAGGGGGAGCTGCTCTGCCTGCCCAGATGTTCACCTTGCCCAAGACCAAATTCACTGGCCTTGCAAAAGGGGAAAGCACTGCACAGTGCTTTTTACATAGCCCCTCCTCTGATCGCCTGTGGCCATTACTAAACACCTCCAGGCAACTAGAAAGGTAAATTGGAAAAAAAGAGCTGGTTGTCTTTCTTTCAAGATGACAATCAATGTGCACTGATGAGGAGCACAGGCGTTTGTGAGCAAGAACCCTAAACCATCTTTTTGCAGGCCAGTAACTTCTGTTCTTAAGCTGCAAAGCTGGATTTGCACGGAGCAAGGCACTCTAGCTGTATTGGGTGCCTCGGGGAATGGGCTTGGGTGGATGTGAATCTATGGGAGCCATAGGAGCCCACTCCCAGGAGCCGTGGAGGCTTCAGCCCCCACAATAAAATATTTGAGGGGGCCACACCCCAACAAAGTTGATTGGCATTCCCATTCAAATGGTGTGAGCATTGCATCATGTGACTGATTATGTGGGGCTGGGCTTACCTGGGCCCCCACAATATTTTATTCAAGTTGGCTCCCCTGATGGGAGCAAACAGGGTGTCAAGGCAGGCATGAACGGATATGGCTGCCTGAGTGTGTGTTTCCTACTGGTATAATAAATTAGCAGTCATGCACCTGTAAGCGCAGATGCTTAATTTCTTTATGAAAATAATCTTCCCCCGGCCTTCTCCCTGGGAAGGCTAAATAAATATATTCACCCGCCATGTCCTAGAGCAGCGTTCCCCAACCTGATGCCCTCCAGCTGTTTGGGACTACAAATACCATCTACCCCAGCCAGAAGCATGCTGCTGGGGCAGATGGGAGCTGTAGTCCAGAACAGCATTAAGGGTACCATCTCTGCCACCAACTCATTGTAGAGACCTGGGTGAGTAGCTTGACCTCAGGCAGTTTCCTGAGGCAAACTGGAACAACTGAGAACTCTGCCTCAGGGATTTGATTTCAGGACCCCCATATCCGGGCTGTGCTTCCAAAGTCATGCCATTGTAAGTCCCCACCCCCCATCCTGCAAAGGTTTTTGGAGGGAGACGAGTGCAGTGAACCCAGTCGAAGATACTCTCCTAAACTTGTGTGTGCAAGTCGGCACAATAGCGATGGAATAGTGCATCTTGCCAAACTCGTGGCCTTGTGTGTAAAGACATGTGTAACGTATTCATATATAAGTGAGTGCATGCGTTTTGAGAAGGGGGGGCGGTTTGCGGTTCTGACCGCCTGGGATTTATAACAAGGGTGGTTTTTTTTTGGTTTTTTAAAAAATTATGCTATCTAGGGTTGGAGAGTTACAAAAAAAAAACGGAGTGGAAGAGATGCAAGGGCTGTAGCTCACTGGTAGAGCACCTGCTTTCTATGCATAAGGTTCCAGGTTCAATCCTCAGCATTTCCAGATAGGGCCAGAAAAGACTCCCTGCCCCAAACGCAGGAGAACTGCTGCCAGTCAGTGTAGACAGTACTGAGCTAGATGGACCAATGGCATGACTTACTATAAGGCAGCTTCTTATGTTCCTATGGAAACGGTCCCTCTGAGCCTGCCAACTCTATGGGACTGAACTTATTCTTTTGCCCTGTCCCTGTTAGAGAAAAGATGGAGCCAGGCAGCAGGGCTTCCTACCCCACCCCCTCAATCCTGGTCCTCCACCCTCTGGAGCTAAAAGCTGGATTTTACCAGGGTGACCCTGACAGGCTGCGCTGTCTTGCCAAGGCATGCCACCACCTGGCGGGACTGGCTCTCGCCCCTCCACTTCAGGCACCTACCATTGGCTGCGCCCTGCCCACCCACAAGGCTTTGCTCAGATGCCCAATTGGCTGTTCTAGAAATAGACAGGTGCTGGCTGGTTGGCTGAGGCAAAGGCGCTGCCCAGGGAGGACCACTGACCAGGGACAGCTCTTCATTGGCTGGTTCCAGCAGGTGTGAGGCCAACTGCAGAGTCTTGGGCTTTGACCGGCCCGCCTCCTTGGGAAGAGGAGGCAGCGGCCAGTCGGAAGTTTCCGAAGCACGCGGCACTCGATTGCTTGCGTGGATTGGCCCGTGATTCACCGTTCCAGAGTTATTGTGGCAGCTTGAGTTCCGAGCAGCTGTTTGGTCATGCTCAGATAGCGCAGGTCCACGGAGCTCTGGCTCTTTGGAGGGGCTGTCATCAGGGAGGCCGTGATGGTTCAGGCTTTCATGGGACACAGGGATATCGTCTAGGGAGGAGTGAGAGCTGGTCCTTCCTAGGGAGAAAGATGGCATTAAGAATTCACATCAACCACATGGACACTTGAATTCTGTGCACAGCATACAGGAGATATTGGCATATATATTATGGAGTGGGCTGCTTGGCATTTGCTGCTGTTGTTGTGTTCCAATAGAAGGCAGGGCAAGGACACCTTCAGGCCCAGCAGCAGCTGGAAGATGGTGTTTTTTTTGGGGGGGGGGAGGTTGAGAATTGAGAAAGATTAGAAATGTTTCAGACAAATAGGTTTGAGTCCGACTACCTGACCCTCCCATCCCACAGACCCCGGAAAGCCACGACTGCCTCTCCTAGTACCTGCGATGCGCTTCCCCCGCTGCTGCGAAGCCTCTGTCGCCAGGGCGTAGGAGAGCTGGATTACTCGCTGTCGCTCCCACTCAGGGGTCGGGGGGCACCGAGGAGGCTTGAGTCCCCCAGTTTGCACGCCCTCCTTGGGTGATGGCTCAGGGGGGGTATTGGGGAGGGGCTGAAGGAGAGATTAAATCACGGGGAAGGGGAACGGGGCATGAACAAGGCTGTTCTGTCCCCACCGGCCCCCTTAGGTCAGAGCATGCCCCCTCGTCCAACCAACCCAAATTGGAACTTAAGCACACCACGAAAATAATAACCTTCCCTGTGGTTTTAATTAAGGATGTGGATGACTCTTCTGAAACACACACACACAAAATCCCATTTTGCTGCATAAAACGGCAGGAGTCCCTGATTTAAGCCTTTCTTCAGCCAAAGTCATGGCATCTCACACCACTGCCGGAGGAACTCCAGCCTTCCCAAGCCCTCTCTCTGGGACCCAGGAGTCCTGGCTTTCCTCTTCCATGCTCCAGCTGCGATGAGACTTCCCTCTCCCTCTTACAGAGCTCAAAGGTATATCTGCTTCCCAGCCACATTACCCACCTGTTCCCCTGCAGGAAAAATGAGGAACCCAACCCCCCCCCAGCACTGCCCACTGGATGCAGCTCCCCTCCTCCCCCCCAGGCACCTGCCCTTCTGACCATATCCCCACCCCTTGTCCCGTGGCATCCAGGGTCAAAGACGTGGGGCCTCCCTGTAGAAGATGACTGAGACCTCGCCCTTGCCTCTTGGCCCCTTCCCACTGAGCACAGGGTGCCCCTCTCCAAAAGGCTTCTCACCCACCCGGCCGGACCCGCGCTTGAGAGAGTCTCGCCGGTGGCCCAGAGCGTTTGGCTGGGCTGCCTCCGATTTCCTTTTGGCCTCCTGGTTCCGCTGCATCCGGTCCAGCTGCTCCTGCGCACTCATGCGAGGCCGGCGAGAGGCGACCACTTCTGTGGGGACGACCTAGACATGATGCAAGATCAGGGGTTAGGAGATGCTGTCGACCAGTGGCCCTTGTTCATGACACCTGGCCTCATTCATGACCCTGAGATTCATGACCCCTGAATCTAGCAGTGATCCAGACATGGAGTTGGAGGCAGCAGGGGCACCGGCAGGGAGCCGAGTCAGGATCAGGGCCCTGAGCAGACTGCTGGAGGCAAGGAGCCCTCGGACTCACAGGGCCTCAATCTGCTCCAAACCATTGTCAGAGCAAGTTGCTCCCTGGGAGCTACCGTATCTGTGGTCTGGCAGCCTTGTGTGGGATCCAGCATCAGACCAGAACACAACGCCAGTCTCTGGTTCCCTCCCTTTGCCACCAATGGGATTTTGCTTTCAACAACTGCTTTTATGCTACTGCCAGTGTCCAGCCATGCTGGTGTTCTCTCAAAACATCCCTCCATCATTGTCAGCCTCTGAAGTGTACATGGTACAGCCCAAGAGTCCTAGAGGCCTCCCTTATTATCCATTGTTGGGATCGAGCTGGCAGTAAATCACACCGTTCAAGTTGGAGTTAACTATTTATTAGCAAGAACACGATCTGCACAGACTTGCCTGAGTGTCAGGCCTAATGACCACAGCAGCTCATCCCCGGTTGGTCTGGCCCCATGGATCAGTTGCTGAGAGTGAAAGTCCCCACCTCACCACAGCCATTAGTTCCTTCTTCTCCAGGAGTTTCCCTAAGCAATCGGGGTCTCTGCCTGCATGAAGCCAACCTCTCTTCTGCCCCCTTAATGCCTCTCCTAGTTCTGGGAGACCAGGGAAGAGGGGAGGTTCTTTTTGCAGTGGGAGGGGAAGACACCCTGGCTTCTACAACAGCAGGACTCTTCTCCTGCTTCAGCATCTGATTCTGAACTTCTCTCCACCTCTTCTTCCCACTCATCATCACCCCACTGCTAATCGCCTGGCTCTGAGCCTTCTT